>NW_014040771.1:0-600000 GCF_000143105.1 Grosmannia clavigera kw1407 | reverse complement strand
CTCCGATACACCGTCGCGGAAGTAGTAGACATGCTCTGGCATCCGACAGTTCAAAGCTTCGCGCCACTTGGTCAAAGCATCGTTGAACATGCCCTGCATCTTGAGAGGGCTGATAATTTCCGTGCGGAAGCCATTGGTCTGGCAAAATGCGGCGTACTTGGCAGCATCTCGATCCCAGGAAACAGTCATGGCCGCCATCGACGGCTCCAACTCACCCTTGACGTTCGTGGTACCATGAGAGATGTCAACACCAATGACCATGGTCGGGGCCTCAAAGAAAGCCGGACGGGTAGCGTTCCCTTCTTTCGGAATACGACAGGTTGTTCCTCCAAGCTTGGCGTTCACCTTCATGCAGACATTGGAACAGTACTGAGGCTGGGCTTTCATAACGTGCTGAGACCCGACCATCTGAGAGACCATTCCAAAGCGGCATTCGCCACTCTTCTTCAGACGGTAGTAGCTGAAAGCATTCTTGGTTGGGAGAACAAAAAACATCATCACCGGATGCTGGCCGCCATTCGCATTCACCGTTGCGTTGTACGCTTCGAAGTAGACCTCGTCGAGAGGCTTGTCTCTCGGAAACCTGGTCATATGCGGCGGCTTTGTCACCAACCCACCGTGATCCTTGTATGTCTTTGTGAAAACACGGACAAAGTTGCTCGCGGCAGCCATGTCGACGCAGTTGTCAACGATGACGAAACCCCAGTTGGTCAGCGGGCGATCTTTGTTGTTGATGTGCAAGATCTTTTGGCGCAAGTCCCAGCGGCCGGTCGTGCCTGGTTTGGCAACTCCGTTTTTGTAGGCCACACTGGGAGCCTGCAACAGCCTGCCCTGAACCTGAGTCATGCTGGGATTGACGCGAATACCAAAGTCACGAAGATATTCGTCACTTCCCCATCCAAGCTTGGCCACATTCTCTGCAATGCTCTTCGAACGCTCGGCCGGGCGAGTGACAGCAAATCGAATCATGTCAGATGTTTGGGCGGGCGTCAGCTTGTAAGGATACCGCTGCCAGGGAATGATCTGACAGACTTCCAAAGGGAAGGCTCCATCGCGAAGAGTTTCGACCACCGGGTAGTTGGGGTAGCGAAGATGAATATCATACTGCTTCAAGTAGTGGTCGGCAATGCTTCGAGTCTCTCCAGTCTTGTTGTTGGTGAAAGTCACATTTCTGGCAGTGGCGCCCTCAAACTGGTATTTGGAATCCCAGGCGAAGCGAGCGATGGAATAGGTTTTCTCATCATTTGTCTTGCCGCGATGAAATACCTTGAAGCGAAGCTTGTGCAGCTTGCGCAGGCTGACGAATGCATCAGACTTTGCAGCCTCTTTGAGCTTCAAGTTGAACTTGGACTGAACTGGCTTCAGGAGGTTCATGGCATCCAGATGGCTGCTGGCGTGCCACTTCTCTCCCGCTGTATTCAAGAATTTCATGACAAGATTGTCCAATGTCTGTTCTCGCCAGAACGTGGTGTTGGCAACATCAACATTGATGCCAAGGCCGGAGCCGCCGGTCCGGATGGACTCCGACAGTCGGAATGCGGCATAGATGCCCTTGGCAGCATACACTACGCCATCAAGATCCCGGCGAGGCGCGTTGGGGTGATAAAAGTTCCGTCGAATGGCTGTCATGTATGTGCTAGGCTTCTGACGCAGTGCATGGTCGAAAAAGTTCATGCATTCGAGCACATGGGTGTCCCAGCTAGCTGTACCGCGAAGGTACGCAATTAGAGACGAGAGGTAAATCGTGCTCGTTTGCTTGAGGATAATGAACTGTTTGTCCTCTTTTCCGGGTCGAGGCACTCGCCCCTTTTCCTCGTCGAGATCGATTTCGATTTGGATGGGCTCTTTCATATCATTGATCGACCTAATCTAATTAGCTACTGGAGAAGAATCACAGCGGGGGGCTCTGCAAGCTTACCAGACGAGGTTTCTCCCATCATACAACCAGGACTTGCTGTATTTCTCCAACTTCTGCTGAAATCTATGAGAGGACCAGCATTTCTTGTAGACAACATTCTTGAGCGGCTCTGGCTTGACCGTGAACTTGAAGAAGTTGTTAGAAGGCGATAATAGGAAGAGGGAGTTCAAATAGGATATAGGTACTTACTGCGTATTGGAACACCTTGATGTTCGCAGCCTGTTCAACGCGGTACTGGTTGATTCTAAGATTCACAGGCTTGTCGACGGTGTTGTATCCAGGGCGACGAGCATACGGTGTCGGCATTTTAGCCTACGATTAAACACACAGGTTAATATACACGGTGTAAGAAGGACTAAAAACCCCGACTTAAACTCACCAGGCTGTACGCATCTGCGGGCAGGTCGATGCGTGAAGGCATCTCCTTGGCCCTGCGCTTGGCCTCGTCAAGAGGAGCCCGTGCTGGGTCATATCCAAGACCCGGAGGGAACTGTCCTTGGGCGGCAGGCCCGGGGGATGGAGGCTGAGAGCCGCTGACAGAGGGACGGCGGCTTTGAGGAGAACCGTCCGAAGGTCCGCCCACTTTCGAACCGCCCTGAGACGGACGGCGACTGTGCGATGGGCCAGGATCCATGATTGCTAGATGCTATCCGAAAACTAGATGAGCTCAAATCAAGATTGACGCTTTATCAAAAAAACGGTGATCGGGATGAGAAGTATAGTCTCAGTAGCGATAAGGACAAGGAAATGCAGTGTATGGTGAGAGATGTAGGAAGTTAGGTGAGACGAGAAGTTTGGTATTCAGGATAGAGAAGAAGTTGACAATAGAGAAATGACTGTACTTGAGTTGATCCTCAAGCAAAAAGGCTGTAAAAGGACTTACCTGAAGCAAATTTTGCAGTTTTCAGGTTGTAGTGAGAGGAGAGAGTGAATATGACTCTCGTAATTTGCAGGACTGGACTGAGAAATTGTGAAGGTGAGCTGGTGGGTGAAGACTTAGGCAGGCGAAAGTAGCAGAAAGTGAGCAGAGGCGGACGGCTATATAGCCACAAGACTAGGAAATAACTTGTCTTGATTTCAGGATCTAGAGAGATCTGAGGAAACGATGAAGCGCACTTCTATATCGAGACGGCGCAAATGAAAGTCAGATTATTTTGTCAATACATTTTTTTTTTTTTTCAAGGTGAAACGTTGTGCCAGTGACTTGAAGAGAGAGATGGGCTGGGAAGAGAAGAGAGAGAGAGAGAGGGAGAGATAGGAGAAGGGAGAGGTGGTGGATATTTATGTATATGTAATAAAGATCATAAAGGCAAGAGCGAGCAGCTCAATGAGGAAAGAGCGACCTGGCCGCTGCGTTTGTCAGTATCGTGAAACACAATGGGACATGGAGATGAATAAGAGAATGAGTAGGAAGTCTACAGGTACAGGCAAATGGCCTGATGTCGACAATCAAGGTTCTGTGGTGACACACGCATCTGTAGGGGAAGGATTTATGGCCCTTTTTTTATTACTAGAATCAGTACTGTGTCGCTTGGTGGCTGCTGATTTTGAGATGCCTTGGCAGGTGATACTTTCTATATTACTATGACTATGCAAGCTCAAATACAGGCACGGCATAATTCTCAGGCTCCATGAACGATCTCGAGAAACGGATTTCATCTATTTGAAAGTGTGCTCTTCGTAGTAAATCAAAGAGGGGGTGCTCGCACTGTTGCAGCTCGCTGAGAAGGGCCGATAGGACCGCCGTACGATGCCTACATTACAGCTATTGAATATTCTCCGAATATTAACAGGTAAGCGGTGCCTTCCTCCCGAGACAGGGAGACAGGGCCATAGGCAGACAGGCCTATTGCATCCTGGGCAAACAATAGTTTCGATCGCGGACCTAGGCTCTGGCTGTTTGCAGGATCGATACGGTTGCATTTTCCCTTAAATCTAAGCTGATGCTTCTAGACCTGTGCCAAGAAATTCTTGGGTTACTAAATATATTCGATGAAAATGCATCGGATCTGCCATACCATGCCACACACTATTCTTCCGCACTTGCTTTGATAAATCCAAATTACATACCAACCCGCACCTTTCCTTTGGCCAAAGCACAACATAACTCCATTGCTGCATGCTCAAGACGGACGAAGCTCCTGCACCAGGCCAGACAGCCGTGGAAACTAACCAGCCGGTTGCGCCTATTGATACCGAAAGTTGCCGTACTGGCCCGGTGGCGGCGCCTGCTGCGGATACGACGGAACGCCGTAGCCCGCAGGTGGCGCTGCTGCCGGCCATTGCTGGCCGCCTTCAAACTGCTGCGGTGGCGGCGCTCCGTACTGACCTGGATAAACGGCAGGGACGGCTCCCAGCGACGGCGGAGGCGGCTCATATGCCTCGTCCGGCCGCAGAGACGGCTGCCGATACCCTCCAGAAGGAGCCGGCGAGTTCCGGCTGCCGCGGTAGTGGGCAAAGTCAGAAGACACCTGACGAGCGTGTCCTGGACCGGCTCCATGACGACCAAATTGCTGTCTTGCCTGCTTCGAGGCGTTCTTCCGGCCGGGCTCCCAGGTGTTGGGGTCAATATCGGTCTCCCGAAGCAATTGCACCAGGCCAATGGGCGCACAGCGTATGCCATTGTACAGCGCAGCCGGTGGCAGCTGTCCCAGCAAAAAGGTCACCATAGTTGGCAGAGGAGCCGGCGGAGCAGCAGCCGAGGACATGGCCCCGTATCCGGAACCCTGGCCGTGCAGTCGGCGCTGCTGGTCCAAACGTCGTCCGGCCGCTCCTTTCAGAGGAGACTCGCCTCGCACAAATTCGCGCTGGTCGGCGCCCCTGAGCATCTTCCGGGGCGGGTTGCTGTCGTCGAAGTCGTCCGTCGGGAACGGCCGCTTCGGCGAGTTCGTGGAGGCTGCCATGAGACTCATGCGTGGGCTATTAGGCTGTCGCAGAGACAGGCCACCCGGCATGGGGCTGTTGCGAAGAGACGCTGGCTTCTCTACTGACGGCATGATACCGCGAGGTGGACGCAGCTGTGCGGCTGGCGAGATGATGATGCGGGCACCGGCTGGGTCGAACTTCTCGGTCGCGAAACGCTTGCTGAACAGGGCCAGCTTCGGATCGTCGGGATACAGCTCTGCCATGCGCTTCTCCAGCTCAATCACACGTGAGAGGTCGCCGTATTCAGCCTCTCGCTTGTGCATGTAAGCCAATAGCGGCTTGGCCTTGTGCACCGTTTCCGGCTTCTGGGCAAGCCGGTTGACACACGTTTCGAACACGACTCGCGAGTCTATCGTGTCAGACAAACGCAAACAGAGCGAAGGAGAGCGGCCACTTACTTGTGTTGTCGCCATGAGCGATCAAGTACTTGATGTACTCTATCATAAAGTATGCATCCTCGGGGAACAACTTCGACCCACGTTCCAGAATCTTGCCGCCCGCTTTGTCGTTGTAGCACTTCCACTCCATCTTGGCAATGGCAACGTAAATGTCACTCTTGAGACGTCCTCCTTTGCGAGCCTCATAGAACACCTGGCGCATACCCCCAAGCGGGCCCTGTGGGCTGCCTTTGCCTTGTATCCGCCGCATCGCGCGCGCGAGGGCAATCCAGACGTGCGTTAGACATTTCGACACTAGGTCCATCTGTGCTGCAAAGGCCTGCCGGGTGAACGCGATCTTCCTTTCCCGCTCTTCGTCACCAGCGTGCCCATTCCCCCCCTGTTGTTCGTCGTCCTCGTCGTTCCCATAGTCGTCATCGTTCTGTGTGTTCTGTGTGCCGGCGGGAGCCATGGCCTCCTCTAACCGTGCAATCTCAGCCTTTTCCCGATCCTGCAGAGATTTGTGTAGGTCGCGCAGCGTCTGTATAATCTTGTCGTAGGGCACTCGCACGGCCAGGCCGCGGGCAATCTTGGCTTCGTCACCCTCCTCCACAGGATACGTCGATTCGATGCGGTCGGCGTGCTTCAAGGCCAGCAGGATGCTCTCGGGATTGGCCGCGATGCCATCGACAAGAAAATCGATGCCCTTGTCATTTCCAGACTCCTTCACATCGTTGGCGAAGCACCACTCGGCCGCCTCAACCCACAGCTCCGGCCAGAACCGCAACGGCATGAGAGCCTGCTTGTAGCAGTAAAGAATGCGCGCCTTCAGAACGTCCGGTTCGTCAGGGCCGAGGTCGAGAGGGTCCGATCTCTCCCACGCAATCCACCGCTTCCACAGCTCCACCTGCGCCATGTACTCCGGATATCCGTCAAACCCTGCGAGCGGTGGCAGCCGGGGAATCGTGGTGCGACTGAGGCCGCGTGTCAGGTTCTCCAATGCCGTGTTGGCGCTCTTGGCCGACATGTAGGCTGGCGATCGCTCGGCCAGGAATTTGCGGCCAGTGATCTTGTTGAGGCCCATCTCGAATTGGTCGTACTCCTTCCACAGCTGGTTGACGTTGGATATGGGGATGCAGGTTGCCCGTCGAAAGGCCTTCCTCAGCTGGTCCATTTTCTGTTGATCCTGCCAGCCGGCACCACCGATCGTGCCCGGAGCCGAGCGGATGAACTGCACATAATCCTGCCAGACCCTCCCGGCGTCCTTGTCGAGACCGACATTGTCGAGAACGAATTCGTATGCCCGGCTGACGACCTTCCGCGCCTCTTCGGCGTTGTCACCTAGCAGGTTGTTGCGTCGGCGAACGTAGTCGAGGTACACCACCCAGAGCGGGACGTTGAGCACCTTGGTGAGCGATCTGGCGAAGAGGTCCTCGGCCGCAGCAAAGTTGTCCAGCTCTAGCTCCATTTCGATGTTGTCGATCCATACTTCGGCCTGTTGTACAATGTAAGTCAGGGAGAAGGGCAGACAAGAGAACCGGGATGGAGACAGGGGAGACATACAGCCTGGGGAAAGACGTCCAAAAAGCGCCTGAATGCAGATCGGGCATCTTCGAATCTGTTGTTTTGGCGATATTCGCTAATCAGGGCAAGCCACGAGTCCACAGATCCCCGCGGATCGTCAGCGATACGCGCCTCCAGACGGCCGCCAGCATCAAGAACAGCAGCGGAGGAGGGGAAAGCAGCCGGCTGCGGTGCAGGTGCAGATGCAGGTGCAGGTGCTGGTATCGGTACCGTCAGCACGCCAGCCATCGTTGTTTGCGTGGACAGAGAAGGGTCATATGAATCATTGCCATCGGCATCCGGCACAGAGGCAGGGGCATTAAGGGATGACTGGCCGTCGCCCTGAGGAAGAGGGTATGCAAGACCGTACTGGCCGTTAGCGGCAGCGGCAGGAGTGTCTTCGTCGTCTTCCGAGTCCGAGTCTCCCACCAAGAAGCCTCCAACGGCCTTGGGCTTCTTCGCCGCGGGAACAGGCACGCGTTCAGGCTCTGCTGACTCGTCGCCAGTGGCGACAGCCTCGGGCTCAGCATCGAAGACGGCCTCTACAGCCGGCACCACCACCGCCCCGGGATCGTATTCAGATGAGCCATCTGCACCAGCGGTATGAGAAGGAAAGTCACCAGAGACATCAGTGTCTGCAGCAGCAGAATCATCAGGATCTTGATCTTGTCTGTCGCTAAGCGGCCTATCAGAAGGCCGGATCTGTTCCTCCCCAGCCGTCTCATCACCAGTACTCTCTGCCCAAGCTGCGTCCTGCTGGGCAGCATCTGTTTCGGAAAGGCTCGAGGCCATGGCCGCGTGGGTGGTAGATCTATTTCTGTTCTTCTTTGTTTCGGACGCGATGAAAAGATGGCCGAGGACACTAGACACGGCGCGACAGTAGTGAGCAAAGAGGAGGAGATGAAGACAGAGAGCCAGAGAGACTGATATTAAAGGCACTTCGAGCTGGCTCTTCGGATGGGGAGGTTTCTCGCTCACATGCGCCTCTGGAAACGAAGAATAGCGAGCGCCGACTCGGGCTAGAAACAGGAAGAAAAAGGCTGGCCAACAGAAGAAGCGCCTGGCAGCTTTCAGACGGATACCCCAGCACAAAGAAGACAAATCCACATCGGTAAGGCGCAAAATTGTCGCCGGCTGGGAAGAAAGGGAGGTGCAAGGGGGTTATGGAAACACGACACGTTCGACAGGCGACAGAAAATGGAGCTCTAGACAACGGTCGTTGGCAATGGCGACAATCGGATTCGAGAGCGAACGCCTCTGGCAGGCAGGAAAGAGAACAAGAAAAAGAAAAGAAAAACAATGACAGGGACAATCACAAACGATGCGGGTGGTGGGTAGCAGGGGACGGCGTGCCTCACTTCGCCTTCTGTTGCTGTATGCGTGTTTCAAGCCGAGGACGGCTGTTTGCACGTCGCATTTTGAAAGAAAGTTTGCTTGGGAAAAAAGCTGCATGCTCAAACGGGGCTAGTGCCGATGAAGACTAGTGCCGAAACTTGTGACGTACAGGCCAACAGGCCGGCCAGCCACCATCCGAGTTGTGGAAAGAGAGGGCTCTGGCTGACATAAGCTAGTGTCACCCCGCCGTGCCGCCAGGCGCGTCGAGAGGTCGAGGAGGGACCTGAGACCACTCAACGCGCCTGAGACCTATTTTCCTGGCGGCGACCGCGTTTTCGACCTTCGCAGCAGCACTAGCCACTTACAAGCCAGGAGCTCCGCTGCCGCCCGTCCTTGCGTTCATATCATTAGTCTGTTTGTCAATACCCGACCGGCTTATCTTCTCCATTCGCTGTTGCTTGTGTTTGGGCTCTGCTCCACTACGTTGCCATCTCCGAAAAAAAACAAGCCTGAAAACTAGTCTGCTCGAACAACATCTTCTGTCACTCTGTCCCCTTCACTCTTTCCCGCCCTCTTTCACTCTCTCTCCCTCTCTCTTGGCCAGGCCTCCGGCAACTTTTCAACCCGTCTCTCGCAATCATGTCAATCGTGTCGCTTTTGGAAGTCAAAGTCCTCAACAACCCAGCGCGGTTTACGGACAAGTACGAATTTGAGATCACATTCGAGTGCCTCGAGCAGCTCGAAAAGGGTATGCGATCCGGTGATTTGTCTCCTCTTAAATGGAAAGGCGTGTCGGCCGACATACTAATTTGCCCTGCCTAGATCTCGAATGGAAGCTCACGTACGTGGGCTCGGCCACATCGTAAGTGTCTTGGTTGTCCGGCTTCACCGTCTCCCTCGCCGACTGTCCTTCTCACACCGCCATTACAGTGACCAGTATGACCAAGAGCTGGACTCGCTCCTCGTCGGTCCCATCCCGGTCGGCGTCAACAAGTTCATTTTCGAGGCCGATCCGCCAGACATGAAGCGCATCCCGGATGCGGAGATCCTGGGCGTCACGGTGATCCTCCTGACGTGCGCGTACGACGACCGCGAGTTTGTCCGCGTGGGCTACTACGTCAACAACGAGTACGACTCGGACGAACTGAACGCCGATCCGCCGGCGAAGCCGCTCGTCGACCACATCCGGCGAAATGTGCTGGCCGAGAAGCCACGTGTCACCCGGTTTGGCATCAAGTGGTGCGCAGCCCCCTCTCTCCCGTCTCAGACCTCGCCCATGCTGACTCTAGATCCAGGGATTCGGACGCGTCCGCACCGGCGGAATTTCCGCCCGAGCAGCCTGAGGCCGACCTGGTGGCAGATGAGGAGGAGTATGGTGCAGACGAAGCAGAGGAGGAGGAGGAGGAAGAGGTTCCCACTGCCGGGGAGGCAACAAAGGTGGGCGAGGATGCTGCCATGGCTGGTACTGAAGAGGCGGCGGAGAATGGCGAGGAGGATGATATCTCAGAAGACGGCAGTGTCGACATTGAGGGCGAGAGCGAAGACGAGATTGAGGAGGAGGAGGAGGGCGAAGGAGAGGGTGGTGACGAGATGGATGTCGACTCTGACAAGCCGGCTGGCGCAGCCGAAGGCCACCACCCGGTCGAGGTTATGTCTCACTGAGGAAGCATCCGGAGTCGTTCGTCAACTTGCTTCATTTATATATTAGAGAACGTACGGGGCGAACGACGCAATTTGACGTGGAAGACAGCGCCCTCCTTCTTGCTTGACGATATGCGTATTCTCTATATAGAACCGAAAGGAAAGGTTGCAGCATCCATACTCGGCTGATATGCACATTGTGGGCTCATTGCTCCCCTGCCACAGCTTCAGGCGCCCTGCATGGCAACATCGCCCTTGCTCTGATCGCGAGACCACTCGTCGGGAGTCTGGCACTTTGCGCTCCAGGCGTGGATGCGGGCAATCTCATCGCGCAGCGTGGCGTTGACGAGGCGGTGGCGCTTGAGGGAGTTGAGGGCGTTAAAAGAGGGCGAGACGATGACGGCCGTAAAAGCCTGGCCACAGCCGCCTGGGGGAGAGGAAGTGAGCAGAGGGAGCTTTTTGGTGCAGGGCAGCGGGACATCTTCTGTGCCGTCATACCTGAGACGTCAGTAACCTTGACGTGCTGAGCCTGCAGCTTTTCTCGCAGCGTGTTTTCGAGGTAGTCTTCTGTGATCGTTGGCTCGGCCATTTGGGGCGGCAGGCTGCTTACGGCGCTAGGCAAGCGAGGCAGCAGGCTGATTGTGGTGGTGGGAAAGGCAATAAGAGGGGAAATTGACCGGACAATAAGATGCCTTCTTTAATTTAAAAAAAAAAAAGATAAAAATAGTGCCTGCACGTTCGAGGTGGATAGCGTATTATTGTTCGCGCCGCTGCTTAGTCCTGCGTGTTAATGTCTGCCACTACGTCGTAACTCAACAGGCGCAAATAAACAGGAAACACCTGCCAATACGAAAGAGTCATTCTAATTACTACATACTGGTCAGGGGAGTAATTGGAATCGCCCTTACAACTTTTAATAAAGAATATTGGACTACTCCATAATTACTGTTTTTTTACACAGAGCACAGCAGGCTTGAAACAGGACGACGATACCTTTATCGGTAGAGGGGAATAGCTTGTCGGGCTTCTATTACCTACGACGTAGTGGTGCTATGTCCAAGCCGGCGGACCGTCTTGGCCGAAGAGGCAAACTTCTAAAAGGGATATTTACATAGTCATAGCATGAGGCATGTACCCGCCGTTGCTGAGACAGATTTTGACCCCCAGAACGATGACTTGAACGCCGTTCAGTTAATTGTACTGAGTATAGCCTTCGCAATTCGGATCTCTACTACGTAAAAGAGAACAGTCTGCCAAGGAAGATGGATCGGACAATCAGTGGATTCTCCTTTGGGCTCCAACTGGGAAGAAGAGCAAAAATTGGTCCCGGAGGGGCTCGAACCCTCGACTTTCGCATTGTATTTCAAATGAAATATTAGTACGATGCGCTAACCAACTGCACCACGGAACCATTCAATTGATTGGTTGATGAAGTCACTGCTGCGATTGAGAGACTTAATGGAAGCTTGCTGAGAAGGGACACTGGAGCACTATGCTAACATTCATCTAAGGAGAACTACCCAGCCGTTACGTCAAAGTTGACCAGCAATCTGGCGGTCTTTCTTTTTCTATAGAAAGGCGGAGACGCGTCAAGGTACTGCCTCCAGATTTGGGGGGCTGGTTGTGGAAACAAGATTTCGATCTCCAGGCCCGGCCAATGACAGAGCAATAGTTTATATGACGAATGGAGTGCTCTCCGCAAGGAGGATGGGGGCTCAAAGGCTCCACTGCTTCTGTATGTTGTCAGCCTGTTTCTTATGCATAGCCCAATGCATCTACTCCGTAGTGGGGGCCAAGAAGAGGCGTAGGCTGCGTTTTGGCATCTAGCATTGCATCTGCAAGACCATTCGCCACGTACCACCACTGATCTCTTTCCTAGTTTACAAGCATGTTATTGGCTATATTCCTCCTATGAGCATTCTTGGTCGTCAGGGGTTAAACTGATGTGGAAAAACGGATCATGGTGTATAGAATGCCGAGCGGACGACCTTTATAAAACTAAACACAATCTTTCATATACTGTTATTCTAGCCCTGTTTTGTATTAATACTTATAGCAATGTCACAATATAACAAGCCAAGGCCACGGGATACGTTCAATCTGGTGTACTGATACCAATACGGTCGGTGAACTTGTTGTTGAACATTCCTGTCGAGTTCAGTTGTTGGTAAACTGCGTGCCAAGCTGGAAAATCTGGATACCAGGCACGAACATCATCGGCTGTAACTAAACCCAGATCCAGACCCCAATGCACGCGGACAGATGAAGTGTCGTTTGTACATACGTGCTCCTTGATGCTCTGTGCGAGGCTTGCTCCTGTCTCGACGCCAACCAGCATATCCAGCTCAATTGAACAGGTCATTCTGCCCGTTTCTGGAGCCAAGAATGCATCCGATGGCCCGGTGAAGCGGATTCCCAAGGGACCTGCCATGTACCAGTTGTGACGCTTGGCCTCTTCATTGAAAACAGTGAGGAGGTTGTCAATGACCGGAACACATTGAGCAGCATTGCAGTGAAGCTCCAGTGCTTGTGCCTTGATGCCATTGGCTGCACCTAGGTTGAAAACCCGGAAACTCTTGTCAATGTAGGGATCACTCTCGACAAGTGTCGCTATGGCCTTGTTTATGGCAATGGGGCTGACGACAGGCAGTCGGTTGAGTAGGCCGACTAGGCCAGACACGGAATATATGGAGAACTGCACGAGGAGTGCGCCTAGCCAATCCTTTCGCTCACCCGACTTTCTGGCCTTACCATTCATTCGCATTCGCTCAACTCGGATGCAAGAGCTGTGTGACCAGCTCATGTATGGGTTTAAAACCAGTTCAAAATGGTCCGCACCTGCAACGATTGGGGCAACCGGAGCCCACAGCTCTGGCAAGAGCTCTTTGCGAATGTCGTCCCATTTGGTAGCCGTGCGCATTTCGCGAATAAAAAACGCGTCTCTCACCTCGATCACGTAGCTGTATATCACACCGAGACAGCCTATGGAGACAAGAGCGGCACGAAACCAGTCGTTGTCTTGCTTGAGCACCACTGGAACACCATCGACAGCATTGGGAAAGATCGACGAGTTGCTCAGTGGCCCGTTTCCGACGCTGTTGTCGCCGGGCTCGATCTGGTAGACAGTACCATTCTCAGAAACGAGCACAATCGCACGCACAAAGCTAGGTAAAGGTCCGTACGTGATACCAGAGCCATGAGTGGCCGTGGACATGGCACCAGCCAAGGTTTGTCCATCATAGCCTCCCATATTGAGAAGCGAAAGATTGCGGTTGTCCAGCTCTGTGTTGAGATCTCGTATTGTGATGCCAGCCTGAACCCGGGCCAGCTTGCGACTGCGGTTGGCCGTATCTCCTGGGTCTCTCAAGCGAGATACGATGGCATTAAACCGTGCCCTGGCGTCGTCATTTGGTGATATGGAGGTTGGTGGTGTAATGGCAACGATGCCATCCTCCCCGTTATCGACCATGGATAGACGCCGGAGAAGTTGCATGCTCACCAGCACGGCGTTGTCACAATTCGTGATGTCCGAGAATGAATGTCCAGAGCCAGCGGCGTGCACACGGTGCCCAAGTCGGTGTGCATCAGTCAGGATGCCAACAAGCTGCTGGAGGGTCTCGGGTTTCACAATGGCAAGCGGGAGGCTTCGTTGTTCATTGACACAGTTGGCCCACACTGGGTTTCCGTTTTCAAACGTAATGTTGGCCTCAGTGTTGTCAATTCTTAAGGCCATATGGACCGATTCGTGGGCTTGTTGTTGGCGCCACTTGACATCACGCGCACGACGGCGTTGGTCCTTGCCTTTTTCCCTGGCCACATTCCATACACCGTTATGAGCTCTCGCCGGGTCTTTGTACGAAATATTTTGTTGAGCTTCCTCAGGGTCTCCTCATCGTATGGCTTTCCGCGAAAGTCCCGTACAGTCCGCTCTACCGAATGCTGCGCCCCCATGCCGGATAGGTTGTTTAGGAATAATAATAACGTATGTATATTAGATTGGCTAATGATACTGGCGGAATGGTGGACGTAGGATGACCTCACAGGTAACCTGCGATGCTGCGTAGACAGATGGCATCTTTCAGGATGGCTTAGTGGGCTGTTTTCATTTTTGTAGTTGCTGTTGAAGACAGAAGGCACGATCAAACAGAGACTAAAGGACAAAGCCAGCGAATGCGGTTTCCATTTTCAACTCTGAAGGGGGCATTCCATGCTTGCAATGCGCGTCAAGCATTCTGACCTTATTTCAAGCTCGTCGTTTTCTGGAGCGATTATCAGCCAGTGAATTTGCTTCCATAGAGAGGTAAAAACATACCGAGATTTCCTTGAGAGTCGGCGACGCTTATGAGCTACTTTACCTGCTCGGCCTTCTGAGCTTATTCTCACGTCGAGCCCTGACAGGAGAACAGACTGGAAATGGTGACACGTTCACATTGCAGTCCTGTGAATTGTCCAACTCACTTCTGCTTTCTTTCATCGGCCGATTGTGTAATACTAGCCAAATTCTCTTCGCCTTGGAAACTATCACGCCGTCTAGTTTGCTTGCGGTGGTAGGAAAACCAGTTGCCGTTCCCGGTAGTCCGGTTCAGATGGCTTTTGGTTCTTTCCTTTGTTTGAGATATTTATGCGATCATCACGCTTTCCCAACTAAGAACACTGGGAACTACCTTTTCCGGTATACCAAACCGATCACGGCTTTCCCAGTTGGAAGTCATCGCTTGTTGAGGAGTAATTTCTACTTTACAGTTTTCGTTGGGCACGCTTGACACACTTCAAACACTTGACCACTTTGATTATCATGAGAGTTTACAGTCGCCAGCCGCACACAACGTTACCCAATCGGGCTTATGCGCGCAACAGCGACATTGCTTTGTGATGCCCTGGCCCGAAATACGAGAGAGAGGCGACACTAAGGTGCAATCGGTGGTCCGAGGACCTGGCCGAGGCCTAGAACGGACCAGCTAAGATGGAAAATAAACAGGAAGAAATGCTTACTTATGCAAGCGTTAGTGGTGGAGCCTACAGACGTCACATCGGCCAGATTGGCCATGGAGCAAGAAACAGCTTGAAAACTACGGGTGGGGTCTTTAGACCATCAGTTGACCTGCTGGCATCTGCATGTTCAGCGCAGCTGAGAGAGAGGCGATATTGACGATGCCCCGAGACGCGAGATCTGCATGCCGAAGACGGTCAGGGCCACCTGGACATACGACGGAAGAGGCGGACAGAGGAGCCGCAGAAGGTCAATGTCGGACGTGTTTCCGGTAAGGCGCTGATCTTCACTTGCCCATCGTACCGGGTCTGCAGTTGGGGGACGTGATCAAAACCCGCTAGGACGGTTAGTGTGTGTCGTGGCAGCAGCAGAGCTGCAGAGGTGGACACGAGAAGCCAAGACTCGCTCCAAGTGCAAGTGATTCTGGCGTGCGGCGGTTTTCCGTTCAGCCCAACGCCAGGCGTTGAGACAGGGTTCAGGATCCAGGATCCAGAGCAAAAAGACGGTTGTCGAGGAGTTGAATTTTAAGAACAGGACCCAGAAAATCACGTTGCTGCTAGCGCATTCGCCTCAATGCACGCAACGGCCACGCAGTCGTTATCGCGCAGGTTTGCCGAGTCGCCTGATTTCCGTCCAGACGCCCATTCGCTGACGCGCGGATTCGACAGGACGCAGTTGCGCGGAAGGCCAGCGGAACCCACTCAAGCCCACCAAACAGCATCTTCCGCGCATCTGCAAAGCGACGAGGCTGCGCAGCAGAACGGTGTCCTGCATTCCGACACACATTGTCCAATTCCACGCGACAAGCTCGACGTCCCCCAGAACATGCACGTCCCAAGCATGGCACACTCCTGCAGCACACCTGTTCTCCCACCTGTTTCCGGGCTCGGTACTTGAAGCTGGCAGGGTGGCAGTGGCGGTGAACTTTGCGATACACGGCTAGTGCGTGTAGCGTGTATCTCCCTGACCGAACCAACGGCGGCCGCGTCTGTCTCGCCGTGTCTTGTCCGACGCATCTGCGTCACGACGCAAGTCAGGGGCATCTCGTCGTCGAAATCTTCAAGGCCAGAGAACCCAAAATGGCGCTCCGCAGCGAAAATCAAAGCAGACAGCAAGCTGCGACCGGACTTCAGGCCCAATGGCACCAGTTCAAGCGCAACATCGGGTGGCAGACGTGAGTATGCCGCAGAGGTGACTGATGGGGCGGCAAAGACGCTGCTCGAGTAGATTGGACTGGACGTCCATGATGGACATGATGCGTTCACCTGTGCAGCTGCGAAACGGATGAAAAGGAGCGGCTGCCCGTCGTTTGCTGTCCGTGCCTCTGCCTCTCTGTTGACATCGCATCTGCTTCCTTCGACAGTTCTGTGTTCTCTCGTCTGCCTGCAGGCTTCTCATCGTCATCAGAGGAGCACCACCCTTGAGACTGGAGCCACGTCCGTGCTAGATACTCCCCTCTTGGCCCCTCTTGCCCCAGGATTAGTCCTCTTGTGCCTCGCTTCTTTCCCAGTCATCCGAGTGTCTGAGAGTCCCATGCTGGCTATGGATACTCGACGCTTGGCGGCCCCGCTCCGTCCGGCGGTGGACAATATCAGACACGCCTCGCCGCGAGTGGGCATAAAGGAGGCCAGTCTTGTGTTACGATCGCGAGCCCCATCCAACAATCCGCCTTTTAGGGGCACCGCCTGCCAGCCACCTGTTTCTCTGGCCTCCACAAGCAGCGAGCTGAGCACAGCTGTGACCAGTCCATTCGTCCTATTCGACAAGCCGTCTGCCGACAGCCGCAGTGAGACGTCCAGATCGTCCACACCGGTTACCGACATGTCCAGCATGTGCCATTCCACTGGAAGCAGTTTCGCCACGTCTGTGCAACCGGATGGCGAATGTGGATACCCCAAGGACGAGGAGAACGATTCTTGTGCGAGCAGATCAGATAAAGAGTATGTCCATGTCGAAACACCCAGACAGCTTCGTCCCCGCCTCTTGCTTCACTTTCGCTGCACAAGCCTTACCCGCAGCTAACGCCAGTGTCTTACTTTTCAGCTCGGATTCGGGCCACGGAGAAATGAGATTCGACGAAGTGGATATCATGGCAACAGCAAAGGAGGCGCTGAACACGCGGTCTTTGAGAGAGGGCCAACTGCGATACTCCATGTCGGCGCTGTCAGCGCAGTCCGGGGTCTCCGACTCGGGCGAGAGTGACTACGCTCGTCTTGCTTACGAGGACGACGAGAATCCTGGTGCTTACGAGGACGATGACGATTGGAGCGGCACCGACAGTCTTGATGCTGCTGTCATTGCAGCAGTGGACGGAGATCTGAGCCTTGCCGCTTTTCTCATCCCACTCTTGCACAAGGATTTGCGTAACGCGGTGAGAAACAAGGTGGAATCCTGGCAGAACACATCGACGACCCGACCTCCCAGCTCTGCGACAGGATCAACGGTGACGCGGGGAGGCGCATCCGGAGCAGCATCTGGAGCAACTTCGGGCAGCTCCATCGTGGCAAGCGGAAGTAGTGGGGCACAGGACCAGGTATCTAACCAGTCCCGAAAGCGACGGCGCCGGCCGTCTGACTCGGAAGACGACCGGGAGGAGGGAGAGGACGAGCACGGGGGCAATGGCGGGAACGGTAGCTCAAGACCAGAATTGATCGACGAGCCGTTGTCACCACTTCTGGCCTGTCCGTTCCACAAGCTCAATCCGTCCAGATATGGAATCCAGCATAACGTCACGTCTGGTTCACGAAAGGATGGATACCGGGCCTGTGCCGGCCCGGGATTCAAAAGCATCCAACGGTTGAAGTGAGTTCTGCTCAGGGGAAAGCCGAAATCTGCAAGCGGTATGCTAACAGGGCGAAGGGAGCATCTAAAACGGAAGCACACGCCTGTCCAGTGCGAGCGGTGCTACCTAGTGTTCAGCGGATCGGACAAAGCGAGGTGCATCAACGAGCTGACTGAACACCTGAGGCTGGAGGTGCCATGTCAGAAAGGGGAGTCTGTGTTGAAAGAGGGGATCAGCGAGGCCCAATGGGCGGCGCTGGACAAGCAGAACAGGAAGAAGAACCAAGAAAAACACAAGCTGGAGAAGTGGTTTGAGATCTGGCGCGTTCTTTTCCCTGAAGTTCCGGAGCCAGAGACGCCTTGTAAGTCCAGAAGATCGGTTCGGTGGTCGAGTGGAGCGCTAATTTTTGCTTAAAGGGTACAACGAGGTGACACAAAACCGGTTTCCGTCGCCGTCGCGGGAGAACGAGGCGTTTGCCGACCTGTTTCTGCACATCCTGAACCATAAGGTGCAGCAGGGCGACATCAGCTTCCCGGGCTGCAACACGGATGACGTGCAGCAGCGGCTGCGGAATCTTGTGCAGCAGACATTCCGGACATATGTCAACCTGCATGGGCCGATGTCGCGGACAACAGAGACGACGTCAAGCCAAACAGGGACCAACAACGTGCACTCGTCACTGGTTGGCGGATCGTCAACGCAACAGTCTCGTCCGACCAACAGCATGTCGTTGCCGGCGACAGCAACGTCCCACACAACGGGCACCGTCATCAGCCAGATGCACGCGCAGACAACAGGGCAGTATGCGATGAACATGCCGGCGGTGACGACGGTCGGCGTTCCGGGAATGTCGTATGCTGTTCCGATGCCCCAGAGGCCGAACAACTACGCCCAGTACCACCACACGCCGATGAGCGTGACGTCGATGCCGGGACAGGTGGCAAGCACTGCGGGCACGGCAATGCAGGCCAGCTTCACGGGCAACGGACAGGAGGAAGTGTCCATGTACTACTCGACACCGATGATGCACTGGCAATCTGCCGGCATGCAATATGGAGCAGCGCCGATGTCAGCCGTGCAGTACCCGGGCGATTTCTACGGCGCCAATGGGTACATTCCAGGTCCAGGGGCTGACTACAGCAACTGCCGTTGACCTTGTAGGGGGGTTTCAGTGTTCGTGCGTGACTTTAGATGTATTCTCACTCTTTTACATAGCTCCTTTGTATCATCCTGCATGGTGGACAGCACTTGAATTACAGGCATATCCGTTCCAAGAAGACCCACTCTCTCAGCTTCAATGCAGGTCGCAGATGGGTCGTATCTTCGTAAACTGTCGTGTCTGCTGGCAGAAAGAGAGCGAAAGGACAGCAGCCAGAACTGATAGGCCAGAGCGAGGTGGAATCGAGGGGTGCCGATCTCCAGACTACGGAATACGCTGTTAAGCCACGAGTTGGCTCCTAAGCTCCTAAGCAGCTATTCGCCATCCCGGCAAGTGGGTCGGCGCTCAAACCGCAAGCTCCACTCTGCGAGCCCCTGCCTGTTTGGGTTGGCAGGCAAAAAACGTAACGAAATAGGACAATGAGGAAGGAAGAGTTGGATGGTAGCAGCCTTTCCTTCCTTGCACACGAGCAGCGCAACCAGACGACCGAATCGGCCGCTCCAAAGATACGCAAAAAAGGGTCGTGTCTCTCTCCCTTTCTCTCTCACCTCTCTCTCGTTCGCTTCTCTGTTCTTTGGGCCCCCTCTCTCTCCCGATTCCGCCACAGCGTCCGCGCGACTATACCAGACAGCTGCGATAGCGCCAGGCCTTTTTTTCTTTTTGCCCTTTGTTCTTTGTGGTGCATCGTCATAGCCTCAAGGTTGGACCGCTCTCTCTGGAGCCTCCCCTTCCACCTTTCTCAAACATGTTCTCCCGATTCCACCGGCGGGCTCCGTCCACGCCCAGCTCACCACTGCCCGACCAATTGCCCTGGGAGGCTTCACAGCACGAGAAGCACCACGGCCGGACGCATCACGACGTGTCCCGACCCAGATCCAGCGGCAGCGCAGGAGCTGCCACGACCAGCTCATTCTCCTCGACTACCCCCACATCCACAACGATGGCCTCGCCAGCGGCAGCAGCCACGAGCCCGAACATGCCGCACACCCTCCCTCCGATCACGCGGGTCGCTTCAATGGCTTCGTCGACGGACAGCGCATTCGACGGCCGGACCTCAACGACTGCCTTCTCGGGACAACGGTCTTCTCTCGATATATGGCGTCAATCACAAATACAACCACATCTACCATCAAAACCACCACCACCACCACCACCACCACCCCAGACACAGCCACCGCCACCTCCATCCTCGCTATCCTCGGTGTCACAGCGAGCATCCAACCTGTCCGCTGCAGCAGCCGGCTGGCCGTCATACTCCATAGAACACACGAGCTCGATAGCCGTGACACCAGGTTCGGCATCTGGGTCGACATCAGAGTCAGGCGACATGTACGGCCCGTCGGAGAAACGACTGACACGATCTAAACCGCCCCCGCCGCCAATCAACACCGACCTCGCCTCGGCACAGCTTCTCAGCGTCTATGCCACCGGTGCAGACAGCAGGCCGGCCAAACTGACGCCGTCCTTTGTCACACCGACTGACCTGCAGTTTTCTGCGGCAGCAGCAGCAGCAGCAGCTTCGGCCGTTCATACGGCAAGCACAGATGCCCACGGCAGCAGCAGCAGCAGCAGCAGCAACACACGCCCCAAAAAGGGCCTCCCGTTCCTGATGAAAAACCCAATGTCATCCCTCCTCAGTAGACGACGTCCAGCTCACAACAGCGTCGAGCCGTCGTATGCGACCGACCATGCGGACGTTCCGGTCTACGCGCCCATCCGAGGCACCAGAGTACACGACTTCAGCGCTCCTCGGCCACGACGTGTCATCTCGACCGAAGCACCCCAGAGCATGGCCGCCGCAGCCGCCGTAGCTGCAACTACGGCAGCTTCGGTGGCCAGCCCAACTCATCCGTCTGCCCCTCTTGCTGTGAGCGACAGACCTCCAGCTAGCCGGTATGCCAAAGACGACCACAACTATACCGTGCAGCAGCAGCAGCAGCAGCAGCAGTCGCCGTCGCCGTCACCGGCATTCCTCCACAGAAGCGCCTCGGCCGCTTCCTCTTCTACCAGGATATCGATGGAGAGCCGCGGGTCGCTGCACCTGTCGGCCTTGCCGACGTTACAGACACTGCAGGAAAACAAGCAGGTGTCGTTTGACGAGAAGCCGGTTCTCGGGCTGCCAGGTTTGCACGTCTCGCCGCCGAAGGACGCGGCTGTCGGATCGTTGCCCTCCCAGACGCCTTCGACTCAGTCGCGGGCAGCCTCCAACGACGCCTCCTCTCTCCTCAAGCAATCGTCCACCTCTTCGATAGCGACTTCCCAATCCCAGTCTTTGTCACTGCCCGACATAACGCCCAGCCTGACCGTTGATCCACCACATCAGCCTGCGCCAGCGCCATTACCAGCGCCAGCGCCTTTACCGGTGCCAGTCTTGTCCTCGGTGCCGAGGCATATGAAGAGCACGTCATCCCGGTTCAGCTTCATGGTCGGATCTGCGAGCGAAGAAAAGCTGCTGGAAGAACGCCATCGAAAGAAGCAGCTGGAGAAGGAGGCAACGCTTCCCGACGAAACGGTCGCCGACATGGAGCCACGGGACTCGAGGTTCGACGATTTTGACGAAGACAGCTTTGACTACGACACCATGATGGATGATGGCGGACTCGAGGAGAAGATTCCGGGAGTCAACGCGGATGCGGAAGAGGAGGACGACTACCTGTTCGAGGAGCCCGGTTACGGCTACGAAGAGGAGGAGGTTCCGCAGACGACCATTGACAATTACGACGTCGAGGACGAGACGATGCCGACCACGCTTGAAGACGACGACCCGGAAGGACTGGACCCGAACAACGACCAGGAAAACTTTGCCGGCTTTGTGTTCCAACGATCCAACCCGACATCGTCACTGGTCAGTCCCATTGCTGCAGGCACGACGGCGACGCCGCGCGACACGACTGACCGAGGGACCACGCCCGACTTTCTTCTGCCTGCCGCATCGCCATTCTCGCCCATGTTCCCGCAAAGCGACATCTACGGGACCAGCCAGGAGGCTAGAGGCTACGACGAAGACGCCACGATCACGACTTCGGACATCAGCATCAGCACCTTGGCGGCCGCGGACCAGCTCAGGGCAGAACAAGACTCAGGGTCGGAGTATTCGGACGAGGAGACGGCATCCGAGCCTGCCCACGAGACGCAGTCCGAGCAGCCATCGAGCCAGCCGATCCACATCAGCAGCATGCACTTCCAGCCGCACCATCGCGGGGACGATCTGTACTTTGACCAGGGCCTTGCCGATGAGCTGGATTTTGGCGTACCGGACCCGTCCAATGGGCCGTTTGACGAGTCCATCTTTGACAACAATGACACGGACCAATACGGCCGACCGATCCCGGGGGCCTTTGCCAAGGCGCAGGCGCAGCGGGCGATAGCAGTCGAAGCGGCCTCAGCCAAGCGAAACTCGGACATCGTCTCGCCACAGCTGTCGGAACAGTCACATGTGACGCAGTCGACAGCGCACACTTCGATGAGCGCGGCCGGCTTCCCGATGTCTGTGGGTGAGCTGGGCGAGCTGGGCGAGCTGGGCGAGCTGGGCGAGCTGGGACAGTCGGAGAAGAGATTGAGCCAGCTGAACGAGAATGGGGATTCGCTCGTATCTGATGTTACTCTTCGCCGACAGCTGATGTCGGTCGTGACCGATGCCGACCGGGTTGCCGCTTACCAGGCCGCTCTGGCCGAGGCAGCGCACCAGGCGGCGGCGTCTGGGAAGTTTCGTCGCGACTCATCGCCAGCTCCTGTTTCGCCCAGTCTTGGTCTTGGCCTTGGCAGTGTCGGCGTCGGGTCAGAGGAGGACGGCGGACCGGGTCTGGACATCGACATCGTGGACGCTGCGGCCTCAGGTCCAATTCCGGCAGCGGCTTCGGCTTCGGGCCAGGACTTCCAACAAGACGAGGAGGAATACAAGTATACACAAGACATGGACGACTATGAGTTTGATGACGACGCCATCATCGATGCGGCCAATGCAGAGGTGCTGGCCAACGACAGCGACGGGTTCTACGGGCAGGAGTTCAACTTCTACTCAGCGCCGCTGTACCACCACGGCTCATCGGCATCGGCGTCTTCGGCCAGCTCGGCGGAGTATGCCAACGGGGGCTACTTTGTGGCGGCGGGCGTGGGCCGCAGCACGTCTGGGCGGGTGGTCTCGCGCGAGCCGAACCTGACGCCGATCACAGAGCGGTCGGAATACTCGAACCGGAACAGCGTGTTGTCGATGACGATGCCGCCACTGGGCACGAGCGCGGACCTGCGGTCGCCGGGGCTGGCTCAGCTGGCGATGCTAGACGATGGGGGCAACGGCAGCGAGATGAGCATGCAGGCGTTGCTGCGGCTGCGCACGCGAACATTTGGTGGCGGCAGCCAGGCGAGCCTGTCGAGTCGTGAGGGCAGCCCCAAGTCCGTGGCGGGCGGCGTCATGGTTGCGGATCGAGAGCGGGACCGAGAGCGGGACCGAGACCGAGAGCGCGAGGGGACATCGCCGCCGTGGGGCGTGCCAGCGTATTCAGGTCTTGGGATCGGCATCGCCGGTGGCAGCAGCGGGTATCTTCACCAGCATGGCCGCAAGAGCTCGGCGACGGGCTTCTCTTTTCGCGGCAGCAGCGGGCTCACGTCAGAGACGGGCAGCGACAGCGGTAGTCCGACGATGACTAACTTCGCAGTCATCCCCATCATGGCGCCGTCGCCGATCTCGCCGCCGGTAGTGTACTCGGGCATCAGCGGGACGTGTCCGCCAGTGAAGGAGGAGAGCGACGAGACGGCGGCAACGACAACGGCAGCGACAACAGCGACATCAACGGCAATGTCACCGACAACATCGGCCGCGTCGCTATGGGACACCCGGACCGGCTCCAGCTCGCTGACCGGGTCGGGGTTGTGGATGCGCAGTCCCACCAGCATCGATGCCGGACTTGCCTCGACGGGAGGACAGCTGCAGCAGCAGCAACAGCACCCGAAAGGCTACGTGATGTCGCCGACGATCATGTCCGAGTGCACATCGCCCACGTCTCCGCTGGCATCGTTCCACCGGCCGACGGCAGGCTTGGGCCACCGACATCGCGGTTCGGCCGACAGCATCTCGTACACGATGGAAGAGGACAGCGGAGAGACGGTGTGGGTGATGGAACGACGACGGCTGGCGGAGTCGGGCGAGGTGGAGATTCTGGAGCGCGAAGTGGTGGAGGGAGGACGGATATGAGAGCCGGGACGAGTTTGTTACATTTGCTTTGCATCACTTTAGCGACTGCCGCATTTCCGGGAAGAGGGACGAAAACCAGAGCCAGAATGGGAGAACCGTCAGGACAGTGGGATATGAATGCATAGGAAAGGCGGGACACAAAAGGGCTTGGATAGTATTCAGGGAATAGATTGATACCGGTGGCCGAACAGCAACGGAAAAAAGACAAGCTGTAGGCCTCAAGGCTATTGATGAGTCTTTTGTGCTAACCTCCATTTCTTGCAAACACTAGGTACAAATAACTGTTTGTCCACACTGTCCGTCTTGAAATCTATACTGTTATACTGTCGCAGACAGCGATCCAGACCGGTTCTCTAGAAACCGTCCTCGCCATCGGCCGTGGACTCCTGTGCTGCGTCTGCCATCTCGAGATCTTCTGTCTTGTGGCCGTTGCTCTGCGACGGCGCCACCTCGACGCCGCCATCGACGTCATCCAGCTCCGTGTCCTCGTCCTCGGGCCTGGCCGTCACCACCTCCTCCGTCTTGACGGTGGCCTTGCGACCGCGGCCACGACCAACGCCAGCCGTCTTGGCCGGTTTGGCCGCTCTGGGCGTCTTGGGTGTCCGAGGTGTCCGAGGGGCGCCGCCACCGCGACGACGCTTCGGCGTGCCGTTGATCGGAGTGAACTCGATCGTGCCGTTCTCACCGTTCTCACCGTTCTCACCGTTGCCAGATTCGATGGCCACAGACACGCCCCCGTCCACATCGCCAGCCTCACCGGCTTCATCGGCTTCGCCGGCTTCATCATCCATGGCTGCCACCATGGAGTCGGCATTCGGAGCCTCCACGACGACAGCAGCCGCTGCTGCTGCCGTGACGGCTGCCGACTTGCGCTTGCGGCCACCCGGTGTCGCGGGCGCTGCACCACCTGCAGCAGACGAAGCGGCCGGCCCAGCAGCCGCTGGCATGTCGGAGAAGAGCTTTTTCTTGATCCGACCCCATGCGTTGGAGGCACTGCCGACGTTGATCATGCCGCACTCGGTGGCCAGCTTGCCGTAGTCGACCTGCAGCACGTCAGCACTCCGCTCTCCTCTCTTCTGCGGCCGGCTCGCTCACCTCAGGCTGCGTCTTCATGCACTTCCAGGCCTTGCCGAGAATCTCGATCTCGCGTTCCGTCAGAGCCAAGCCTTTGGGGTCTTCCTTGGTTGGCGAGGCCATTGTGTGTGTCTTTTGGCAAAGCTGATACGGTATGGAAGAAGGAAGGTGTGTATAGACTGGGAGTGAAATGAAAGGGAGGAAAGAAAGGCGAGAAAGCGGGTGTAAGTGGAAAATGTGAGTGGAACGAATCCGGCCGATCTCGTGGTTGAATGCAAAGGACAGGAGTGAATGCGTGCTGTGTGGCTCTGGATGTGCTTCACTACAGCGACGAGATGGATGGGAGACGACGGTCGATCGCAAGGCTGCTCCGTCATTGTGTCTCGTTCAGGGCAGACGACAGTATGAGCGAAGTACGGCCGAGCTGTCACTGGGCCGCGCATTCACTTCAGTTGCTCGTCAGACCGACGTGATCAACACGTCGAATCGTATCCGCCTCAGGCCGTCATCGCATCTGTCTCACCCTGCTGTCAGGGGGGCTTCGCTGACGCTTGGTAGGTGCACATCGTATACCAGCTGTATTACAGCTACCAGCATAGCCTTTTACCTGTTCTGCGCTTACATTGCTGATCTGAAGTGAGGCCGGGATACCACGTCACGTGCTGGCTTATATTATGTGATATGGCACAAAAGTCAGTCAATCGTTTGCACTACCACTACCATATTTGTGCGAGACAGCTGGTCCTATATTTCAGCCGTTCTTTCGTCCAGGAACATCGCTGACAAAGTGCATCATCAAATTCTTGTTCCCTAGCGTCTCCACTCGGCTCTGCATCGCCCGAGATGTCCTCCTCGACCTGTCCAACTGCTTCTTCTGTGTGGCCAGAACGGCCCGCTGCTCCGAGATGGACAGGTGCACGAGACTCTGTCGGTCTGCTGCGCGCAGATGAACGAGCTGGTGCGTTGTAAAGTCCCGCACACGCCTCTCGCTTCGTGTCATCGCTGTCGGGCTGTCGTCGCCCTGGACAGGATCCGGAGTCGAAACGCACGATCCGCCGTCCGGCTGCTGTGACGGTTCGGCTGCGTTGTCTCCTGCCTGACGAAGTCGCTGCTGGCGAGGCCACAACGGCCTGGCTGTTCGCTGCATGACAAGCTTGCCGGACGGCAGACGCAGACTGTCGTCGACAGGCCGCCATGACGGAGAGGCCCTTGCATGTAGTGTCAATGCTCTGTTGGTATCATCGACGTCCCCGTCAACACTTCCGTCGGCGATGTTGTCTTGCTCGTAGGAGCTGAAGTCATACAGATCACGAAATTCCGAGTCTTCGCCTTCGAGGTCAAATCTGCAATGCGCCTTTCCCCTCATATGTTGCTGCACCGCATCGACCGTGTTCCGCTCGCTACCACAGTAGAGACACTCCATGTAACCGGATATAATCAGGTCAAAGTAGGCCAGAAGTGTCTCGACATCCACTACTAGATGCTCCCTGTTCGGGATGAAGAGACCATGGGCCTTTTGCATGTGGTCGAGGTTGTCGTCAATGCTGGCACTCATCTGATTGCAAAACAAGCATCGCGACGAATCAAAATCAGGACTACTGTGAAGATCAACCAAATCGGCATCGGATGCCATTGTGTTTGATGTAAATGAGAGACGCGAATGGCAATGCACAAGGTCGCGGACCCGTAAGAATGCAGTATCAACAAATTCAATTTATCGCACAGTTGCGGCGCTGCAATATGTTCCATCATTCGCCCCGTGCAAACGGTACCATAGAGCAAGACCCACGAGACGTCAAAAAATGCTGGGAATCATGTTCAGGCTCCACTCCAGCCAGCTGTTTAGGTCGATGAGTCGAATCTGCATCACTGTGAGTCAACACTAGGTCTCGAACAGAAAAGCTGCCCAAGCCTATTGGCCAGATTCTGATTCGTGAGTGCACGTTCCACCAAACTTTCCATACAGTGCAGACGCCAGGTTCCGTGGTGCAGTTGGTTAGCGCATCGTACTAATACTTTGCCATACGGCGAAATACATGCGAAAGTCGAGGGTTCGAGCCCCTCCGGGACCATTTTTGCGCTTTGCTTTTTGTCGTCTTCGTCGCTAGACGCACAAGGCTCTCAATAGGTCCTATGGTTGTCTGAGGGTGGGATTACAATCCTAGTAACTCACGTTAACCCGGTGCCATTTAAGTAGAATCCTAAATGTATCGAAGTTGTCTTACCTAGCCCCACGCATATCCTTAGGATAGGGTGTTTCCCATGTCCAGTTTTCAGGACAGATCCTTGCCTAGACAAAACAGCAGGCCCAGGCTCGACATCAATCGAAGAAAGCAAGCGTTGTGATGGAGATAGAAGTCTGGGCGATATTGAGTTGTCGGCCACTTTTGGTATTTGAAGCGCAGATGAATTGTCTGTCCTGTACTCCAAAAAACTGCTGTCATCCCCAATTCAAGTTTCGCTTTTCTGTCGTTGTTGTGATAGTCGAATTTCTGTGACATATAGGTCGTGTCTTTTATATAAAAGTGATCAACCCAAGTATTGTTCTCTTCCTTTGAGAAAACTAACATTGTTGGTAGTATCAACTCGTCTAGATGATTTTTTGTACCAGGAATATCTCCCGGGCGTTCAAGCTGAAATAACTCCTTATTTGCCGTAGGCCTAGAACCGTCTTCCTTCAACTGCTTGTCAAATGCCTCCCATATTTCCGAGAGGTTAACATCGCCTGTTGGCGACCGTTCCATCAGTTCAAGACCTTGTGCTGATAAATGATGTTTTTTTGCTAATTTTATGATGATAAGCATCCCATCTTCATCCGGATAGCCATATTTCATGCGAAAATACGCAAGCATGTATATTGGATTCATAGCAATGGTATCAAGGTCTCGACGAAAAACTCCCGGAATCACTGATGCTTTCCGGGAAACTGAAATGGCATCTTCCAAACTCTCACGAGTTTTGAGCTTTTTACATCTCGCGTAACCCATATAGCTAAGTGTGGTCATCAACAAGATATAAAGAGGGCCGCTGTCGAGGATCAAATCTAGTGCCTTATAAATAGCAGACAAGCATTCTTCGATATCCTGTAGTGCATTTGTTATACTACACCTCGACATAATCACATTGATATATGCTGCAAGGGCAGAAGATAATTCGTCATCTCCTATGGCGTAATGAATCGCCTTTTGGATGCCGAAATTGCCTCTTCAAGGGCTCCGGTTTACCGTATTTCCTGAATAAGAGGTTGCACATATTGGCCAATTCCCCGAAATAAGACGGACGTGTTAGTACGAGTCCTGTCTCGTCAATTGTCTTTATTACCTCGGCAAATGCCAGCGCATTGTTTATAGTCTGCATCGTGTTGGAACTTCTTATTGATGTTGCCGTTAATATAAACTCACTTTTTCTGGAATAGGACTTTCGTGATAAATAAGATCGGTTGTGTCCCCGGTGCAAGATGTTTAGCTGCCATTATCAAGTGCATCCAATGCATGAACATATAGGCTGTGCAAATCCTCAGATGTTAATTGAACTTGTCCATCCACCAGGCGGCCTATGGTGCCAATTCCATAGCCAAGGTCCATAGTCGAATTAGCGTTTGAGTGCGATTTTCTTATACCTTGACGAAATGGGCAAATCAGCACATGCCAGTCGTTATCCCAGAGTAGTAGTACATAAGCATGAGATAATACCGAGACCTACAGAACAACACGTGTATGGCCACGTAAGGGTGAAACATAGGATATGAGGCCGTGAACGCCTTCTTGGCAGCATCCGATTGGGCATTCAAAAACAAACAAACCCAGGCCGCCAGTCGGGACTTTCGTGTGCCCTTGTAAGATGCCCTTGTAAGATTTATTATGCAGTATTGCTACGTGTTGTATGATTCTACTCTAGGCACCTGCGGACCTATTGCAAACTCGTTGGGTTCCTGCTGCGGCTCTGCTGTTTCAGCCTCTGATCACATTGTTGGATATAAATAACGAGGTTATAAACCCTCACATAGTAGGGTCTGTCCACCTTCTTTCCCAATCTGTTTCGCATCACCATACAATAACCATTAATTAAACTGGTTAACACTGACAATGCCAACGCCATCAGTCGGATCAGAATGCTCCGTCAGTAGCTATACCATCATGGACACAGCCTGAAATACTCACAATGGTCAGAGGTCGAAGACCCCGTGCTTGAGGAGCAGCGATGCAGAAGTTTGGGACAGTCCCATATTATCGTACACCGATACACAAAACATGAAGCTTCGAAAACCAAAAATATTGCTTGGTCAACTCACTCTATTGAAGTCAAAAGTCCACATCTCAGAAAAATTCTAGATGATATGTTTTGCGACTATCCGAACTGGGCACCAGATGATTCCCCTTACACGTTCTTTCTCATTCAAGCCGCTTGTTCACAGGGGAAGTATTCTGGACGAAGAAAGTAGTAACCAGACAGACAGAAGAATTCAAATGGAGGTTCACATGCTACGCCAGGAGATCGATCCGCTTTTGAAACCCAATTTATCGGCTTTGGAACAAGTAAAGTCCAGCGATACGATATCGTTCGAGGATCTATGGCTTCTTCTTGAACCAGGGTGTTTGTTTGTCTGTCATATCAAGGGACAGTCAAGCGTTGCCAAGCTTATAGATGTGAACCTTGTTGACGATCCTGATGACCTTGAAAGGAACGAAAAACCGCACTGGAAGCTCACGATGGGCCAGGTTGATTGGAACGGTGCTTACAGCGGATTGGCAAAATTCCAAGCGAAGATTGAGCAGTTCAAAGAACCGAAGCAGGTATCAACCCTATGCATGTATCCGCTCAAATTTGTCTCGAATACAAAGCAAGAAGAAATCCGGAGGACTATGGGCGAGAGAGGACGAAAATTTGAATCCCTTCCGAGGTTCCCACTTCATGTTTTGTACGGGAGAGAAAATCATCACAACGATTGATATGTATGGGTGTCCAAAAGAGATAGCCGAGCCGGCAAGTACTCATACCATATCTTCTTAGTTTGCGTTATTCCCATTGATAATGTCTTACTGACATTATTTAATACACAGGTCGATGGTAGAGTGATTGTCGACGCATTTGCATTCTATCATTGTCAAAAGAAGGTGCTTCCTAACTTGATTCGAAAGTCGGGAGAAACCCCAGATGAGGATATAGACGAAGATAGCAGTGATCATGATGAACCACCTACAGAGAATATCACGAGGACTGAAGATCTGACACCACTGTCTGAAGAAGAACGCATCTTTACGACACCTCGGGTCAAAGGATTTGACATAAAAACAAAACAATGGTGTAAGTAACATGGAATGAAGAGTACTCCATCCATTCTAACATTTGATACCAGGTCAATTTCACTTGGATGATCTCAAACAGTGTGAATGGAACGATGCTGCCTGGGACGGTCTCGTGCTTCCAGACAACAAAAAGGAAGTTCTGATGGCATTTTCACTTTTCAAAAAAAATCGCAAACCTATTTTTGACGACTTGGTTGAAATCAAGGGTAATTGTATTCCAGGCTATTTAAAGAAAGCCAATCGATGTAACACATGTCAGGCAAGGGTATCATTGTCCTCCTACATGGCCCACCAGGTGTAGGAAAGACGCTCACAGCCAAGGCCAGTAAGTTGAACAACTGCACCGAGCCTTCGATCGCAGAGAACTAATGGCAGTCGCAGTTGCCGAAAAATCCAGATCCCCTCTATATATTCTGGGTGTAAACGAACTGGGCACTGATCCAACCAAACTCGAGATCAGATTGCAAGACGCTCTAACATGCTGTAGTCTTTGGGGGGCTATTCTTTTGATCGACGAGGCAGACGTCTTTATGGAAAGCCGTGGATCTGACAATTTAGAGCGGAACGAGCCGGTGTCTAGTAAGTTGATTGGAGTGAACATGCCTCTATTTCTCATGTGCTGACATAAGAGTATTCCTTCGGCTTCTTGAATATTACCAAGGATTTCTATTTCTCACAACGAACAGGGTCCGATCGATTGATTCTGCATTCAAGTCACGGCTGGATCTGCAGCTGTCGTTCCCTGATCTTGACCTACCATCACGCCGCAGGGTGTGGACCACATTGATCCGCCGTCTCCCTCAGGGATTAGTTAAGCTGTGCGAGAATGACTACGATACATTGGCAGCGAGGCCACTCAATGGGCGGGATATCAAGAACCTGATCAAAACGGCAGCCATTGTTGCTACACCTCATGGAGAACTGTCAATTCGCCACTTTAATGCGATTTTGGATTTGCGCGCTGAAGCGGCAGCAGAGGATGAAGAAGACAGAGAGTCAGAGAGACCGACAAAGAGACGGAGATGTGCTGACACATTGACATGATATCAAACAACAGTATCTTCTATTCAGACTTGCTTGATGATGGAGACGATCTCCAATGTCTGCGGACAGGGCCTAGAAAACTTCTCCTAGTTTCCTTACAATTACAAGGGTTATATTTTAGTGCTGGTATGTCATTTTATGGGCGCCTGGTGAGCATGTGTGTAATTCTGTCGACTTAGACCAGCCAAAGTGGGTAGAAAGTGGTCTTGTGGCGCAGGATTGAAAGATGCATGTACCGGGCGGCGTATAGTGCCAGGCTCTACCTATTTAGTAGGGGGTTTCATGCTCATCGGCACATGTCGGAAGTACCTGACCACAACAATTCAAGTTCACCGTCCATGATTCACACAAGGCGTCTCATTGTCCTTATATATTCACTATTCGCAAACTCTAAGCACGTACGGCCATAGATACTGGAAAGCACGGGATCCCGTCCGCTCTCCCCTAGTTAAACCAGTAATCGGCGGATTAGTAGTTGGGTCGGTGACGACCAGCGAATACCCGCTGCTGTACGTTTTTTTGCCGTTAGCTTTGCGCATTTCTTTGCTGGTATATAAGAGTAGCTGAACTTTTTTGATGCAGTATAATTCCGTCTCTAAATTGAGTGCAGGCAATATGGAAGACGTAGGCAGATCCTACTTATGTACTCTGGTGCAGGGGTAATGACAGGTTAGCAGCTATTACTCGTACAAAAGGCCAGGCAGACCAGCTGTGATCTTCCTCAACTCACTGACAGCTGTCATAAGCCCGGTGTCAAATTCTCCACGCCCTGTCCTCCTTGCCAATTGTATGCAGTCTCGGTCAGGTCAAAGAAAGGATCTAGGAGTTGCTTCGCATACTCTGACCTGTTTCCTCGTCCAAATAAGCATTCGGCCATCACTCTAGAAAGCCCACAAGCAGATCGCAGATCCCTTTTGACTCTGGCTCCCTCTTTTCGTCTCTCTCAAGCGTGTGTGACCTTAGGGTGGACGCACCCGGTGCTCTTATGCACGGGTACACCGTTGTATCTAGACCATAGATCATTCCAATCAATCCCGCCGGCTCCGGCTCCGGTCTTTAAGCGTAGACTGCCTTGGCTTTGGCTTTGCTCGTCGCTTTCCTGTGGTGGCGGTAACAAGGCCACAGTCGTTGTGATGGTGCACCTTTAGCCACGCAGCTTCTCTAACCAGAGCTGTCATAAACTTGATGATCTGAATCGCTCTTAGTGCTACGGGAAGGGTTAAAGGTCGAGCAAAATCCTTAGGTTCGGCAACGTGATCAAAGCCGAAGAGCAAAGTGACCAAGGCCACCTGCTCGCCGATGTCTCCGGGGTTAAGTGCCCCGGAGTGCAGGCGGCTACTCTAGGCCCGGGTGCATGACAGGCGGTTTGACGAGTCCTGTACAAGGCAGGACGAGGCCAAAGCTAGCACCGGCTCGCTGGCTGCGTTGTGATGAGATTTTTCTGGTCGACCGAGACAACAATTAGGTATCGCATCATTAATACCACTAGCTCTTCAGCCAGAGCTGGAGAGCAAACGTAAAAGTTTGTCCGGTACGTAAACAGAGCTAGGTGGTAGGCCATATGATATTGCTGCTTGTATCCATAGATCTCGTCGATGGCAAATCGAAGGAAGGGTTTCTACGAGTAATCAGCTTGAAGAAATGCTCCTTATAATGACCGGCCATAGGGAAATAACTATTCGACAGCTTCCACAGTTCCAGAGAATTTTTCAGTATAGTGTCAGAAAAGACGTTGAGAGAATTGATCTTGTAAACCGGGTGAAATACTGACTTGTATACTGTAGTCTTCGCGTTGGTGTTATACTGGCTCGGAGGGGTGAAGTTGCTAATCTTAACGTGGTGTCCAAAAGAAGCATGAAGAAGAGCACGGCAAATGGTTCTCCCTGCTCTGCGTGTTCTGACTGGTTTTGGTATCCTAGGCAATTTGCTTAGCCGCATGCTAAAATTATAAAAAGCCGGTTTGTCGTATTGTCGAGTAATGCCTTGGCTTGAGAAGACCTTGAATAGCCTTAAGGTTATCCGCTATTACAAGAAACCTTCCTTGCATCCTGTAAGGTAAACAGCTTTAAGAGGCTAGGGGCGATTGTTCTTGCTTCCTTGCACCAGTTGACGGATTTTAACTCGCTCCGAAGGTATAGCTTCCACTCTAAAGGCATAGCTTTTCGATTGATGGTATTGCTGTCCCGACCATGAATGAGCGGGTACCCGATTTATCAGTGATGACTGACTGAAATAGGCGATGTAAAGACCATGACGGACGGCCGATTGCCACACACAAACGACTAACCCACTTCAGAAGGCCCCACGATCGTTGTGTATGGCGAAAGGTAACCACCACCCGTGTAGCACGAGAGCTGGTTCCTTAAGCTTTGAAAACGCCATCATTGGCGAATTCTCCCTTTGCGGTGGGTGTCTCGTTAACTTGAAAAGCTAGCACAACCTTTGTATAATCCCGAGGCTCTTGATCTGCGGGATTAACCGTGGATTGAACCAGGTCCTTGGTGTTTCTGATTTCAGAGATCGGGCTGACTTTGTCGTTGTTCGTCGTACAAAAACCCAGATCTTAACGAGCTGGTCGGTGTCACTAAAGAGTGATTTGGCCAGGTAGGATTGCTTGGCGTATGGGTGAATAGAAATCTGAAGCCATTCTGTGCGCAGGCCTTTCCGCAAAGGATTACATCACTGCAAAAAGCATTGAATAAGTGATTGTCGGCCCAGACCCTGCAATCTTGCATAACTCCTCTGGGGATGGTGACTTCAGCCATCATCGGGGTCGTTCGAATTAGCATCTGTGATCGGTATGCAGATTGATTATATCTAAGTACTAAGAAGGACCGACGAAATCTGCTAAAGTTTTGTTTGAGGGCACGGTGTGACTTTCTTCCGATCTTTTGCACGGCGGTCACACGAACATATGGACTTTGGCACGTTGAAAGCAATTATGTCATATTGTTTACAGATCACTCTGCGACCCGAGGAGACCAGAAGCTGACATTGTCACGACAGACATATTCAAAAAGCGAGAACCGGAAATCTGGAATGGCAGCTTCAATTACGGTCTGTATTCAACCAATTTATCCAATCTTGACAGCAGGATTGCCAGAAAGTCTTGGTGGCAAGAGACGGTCTGTTCAGCATCCCTAATACTTACTCTCCATTTTCTACATGGATGATCAACGGTGCTTGGCTAGCGTCCGTCGAGTGTGGACATGTGAGAAAGTACTCAGTAGCGGCCTCACCAATGCAGCTCAGCCCTACGGCGTCTCGCCATAAATCATACCCGTGCGAGTCCTAGGGATGGGCTTGATGTTGCTCTAAAGGCGTCCGTAATGAGGAAAATAAGAAACGAGCCTCGAACAGATCCGCCAGAAGATGCAAACCCTCGGTATTTTCAGCCAAGACAAATGAGAGAGAATGATCAACGAAACAGCGAGTCCTGCTTTAGACACAACGGCCCAGGCTTGAACACCACTATCAGACAGGGGCGATTTATCACAGCACTGCGATCACAGTTCCTTTCCAATGGAACGTATGCTTACTAATCAATTTGTCGTCACGAAGCAAGAACCTGGGCTGATATGGTCACTTTCACGGCCGGGCCGCCCACACAAAGGCTGTTGGAGAAGAGCGGGGATAGAAAGCAGCTGTTGGGAAGGCCATGAAACAGCTTGCAACCGATGACAGCCGTTCGGTAAGGACCAGGCGAGGCCGATCTGTTAATATGGTCTTATCGACAAGCGAGCAGGCAAACCCGGCCACCCGTATCATTATAGAATCGTATTACTAATTACCGCTGCTCGTCAGACGTTACAGATCGTCAGCCGCCTTCCCATGCGCTCACTCGTCCTCGTAAAAGACTAGACAGCGGACCTCGATGCTCTGGCGGCCCTTGCTTTCGGGGGGGGTGGCCGGGTCGTCAAAGGCGGTATGTGGCGTCCAGGCAGCGACACCAGGGCGACCAGCGGGCACGGCCTGGCTGCGGGAGTCGAAGCACTTGATGAAGAGCACCGAGTTGGGCGTCATGTCCTTGGCGTAGTAGAACCGGTGTTTCTCGTTGGGCACGACCGTGTACGTCTCGCCGCGGATGGCGTAGCCGTCGGTGGACTGAGCCTTGTCAGCGTCAGGCAGCAGCTCACCGCCAGGCCGAAGGGCCTGCCATGCGGGATACAGAAGATCGACGGCAACAGCGTCGTCCGGGTCGGTGGAGCGCCAGTCGACGAGCGCGAGCGGCGTGTCGGACGCGGCGTGTCCGATGGGACGCCACACGTTGATGATCTGGTAGCGGCCGCGCAGGAGACGGTCCACGTCGGCGTCGGTCACGCCAGCCACGTCAGCCAGGTGGCGACGTGCTCGCTGCTCGGCTGCTCGCGGCGTCTGGTCCACGTGGATCTGCTGTACAGGCTGGCGAGGCGCCTCAGGGTTGCGGCGCCGCACCGTGTGGTCGAAGATAACCACCCGGGCGACTGGCTGGCCCGACTGCTCTGGCCGTGGCAGCTGGGCACGCAGCAGCTGCTCCACCTCTGCATAGTAGCTCGTGCGGATAGCCTCCTCGTCAACAAATGCTCGCTCTGTCGCCGGCACGTTTTCGAACAGCGCAAAACCCGACTTGTCCACGCCAAAGGCGGCCGGATCCGCGACTAGGGCTGTGCGCATGTCGCTGACCAGACGGCGCACAGCGGTACGGCTAAACGACGTCACGTCAGCATCGACCTTGGACCATGGCTTCACAAACGGCTCGTCGCTGGCCACAATCGTCGCTGGATCGGCATAGCTGAACGTGGCCGTCGTCGCCATTGTTCGTCGTTGAAGGAACAGGTGAGGACGTAATCGAACAAGTTACGCTGCAAAGAGAAAGTCGCTGCTCACTCTCCAGCAGTTGCTGGCCAGTTCGTCTGTCGTTTGAAGCTGGAGGTGGGGATCGTCAACTTTTACTCCGTAGCTGTAGCCGCTGACGCCATCGATGGATTAGTAATGCGGTTTTGCAGAGTATTTTAAAGCACATCAGCCAGCCACCTTCGACTGCAGGCTGCTCGTGATTTATCAGCCATTCGGAAAAAAGATTGACAGATTTGTGACGGTCGGAATTGGATGTGTGTTTGTAAGAGGCAGAGACGAAGCCCTTTCCCATTTGACGCTTGAATGGCCTGGGCAACGTGCTAAAAATATAGAGACACTGTGCAAGCTATCGTGCGAAAGAATCCATTAGCTTCAAATAGACGAAGCTGTCGACAGCCTTGTTCACAACAAGCAAACACAAACGCCAGCGATTTCTAAACACGACACTCTGTTAGATGAGCTTACTGTTTAGAAGAGGCTCGAGATTCCGATTGAGCTGCCGTCCCGTCGCACTCGGTCGTTCTTTCAAGCAGCCGCAGCGACAGCCCCTCTCTCTGCCACCTTTGCGTTCTTTGTGCACTTGCGCCCGCACGATGGAGCATCCGCGCAACACGTTTACGGCCGGTGTGGTCAATGCGATGCAGAGGCTGTCAGGACCCCACGGTTTTCTTCTCGTTTCACGGACGAAGCTGTGTTGCTGACTGTTGGCTCAGATATCCGCTGGAGTATGCCGACTCGGCTTGGGACAACGTCGGGCTGCTGCTGGGGAACCTCGAGGAGACGGAGCCATTTCGGAACCGGGTGCTGCTGACGACGGACCTGACAGCGAGCGTGGTGGACGAGGCGATCCAGTACGACGTCTCTGTGATTGTTGCATACCGTGGGTTTTTCTGTCTCTGTTTTTTTCTTTTCTGTTCCCCATCTCCTTCTTTGCTGACCGGCAGACCCGATCATCTTCCGGGGCCTCAAGGCCATCACGCCGGCCGACACGCAGCAGGCGTCGCTGCTCCGGCTGGCGCAGAAGAACATTGCAGTGTACTGTCCGCACACGGCGCTGGACGCGGCCAAGGGCGGCCTGAACGACTGGCTGGCCGACAAGGTGGAGGAGGCGGCGGCGGAGGCTGTGGGCACGGCGGCACACGTGCTGGACGGCAGCCGGCGGACGACGCTGAAGCCGGTGCGCGGACCCGAGAGCGTCGTCGGCTACGGACGCCAGGTGGACCTGCCGGTGGCCGTCGACGCGTTTGCGCTCGTGCGCAGCTTTGCGCAGCGGCTCGGTGGCATGCGTCACGTGCTGATTGCGCCGCCGGCAGACTACCGCGACGGCTTGGACGTGGCCGAACACCTGCTCGTGCGCTCGGTGGCCGTCTGTGCCGGGTCCGGCAGCGATGTGCTCAAGGCGGCCACCTCGGCCAAGATGCTGCTCACGGGCGAGATGAGCCACCACGACGTGCTCGCGGCCGTCAGCCGGAACCGCTGGGTCGTCTGCGTGCTGCACAGCAACTCGGAACGCCTCTTCCTCGCCGAGACCCTGCAGGCACAGCTGCAGCACCGCCTCGCCGCCGGCCATGACGATGCCAAGGTGCTCGTCAGCCAGAACGACCACGACCCCTTTCTCTTCTGGGATGTCAGCGAGCCACCGCCGAGCGGACAGAAGCCGCTGCCGGCAGCGTGTGCCATCTAGGGAGCAGACTGTCTATTGAAAGCCCGAAAAGAGTTTATAAAAGAATCATGCCGCTGCTAAGAAAACCAAACTCCCTGTCTGCGTCGTATGCGCTTCGGATTTGTACAGCCGGTCACGTGACTAGTTCATTCGGGCTCGCCTGCTCGCCACGCAGGGCAGCGTCACCGTCGGCGAGACAGGCAGCCACATCATCACCGCCGAGGCCCTTGGCGCGCCAGAGCTCGAGCAAACGGCGGGGCCGGTCCCAAGCGGCCTTGGCCTCGTCAGGACGGCCCTCGCGCATGAGCTGGCGCAGCCGGTCGGGGGTCTCTAGCACGGCGGCAGCCAGCTGGCGAGTGCGGGCGCGAGCGGCAAAGGCTGCGGCGTCGGGGGTATCGGGGGCCGGCACAGACTGACGCATAGCGTCGCAGAGGGCCTTTGCCTGGCTGTAGATATGGGCAATGGCCGGATCGAGGGTGGAGGCCATGGGATTGAGGGGGTCCATATTGGCACGCATCTAGAGGATTAGCGGACGAGCGAAGCGAGGAACAGGGAGGAGAAGCGAGAAGCGAGAAGCGAGCGAAGCGAGGAAAGAAAAGAGAGATGAGTGAGGCGAGGAACGGAGAAGGGAGAAGCGAGCGAAGCGAGGAAAGAAAACAAACCTTTCGGATAGTCTCGGTAGCCGTAATCAGGCGGCTGTAGTTGTCGTAGACCAAGCTCTTCTTCTCGGCGTCGAGGGCGCGCATCTCGCTCAGCACGCGGGTGTAAGTGCGCAGCAGGTCTTCGAGCCCGCCGGCCTGCAGGGTGTTGCGCACAAAGGCGACGGCGTCAAAGTCGGGGCGGTCCATGGCAGACGGTGTGACCTCGGAGTAAGATGCCGAGAGGCTACCGCCGAGCTGCTGTTGTTGTTGTCGTGGTGCAAGGTCGACGTCTGTGACCTCGAGGGCGGGCGTGGCCGTGCCGTTCTTGTGGATATTGTAGTACTCGCGCAGAGCAGCGCGGTTGCGGCGCACGGCAGCGGTGGTGACGCTGGCCGGCGACATCAGTCCCGACGGTGTCGCCGTCGTCGAAGCAGCCGAAGCGGCCGACGAGGCGCCCGTGATGCTGGGGTTGGGCGAACCGGCGACGGACCGGCTGATCTCGATGCTCGGCCGCGTCGACGACGTCGGCGTCTGTGCCGAAGGGATACGCCGCAGCGGCGGCGGCTCGCGCGGCGAGGCGATCGTGGACATGGTGGGTGGGATGACAAGGGACGATGGACGAAGCTGAAGCGATGGAAGTGATGATGGAACTGTCCATTGGTCACATGACTTGGCGTGTGTTTGGCGACGGAGTATTACGGAGTACGGCGTAGTAAGAAAAATAGAGCGGGTCTTTTAGCAGGTCCTCTAGCTTCTTTCTGCTCAACTTCTTCACGACCATGAACCAGGCCCTGCAGATCCGGTCCGCGCTCACGGCCGAGCAGCTGCCGCCGCCGTCACAGGCATGGCTGCAGGCGTTTATCAGCCAGCAGCAACAACACCTTCGACCGGCGTTGCCGGCGCTCGTGGCCACAGCCCGGGCACAGCTGCTGGCGGCCGATCTCACGATGCCGGGGCTGCTGGACGCGGCGGCCGTGGCTGGCTGCAGCTTTCCGGCCGAGCTGGCGGCACCGACGGCGGCCATGCAGCAGGAGATGCGGCTGCCGCGTGACGTGGTCGTGCAGGTGGTCGACGTGGAGAACCTGGCGCAGAGCCGGTGGCAGCAGGTGCAGGAGCTGGAGGCGATCGAGCGCGGCGAGCAGAAACGGGGACGGGAGATCGTTCGGGTGGTGGAAGAAAACGCAGGAGGCACGCCCGCAGAAGACGCTCTCCCGGCTGCGGCGACACCCTCCGCTGGCCCCTCGGCCACCCATCGGCTCGTCCTCCAGGACGGCCGTGGCCAGACCCTCTTCGGGCTCGAGCTGACGCGCATCTACCGCATCGGCATCGGCCGGATGGCCATGGGCGAGAAGCTGCTCCTTCGTAGCGGTACCGTCGTCGCCCGCGGCGTCGTCTTGCTCGAACCGCCGGCTGTACGCTTTCTCGGCGGTCGCGTCGAGGTCATGCACAAGTCCTGGCTCGAAGGTCGGCTGGGCCGTTTGAAGGACGCTGCGAGGACGTGAGGAGAAGAAAAGAGGGGGCGTCAATGAGTTGATGAGAGGGTGTTCATGAGTAAAATGGCACGTGATCACACAGATACCATTTGCCAAAGCAATTATTGCCGACTTTGCTGTATCCTGACCGAGATTCTGTCCAGCACCTGATCTCTCCCTTCCAAACCCCATCCTAGACCACCGCTTCTGCCAATGCTTGCCAGCCATCCTGAAGCCACGGCGCCACAGCAATCGAGACCTGCGCGTCGGTTGTCCGCCGTGTGCCCACACACGCTCTCGCCAGGTCTTCGGGCCGTAGATTGCCGCGTGGTGGGATAAGGCTGCGAGTAAGCCGCAGGGCCATATCACAGGCAAAGTTTTGCTCATCATCGTCGTCGTCGTCGTCGTCGTCCTCCTCCTCCTTCCCCTCCTCCTCCTCCTCTCCTAAATTCCCCCATCCATGTGGCAAATGTGGCTGCAGCATAATGTCTCTCTGTGCCTGATGCCGGCTCTTCTGTCGACCGTCCAGACTCGCCAGCGCGTGCATCAGGTTGCCCATCTGCGTCTGATCGCCGGCGGCTGCCCGCGACTGCGACCGTGTCTGCGTCTGCATCTCGGCCAGCTCGGCCACCACAGCCTCTGCGCTCTCGCCGTCGCCGTTCAACATCGCCATCGCTCCTAACAGCAGCACTGCCTGCATGTGGTCCGGATGCGCCTCGATCACCGCAAACAGCTCGTCCTGTGCCCGCTGGCGTCCCTCGTCCGTGCCGCTGGCCCAGAGCACCTGCGCAAACAGACACACTGCGTCGGGGTTTTTGTCGTCGTCGTCGTCGTCACCTCCCAACACCGCCTCAAACTCGGCCAGCGCCTCGTCAAACGCCGAGCGGAAGAAATGCGCCAGTCCGCTCGACAGATGTGCCGACAGCCGAATCTTGGCTCGTTCTGGCTTGCTCACCTCGCCAGCACCCCCTTCCCCCACCAGCTGCAGCGCCATCTCCCCGCTCTCCACTGCCTTCTCGTATGCCCCCAGCGCCACATAGGCTCGTGCCACGTCGGCCTTGGCCACGGCATACCGCCGCAGAGACGCCGCTGACTCAGTCGCCTCATAATCCGCCTCCAGCGCCGCGCAGATGCCTTCCAGCAGCTTTGTTGTGCCGTCCGCATCCGAGATCCGCTCGCGGAAGAGCGCAAACAGGTGGCCGTATGGCAACTCCTGTGGCCGCAACCGTCGCACCTGCTCCAGCCCGATCAGAGGTCGCACCAGGTCTGCTGTCGACGATGTCGACGCCTCGTTGGCCGTCAGCCGGTCGAATACCGAGATCGCATATTGCTGTCGAGCCGCCAGCGATGAAGCGTCCGAGAGGTCCATCGCGTGCATCGCCAGGCTGCCGGCCTCGTCGGCCTCGCCAAACGCCAGCGCCACAAAGCCTTGGCCAAGCCAGCTGGCCGCGCTGTCGGGGTCGCTCGACTGGCCCTCGGCAAACGCCCTGTTGGCCAGCTCCACGTCGCCGTGCTCCAGCGCCAGCGTCCCGTAGTTCGCCCACACCGCTGCCCGACCCCGTCCAAGATACAGGCTGCGAGCCAGCGCGTGCTGGCTGATCGGCGGATGCACTGCGCTCGTCGCCACCCCCAGTCCGTTCCAGAATCGTCGGTTGCCGCCCTCTAGCTCGATTGCCCGCTTGAAGCACCGGATTGCCGCTCGCAGGTAGCCGTTCAGTCCGCTCCGGATCGCTGTCGGCAGACAACTGTGCGCCCGGTATTCCGCCCATCCCACGTTGTAGTGTGCTGCCGCCAGCATCTGCCGTTCGCTGGCATCCGTAAAGTGCAGCGCCCGCTTAAACGCAAGGATCGTCGCGTGCAGACAACGTGTCAGGTCCACCCCGGCCTTCTCACTCTCCGCAAACATCTCGCTGGCCGCCACCACTCCCGTTCCCACCCCATCAATGTCCTGCAGAAAGCTGTATGCCGCCGAGCCCAGGGGACCCTGGCCCTGCTCTCCGCCCGCGATCAGCTCCCGACACAGTGCCACCGGGAACTCGCTCACTCGTCCTTGAACCGTCGAGAACACTGCACACGCGCTGGCTACCGCTGTCCAGAACCCCGACGTCGAGGCCGTCTGCGTCGTCGCTACCTTGGCTGCCAGCTCTAACGCTGAGCCTGCCTTGCTCGTCGCCTCGCCAAAGAGCCCGCGCTTCACGCAGCTGTCCGCACTCTCCACCATTGCGTGCATCATCGCTATCAGCACGCCTGGCTCGTCCGACCGTTGCTGTAGTATCGCCTCGTACAGCTCCGTCGCCTTGTCGTATTCGCCCACTCCCCGGTACACGTTAGCTAGCAGAAAATCTGTAAACCAGTCGTCGTAGGCAGTGTCCAGCCCTCCGCCCTCCTTGATCTTCCGCGCCTGCTCGATCGCCCGCACTGCCGAGTAGTGCATCCGCACCCGGAGATATGTCTCTGCCAGCGCCACAAACGAGTGGTAATCTCTCGGGTCCAGTCGCGTCGCCATCCGGAACGACATCATCGCCTTGTTGTACTCTTTCTTGTGCAGCTGTGCCGTGCCCAATGCCGCAAACGGCCAGCTGTGCGCCTTCTTCTTCGAGCCCCAAGGCGGCGTCGCCTGCCCTGACTCTACCACCCGCTGCGCCACTAGCTCGATGCTCTCCCAGTCTCTCTTGTCTGCAAACGTCTGCACCAGCCGTCGCCCTGCCTCCAGCTCGCCCGACGACAGCTCTAGCGCCTTCATGAAACACTTGTACGCCCGCTTCCGGTCTTTGCCGTAGTCTGCATAGTAAATTCCCAGGCTCGTGTATGCTGGCGCCAGGTGCAGGTCATTCTTGAGCGCGTTCAGCAGCTGCTTATACGCTCCGTTGCGGCTCTTCCTCGCCGCCTTGGACCCGTCCAGATGCCACATGCAAACCCCCAGCCGGTACTGCGTCAGCGCAAGCAGCTTCTTGACCGTCACTCCCGCTTCCACGAGCAGCGGAATGCATGCCTCCAGCTCCGACCGTGCGTGCTCGTGTTCTCCCCGGAGAGACCGCACCCACGCAGCCTCGCTCCGCACCCGCAGATCACTCCGGTCACGTTCCAGTGCCCGTTCCAGGAACGACACCGCCGAGCCGTAGTCCAGCTCTTCCTCGTCGATCAGTCCCACCCCGACGAGTGCCGGGGTTGCCTCTGGGTTGTGCGATAACACCCTCTCGAAAAGCTGCTTCGATTCGGGGTGGTTCCGCGGCCTTTGGTAGTATATCAACGCCGTTGCCAGATATACCGTAAACGCGTCTTCCGTGTTCTGGAGCGAGAGGCCCGTGTCGGCACGCCGAACGTCGAGGAACTTGAGCGCCTTGCGCATCAGTTCGATGTTGTCCAGGAAGTCCTCCGAGTGCTGGTACCAGATGCCTGCCATCCGGTAGGCAAGCAGGGACTTTGCCTGTTTTATCCCATCGAGCAGAAATGCCAGACGGTCTTCGTCCGTCTTCGGAAGCGTATCATGCACTGTTGGTATAGCGTCACCCTCGGCCTTCTCGCCACCTCCCTTAGCCGCTGCACCTTCGCTTTCTTTTCCACCCTCGCTATCCGCCTGAGGCCCAGCGTCCTCCTCCGGAGGCGCTTTCTGGGAAAACGGGGACAGCTCGCTTGTCAAAAACCCACCCAATGCCTTGCCCAAGCCAGATGTCGGGAAGAGAGTGTAAAATTCCCACAGCAGGGCCACATCCCAGTCGCTGACATCGGCAAAGTCACACCAGTCAATCGTGATTTCCCACGCCAGCTGAAAAGGATGCTTGATGATGACCATGCCCTTAGCCAACTTGCGCACCTCCTCCAGCTCTTGCTCCTTCTTGTCGCCAACAAACACTGCGAGTCGCTCGACACGATACGACAACAACTTCTCCTCATACGACCGTCGCAGCTCGTCGTCATTGGTCCAGTTGATCAGCTCGCCGTAGATGTCCGTCAGCTGGCTGTCTGCAAACGTGTCCCGCTTCACTTCTGCAGTGACTTCGACCAGCCGAGCGCCTAGCCGTGTTCTCCGCTCGCCGATCAGAGTGTTGATTCGCATAGCCTCATCCGCTTCCAGCACCTTTGCAGTCGCCGTGTACGTTGTTGCTGGAGGCTGGATGCGACCTCTTAAAATCGGATACACCGGCGAGTCGGGAAGCAAGATGCCCAGGGCGTCGACAAGCTGCTTTCCGCTTGCGTTGGCTCGGGAAAAGTCCACAAACGTGTCCACTACGACCTGGCACTTGTACATGTCCTCGGCATCACTGTATATCTCCGCCAGCTTGATGGCTGCGAGCTTGTACTTGGGAATCGCTCGTGACCCCTGCTTCTCGAACACCTTGATGAGACCTTGCCATGCCTGTGGGTCGGCAGGTTTCACGCTGGCTGCGTCTTCGTAAACGGGTACAGCATCGTCCAGCTTGCCCGTCTTATCCAGAGCGAATCCCAGGAAAATTAATCTGCACGAGTCAGATCTTTACTGCAAAATTGCCAGATACAGTCGTTACTTACGCCTGGTAGTTCTTAGAGTCTGCCTCGAGCACGTCTCTAGCCTGCTGAATCGCCTCATCGTACTTTTGCTGGCGAAGAGCTTCTCCAATCGCCTTCAGCTGCGCTTTTGCACCTTGCTGGCTGCTACCGGGCTTTTTTGCTCCGGCCATAGTTTGACTCAGGCATAACAGATCCAATACAATGGCAGACGAAGCAGCCTAGAAGCAGCTGCAACTGCAGAAAGCAGCTATAGCAAGGCCCCGCCGGCCACTGATTAATAGTTGATCCGGTGTTATCGATAAGGATTCTTATCGTATTTTTTTTATTAGTCTGGTTTTTTTTTCTGCTGCATCGCAAAACTGACTGCCTCCGAGACAGGATCGCAGACAACACTTGCCTGCGCCATACGTCAACGTCACAATGGACTCCAATCCTGCCAAGAGACGAAAGACGGACCACTCGTCACCCGGCGAGTTCTATGCGACCATGAATGCCGAGTCGGCTGCCGCAGCCTCGGCTGGCATCTTCCGGCCCAGCACTTTCATTCTCGAGACTGCAGAGCTGCTGGAACAGAGCCGGGTGGATTATGGCAAGCTGCTGCCCGACTCGGAAGAACTTCTGCGCAAGCTCAAGAGCGCCGTTGAGGCAGTAGAGACGCATGGACCGGTTCTTGTACGTACCGGCTGGGCCTGGGACTCTTGTCTGCCCTCTTGCTAACCCATGGTCTAGATCGGCAAGGCGTCTTCTAAATTCGAAACGAAAAACTCGATACGCATACCGTACCCTAACCCGCGGCCGTCAGACGACTCGCTCGTTAAACTGTCGATTGAGAAACCGACACACTGCAATGTGGTGGGCAGCTTCGTCTTGAAGACCATGGCCCGGTCGCAAAGAGAGTTTGCCGTCGACATGATTGTAGAGATGCCACGTTCGCTTTTTCAGGAAAAGGACTATCTCAACCTGCGGTACTTTTACAAGAGGGCGTATTACCTAGCCAACATTGCAAAGTCTGTGTCCAAGGCCCTGTCCGACGCCTTGAATCTCTCTTTTGAGTATCTCCACGACAACCAGCTGCTCCCGATTCTCGTTGCGACACCCGTCCGGAAGACGACAGAAACGGAGAAAGGCAAGCCGTCAGGTCGCCGCCATCACAACGAATGCAAGATCCGGATCATCCCGTGCGTCGCAGACGGCATCTTTCCCAAGCAAAAGCTGTTCGCCAACAAGAATTGTCTCCGCCTGGACGCGGCTGCCGAAGCAAAGGACCTCCCGGCAACGCCTTTCTACAACACCACGATCAAGGCAGACGGTGCGTACATTGCGTACCTGAAGCTTCTGCATCAGACGCAGAAGTCGTGCCCTGCCTTTGTGGACGCCTGCCTGTTGGGTCGGGTGTGGCTACAGCAGCGTGGATTTGGCGGCTCTGTCACGCGTGGCGGCTTTGGAGCCTTCGAATGGGCTGCACTGGTTGCTCTGCTCATGCAGACGGGGAACCGGAAGAAGGTTGCGGGGACGATCCTGTCGACGTCGCTGAGCAGCACGCAGATCTTCAAGGCCGTCGTGCAGTTCCTGTCCGTCACAGACCTTCGCAACAAACCCTGCATCATCGGAGGCAACACGCCGGACGTCGGGGTGGATGCTCTTCGTGAAGGAACACCGGTTCTGTACGACGCCGGGCGCCAGCTCAACGTGGGCTATAAGATGAGCATCTGGTCGGCAGGACTGCTGAAGCAATATGCCAAGCGCACCCACCAGCTGCTCACAGACGACTCAGCGGCTGACCAGTTTACCCTGTCCTTTATTGCACGGGCCGACATTGCTCTCGAGGCCTACGATATGGTCTTCCGGATCCACAAGTCGAAGCAGGCGACGGCTGCAGAAGAGAACGCGATTCACCGCCGCGGTTCGTTGTGGGAATTTGGCGACAACGTCTTCCAGACGATGAAGAAGGCGCTGGGCGACCGGGCGAAGCTTGTGCACGTCAAGCTGCCGCCACAGGTTGGGTGGGCGCTGAATGAGGCCTGTTCGGAAACTGCTGCTGCTGCTGGTGCCGACTCGTCGCAGACGAGCATCGTGGTGGGTGTCGTGTTCGACCCGGCCAACATGGCCCGCCAGGTGGACCATGGCCCAGACGCGGAGAACAAGAAGGAAGCCCGCAAGTTCCGCGAGTTCTGGGGCGAGCGAGCAGAGCTGCGGCGGTTCAAGGACGGCAGCATCCAGGAGACGCTCGTATGGACGTCGTGCGGGACGTCGGCGCTGTGTGAGGAGATCACACGGTACATCCTGGGCCTGCGGCTGGGTCTGGTGGCCAAGGACCACATCGAGGTCGCTGGCGGCGGGTTCGCGGCGATGGTGCCGCTGGTAGCCGAGACAGACGCTGCCACGTTCACGGCGGCACGCGACGCCTTTTCCACGCTCGAGCAGGACCTCCGCAGCCTGGAGGACCTGCCGCTGCACATCCGACAGGTGTCGCCGATTGCGGTGCAGCTGCGGTCAGCCAGCATCCGGCTGCCAGCCGTGCAGACGGAACGGGCAGCCCTGCAGCCGATGGAGGTGGTCCTGTACTTTGAGGCGTCGGGCAAGTGGCCAGACAGCCTGGTGGCGATCCAGCGGGCCAAGATGGCCTTTATGCTGCGGATCGGCTCGTCGCTCGAGGGCCTGCGGTCCGGCATCGAAACCCGTCTCGGACTGGAGGACGCGCAGCACGAGACAGAGAACCAGGCGTTTCTGGACATTGTGTATGCGGACGAGGCGGCATTCCGGCTGCGCGTGCACAGCGATCTGGAGACGAGCCTGCTGGAGCGCCAGACCAAGGACAAGACGGCCGAACAGCACGTGCGGGCCTCGAGTGCCCATCTGCTGGCGACGCAGCGACGACTGTTTGACGTGCTGCCGCTGCAGAACCAGACGATCTCGACCTTCTGCACGCGCTTCCCAGCGCTGTCGCCGACAATCCGGCTGGCCAAGCGATGGTTCAGTGCACACAAGCTGTCGTGCCACGTCTCGGACGAGTTTGTCGAGCTGGTCGTGCTGCACGTCTTCTTGCAGGGCCATCCGTGGGAGACACCTGGCAGCCCGACGGCAGGGCTGTTGCGCGTGCTGCAGTTCCTGGCACGCTGGGACTGGCGGACGGAGCCGCTGGTGGTCGACACGTCGGAGCTGACGGCACACCTAGACACAAACGAGACAACCGACAAGACCGGGGACGATGCTGGCGCTGGTGGCAGCACGGATCCACGCACACGTCTGGAGGCCTGGCGGAAGATCGACCCAAACATGCAGCACACCGTGCTCTTCGTGGCAGCCACGCACGAGATGAGCGGCACGGCCTTTACGACAGCCGGTGGCGGCAGTCGTCCGCTACCCTGCAAAGTCGTGGCCGGTCGCATGACCAGTCTGGCCCGGGCTGCCTGTCGGCTGGTCAAGGACAGGGACGTGGGCGTGGGCTCGGGCTCCAGCGATGATCTCGACGCGCGCCAGCTGTTCCAGCCGTCGCTGCACGACTATGACGTGCTGATCCACCTGTCGCCGCGCCTGGTCCGACGGCTGGTCCACGGCGAGGTCGAGGAGGCCGATGTTGACGCGCCGGCAAAACGACGGTCGGCCGTGTTCAAGAATCTCGACGGTCGTACCGGCCGCGACTTGCGCCCACTTCCGTGCCACCCCGTCCAGCTTCTCTTCGACCAGCTCAGCGAGGCGTACGGTGGCAACGGCACGGCGGCGCCGCTGGTCTTCTTTCACGGGTCGTGTGAGGATGGCGATCACGTGATGGCCGCCATGTGGAACCCCCAGGTGCAGCCGAGGGCTTTCCGAATCAACCTGCCATACTCGTTCAGGCCGGTCAACACCAAGACCAAGAAGAAGCGAGGCAGCGACGATGCCGAGGCCGTTACCGACGAGCCCAGAGCCGAGGACCTGGTCGAGGTCAACCGTGACGCCATCCTGGCCGAGGTTGCGCGGATCGGCGGCGCCCTGATCGAGCGGATCGAGGTGGTGGGACAGCAGAAATAAAAAGGAGCGAGGGACAGAGCGGTAGCGGGTGCTCGTAGTATTGTCGACGCCAACAGAATTAATGCGAAGCGAATCAGAATTGCACAACCCCGTGTCTTTTGCCCTCGACGTCGCGTGAGACGGCCCGCTCTTTCTCGGCTGCAGGCTGCAGGCTGCCGGCTGCACCTTGCGAGCTGTGATGCATTGCAGCTGATGAGCAGATGACTAACTTGCTGATCGACCTTGCTGCCATGTGGCCATGATACCACCCCGTTGGATATTCCGCTTTGGCCGTTCCGCGTTGGAGTACCGCTTGGGTAGAAAGCATGCCGTCTATACTGTGTAGTATTTTGTCCTGAGGACAGAAACAGGTATCACTAGACAGCAACAGACAAGACATGCACCGAAACACTCTCCTGACCCATGGACTAGTGCAAGTCAAGACAGATTGAACAGACCCGAGGGATGGCGATGCTATGCACTTCTGTGCTCCTCCGTTCTAACGGTCCTCCAGGCCCAGACCGGGCGCACGTTAGTCGCTCCGTTGTCTGAGCTCTAGAACCAGATAACTCTCATGCACGTCATGTGTACAGCCACACAACGTCGTTCTGCTCTTACCTAAGCCGTCCAACGGCCCAGCCTTGAAGAGCTAGCGAGCCGAAGTGCGGGGAAAGCGCGGAAATGGTCAGTTTTGCCGTTTGGCGTCCGTCTGCATGGGTTGGTGAGGGTCACCTGGCTGACGCCCAATCTCACATAATACTCTTCCTTTTGCCAGTCTCCCCGGACAATAAACCGTGTACCTTTGTCAAAGAGTCAAAAAGGAGGCAGACTTGATTACAGCCTGCCCCTAGTGCGACGTCCTTAGCTCCTTCTTCTGAAATCGTACGTGGCTGCCAAGGCATCCCTATCTGGGAGCTACGACCGGCGTTCTGCGTCGTCAGATCCTTCTAGCCCCTACCGCTGACCTGCTCCAATCTTCTCTTTCCTGACGTATCCTTTCCCCATCTTGTTTCTTGGCCCTTCTTGGCCCGCCTGCCTTTGCATCCGTTACTCATTTCCCCTCCTCTTCACCACCCGTTCCATGGTTCATTCTCTCTGGGCCTCGGCTGTGACCCAAAGACCATAATGGGTTCCTATAAAGTTCCCTCGACCATAGTGAGCAGACAGGGACTGCTTGCTCGTTCAGCTTTCTGTTCCCTAGAACAACAGATACCTCAGATAGCTCTTGCTTTGTCTGTTCGCCAAGTCAACGGCCAGGCCTGGGCCCTTATCTCTGCTGCTCTCTCTACCTCCCTGGCAATCTCTTATCCCTAGTCGCAGTTCCCGTGTGACTCCCGTCTGCTGTTCACCTTGTTTGACATCTCACAACGGCTGCTTCTCCTCTGCTCCCTTCTCGCTCGAACAATCTCAGTGGGAACAAAAGGGAAACAGAGAAGGAGCTGAGAGCAAGAAGCGCAATCACACATACAGAACGCACTAAACTACATCAACAAAGTCAATAATCATGGCTGTTGACATGGAAAAGCATGCCGTTGAGGGCGATACCTACGCGGTCAAGCCAGAGACCACATTGGTCGAAGACGCAATGACACCCGAGTTCACTCTTGCCGAGCAGAAGAGCATCATGCGCCGCGTCGACCGACGCCTCGTCACCACCGTGGGCTTCATGTACTGCGTCTCGCTGATGGACCGCACCAACCTGGGAGCTGCCAACATTGCAGGCCTGGCAAAGGATCTAAAACTGACAGTCGGAGCCCGCTATGTATGCTATAAACTTCGGCAGAACATGTGCGATCTAGGCTGACTCTCCGCTCTGGCAGTCCATTATCAGTTTGGTGTTCTTCGTCCCGTACATCATTTGTCAGGCGCCGTCGACTGTCATCGTGCGCAAGGTCGGTCCGCGCCTGCACCTGTCGCTGATCACAGTCTGCTGGGGGGCCGTCATGGTCGGCATGGGCTTTGTGCCCACTTGGGAGGCTTTGGCCGGCTTGCGTGTCATTCTCGGTATCTTTGAGGCCGGCTTCTTCCCCAGCTGCATCTATCTTCTGAGCACCTGGTACACGCGATGTGAGCACAGAATGGTACAGGTCTCGATGGCAAGCGCAGGCTAATCGTTAGCAGTCGAGGTTGGGAAGCGCAATGCCGCCTTCTATATTCTGGGATGTGTGGCCTCAGCCTTTGCCGCCATCCTTGCCGCTGGCATCATGCAGATGAAGGGCCTCGCTGGTCTTAACGGGTTTGTCTTTTTCATTGTCTTTGCCGGCCGTCTTTCCAAGCAGCACACTAATACACAACACGACCAGCTGGCGTTGGATCTTCATCACTGAGGGATACATCTCGTGCCTGATCGGCATTGCAGGCTTCTGGCTTCTCGTGGACTTCCCGGACTCCAAGCGAAAAATCTGGAATTTCCTGGGTGATCGCGAGCGCGCCTGGGTTGTTGCCCGTGTGAACGCCGACCGCGGCGATGCTGTGATCCCGCCGTTCAAGTTGTCGCAGTATTTCCGCAGCGGCCTCGACTGGAAGGTGTGGGCCTATGCAATGATTTTCTTTAGCACAACAACGATCACGTATGCGCTTTCCTACTTTCTGCCCGTCATCCTCCAGGAGAATATGGGCTTCACGACAGTGCAGGCTCAGTGCCTGATCGCCCCGCCTTACGTATTTGCCGGATTGGTCATGTTCTCGTTGGGATACATCGGCGATCGCTACAAGGTGCGCGGGCCGCTGATCGTCTTCTGCATGCTGCTGTGTCTGATCGGGCTGCCCATCGTGGGCTTCCACCCTAACTCGGGCGTGCGCTATTTCGGCATATTCTTGGTGACGGCGGGCGCAAACTCGAACGTTCCGTGCATCATGTCATACCAGGCGAACAACATCCGGGGCCAGTGGAAGCGAGCCTTTGCCAGTGCAACTCTTGTGGGCTTCGGCGGCTTGGGCGGTGTCTGTGGCAGCCTCGTGTTCCGCGAACAGGACAAGCCGGGATACCGCCCGGGCATCTACGCCTGCATCGCTGTGAGCTTAGTGACGCTACTGCTTGTCTGCGCTTTGAGCCTGGACTATCGCTCGCAGAACCGAAAGGCCGATCGCGGAGAAAAGGAGCTGGAGACACTCGAGGTGAGCAATACTGGCGAGAAGCTGTCGTTACAAATTAATGACCGTTTCGTTTCTAGGACGGCTACCTGCCAGGATTCCGGTACACTCTCTAAGGAGACGTGGCTTGGGTGTTAATTATTGCCTTGTCAAAAAGTAATGTCGGCTGTGCGTGGTGTGAATCAGCATCCCTGAATTGAAGGATGTGAACAACGAATGCGCATTGTCCTAGTCGAACAGGATGGACTGTTCAGGATGCCTATCTTCTCTTGTTCATAGTGGGCCCCAAGCAATGGAAGAAGAGCGGATGAGCAAATGAACACCATTGAACCGGGTTAACCCAGCAGTTCAACGAACAATCTGTCTGTTCATATAGTCAATCTAAGACGTTCAGTCTTGGACCGCCTGCATATAAAACCGTCTGAAGTCTCGTGTTTCTCTCCTGATTATCATTGTCCTATCCATCATTCTTCTACAGGCCTAGAGAGTCGCTCAAGATCATCTGAGATCTAAGTTCTTCTGCGATCTCTCAAAGTCGTACAAAACAGCAATAAGCACAACTCTGCCTTACTAAGCAGCAAAGCCATATTCTCCCTTCTTCCCCAGACCCCACTTGACAGAAGAGCGAGGAGAGAAGAGATGGCCCCGATCGCGGTGTCATCTGTTGCGATACACATCCGTGCAGATACGTCTACTGCCCCGTCCAAGCCTCCATCTCCATCTGTTCTTGTCACCACGTTGGTAGTCTCGCTTCTCGGTGTCTCACTCGTTTTGGCCGTCGTCCTGGCTTTTCTCGCGGTGGGTCCAATCTGCAAGACAGTCAAGGACGCGCGCGGGTGCCGCAGAGAGCGAAAGAAGTTGACAAAAAGAGGCCCCAGCCTCCGATCGCATCCTGATGTCCAGTCAGTGGCGCAGCTTCCGCGTGTATATCCGCACCCTTTAGAGCCGGCGGCGGCGTACTGGCAACGGCAGCCACGAAAGCCGCTGACCAAACTGCCGGAGCTGCCACGACGGGTGCTGGAAGTCAAGTGTGAGGAGGCGCAACTGCAGATGGAGGCCGAAACGGGCGCGGAGGATATGTACCTCCTTCTGGACGAGAACAACCAGCTCAGTCCGATCGGGTCGCATTGCACGGCTACGCCCAACGACTGCTTCTGAGTGGAACATGAGCTTCCATCGACCCAGAGCTAGTGGTTCTCAGAGTGTCGTATTTGGTGCATCGTATTGGAAGGTGATGGTGAGGTGAAGTCGTAATGTAGTGAGAAGGGAAGCTAGTCATTGTTGTTTGTATTTGGTAATGGAGAAATTTGATGATGTTCCTGGTCGTGTTATATATATTAAATACGTCATCCGATTTCAATTTACCTTTGTGCCTTCTGCTATCAATTTTATTTTTATGTTTACAACGCTTGCCATTATTGTCCTATATACCATTACTAATTCGGTTTCTATCGTCACGATGAAATATACCACTTAAATCGGATCTATGATCCATGTGCCTAATCTAGACGAGGCTTGCTTCGTCGAGACGAATCAATTCGCTCTGTCATGCGTCGAATGAAGACTGAGCACTTCTTGACTGGGCCAGTACCTGCCCCAGCACGCGTTTATGACGCTGATGGAGACGAGACAGGGGAATTAGCAGAGGCTTACGAGCTTTGGAAGACGAGGCGTGATACCACGAAAAAATACATCCCGATGACAACCCGCAACGTCAAGGACTGTTTTGCGGGTTACGGTTGCATCACATTATTACTATAATGCGTGCAGATCTTTTGTGTACAACGCCAAGCGTGTTATACTCTTTTAGATTCATCTTGATGATCCGCCACTTTCGTGTAACAAGCGACGAAAGAGAGGAAAGAAGGATCGAAGAGATTATCATCGGTCTCACATTTGGTGGTACTGCGATCTGAAGTTATTGTATGTGCTTTTTCGCCTTTGGAACACTCTTCCATCTCCAAGGCGGCAATCAGCTGGCCGCAGAGCAGGATATCACATGAAGTGGTGTTTTGGATGATGGTTTGGACGAAGCCAAGTACGTCTGTCCATCTGGAAGCGTGTTTTAGACCGAAGCGCAGTCTGAACGCCTCGGGGAAGTTGGGCGGGAGCGTTTTCTAGCACAGGCAGCGTCTTCTCCTCTTGACTACATTGCAGGCATGGATGGGTCTTGACGCAGGGCTTGCAACGAACAAACAGAACAGAACAGCAGCAGGAACAACTTGTGTAACATACTACCCCTTCACACCCGCCACGTTAGTGTAGAGACAATGTGTCAATGCTGGCGGTCTTACGAGTTTGCTTATTGGCGTCAGAGATGGGCGGTGCTATAAAGCAGTACTTGATGCGGCGAACCGCTTCTGGCGAAAATTGAGCGCCCAAACAAGAAGAGTAGCCAGCCAGTAATGTATTTGTTTGTGTAGGACACCGAGCTACAAATTTTAGACCTTGCTCGACTGTTTCGGCAGGGACATACAACCAGAGATCTCTACAAAAGCACGCACAATTCTCCATCAGAGCTTGGCCCGCTGTTTACGTTCTGGGATTAGTAAGCAACCCAATTGCATCCTGTCAAATTGTTCATCCTTGTCTAACTCTCATAAGAACTTGCTCTTGACAGCGCCCATGACCAGGCTGCGCTTCTGGTTCGACACGTACTTGCTGACGTCGTCGGCCCAGCCCTGGCTCTGTTCCTGCAGGTTGTCCATGCCGTCGCTCACAAATGTCAGCTTCTCGGTCCGCTCGTTGAACTGTCGCGAGAGGTACTGGCCCCAGCCCTCCTGGCCGGTGCCGGCTCTCTGTAGGCCGGCCTGTCCGGGTGGTGCACCGGCTCCAGTAGCGCCCTGATGGCGGGCGATGCGAGCCTCCTCAGCAGCGGCTGCCATCATGCGGTTGCTCGGCGGCCGGTCGGGTCCGCCGATCAGCAGGTCGAGATCTAGCGGCGACACATACTGCGTGCCCGAGATCCACTGCAGATTGCTAATGGTCGGACGCGGCGGCACGGCTAGGTCTGGATTGACGAGCGTATCGCCCGGCCCGTCTGGACCTCGCACGGCACCCCACGACGATACGATGACCAGTTCGGATGGCCCAGTCCAGCCAAAGATGTCACCGCTCGGCGAGACCACGGCATCGCCCAGACGTGCGGCATCCAGCTGCGCCAGCGGTGCCCGGCTGATCTCCTTGAGTCCCGGTAGCGTGAAGGCCCGCGTGGTCCCGTCGCCGAACATGCCTACCAGCGCGTGTCCGTGCAGCTCGTTGTGGACGACCTCAGCTGCGTAGCAGAACACATCGTCAAACGATTTGGATGCGCCCTTGGCAGCTACTGGTCGGAAGATGCGAGCTTCGCTTTGGGTGGCTGTACGTGTTAGGGCGGATGAACAAAAACAAAAAGATCAGACGACAACACACTCACCAACAACCAAAGTCCCATTCACGTGCTGTCCACTGCGAAGACCAGCCACGGCTGCGCCTGTTGCCACGGCCGAGACGCCGGTGTCGGCCACAATCGGACAGATGGCCACGATCTTGTCCTTGAGGTCGGTCATGCCGGCTAGCTTGGCCGTGTAGCCGTCAGCCGACGGCAGCAGCTCAAACGTGAGCAGCTTGCCCTGCTGCGTGCCGACCAGACAGACGAGGCTGGAGTAGGACTTGCCCTCGAGCGAGAGCACGGCAAACTCAGCCACGACCGGGTAATCCTTCTTCTGGCCGCTGCTGCTGCTGCCACTGCCATGTCGGCCGCCCAGAAAGGACGACCGCTTCTCGGACTTGGCAAAGTCGGCCAGCGCGCCGTGGAAGATGAGTGACGGCCCGCGCAGGTCGATAATGGACAGAAACCCGTTCTCGGACCCGGCCGCCACGAAGCCGACGTCAGACCCGGCCACCATGCTGACCGGCCCCTGTAGCATCTCGTACAGAACCCACGGCTGCAGCCCGTCCTGCAGCGAGTCCTCGGTGCGCTTGCTGATGTCGGTGAAGCCGCCCGGGTTGGATGGCCCCGCATTGGTCTTGTTGCTGTCGCCGCTGTTACTGCCAAACGTCCGGTTCGTTCCCCAGCGGAACAGCACGACCTCGCCAACCCGCGTGCCGATGGCCAGCTCGCCCGTGACTGCAGCCAGCGACAGCGCCGTGATCTCGACGTCACGATCGCGCGCCACTGCCCGAGCCACGTCCACCTGCAGCACAGCCGGGTTCTCGATCTCGTCGCCGTGGCCTGCGTCCCAGATGCGCACCGTGCCGTCGGCGTGGGCGGTCTGCAAGATGTTGCGACGCTCGTAGCGGCGCCGTGGCCTCGGTGCCGGAGCACCGCCCCGAAGCAGCGGCTCGCCCGTGTTGCGTGTCTCGGTCAGACCCAGCCAGCGGTCACGGGCCATGGTGGCCACGGCGTACTGGGACACGAACGGGGCCACAAACGAGATCGACGGGTGCAGCTGGTTCGTCGGACTGATGGGAAAGCCCGATGGGAAGCTCAGCGTCAGCATCTCGCCCGAGCTGAGCAGCGTGAAGACGGCAATGGGGTCGCTGGCACCGTCAAAGTGCGGCGTCAAGCGCGGCGCCAGACAGAAGCCGCTGATCTCGGTGCCCGGTGGAATGGGCAGCAGCTGCTGGCGCTTGCCGCGGAAATGGTCCGAAAGCATCTGCCACGACGACGTCGCATACACCGGCGTCGGGCCCAGATCCAGAAAGGTCAGTCCCTTCTCGGGCGCGTCAAAGGCCAGCCCACCGGCCACCAGAAGTGCCGTGTCATCCGGGTTCTTCTTGCAGCACCAGGCGATCTTGACAAACGGATCCAGCAGCCGCGGCTTCGTCGGGCCCCCAGCACTGGCCTGATCCACCCCGGATGCGTACAGTGACCGGGCCAGCACCACCCGGCCGTCCTTGGGGTCCCAGAAGACCAGGCTGCCGTCGTCGTGTGCCGTCAGCACAAACGTGCCTGTGGGGTGCCAGAGCGCCTGAATCAGCCGTGGCCGTCGCTCCACGTCGGGCGTCTCGCCGTTGCCACCCGGTGCTCCGGCCGGCACCACGTACTCAAAGTACCGCGTTGCCTGCTCGTGCTTGAACGAGTAGATCACCGCGCCCTTCGAGTAGCCCACCAGCAGCTTGCCGGCATCGCGTGGGTGCAGCTGCAGCGACACGAGTCCCATCGACGCCGTCACCATCGTCGACGACGTGGCCGGACGAGCCCGAACTCGCCCGACGTCTGTCGCGTCTGGTCGCGTCCGCCACAGATTCGGCACCCGTAGAGGTGACAGCCGCTCACGATCTAGGTCGTAGGCCACTACCTCGCCGTTGCTCAGCCCCAGAAAGGCCCAGTCCAGCATCGGATCTGTCGCCATCGCTGCTGCCGGTCCTGCCGACACCGTCCCGGCCACCCGCTCGCCCGTGTCCAGGTTCCACAGTGCCAGCTCGCTCTTGGCGTCCAGGCTGACCAGCCTGTTCGCACTGAACTGCAGCTGTCGCAGAGACGCGCCGCCTTTGGGCTGGATCACCCGATGCACGCGGCCCTGCCCGTACACGTAGATCGTGCCGCGTCCAAACCGTGACTGCGTCGTGCCCACCGCCAGCAGCGACTGCACCGGGTCGTATGCGAGACAGCTATACCTGTCAGAGCACGGCCTAGAGACTGGCAACGCGCCGAGAACAAACACTCACCTGATCTGAGAAGCCACTCCGTAGCGAACCTGCTCTTCGGGCGTAAAGACGCCTGGCAGAATGCCGGCCGACAGGTCATTCTGCATGCCTGCCTGCTTTCCGCGGATAAAACTCGCCATCGTCGCTTGCTTTTCCGCCCCGAGTCGGATACATCAGTCGCTGGAGACGGGACAGAGAGAGGAGGAAAGGGGGCCGTTGAGCTCCGACGTCTTTCGCCCTGGTCTTTGTGATGGTGGGGTCTGCAGATTGTTGCCGGGGAAGGCGCTAGGGACAGGCGGACGTCATCAGTCGTTGAAGAGTGGAGTCACGTGACAATGATCCGCCCTGGAGTGGAAATAATACCCTCTTCCTACGGAGTACGAAATCCGCCAGTTTGGACGACGCGCACTGCGGGAGAGGGGACGCCCCTTCTGATGGGTAAGAATAAACTCCGGTGTTCAAAGTAGACCCACGGATATGCGCACAAAAACGGCAGAGCATCAATGCGAACCAACGTCTGCCGGGGAGTGGGCCCGGTAGACCAGGCGCCAGGCCCGGGACCCATAAGGTTACCGGGACTTGCAAAACTGATTCGGGTTTACTTTTGTCTTGTGACTCCTGCTTGTAAGCTCCCCCAGGTATATGCATGCCAAGATGGAACGGCCCTGCCTTGTATTGTGACATCTGCTTGTAATTATCCCAGGTTGTGTCCACGCCCAACCATACAAAATGGGACTTGGTGAGGTCTGCGGAAACGACAACGGCCAAAACGAGAAGAGCCCAGCTGGTCTGAAGACGCATGCAAGGCTGGACTAGGCTGGCACCATCAGACTGGCACGCCGAGCATACAGAATCTCTGGGTCCTCCTTTCGTCGGCTCCGACAAAAGACGAGAAGCCTTGGTCCTGGGTCGTTGCGCTCCTTTTCCTTCCTTCCCTTTCCTCCTTCCCCTTCCTTCCTCTGCTCGGACGTCTGAGAAATATGTATATATTGTGGTCTTCCCAGACCTTGGGAAACCAACATCTTCCCACTTACACACAACACTCTTCATATTTCCAGTACAACGCCAAACATCTGTTCTTTTGATTATTTTGCAACAGATCTACTTGCTCTCATAGGCTTTACTCCTTCAGAAAGCTTGTCACAGAACTGTAGGCCATGGCTCAGAGTGTTGATGCCGGCGAAGTGACCACAGACAACCAGCAGTATGCCTCGTCTGTGCAGGTCTGCAACGGCAGCATGAACGAGTAAGAGCCTCGTCACTGGCTTTGAAAGGTATTCGAACACAAGACACGTTCGCTGACTGAAAAAGGGGCCGTCAAACAGCGTCAGTATCCCAGGAGGACTCCCGTCTCCGTGCTGAGCGCCTTCGGACTTTCACCGAGGACACGAGTGGCATCAACGACCGCTTCATGGCCATTGCCAATGCCCCTAACAATGCGGGCGGCACTGCTCCCTAGCGGCGACAGGGGGACTCGGGGGGGTGGTGAATTGAGACTGGGATGAACGACGTACTGGGACAATGCCGGCGCTGTCACTTATGATAGAAACTAATTGAGAGCGGTTGCCTTACTATTGGTATCGTCAGGACCGGGGATCGACAATTAAAGATAGCAAAGTGCTTCATCTTGATCCACTTGCGGACTTGTGACGAAATCAGAGGGGCGCAGAATGGCTCCGTTTTCAGTCTGTCGAGTGAGAATGGTCGGGGAAATGGATGTGCTGATACCATGTACAGAGCACGTAGTAGTGACGGGTTGTTCCTGACCGCCTCGCCGTGTGGATCTGCGACCCAGGCCACCGGGATCATACGAGTAGCGCTTACGGGATATGTACATGGCGTAATCTTCCTGGTAATGAATATGATACGTGGTCCGGCTGGTTGGGACAATGCATAGGGGCTACCTATTTATGGGCTGCTCGGATCGGCCGTTTCCTGCTAGTGTTCTTATCAGCTTCTGCAAGGCAAGGCAGCTGGAAATGACTGAAACGTGCAGGATGGGCAAGCTAAGAACAAGCGAAATTTGGGTCCTGCAACGCCCGATTTAGGTGGGTGAATTGTTGGCATTTCAATCAGGGGGTGCGCAAACATTGGACGTTGCGCCCGGCTGTTCAAAGCGATTCGGCAACCCCGCTGCTCAAAAAAAATACTGTTACAGAGTACAGAGTACTCCGTAGCCACATATCCAGGATTCCTAACTTTCAAAACAAAGATAGCCAATCAAGCCTCCTGGCCCACGGTTACTTGCAGAAATCCATCTACGGTGTGCACGAAATTCATAAGGCCGAGTCCGTGGGTCTGAATGTCCCTTCTGGACTTTGGTCCTCATTCGGCACGCTGGCAACAGGATGGATGACTAAGCATAAATGAGAGATGATTAAGCCGCATCCGTTCCGCAATATCCGCCGATCCCAAGAGCCGCGGGTCTGTAGGCCAGCCAGCAGGACAACATCCGCCAACTGGGAGCAGAATGAACGCGAGCGGGCGCAAGCGATCGCGCCTAGCGTGCAACCCATGCCGAGAGCGCAAGCGCAAATGCGATGGCCACGAGCCGTGCGCGACATGCACGGCCTACGGGTACGAATGCACGTACGCGAGTGCGACACGACAGCGGCGAAAGCGACCGCGGCAGCCGCGGGTAACGGCGGCGGAGACGCTGCGGATGACGCCGCCGGCGGAGCGAGCATCAACAGCAGCAGCAGCAGCAGCAGCAGCAGCGGCGGCAGCAGCGGTGGAGACGGCGGTGGACGACGGCTGCGGGCTGGCACAGCGGCTGGAGAGCAACTCGGGAGCGGCATTTGTGCGACGGCTGGGACTGAAGATCGACCCGGCACGAGCGCCGAAGCTGAACCTGTTTGGATGGAACGTGGGCGAGCGGCAGCTGTCGATGCGGCTGAGCCTGAGCGCATCGACGCCGGTGCTGTCGGTGGTGGAGATCACGTCGCAGGAACACGTGCAGGCGCTGGCGCAGTTCTACTTTGACAAGGTAGACCCGTGCTACGGCTTTCTGAACGGACGGGTGTTTGCCGACCGGCTGGACCGGCGCTTCCGCCAGCAGCAGCAGCAACAACAACAAGCACCAGCCGAGCCGGACGTGTACGACAGCGTGATCGCCGGCGTGGCCGCGCTCGGCTGCCTCTTCTCGCAGGGCGCGGCCACGCTGGCAGAGCTGCAGCTGGTGCGCACGGCATTCCACGCGCTGCATGCACAGCGGCTGGCCGGGCCGCCTGGCATCGACCTCATCACGGGCTGGGCGCTGCGCACGGTGTACCTGCGGCTGACCGACTCGCCATACGCCGTCTGGATGGCCAGCTGCACGCTGATGCACCTGGTCGAGGCGTCAGGACTACACGGCAGCAGCGCTGTCATGGCGGCCACGACGGCCGTCGCCGGCGAGGTGGACCTGGCCGAGCCCGAGAATAGCGGTCCCGGGTCGCCGCCCGGCGACGGCTACGTGGACCCGGTCATCGCGGCGCGGCTGCTCGGCATCGCCCACCACCTGCACGTCTGGACGTCCTTTGACCTGGGCCTGACGCGCGTCGCCTTTCTCAAGACGGACCTCTCGCTGCCGCCGCTCTGGGGACAGGGCGAGCCGGAGGACGAGCCGAGTGGACGCGGAGAGGCTGCGTCGGCCACCCGCCCCTCGGCCGCTATCGGCGACGCCACCGCCGAGCTGCTCGGTCTCCTGCCGATGTCGGTGGATCTCGATCCCGCTCGTCCACGTGACGCGGCCGATCTCACGGCCACGCTCGGCCGCCTGCTCGCCGGCACCCACACGCTGGCGCCGTCGGTTCTGGCCCAGTGTAATCTCGTCCTCTGTCTGCTTCGACGCTTCCACACGCAGCACCTCGACGTGGCGCCCGAGCTCGAGGCTCGCGTGCTGGCTCTGCTGCGCCGCGGCCTCGCCTGCGCCCGCGATATGGTCCTCAGCTGCAGTCCCTGGCACCAGGCCTCCAACGTGCCGTTCCAGACCATCTGCATGCTGCTTGTGCTCGACACCCGCTCGTCCCTCGCGCTCCTGCCCGAAGCCATGCAGACCCTCGGCCTCGTCGCCTCCGTCTACGATACCGACCGCATGCGCGAGGCTCACAGCGCTGCTCGTCTGCTCGTCCGCCTGCATCAGCAGCGCCGCCGCGACGACCTCGCCGTCCTCGGAAACGCCCTCCAGCGCCAGTCCGAGCCGCCCGTCCTGCCCGTTCCCGCCCAGTCTCAGACACACTTGCCGCAGTCCCATACAGAGACGCCGTCGCAGCCACACATACAGCCACATATACAGCCACACGTTCAGCCACATACTCAGCCACAACCGCTCCCACAGCAGTCCTTACCCCTTCAGCTCGACCTAGGCCCCAGCGAGGAGGAGTTCTCTTGGCTTGGCGCCCTCGTGTCCGACCTGCCCGGCCTGCAGCGCGTCGATCTCGAGCAGTTCTTGTCTACTGATCTGATCGACGATCCCTCCCTTATGGGACTGTAGCATCTGCTGAGTCTGCTTAGTCAGCAGATCGGCAATAAACTGTTGCATCCAAAGAAGAAAAGTGTGTAGAAGCCAATCCTGTCAACGTACTCAGTATATACACATCTGCATGCACTAGCCCCATGGCCACCCACGGTTGTGTGCCGAACGGTAACAAGCATTGTTAACCGTACCCAGCCGACCTAGCGGGTATTGCGGATCCAAGCGGGATGCCATTCAAGACAACGTCTGACAACACCGAGTCAGGCCAGTGAGGATGATGACAAAGATGTATATGTATCGTACATGTCAGTCCTTTGGCTTCGTCCTGGCCCAAAACCCTTCCTTATAGCCGTAACCCGTCATTTGCATGTCTCTTCCGCACATAGAACAATGTCAACTTGACCCATAATTTAAAGACGCAGTCTACCAGGTGAATGTATCTTTCACCTAACCGACCATCTAGAACTAGACTGTGTTCCCGCACAAGACTACGGCCTCGTCTTTGCACAATCAACCAAAAAGTCACGTGAACAATGGACTTACACGGCTGAACGGGTATTTGGGAAACCAATTATAGGCGATTGTCAAATATACTCCACACGGACGTACGCAGGAAACTCATAGCAAAATCAAAGCAGAAACACCATCTACGCCTCCGGAGCACGGTCGCCTACGTGATGCAGAATGCTCCAGGTCCACGGCAGCACAATGTCGGGACGGTCCTTGATGGCCGTGTGCAAGAGGTCGCGGCTCTCGTCGTAGCGCATAGCCCCGGTCGCGTGGTAGGTCTGCCGGCCGAGCGCGGCGTCGACAAACATGTCGCGCTCATAGGCGAGCGCAGCGACAGGGACCGTGTTTGCGCGCAGCCGCTGGGCGTCGAACAGCGGGTCCCAGTCGGCCTTTTGGGCGAGCAGGTCGGCCACGGCACGCAGCGGCCGCAGTGCCGCGAACTGGCTATAGTGGAACGGATAGACATGCTCGCCGGACAGGTAGATGCGCTCAGACCGGAAGCGCTGGGCGAGCTGGACGTCAGCTCCGCTGCAGGCGCGCGCGAGCGGCGTCTGCATCGGATCCGGGTCCCGGTCCAGCTCGCCGCTGGCCGGCAGCCACCAGTACTGGTCGAGCGAGCGGCCGACGCGCCAGGCGGACCAGCCGGCCTGGATGCCCGGCTCGCCGTAGATGGGCTCGTGCAGGACGGCATAGAGCGGGCGATCCTCAAAGCGCAGCCAGCCGTCGATATGGCGCAGGGTGGCGACCGACAAGCTGCCTTTGGTGGCAATGTCCGCCAGACAGCGCTGCAGCTCGCGGTCGGCCCGCTCTTCGCCATCCATGGTGCCCAGTGTGCGGCCGAGACAGAGAAAGCGCTCGGCCGAGAGGGTGGCGCCACCACCGTTCGGCATCGCGATGGCGTTGCCGCCGTGCGTGACAATGTGCTGCACGATCGTGCGCACGCTGGCAACGTGCGCGGGATAGCGGTCGTAAAAAGCGTCACAGGCCCGGATGGTCGACTGGTACGTGTGACCGTAGACCACATCGGGATGCACGCCGACCGGCGGCACGGCGCCGGTGAGGAAGACCTCGCGCAGGCCCTCGGGATAGAAGGACAGGTACGTGAATGCGAGCCAGCCGCCATACGACTGGCCAACCAGCGTCCATGTGCGGCCGGGCCCCAGCAGCGTCTTCCGCACTGCCTCAAGGTCGCGAACAATGTTGTCCTGCCGGAAGAGCGACAGCAGGCCGGCCTGCTTGTCGGCCGGGCAGCCCTGCAGCGGCGGCTGGTTGGCCCTGATCGGCGTGCTGCTCCCGGTGCCGCGGTAGTCCATGTAGAGCAGCTGGAAGCCCAGGTCGAGATAGAAATTGTTGATGTCTGTCTGCATCGTCGGCGGGTTGTCCGAGCCCGGGCCGCCGACGAGATAGACGGCCACTGCTTTCTCTGCGGCCGGCCGCAGTCCAGGGGCGTCCTGCTTCCCTGCGATCACCCGGACGGTCAGGCTGATCTGCTCGCCGTCTGGCTGCCGGTAGTCCAGTGGGACGCCAAACTCGAGCTCGCTGACGCTGTAGCCATTCTTTTGGAGAGCAGAGCTCTGGTGAATCTTTGCAGGGGGAACGGGCAGAGACATGGTTCAATATGGATGCGATGCAGAGAGACGAGGCAGCCGGGCAGCACAGAACGGCATGTTGCTATATACCAGGCCAGACAAAGGCTTCTCCCCCGCGAGGACCGAGGCACACCGAGCGGCAAAACATGATCAACCGCATCGAGCTGGCTTTGAAGGAGACAGAGACGTTGGGCCGTGTAAGAAAGGCGGGTGGCACAGCCAACTGCACAGCCAACTGCACAGCAGACCAAGACCTCGCTGAGCGTTGTACGCAGGGGAGCGTTGCGAGTGTATCGTTCTTTGCTGTTTGGAGACTTGATAGCAATGTCATTTCATTGTCGTCTTTATTTGTAGATTCGATAGTCGTTGTCGCCCAAATAGGAAAGAAAGCAGTGCATGGGAGTGCATGGCCGAAACGGGAAGGCAGGGGGAAGAGGCAAAGAAGTGCGTTCTTTTTTTAATTCAAGGCCACCAGTTCCCCCGCTCGTTCTTCTCTCACAAGACCTGACCTAAGCGAGCTTGCAGCCGACGCCCAGCACCAACCGATCATAGACCGGAACACACAAAGGCTGATAGGCCTGGCTTGTCATCCAATGTTCCCGAAAAGGCTAGACCGACACCTTTACACATTCCTGGTCGTACCGCATGCGTTGTCGAGAAGAAGATTCGCTCAGTCGCCGTTGTTTCGGCCAAGATCCCGCCTCACTCTCCACACCTGCGATCCGACAGCCCTCTTTTCGTTGCCATGCAGCACCTCCACCCACGGCATCGCCTCGTCGTCACCGTGTCGGACCTCGTCGCCGTCAGCCTCGGCCTCGACGTCTGCTCGCCGTCGGTACAGCTCCTCCGTATATGCCCACGTGGGCGCGTCCTGCTTTCCCGACACGAGCACGACGCCAAGGCCATCTTGGCGCAGCACTTCGGCCACGGCTGCGGCAGCCGACACCGGCGTCAGCAGCTGCAGCGTCTGCGTCGTCGTGTCGATGCCCCGGAGCAGTGCCACGCCCACGGCATACGAGTGCAACGGGTCCAGACCCGTGCTCTCGCTGTTCACGATGCACGGCAGGCCTTCGGGCGAGCACACGACCGGCAAGCTCTCCACGCCGTCATCCGACCAAACCGCGGCCGCCCGCTCGACGGCCACGATCGACACCACCGTTCCGTTAATAGCATCGGCCAGCAGCTCCGGCCCCGGCTGGTAGTCGTAGCACAGAACGCCCAGGATGCCGCTCTCGGGTCCGCTTGCATACGGCACTACCCATGGCCGCACGGCCGTCAGCGGCGTCGGGTCCCACGAGAGCCCGTCTTTGGCTTCTTTGTCACCCAGATCCAGGTGCAGGTACGACATCGTCTGCATCGCTCGCAGGTGCTGTGCCGTCCGCGACGTGTACTCGCTCGGCTGCGACGGCAGCGCCACCAGTGGCACGTCCACATAGGCCGCCCGCAGCCCCTGCATCGTCTCCTCTGGTCCGTCCTGTGACATGTACACCACCCGGGATGGCCGCATGCGTCGTACCAGCTCGGCCAGCACGTCCAGCCCCGTGCCTAGCACCCAGCCCGGTGTGTTGATCACCAGCGGACAGCGCCGCCCGCCTTGGTCTCGCTGGTCTCGCTGGTACGCCCCGTACAGATCCATCACGCACGCAATGTAATGTTCTGGGTCGCTGGCCAGCGATGCTGCCGCTAGGTCGTGGGCCCGCAGCCGCTGGACGCTGCCCGGACTGCCTGAGCTGCCCGGACTGCCCCGGCTGGCCACGTATGGATGGCAGAACGGCGGCGACAGGTTCGGCTCGCTCACTCGTACCAGGGACACCGTTCCTGGTGTCGCAAACTCGGGCTGTCCCGGGTCAATGTCCAGCATCGCCACCGCGCCGCCCGTCGAGGCCTCTTCGGTCAGTAGTCGATTAGTCAGCAACCTTGAGAACGTCGACTTGCCCGACCCCTTGGGTCCACACACAAAGTATACCCCAGCCCCTCCGGATCGCCTGCTGCCGGTCCGCTTGGCTGCTGCCAGCTCTGCCATGAGCTTGTTCCACTCTGGAGGCGACACCAGCCCCTGTGACCGTGTCGTCCCGTCTTGCGGCGTGTACAGCTGTGAGGACGTCAGCATAAGAGAGATGGCACGAGCAGAAAGTACCCACTATTTGAAAGGTCTCCTTGGCCTCTTTTGTCTCATTCCACAGCTGACCAAACACGGGCGCGAGCCGCTCCAGCTTCCGCAGCCCGGCCGCCCCGAGGTGAGGCACCAGCGTCACGGTCGCCTCGTCGGTGCACCGCACTATCGGCAGTGCGTGGCACTGTGGCGCATGCACCCAGTAGGCCTGTCGCCTTGGCCGCAATGTTGCGCCGGCCACTGTCACCTCACCGCTGCCGACAACGACGCCGTAGCTTCCCAGGATGACCAGTCGCTGTGTGTGTGTAACATATACCGAGTCAGCATCTGCATGCGTGTCCATGCTATCCAGCACCTTCAACACTCACCTCTCCCTCGGCCAGCTTCAGCCGCATGCTCCCATCCGCCCGATGCCGACAGTTCTGCTTCGTCGGCCGGAACGTGGATCGCTGCACCGGTGCCTCCCGTCTGGGCTTGAAGCCGGATGGCTCATCTGCCGTCTCAATTGCCTCGGATGTTTTGGTCGCACTGGCTGGCCTGCTATCCGGCTCTGTCTGGCCTGCTGGCCGTGTCGTGCTGTCGTCATCCGGACCGCTGCTTCCACACGACTCGCCTGTCGGAGCAGCCTGTATCCCGATGTCGCCGCCCACGACTGGCACCTCGGCCTTCTGCAGCAGCCTGCGACGCAACGCAAAGGCGCTCATCGCCGGGGCTGCAGCTGCTGCAGTAGCAGCAGTAGAAGTGGCAGCAACTGGAAATGACAGCCTATCAGTAACATGAGGACTGCTTCATCCTACACGGCCGCGCTTACCTTGCGTTTGTGGCTCTGTCTCGAGCCGTCTCTTCTTTTTCGTTACCGCCATTCTCGCCGACACATGAGCTGTGGCTGTTCTGCCGTCCGTTTGCGCAGGCTGCTTCCCAAGACAGAATTGTCAGTCAAGGCGCCAAAACCTGCAGAGTGGTCGACCCACTCTTCTCGGTGTAATCAAGCCTGTCAAACAGAACAAGCTCGACGGCTCAATTACAATCCCAGCCTCCTCTACGCTCTCAGCCAGATTGGTCGTACACTTCACAGCCGTGTCATCTCAAAATATTGTCAAAATTCAGCACGAGCCATCAGCCTGCGATGAGATCCCCGGCCCTGCATCTCTCACCTCGACAGACTGAATTTTTGGCGGTGAGGCGTTTCTGCCACCGTTTTGGCTCGAGCTGCCGCCTTACACCAATCACAGCGCGCATTCACCCCCACCTAGACTTATTCTTCCCTACAGGGGATTTTTTTTTGTCGCGTTTTAAATTTTCTATCAAAAGATCCGAGACGAATAAAGCAAGTTCGCTGCAATAGCCAATTCCGACTACGTTCTGAGAAACCTCTCACAAGTGCCACTGCATCTCCACCAGACTTCCAGCCCTACAAAAACCCGGCCGAAGTGCTGTCTATCGGAGTCTGCGCTGAGAGAAAGCAACACATAAACTCCAATCGATCCAGCTGCCATCTATTGCTGTGAAATGGTTGGCCCTAGGGCTCCGATAGGCTCGTTGACGGCCCACGTCAAGGGCATCAATGGGTGGATGGGCAGCCGTCCGTCCGAGACGCCGAAGGCGTCTCTCTCCAGCCTCGGTGGTGCTGGTGGTGCGCTTGACGACAGCGACGGTGACTCTGACTCGAGCAGCTCGGATGACGATTCCGATGGCGGCAACACGGCCTCGTTTCTCCAAAAAGTCTCAAACGCCGTTCGTGGGGGCAGCGCGAACGCCATGCCGCCAGCAGCAGGCAAGATCCAGGTCAAGAGCAAGGCGAATGGCATCAGCACTCCGGCGCACAAGGCCGCTGTGAAGAAGAGCGAATCCAGCGCCGTCAGCGACTCCAGCGACTCAAGCGACAGCAGCGACAGCAGCGACAGCAGCGACAGTGACAGCAGTGATTCCGACAGCGAGAGCAAGAGTGGACAAGACGCTTCTCCCTCCAAGAACGGCAAGCGGAACAAGTCCCCGGCAAAGCCAAAGATTGTGGCCGCGACAGAAAAAACGAGGTCGGAATCCTCCAGTAGCAACAGCAGCAGCGATGATGATGACGAGGAGCCAGAGAAGGGAGATGGGGAGGAGAAGGAAGACGGCCAAGATGCAGAAGAGGAGGACGCGCCGCAAAGAGAGGCTGCCTCAAAGGCTGTGGCCGTTGCCACACAAGCAGAACCGGCCAACCCAGACAGAGATATCACCTCCGAGTTTGCATCGCAAGGCTTCCAGCTGCGGAAAGCCAACGACGAGATTGATGCCTCGGATGTGGCTAAGATTTTCCGCCAGGCCCAGCGGGAAGGAAAGCAGCTTTGGTACTTCACCGCGCCGTCCTCTGTGCCCATCACCGTGGTCGAGAAGATGCAGATCCCGCTCGATCGTGCCCAGAAAGGCCTCCCCATCCTCAACCACGACGGCCAAGACTACTCCCTCAGCTTTGACGATGCCCTCTCCTCCAAGACCATCAAGCTGATGATTCCCAATAAGGCTGGAGACAAATACTCTATGCGTTCGTGTCATCCCGTCCCTGTTTGTCCATCTGGTCCCATCCCCAACTGACTAACACGATCGTGTGGCGACAGACCGGACGATCGACCAGACGATGCACCTGAAGCGCGTCACCCACTTCTCGCACGACGACGACGAGGCCGGACCAGCCGAGGCAGCAGCTGGCCGCCCGCTCACAACAGCGCCGAAGCCGCCGCGAGCCCAACCACCTGGCCTCAAGACGCGCTTCCTGCCGATCGGCGTCAGCAAGACTGCCACCCCGAAGCCGTCACCCTCGGTCGCCACCTCGGTCTCGAGCACCACGAGCGCGTCACGGAAGCGGAAGCTCGCCGCCCAGGATGGTGCGGATGCCGAGTCGGACAGCACGTCTGTCACCAGCGCCGCCTCCAGCGCCGAGCCAGACCCGAAAAAGGCCAAGAAGGCCAAGCCGGCAGCGACGACGACGACGACGACAAGAGTGACTCCCATTGTGCCGCCCGTCCCGACGCTGGCCGTGGCTCAGGAGGCCGACGCCACGCCGATCAGCGGTGCCAAGAAGTCCAAGAAAAAGGCTGCAGCAACTCCTGTCTCTGCCGTTGCCGCGACGCCCTCGACGGCCAGGAAGCAGTCGGCCATCCTGCCGCCACCTGTGTTGGGTGTCACCCCGACCGTCCCCTCGACCCTAAAGACGGCGGCGGCGTGGGAGCCCAGCAGCAGCCAGATGGCCCTGCCGCTGTCGTCGCAGTCGTTCCAGATCGACACGCCGTCCAAGGTCGTGCTCAACGGCGACAGCCCAAAGAAGGACAAGAAGAAGAAAGAGAAGAAGCAGAAGGAGGACGTCTCGGCGGAAGCTGGTGCGCCGGAAGAGGCGGAGGCGGAGGTGGAAAAGCCGAAGAAGGAGAAGAAGGACAAGAAGGACAAGAAAGAGAAGAAGGAAAAGAAGGACAGGAAGGACAAGACGGTCGAGACTCCCGTCTCTGCCGGCCCCAAGAAGGTGACGCCGGTGCCGATTCCACACCACTAGAGAGGGCTGTGAGAAGGGTGTATCATCTGGCTGAAAGCTCGTCTGTTTTCCTTCATTTCTTGGGCATGGCGGTCTATTCTGGCCGAGGGGAGTACAGGCGTCTACGGTTCGCCTCGTCCGTCTTTGGGGTGCAACGGCAATTCGAGAGACGAGCATCATGTCCGCATCTGGCCAGCTCTTCTGTGTTCATTGCCTGCTTTGTAACCCAACCGTTCTATCTATTGCTTCGATAATAAGAACATTGTACATGTCATACGTGTAGCACTCGATGAACGATTTGAATTGGAGTATGATTTGTCATTGTACACTTTGTCTATGTTTCACATTCACAAGCAAGTCGTAGAGAAACTATCGTCAAAAGCGTCGCCAAGTTCAGCCGCTTATTAACTATAACGAAAATAGGGCCCATCTTCTCTCCCATCCTCGCACCCATTACGACTGGAGCCTCGTGTCCAGTCCTCGTCTGAGCCAACTCCCAACCGGCCGCCTGCCGGCTCGCCAGAGTCTCACGGCTCCAACCCCTGCTTTGATGGCGCCCTAAACCGTCTGGCTCGTACCCCCTCCATTCGTTTCCACGTGGATAGTTTCCCAGAAACATCCAAAAAAATATATATATATATCGAAAACGACAGGCCCTGATATGCTGGTTTGAGGTCTGGAATGCATTTCCAAAGACCATGAAACGACTGTAAATCGCTCGCCCGCTTTCCTTGTCGTCGAGATGCATTCCAACTCCTTGGAAACCGCTAATGCCAATTAAACGAATGCAACGCACACGTGCGTGTGCCTTTGTGTATGTCTCGGTACTCTTTCAAACACCCCGTCTCCCGGTTGAAAGTCCCAATAACCACGAAACGCCATAAACACCTCTCGGCCACCCCCAAAATCAAGGACGCCTGTATAACGACCGGCTTGGCTCTCCCGTCCTCAACGACAGATTGTCCTCGGATCGCCCCTTTCGGACGGCGAAAAGAAAAAAGAGTAATTATGCGAAGATGAAATATTCCCTCAGGCCGTGGCTAGCCCTCGCGCGGAATATGCCTCGAAATATGAGTTCGTCTCGGAATATTAACGTATTAAGTAAGTTGTGCCACTTGACAATCACCCGACAACGGCCACCTCGGCAAGCTCGGAATCGCGGACAGTGTTGCCGCCATCCCAGACATGCCCTTGCGGTGTCATACCGAAGATGGTCACCGGGCGAAACTCTGCTTCTGGGGTGATCGGGCTCATCGTCCCCGGGCTGCTCTGTCCGCGGCTGGCGCCACTCACGCTGCCGCTGATGCTGCCGCTTGCCGAGCCAGTCAGACTTGTTGCGAAGCTGGACGTGCTGCCGACCGTCCACTCATCACTGCGGCGGTTGAGGTTGTGCTGTGGGAGCAGATCGATATCAAATCCTTCGTACGCGTTGTAGGAGTACTCGTCGACGATCGAGCGGGACTTCTCGCCAACCTCAATGTACTCGTACTCCCACCGGTGGCTCTTGTCAAGCTGACGACGCGGCAGGAAGTAAGCACGTGCGACGTAGTAGAAGAAGGCAGAAAGCAGACTGCCGGCAACAAGATCGACAGCGTAATGGTGGTTGAGGTACATCGTAGCCCACCAGATCCAGCCGCAGTAGCCGACAAAGACGACGCGGAAGCGAGGGAAGCAGTAGCTGAGAAAGAAAGCCTCCAGGACCGCGTCGGCAGCGTGAAGACTGGGGAAAGCACCGAAAGGCACAGGTGCCGTCGAGAAGCTGGTGGTGTACATGTCGATGCCGAAAAGCTTGTCTATGCGGGCCAGGCCAGCGGGCGAACCGGGCATGCCATAGTGAGCAGGCGACAGACCGTTCGCCAGCTCGTACCACGGCGGCGTGCAGGGAAACACCAGCTGCGTCGTAACACCGATCAGAGAGAGGTAGCCAAAGCAGCGAGCGAAGACAGGGACCGTTCCGGGAGCAGCGAAGAAAAATAGAATTGCCGAAGTAAAGGCGGGGAGGGCAAAATGGAAAAGGCCGTACGGAATCCAGGCCAACAGATCCAGAACCGGGTGGGTGTGTGCAGAGAGGATATTGGAGAGGTTTGCGCCGTACAGGACGTTCTCAAGCGCCGGAAGAACCTTGACCCAGATGTGAGGACGATATTCGACCGGAATGAACCTGTTACGATTAGCCAATGCGAATGAAGTCGACGACCGGTTCGGCCGGAAGTGAGCGCCACGGATGTCTTACCGACTGCAGAAGAAGTAGAGCAAGTAGGCCCAGATCGAGACACTGGGGAGAAAGAACTGGCGTGTTGCCGGCGCGAGAACGAGGAAACTGTAGCCGACGACAATGGCGATGCACACCGGGAGAGGAATGGAAGCAATTACGAAAGAGAAGATGACGAAGAGAATGGTAATCAAGTATTGTACGTCGTAGAGGCTCCACCGATGCTGCCGCAGGTGGCGGAAACCATCCACGGGGTTGAAGGAGATCTGAAGAGCGGCAATCGTGTTTGGCACACCCTTTCCACTGCTGCTCTCTGGGCTGACAAAGTAGCGGGATTGGGTGATCAAACGCGGCTTTGGCCTTCTCTTGGTGCGACCCATGCGGTATTTGCGCGGAATGGGATTCCAGTGGGAGAGGGTTGACGCGGTCGGCCAAGTGAAAGCCATAGTTGGCTTGGCTTTCGAAGAGAAAAGGGTGTCGAAGAAATCTTGCATTGCCGATGCTTTCAAGGACAGAGGCCACGAGAAAGTGAGGGAGATGCAGACGCGGGGTTGACTAGAATTTCTTCTGGTGCGAATCCGAGAACGAGATCAGTCGAGAGGTGATGCTCGCAGTCGAGGACGGCCGGATGGTCGAAGGGAGGGGATTAGGCGGTCGAGGGGAAGACCGTGATGAGGTTGGAGAAGAAATGCTACCAACGACGTGACTGGCTTCGCATGGTCCTTGCTTGAATTCCAGACTGTTCAGGTATCAGGAGTAAGAGGAATTGCGAGACAGAAGAAAGAAAGAGAGGGAGGGAGGGAGGAGAGGAGAGAAGAGAGGGATAAGAAGGGAAATGAGGGAAGGGTGTGCTAGTAGAGAGAAGGACTCAAAAGGCGAGGGAATTGTGAGAGAAAAACGGAGACCCAAGAGTTAAACGGAGGGCCCGGGCGCTGGGCTGGGGCGGGCTTCGGGGACAGAAGTAGTGGCTATGCGCCGATTGGCAAAGTGGAACAGAAGAGGTGGTGAAAAAAAGCTAGTCGCGCTAGCGGCAGCGTATGCAGGCTGGCAATTCGCCTGTTGCCGGGGGGCGTAATATTACGTCGCCGGGATGCAATGTCATCATAAAATGCCGGTCAAAGTTTCAGGATGGTGAAAGCAGAGCCAAAGGTGCAGAGTAAGATAAGATGCATGGTACGGTATCTTACGGGTGAGATCTCGTGCAGGAAGAAACGGAAGAACGAGGCCAGAGTTTGCCAGTGAAAGAGCGCGCGGATTATTCAGCAGAGAAAAACCAGAAACGTGTCTTCCATGTCTTCCAATGCCTTCTACGCGACAAGTCACGACCATCGCAAAGAGGGCTCCGGCCGCGATTCGTAGCTTCGGGATGTTGAATCGGCCGAGGAAGAGACATCTGTTCGCACGCGCTGCTGGGTAAGCAACGAGGCCAGGCCGACGGCGAAGACGGTGTGACCATGGCACCGCCTGCACTAACGGTGCAGAGACGGAAGAGAAAAACTGGGTCGGTCCACAGTTAGAGAACTATCCCGTCGGGTTTGCCAATATTTGGCGGCTCCGTTCCGTTATGCCGAACAGGGCAAGGACCTGCTGGTGGAGGTATACGTTGTTCGAACCCAAGCACAAGAAGCTGCGGTTACTTTGAAGGTTTGGGTGTGCAGCTCGTCAGTCTAATTAGGACGGGACGTTGTGGTTTCATTTGCGTCTCTGCATCACTGCAGGCAGCCTGCCACTGCGAATGGTTATGTAGGTCTCTATTCGATGATTTAAATCCGATTCCCTAGGGGGCGGCCCCCAGAAAAGGAGCCAGGCCAAGAAAAACGGCCATTTAGCGTCTCGCAAGCGCCTGTAGTGCGGCGCATGCACGGGCTGTGTTACTATGTAAGACATGTCTGCTTACTGGTAAGCTCTGTAAAAATGCCTACAAGCCCATGGCAATCTTATTTCCTGGACACTTTTAGGCCTTGGCCCCCTGTCCTTTGCGCCTGTCCGCGTGGCCGCCACACTGCGTGACGAGATGGCGAGTAAGATACGAGTGCTGTATGTAGGCTGCCATCCTACCATCCCCGTTTCACATGCGACATTATAGACACAAGTACGACAGCTTGCCACAGCAGCACGCAAATGGGCCCGCTCCCAATGTTTGACTGGGCAACGCCCAGCCTGCCCAGTTGCGACTTGCTCGTATATGCTTGTCAAACACCCAACCTCGTCGTCGCAGCACGACTGTTTGGCTCTGGTTTGAAGATGCTGTCACAGCATGCGCCCCTACCTCACGTGTGTCTTACGGCGTGTGGGTAAACCCAATCGCAGCGGACGAGTAATTACTCCGTGGCGCCAGGACCTCACATGCCAGTGGACAGCGTCCCGTGGCCCGATGGCAGTTTCAGCTGTACTCGTACGAAGTACACGGCGAGAAGCAGTCGGAGAGGCCCAGAGGCCCAAAAGATAGGGATGGCATGCCAAGGCTGATGGAGCCTGACTTCGGTCATTGCGATTCGTTGTGATGGGCACAATAACGTGTCATCGCCACCTCGGAGCCGTTCCGTCGCTTAACTTTCGTCTCTGGGGACAAGCACCTGTTTCTCTTGAGTCTTGTTCTCATTCGCCTCACCCGGCGTCTCGTCCCGACGCCGAACCCCAGGATTTTGAACTGTGAAGTGGAGCAGGCAGCATGCTTTGGGATTTGATTATCTCCGTCTGGGTCGATGAAATATCTCATTTAAACACGGATTGTTATATCATCCCGGTTTAACAAATTGGTGCTACAGAATTGCCGTGTATTAGAGTTATGACACGCGATCCATAGCTTCGGTGCCGCTCTCTCTCATCTCTATCCACCAGGCAGTGCCGTCGACCTACCTCAGAACCTGCTCCGTACGGCATCTTACTGCTCCGTATGTACCATGTATTATTAGCAACTTCTGGCACAATGGCGGTGGATGCAGCGTGGGGCCGAAATGTACGGAGTATGAGGATACCAATGCGTTGTATCCTGCCATACCCTCCGTACGAGTACTCGTACGTATCGTACATCAGGTGCAGAAGCCGAGGCGATGTCGCATACGAGCAATATTGCACCTTGCATCCCTTTTCTGTGAGTCGGACGCGCTCGGTTCGGGCAAGGGAAAGGCCGTCAGCTCATCAGCATCAGCGATATCATGAGCGAAGCATACAGATGGGTCAAATTGCCCATACTGGCCAGTTACCCGCCACACCGTCCTTGTTCACGATAGCAGAATATCCCAGCATTGCTCGACAACGGAAATTGCGCTCGGGGGCCATCAATCGACTATGGAGCAGTCTTCGCTGGGAAAGGAGACGCCTTATGCCATGGGCGGCGCGAAGCATTGGCCCTACGTAAAAACTGGGCGATCAGCATTACTCCGTAGTTAGTGTACAGACAGACAAGATTCTTGGCAGCGGGTCTCGTGAGATGAAGCGCCTGACTCGGCAGCCAATTTGCAGACGGAGCAAAGATGTAGCATATCCTCCGAGTACCAGTCGTCTACATCTCCGTGCGGCGCATGGTATTTTGGTCAAAAGCAAGCGTCTCCGTACGAATGAATATTCCACATAGCGGCCTGGACATCTCCGATTGGAACGGCACACGCACCATTGGCCGGCGTGCGGGTTTGCGGGTTTGCGGGTTTGCGGATTTGCAGACTGCCCGCCAGTCTTACTGCTCGTAGTATTTATTGCTCTTGACCGACTGCGGAAGAAAACCCTTTCGACGAAAGCAAGTATCATGCGGTTCTGCAAGGCGAGCCCAATCTGGACAGTCGCGTGCCGACGATTGGGCAGAGATGTGCTTACTCGTATGCATGCAGCCTGGTAGATCAAAGTCTTTCACTACCAGCGATACCCGCGAGTCATGCACACAGATTTGCCTCTGGCGGCCTTGCTAGTCTGCAGATGCACTTGGTCACGCCGTAAACCAAAACCAAAAAAAAAAGGTAACCAAAAGTTCGATCCAAAAACGAGAACTCGTCCTTGCATAGCGTCTCCATACAAACAGTAATACATTCCGAGCCTTCCGGTATGCACATTTTCATTGGCCAGTGTTCGTCCCCTCAAGATTCCGCGGTCCATTCGAGGAGCGGAACGGTCGTAACACGGGTTATCATTTGCAGACTATCGCTGCAGGCAAGAGGATCCAGGCCGTTGCCCGTCAACCCAAGTAACGAAAAGCAGACGGACGGCGTTGCTCTACGCTTGTGCAATAGTAAGATACTAGCCATTCCACTAGAGCCTGATCCTAAAGCCTATCGTGCCATATGTACCGCATCTCATACATGGTAAGCAAGATGGCCATGTTCGAGTATCTTACAATGCATTCCGGCCGTCCCGCTGAACGGTTTCTGCTCTGCAGTGTTATCAGCGTAAACCCGACGCTTCTTCCAAACCCCACGTTTCTGCATTCTGATATGACACAGGAAGGGCCGGACAGTGGTGCCATACTGTAAGATAAGAACAATGGAAGAAGCTCATGCTATGTATCCCACACGCCAAACGCTATCGTTTCGACCACGAACCCGCCAAACCCATGGAATGTCTTGCTTTACGACACGACTACGCGACTCTATACGTCGTAGGACGCGCAGCTCGCTTTGTCTTACGTAAGCATCATCATCGTAAGATGTGTTTGCCAGTCTCCGCTCACATGCACCACAGCATAAGCTGGGAGCCTCACCGTCTGAGCTGGCACAAAATGAAGGACTCGCTCATAGGATTCACTGCGGCCGAGACTAATGCTCGCACGCTATACGTAGCTTGGATGCGAGCACAGGCCCTGGGGTCGTACCGCGCCCCATGCGCGTTCGCATACTGTTGCCTACGAAGAACTGGTACCATGTATTTTTGTGAAGCTCTAGAATGGAGCGCACTGTGATCGTTCTGACTAATGCCAGCAACGCGGCCTCTCATTGGTCAGACAGATAAAAGTGGGGACTAGCCCCAGTGAAATCTCTGCACCAGTGAAGGCGCGCCATGTACCCTCTCCTAGCTAGTTACAACACGCAGATCATCAGCCACATCGTGAAGACCCCCATACAGTGCACCGCTACCCCTGCCATAAGCATCAGTTGTGACAATTTTATATATTTAAACAGAGCAGAACCTACTCCGTGCTCCGTATGTAATATCGCAATCGTGCGCTAGTCCTAGCGGGGATAAGCGTGGGAATACAGCTCCTTTACAGCATAAAAAAAGAATATGAATTGAAATTACGGAGCACACGATATCCTGTGAGGCGGTTCGAGAAAAGGGGGTCCAGGGTATCCTACTCACATATTACACTACAGGTAAGACATTACGATACAAGTTTTCCGACTCCGCAGATAGATAGCGTCCTAATAGACGTGTCCGACGGAGGACGCCGTTGTGTGCCGAAAGAAGGCCATGTGTAAAAGTTTCGGATCCCTTTCTCATTACCAAATCTCACGGCTTATCCACAGCAAAGATGATTATTCCGAAAACCATGTTTTATTGCTGACTGCCGGTCAAGGCCGTCTCCACCCTCCCGTGCCTTGCGGCGTAAGCATCCTGCTATAAGAGCCCAATGGGGAGCGAGAGCCAAGACAACAGAAAGATTAAGGAACGGAGAAGAAAGAAGAAAGAGAAGCATCTTGAGATAAATAGCAACCAGGGAGCTCATCCAATGCCCAGGAATGCAAACGACAGAAATAGATCGTCAAACTAAGAGAGTTTGTGAAACCGAAAAGGAGAAAGGTAGAACACGAGTTTACGACGTACTAAAAACAAGCAAAACAGGGACACATATGCCAGAGACCTCCTGGTCTTCAATACGAACGGGTCCAGCCCGCTGCTACCGCCAGACTCAACCACGGCTTCCCACCCCTGTCCACAGGCCCTTCGTCGTCTCGATCACCTTGTTCACCTCCATTCCCGGCCGCAGAGATAGGGGCACCGCGCCCATAGGCGGCGCATCGCTCATGCGCACGTCCTGCTGGCCGCTCTGCAGCGTGCCGTAGCCGGAATCTGCCGTCCGGCCGCTGCTGTTGGGCCGTGTGGTCGACCCGCCTGCTGCCGCTCTCGCTGCCGCCACCACGCCCTGCATTCCGTCTTTCTGCGGCTCGCGCGACCGCTCCCCGTTCATGAGCCCGTGGTTGCTGCCCTCGCGGAGCTTGTTGATGGCCCGCACCGTATCGATGGCGGCGTGCAGCGTCCGCCGCGCGTTGAAGTTCTTCTTTACCGTCGGCAGCAGGTTCTCGCCCTTGTCGTCGCCCTCCCGCCGCTCGTAGCCCGCCACGAAGGGATGCTGCAGCGCCTCGTGCGCCGTCATGCGCCGCGACGCATCAATGGTCAGACAGCGCGTGATAAAATTCTTAGCCGCATCCGACACGCCGCGCCAGTAGTCAACGGGCGCAAAGGCATAGTCTGCCTTGAGAATGGCCTGCATCTCCTCAAAATCGCTGTCCCGGTCGAACGGCGTGTACCCGCACAGCAGAAAGTATGTGATGACGCCCAGCGCCCAGATGTCCACCGGCTTGCCGTGGCCCGTCTTCTTGAAGATCTCCGGCGCCATGTATCCAGGCGTCCCGCACGTAGTCGTCAGCACGTGGAACTGCTCCTCGTCCATGACCCGTGAAAGCCCAAAGTCCGCTATCAGGAGGTCGGCGTTGTCTTCCGGCGTTCGAAATAGAAGGTTCTCCGGCTTCAAGTCGCGGTGCACTATTCCGTGGTCGTGTAGGTAGGCGACGGCGGAAAGCGTAGCCCGGATCAAGTCTGCGGCGTCTGACTCGTAATACGAGCCTTTCCGGCAGATTCGGTCAAAGAGCTCGCCCCCCATAGCCAGGTCCGTCACCAGGTACAGGTTGTTCATTGTCTCAAAGTAGTCGACCAATGTCAGGATGTTTTTGTGGCCCATCGACACCTTTTTCAACACGGCTATCTCATTTCGGACCTGACTCACATCCCGTCGTTAGAAAGAGGGTTCATCGGCGCGCGGCCTTTGCAGAGGAATGAGAGACACCAACCATGTGTTCGCGACCAGTCATCAACCGCTTATTGATAACTTTGGCGGCATAGCATCGCCCCGTATCAATATGCACGCATTCCTTCACCACCGAATATGAACCAGCGCCGAGCGTTTTCCCGACCTTATAGCGGCACGGCTGCACCTGGGGAGGTGCCTGTGCTGCCATGGTATACGTCGCCGTCAATGTGGTCACTTGCGGCTCGTAAGAAATCGACAAAGGAGTCGCGTGAGGTGTTCGCTAAAAGACAAGTAAGTCGCAGGTCTCCTCGTTATCAGCTGGTTGGGTGGCGATGGTCAGAGAATCGCGAATCGGGTGAATATAAAGCGGTGACGGGAGCACTGAGGTGTAACAGGGACGATATTTCATAGACTTTTCCGATCGAGCAGCAGGCAATGTTGCAACGAGCTGATCATTCCCTTACCGCGAAAGAAAAGGCGAAACGAGGTGGGGGTGACTGGATGCGATGCTGACAAAGAAATCCTTTCAGGGCAGGTTAGCCTAGATCTGCGGGGCGCCATCTTGTAACGGCTTGCGATCAACATCAACGGACTTGTAACAAATGGAGTGACGGAGTTAGCTCATTTGGAAGAAAAACGATGAAAGGGAGGCTACCTCAGCCGTAGAAAAAGCTAGCCTCACAACACGAGTACGACCACTTGGTTTGCTAAATCGACTTATCGGCTTGCTCAGGACACTTCTTGCCTGATCTATGCTGAACACTTAGTTGTCGGTCCCTCCGCTTCGACGAGACTGTTTTTTGCTGCTCAGCTTCTTTTTTTCTCTGATACGTTGCTCATGAAACGATTTTTCTCTGGTTTCAGTCAGCCTTGGGATGGTGATGTTGAGATGAAAGGAAAACCTACACCAGTTTATATTTTCGTGCATTTTCTGGGCTTGAATCTCCAGGCACGGCTTCGTCGTACATTTTCAGCACCTCTTCATACATCTTCTTCTGATTGTCGGCAGCATTGGCACTTCGGCTACGCTGTGTCTGTGCTTGGATCGTGATGCTATCCGTCGTCCTTGTGTAGTATCGTGACAACCGAATTTTATCCTGCAGCAACTTTGGGAGCGTACCGGCCAGCTCGTTGACGGCCCAGAGAGTGGTGGCCTTGGATTCAGTCCTGCCACCATTAGGCATCGGCATTGATTATCTGTCCTGGACAAATCTTACTTGTTTACATGCTGGCCTCCGGGCCCGCTAGATCGTGAGAATGTCGTCGTGCCCTTGAGAAGGGTATTTTCGGAGAAAGATACGCGCCACGTTCTGGCAACGCGAAGATCGTCTTCGTTGGCGCCAGCGTCAAAGGCTGCATATCGGCTTGCTGATCGGGCAGGTATTATGTGTCCTGCTGGACGACTGTTATGGATTACCAGCCTATGAGTAAGCATCGGCCGGTGGGAAATCCCTCTCAACATATCGACAGCAGCTGAAATTCTGGCATTGGATTTGAGTAACGAGGCCGAAGCCATCGCCGTAAGAACCAGAGGGCCGGACTCGGCGATACAAGTTGCCCACAGCGGGAAGGCCTCCTTGCCGGTATGTGAGTGAGAGTGCCTGAAAGACAGTGTATTGGTCGAAACGAGAGCCTTCTATTTAGAAAAATGCGACTCGTACACTTCACATACGCTTGTGGAGTAGCAAAGGACGGCGATTGTTCAAGCAGTAGAAATCAATGCCAGCTGGTGGCAGCTGCTCCACGTAAGCTCCCACCATCCACCTTGGCGGCCACTCTTATTGGTCCATATCGCACCCCCCTCCGCCCAAGTTTATAATACTCGCGTTCGAAATTTCCCACTTCTTCTCCCTTCGTCACCTTTCGCCAGATCCATTTTCCACGATTTTCATCGCAGCCGCGTGTCTCGATTATGCTGACGGCAAGCTGCACGTATTTTGCCGACTGCATTCTGACACAGATAGCTTACTATTTCAGCTGATCAGGTCTACCTGTCAGCCGCTACTTCCGTCCCGATTAAGCCGCTTTCTGTTTCCAGCCTTGCTGGCATCAAACCGACCATCCATCGCGCCTGCCTTCTGCATCAAACCTGCACAGCCCATTCAGTAAAGTGCGGTTCTTATCCCAAGAAAGATCGACTCGCCCCGTAACTCTTCTCAAAAAACTTTCAAGTGAAGTTCTCCTCGCACAAAGCCGGACTGCTCCTCACAAACGCCTCACATCCCTGCTCACCACACGATATTTGCCCTTTCGTCCTCTTGAACTCGCTGTCACGTTGGCCAACGTTGATCCTCCGTCGCCTGCCACCATATCCCAGCTGTGATGGCTTCTGAATCTGAGGCGGCCTCGGCTGTAGCCATTCCGGCAGCTTCCAACGATGCCAACGACTGCAACAACGCCCATATATACGCTACTGGTAACGGAAATATCGATGCGTACAGCGGCAACGAACAAAAGCATATGTCCGAGAATGGCCAGATCCTAGACAAAACCGCCGACCTGAACATTTCTTATAATGCCGACAACGATGACCATGATGCTGAGTATGAGAGCTCGCTGAGCTCTCCTACGTCCTCCCTGTCGTCCGCAAACGAGGCTATGCTGGAGACGACACCCCCCCCGCAAGACAGCACGCAGGATTCCCCGAGTAGCCTGCCGGCTTCCACCACCGCCCCCGACGAAGCATCCATGGCCCTCGACTACGCTAGCGCTGCTGGTGCCAATGCCACACTGTCCTCCAACTCCAATGCTTCGGTGGTTCCGCTTGCGTCCAGCGAGCCGTCTGCTGCGACAGAAGCCGATGCTGGCACCGGCGTTCCTGCTGCCTCTGGCTCCGAAGCTGTCGATACGGCGATGCCACTGGCGGCCGACGCATCTAGTTTTGCCGCCGCAATCGCAGCCATTTCTGCAGTGGCCAGGTCTCCATCCGTCTCCCAGTCCCAGCCCCAGACCCAGGTTGATGCTGATGCTGCAAGAGATGCAAGTGAATCTCTTGCAAAGGCCGAAGCAGAAATCCAGGCTGAGGTCGAATCCAACGAGCCGGGCATTGATATCGACAAGATGCTGGACGCCATCTCAGCCGATGCACCGCTGCCAGCAGCGTCGTCCTCTGCTGCTTTTCGCCCGTCGCCGTCCAACCCGCAGTCCGGCCAGGCGATGGCGTCTGGCGGATTTCCCTCTGCCGCAGCCCTGCCCACTGACAAAGTGCAGCCCTTTCCCTATGCCGCTGTCGGTGCTCCCGGGACGGTTGGCGGCATGGCCGTCCTTGGCGCCCCCCCATCTTCTGTAGCTGGTATAGGCGGTGCAGGATCTCAGGTCCCCGATGCTGCTACGGCTTCGGTCCAGACTCAGCTGCCTGCTCCCCCGCGGCGTGGAAACATTGCCAAGGGAGGCAAGACAGCAGTAGATAAGGCTTATGAGGAATTTCTTCTGGAGGAGCGACGCTACATGGCAGATCCGAACTGGGAGAAGTTTCCCGATGGTTCGCGCATGTTTATTGGTACGTCGTAACGCTTCTGGCTCACTCATCATGGCGGTTTGGCTAACATCGAATTACAATAGGAAACTTGTCTCAAGAGAGAGTCAGCAAGAGGGACGTGTTTGAGGCATTTCACCGTTTTGGCCGTCTTGCGCAAATCTCGATCAAATCTGCGTATGGTTTTGTGCAGTACCACAAGGCTTCAGAAGCCCAAGATGCGATGAAGAATCTTCAAGGGTTCGAGATCCGAGGTCGCAAAATCAGTATGTCACCCCTAACCCAACACTGGGCTGCCCGGGTTCATCAGCATTCTAATGTGTGTGCCAGACTTGGAACTCTCTCGTCCTCAGAAGAAAGAAAAGGAGCGGGAACGATCACCAGAACGCAGCAAGGGCAGAGGCGGCCGAGGTGGAGATCGATACGATGGCCGAGAGCACGGCCGAGAGCACGGCCGGCGTCGAGGCAGAGATGACTACCGACCAGACGCGAAGGACCGGGAGGCTTCTCCTCGCCGTGACCGGGGTGGCGATCGCGACAGGGACGAGCATCACGGCAGGGAGCGAGGAGGGCGTGACGGTCAGGGCAGACAGGGCAGAGACCGCTCCCGGTCCCCAAACCGTCCCGGGGCCGGCAGCAACAGCCGGTCGTATCGGTCGCGACGGTCGCCAAGTCCCTATGGACGGAGTCGGGGCGAACACGGTGGCAGCGGTAGCAACTTTGACGGACTGAAGGGCCGGCACGCAAGCGACGTTCCCGACGTGCAGTTCCTGGTGACGCAGGGTCTGGAACGGGACTTTATCAAATGGGTGCAGGGCGCCTTCACGGAGCGTGGACTCAAGACGGACATCATGCTGATGACGCCACACAGCCCGTCCCGCGACGCTGTGATCCAGACACACGTACTGGAAGGCGTGATTGCGGTGGTGGACCTCAACATCAACTCGCAGTCGTCGTTCAAGATACCGCTGCAGGTTTTTGACCGATCGGCCGGCACGAGAAACGTACGCTTTGACGGTTACCAGGACCTCACACCGCAGATTGCTGCAGACGTGGTGGCGCGGTCCAAGGCTGCTTCGGCGGCGGCGGCGGCTGCTGCGGCTGCTGCGGCCAACCAACGCATCCCGTACCAGGCACCCGGTGGCTACGGACAGCAATACATGGGGGCAACTCCGGGAGCGCCAGCATATCCGACGAGCTACCAAGCACCTTCAGCAGCGGTATCACAGCCGGCAGTCAGCACAGGACAGCCGGCGGCTTACGACCTGGCCTCCCTGATGGGCCAGCTGGATGGACAGACTCTCTCACAACTGCTGGCCACACTGCAGCCATCACAGGCAGCGGCAGCGCCTCCCGCTGCTCTGGCTACGCCGGCATATGCACAAGGAGCGCAATACGGGCAAAGCGCAGGGTCGCAGGTGAATCTAGGGGCACTGCTAAGCACGCTCGGGGCATCGAATGGCGGGTCGATGGCAAGCATGACTGCCGGGTCTTACGGAGGCTCGGCGCCGTATGCGGGCGGAGTGGCTGGTGGAGCGCCAAATTCGTACATGTCTGGGCCGCAAGGTGGCAGTGACCAGAGCATCCAGGCGATCATGACGCAGTTGGCGCAATACAAGAAATAAGGGCTTCTTCTAATAGCGATGGGCGCCAGTGGACACTATCTCCTCTCGTTTGCATTTCGGGACTGTTACGCTGTCGATGCAGCAATCACGGCGTTTGTACGAGGGAGCGAATGCTAGACAGGGTATGTGCAATAATGAAACAAGATGAAAAGTGAGTGATATTTTGCGGGAGCTGTGATCTATAGAGGGTGAGACGAAAAGGGAAGCAGATGGCCTGGCATTCTGACTGAATATGCAACTGTTGCACATGTCCGTTTGTTTCTCATATACAGTGGCACGGAGTACACTTTCCACAATCTCACTCGACCTCTGGCCACTCATTGGGCCGTTTGGTGAGCAGAGCGATGCGCTGGTCAAATCCGGGGTCTGACGATGCGGTGTGGTGCAGCCAAGCGGCCAGGAGTTGGCGCAGGTGGTCGTCCGAGAGGCCGCGGACATCGAGGCCGCGATCGATGCAGGCGAGGACGATCTCGGCAGGCTCAAGGGCAGGAACGCCACCGCTTTGGCGCAGGAGGGCGTCGTCCTGGGCGAGGAAGCGCAGGCGGCGGGTGGTGGCGGAGCGGGTAATAGAGTCAGGGATCCAGCCGAGACGGTCCCAGAGGGGAGAGACGAGGCCGAGGCTGCGGGCAATGAGGACAGGCGAGCTGGCGTGAGGGTCGCCAAAGGCGGCGTGACGGCGCTTCTCGGCGAGGCGCTGCAACTTGTCAACCTGTCTAGGGATGCGGCAAGGATAGGGGACGACGTGAGGAAAGGCGATGACGACGAGGGGAGTGCATTCGCCACAGACAAGCAGCAGGACGGCAAAGAGCGGCAGGCGGCGAAGATCGTGGCTCCAGCGACGGCGCAGAAGGAGATCGGAGCGGGTGCCGATGTCGGAACTGGTGGCAGGCGAGAGGGCACGCACGAGCTTCCAGTTGGCGTAGAGGTAACGCAGGCCGGTCTTGTAGAAGGCGAGGTAGGCCTTTCCGGAGGCCATCAGATGGGACAGGGCAGAGGAGTCGGGACCGCGGACAGGCAGGTGCAAAGGTGGCGGCCGCGTGGTCTCAGGGGGGTTAGCGGCATTGTGAGCGAGGACGGGAGCGGCGGTGGTGGTGGTGATGGTGGTGGATGTGGCCGCAGTCGTGGTGGCGACTGGTTGTGAGGAGGAGGACGAGGTCGAAGAGGCGTAGCGGACAGCGACGGCGGCCCAGCAGGGGAAACCGACGGCCGACGTAGTGGCAGCGTGGCCGGGAGGCGTTCGGGAGGCGCGCAGGACGCGCAGGGCGCGCATTGGGACAACAGAGGCCATTGAGTGTGGGGGGTGGCCGCAGAGGAGGCTGAAGAGAGGAGAGAAGACGTGGTGAGAAAAAGTTTATCGCTAAGAGGCTTGCATTACGTCAGTGGACGGACGCACTGATTGGTGGGGAAGTCCCGGGGTTTGGGGAAGGAGCGACCCGTGCAGCCAATCCGGACAGCTGGTCTTTTGAGGAGGAAGAACGGACAATGGACAACTGACGAGCACGCACACGCTCGCACGACACACAGCACAATGGGCTGGCCGTATGCGTTTATGCAGCTGAGCGCGGCGGAGGTGGAAGCGCGGCGGGCGATGCTGGACCGCTACGGCCACTACACGGTGATGCTTTCGGTGCTGCCGGTAGTGGTGATGCTGGCGATGCGACTGATCGGCTGGACAGCGAAGCAGGTGCAGCGACGACTGCGTGTTCGGAGCAGGCGAGGCGGTGGAAACGGCAGTAGCGACGACGGCGAATACGGAGCGGTGCCGACATCACCGACGCTCAAGTCGCGGCGCCAGACAGCAGGTGGCAGCTGGGCGGCCCGGCAGCGACGGCTGCGCTGGTGGCTGTCGACAGAGGTGGAGGTGCATCTTCCCTGGAGCAGCAGCGTGATGTGTTTGGGTCCGCGCGACCAATGGCTCGTCGGCCTCGCTTGGACGGTGGCCGTCGTCGTTCTCTGCACGGCGCAGACAGGCGGCGATTTTCTGCACGTGACCAAGCGTTGCGGCATCGTGGCCGTGGCCTTGCTGCCGGCGCAATACGTGTTGGCATTGCGACGGATCAGCCCGCTGACGACAGCGCTGGGCGGCTTCTCGCACGAGCAGCTCAACCGCTGGCACCGGCTGCTGGGCGGCATCGTCTACGGACTGCTGGCCGTTCACACGACGCTGTACCTCGTCTTCTTTGCGCGAGCACCCGGCGGCACCTTCTGGCCTCGTTTTGCCCGTCCGGTCGTCTGGCTCGGATTCGCCGCCCTGGCCGCCATGACGCTGCTCAGCACGACCGCGCTGGAGCCTGTGCGTCGCTGGTCGTACCGCGTCTTCTTTGTTGTGCACGTGACCGTGGCCGTGGTTCTACCACCGATCGTCTGGCTGCACACCCACCACGCACGACCCTACGTGGCGGCTGCGCTGCTGTTTCTCGTCGTCGACGTGGCCGTGCGGCGTGCTAGGACGATGGACGGCGACGGAAATGGCACTGCTGCCACTGTCGTCGCCATCCCCGGCACCGACCTCGTTCGTCTCACGGTCCCGCTGCCGGCCGCTAAGCTGTCGCTCTTCCGCGACCGTCCCGGCTCACATGTCTATGTCAGCGTGCCATCCGCTGGCCGACCCCGTGCCTGGATGCCGTTCCTGCTGTTCGAGCTCCTCTTCAACCCCTTTACTGTCGCCGCCGTTAGCGAGCCCGATCACAGCCTCAGCCTGGTCGTGCGCACACGCAACGGCCCCATGACCGGACTCTTGGCCGAGCGGGCGAGCCGGGTCAAGCATGTGGAAGCGGACAACGAGAACATCGATGACGACGATGACGACGACGACGACGACGACATGGGCGAGGATGTCCCGGTCATGCGAAACGCGGCAACGACTGCCTCTTCTTCTTCGGCCCCCTCACCCGACGGCCTTGTTCACCTCAGCATCGACGGCCCTTACGGTGCGGCTGCCCACTTCCCCGACCTGTCAGCCCAACAATTTGACCACGTTCTCCTCGTCGCCGGTGGTGTCGGTGCCACCTTTGTCGTCCCCATCTACCGCGCCCTCGTCCACGACGGCAGTCCCAGCCCCAGCCCCAAGGTCGACCTTGTCTGGGCTGTCCGCACGGCCTGCGATGCCACCTGGGCTGTCGTTTCGGGACAGGACGGCAGCAACATCCTTGCCGACCCCAACGTGCACATTTTTTTGACTGGTGGCCGTCAGGAGAACAATGGTGGTGATGCTGCTTCCGACATGGAGCTCTCCAGTCTGCGCCATCGACCGACGGCCGGCTCCCACGGCCGACCCGACTTTCGGCCCATCGTCGACAACCTCTTCCACCGCGGCGCCGAGACCCGCGTGGCCGTTATCGTGTGCGGGCCCCGTGCCATGGTGCGAGACCTGCGCGCTGTTGTCGGGCTCTGGGTCCAGCGCGGCCGCTCCATCTGGTGGCACGATGAGGCGTTTGGCTGGTGACCTGCATGCATTCGTCTCACCGCTCGAATTCCGTCACGCTTCTCTTCACGCTTATCTTGGCCCTTTCATTCTTCATATACGGCCACCATCTGCGAGGCCGCCTTCTGTAGACAGTTGTCATGACGTACAAACAAACACAAACATTCACAAGCATGGAGCAGTCGTGTAGTCTCTCTAATCTGCGTGCTTCTTCGTCTTGCTCGGCGGCGGCGAGGCTGCTCCGCCAATGTCCCCGTCCGCCTCACCCCAAGCGTCGTCCTCCGCATTCTCGTCCCAGTTGTCCAGCTCCTCCTCGAGCGAGACGGCGCGTGGTGCTGTCGCTGCGGGAAGCGCTGTGCTCGGCGTGGCCGCGGCAGAAACAGCAGAAGCAGCAGCAGCAGGCAGAGCAGCAGCAGCAGCAGGCACGCCGCCGTCGCCGTCATGTAGCCCGACACCTTCGCCCAGCTCGACGTCCACGTCGCCGGCACCGTCGACCAGCTCGCCGTCGTCTTCGCCCGGCACTGCTGTATACCTGCGCAGTCGCTTGCGCTCGAGCATGCGCTTGTGGTAGATCGTGCAGAGCGTCACACCCACGAAGCTGCCCAGCATGTTGGCCGCAATGTCCATGACGTCAAACTCGCGTCCGTTGTTGGGGATGACTGCCTGCAGCACCTCCGAGCCGATGCCCAGCCCAAATACGCACACGCCCACCGCCAGGTTGAGCGCCCGTCGCCGGTTCGTGTCGACGATCCAGTAGAAGACCACCGACAGGACGAAGAACGTGACCAGGTGCAGCAGCTTGTCATTGATAAGGTGGCCCAGCTGCAGCGACGACAGTCCGGCATAGCCGGCCACCACCAGCAGCACGCAGAAGGCCCCGACAAACGGCCAGCGTATTCTCATCATGATGTGTGTTTGTGCCGTTCTTGACTGTACGTGTGTCTCTTGCTTGTCTGATGTGCCGGATATTGATCCCGCTTGCAGCTTATAGCTGCAGCTTGTTGTATGCTCGTATGTTGCGTGGTTATTGCGCCGGTTTTGTCGGATCACGAAGCTCCACACTTCCCAGATCGATGCAGACGGATCGAGCAGACGGATCGAGCAGAAGCTCTGCTGGGGTCCTGAGACAAAAGGCTGCGCCGGTGCGTTTGCGAGAGAAGTTGCGCAAGTACGGCCAATAACAGGTTGGCGGAGAGCAATATGGACAAATTTATGGGGTGGCCGGGGAATGGAGGAGGCGCTCAACAGAATCTCGGACAAGCTGGACTTGCCGGATGTGGTGATTAAGCAGCCAGCAGACTGTCAATTTATCGACTTCCCACAGTGTGCACACACTGTATTACAACCCAAGCTGGCGATACTCTGTTCGACTGCCCATGCATCTATGATTGTATTTGGCGCACGTACTCCGTACAACGTATCGTACGGAGCATCTTACGTTGCACGCTTCATGGCCTGGTCCTGTGGGGGGGGGGGGGGTCGCTCTGCGCAATGCCCCGGCAATGTGGCCCTGTTCCCTGGCTCGTCAGCTCTCCATGCCGGCATCTGCTTTCTGGGCAGACGAGCAGCAGCTCGGTGCGGAGGACAAGGAGCTTGTTCAAGCCTTCCTGGGCCAATGGATGGCACAAGAAGAGAAAGTGGCCGTTGTTGCTGCCCCTCATTCGCATGCGTCTGGCTGCCGGCTGGTGCTGCCGTGCGTCTTACAAGGCTTCAAGGGCTCTGGTTGAGGCTGAAGCTGAAGCGGCCGGCCTCCTTGCTGGCACGCCCCTAAGCTCCAGCGCTCTAGCCCTATTCCAGCACTACGCCAAGGTCACGTGGAGCACTTCCCGGCAAATCAGCTGGACGGCCCAGAGTACTGCTACATGGGCTGCCAACGAGCAGTCGGCATACGCTGACCGGAGCTGCGTGAAAACAAGAATCCATGGCGAGCCGAGCATCTCTACATGCAGGAGAACCAGTAGGTCCAAGAATGTGTGCTGTTCGGTTGTGCTGGCGTGCTGCACGACCGCAGCAGCAGCACGGTCCCGTACCCGCTACCCGCTGGGCGGACGCATAGGCACAACAGCGTCCTGGGAAAGAGTGCACGCCGCCGATTTTTGGCGGCCGACATCTCCCTTAACCTCACCCCAGGATTTACCGACAAAGTCGAGCTCTTGCGATCCATCGAAGCCGCGCCCGATCGCCTCTGTCTGCCCCCCAAACCGGTCTGCCATCTATACCGATGCTTACCTTTACTTCTATGGTCTTTTAGGCCCCCCATCCTTCCCGGGCGCCTCTGTGGACGCGAGCCCATTTGTCGCTGGTCTCTTGCCGCATTGGTTATGCAGCGTCCACTCTCTATCGAAATTTCCACATCCCACGCCAAACACGACGCAACATCAACACCGCCCTTCCGCCATCCAAAGTAACGAGCGGCCGGCTGTCTGCACAGGACGGCCATGTTCCCCGGCGCAGATGACGCGCCTGCGCGCACGCAGACCCCCACCATCGCCTCCGACAATACCATTGTCCCGTTGCTGCCTGAGGCACCAACAACCGACCTCGAGGACGATGCGCGCCGCGCCACCTTTTCCGACCTCTATCGCAAGAGCGAGGCCCGCGTGGCCCTGCTGTTTTCCGAGGATGGCCGCTACAATCGGGACGCTATCCGCGGTTTGCTGTACCCGTCACGCACCCACAACGGACTGCTACCACCGCCGGCCACCGATCATACCCCTATACACGAGCCGCCCTACAAGAAGACCAAGCGGACAATCGACGAAGACGACTACGACGACGATGACGACGACGAGGAAGCGGCCGAGGACGGTAGCGGCGGTGGTGCCAAGGCCGACGGCAGTGCCGCAGCCGAAAAGGACGCTGTCCCGGGCCCTGGTCCTTTGGCTGGGGGTCCGCCAAGACAGCTCCTGTCGCCGTCCAAGTCCGGCAGCTCACCGGTGCATTCGGTAGGCTCACCGGACAAGCAGAACGGCCGGACCGCACACGAGGATGGCCCCACATCACAGCCACAGCAACAACTGGCGGCCAAGACGTCCGAGGACGTGCGCAAGGAGCTGGAGGCAGCACGAAATGCCACTGAAGTGGCGGCACGGCGCAGCTTCCACACGCTCTTCTACACGCTCGAGAACGACCGGACAGCCATGCTGGAGCAGCAGCAGCTGGAGGAGTCGGAGAAGCAGATCCAGGCGGAGATGGAAAAGCACGGGGCGAGCAGCACCAACGGAACGGGCGGGCAGAGCCACGGGACGCTCAGCAGCGCCAACCTGGGGGCGTCGAGCCTGACGCTCAAGCACCTGATTGCGCGGATCGACCTGAAGCGCGACCAGGTCAAGGCGACAGACACGGAGCTGCGGTCGCTGATCAACGAGGTGCGCAAGAACCGGAGCAAGTGGGCCAGCGAGGAGCACGTCGGACAGGAGGAGCTGTACGAGGCGCTGGAGAAGGTGCTGAGCGAGCTCAAGGCGCACACGGAGTACTCGACACCGTTCCTGCAGCGGGTCAACAAGCGCGAGGCGCCCGACTACCACATCTACGTCAAGCAGCCGATGGACCTGGGCACGATGACGAAGAAGCTCAAGGGACTGCAGTTCAAGAGCAAGGCCGAGTTTGTGGCGGACCTGAATCTGGTGTGGGACAACTGTCTCAAGTACAACCGCGACATGGGCCACCCGCTGCGGCGGATGGCCAACAGCATGCGCAAGGAGGCGGAGAAGCTGATCCCGTTGATTCCAGATCTGACGATCCGGTCGCGCGCCGAGGTCGAGGCAGAGGAGCGGCGAAAGCAGAACGGTGGCGACGACGGCGGCGACGACGACAGCGACGATGAGCCCATCATGTCGTCGCGCGGCCGCACAGCCGGAACAAAGGGCGTGGGAACCAAGTCACGGGGTGCAGCCACGATGTCGGCCACGATGCACGAGCACGCCAAGGAGGGCACGCCAGGCATAGACCGAGATCGAGATCGGAAGCCGGTGCTGCAGCTGAACGGACTGCTGGCCAAGAGTGTCGGCGGCAACAACAGCAACGGGCGCGAAGGTTCAGAGGCAGGCGACGGAAGCATCGGGTTCGGCACGCCGCTGATGGGCGCGGTCGGATCGGTGACGCCAGGCGGACTCAACGGCGGACACCACTCGGGAGTCGGCAGCAACGTGGATGCGATGGACCTGGACGGATCGACGCTCAACGGCCTCGGCGGGCTGGCACTCGACCGAGCCATCAACGAGGCGGCCGAGCAGGTGTACGAGGACGAGGAGGACCTGACATGGAAGCAGGTCACCAAGAAGAGCCGGGCGCTGCTAGCACGCCAGCGCTACGACATGTTTCGCGATGGGCGGCTCAACATCGACCAGCCGGCACTGCTGCGGACCAAGGCCGACATGCGGTGGTACGTCCGGGGTGTCAAGGAGGCTGAGGCCATGGGGCTGCTAGGCCCGAGTGCTGGTCGTGGCGGCGGCGGCGGTGCTGACAGCATGGCGGCAGCGTCGTCGTCACTGCTCGCGACAGCCGACAGCAGCAACAGCAACAGTAACGGCAACGGCAACGGCAACGGCCTGCTGCTGTCGTCTTCTTCGTCCAAAGCGAACGAGACAACGCTGGCCGAGGGCATGGAAGACGACGTGGAAAAGGTGGTGCCCGACTACTACGAGCCGCAGTCGATCGTGCCAGACGTACCGCTGCGGCTGCAGTGGATCGAGGACGACGAGGGCGGCGTGATCAACCCGAACGAGGAGTTTTTGCGGCTCGTTCCCGAAGGCCATTTTGTGGCACCGCCGAGTCGGCTTAGTAAGCGGTTTGATGAGAACATGCGGCAGATCCAGGAGACGCGCAAGATTTGCTCCAAGATCGGGGTGGTAAAGCAGATGCAGATCCAAACACAGGTGAGTGTGTGGACGACTGGTATACTGTCGAGATGGTGTAAGTGTTAACGGGCTCAGATCTACCAAAACCAGTTTCAGCGCTACGATCCCGAGCCGTTCTTCGAGGCCGACATTGAGCGGCAGTTTGTGTGTGGCGACGGGGCGTTTATGGTGGGCGAGACGTGCCGAGCAGCGATGCAGCGGTCGGTGGCCAAGATCTTCTTCCATGCCGGCTTCGAGGAGCTGCAGCCGTCGGCGATGGAGGCGATGACAGACATTGCAGCGGACTACTTTATGAAGCTGTGCCACACGATGAACGTGTACAACGAGGCCGAGCGCAAGGAAGCGACGGGAGCCTGGGCCGCACGAGGAGCACGGTTCCAGCCACGGTACACGCCCGAAGAGGTGGTGCTGCACACGCTGCACGAAAACGGGCACGACCTAGACGGGCTAGACTCGTACGTGCGCGACGACGTGGAACGACTAGGCGCGAAGCTGGGAGCGATCCACGAGCGCATGAAGGCGCACCTGGGCGATCTGTTGCGACCAGCGCTGCAGGACGGCGGCACAGAGGCGTTCAACGACGGCAGCGAGCAGTTTGTGGGCGGTGACTTTGCCGAGGAACTGGGCGAAGACTTTTTCGGCTTCAAGGCCCTGGGCCTGGACAAGGAGCTGGGCCTAGACATTCTCAGCGTGCCGCTGCACCTGCTGCAGACGCGGGTGCGCAACCAGAGCACCAACGACGCACCGACCGGCGTGGCCTCGGAGGCAGCCTTTGAGGCGCCGCCGCCGCTGGAGCCGGTCACGCGGACGAGCATCGGCGATGAGATCGGCCTGATCAAGAACTTTTTTCTGGCCAAGCTACACGCCAACGGCGACCAGCCGCTGGTCGAGGACGAGGACCTGCCCGTCAAGCAGCGCCGTCCACGACCACGACTGGGCGCCACCGGCAAGATCGTCTCGCCCCAGAAGCGGCCGCCCAAGGAGCAGATCGCCCTGGCCAAGAAGAAGAAGCGCGAGGCCATGCAGGCCGCCGCAGCCGCGGCTGCAGCCGCTGGTGCTGGCGCCGAGAAGACGTCGCCGTCCAAAAAGAACAAGGCTGCCGCTGTCTTTGCATCGAGCTCTGCTGCTGCTGCCAAGACCAATGGCAGCCGGCTCACAAACGGTCTCGGCCCAGACCCGCCAGGCGGCGGCGACGCTAGCTCAGCCCGGAGAGACAGCACCATGAGCCAGGTGAACGGCACCCAGGCCGAAGAGAAAGACGGCATGGGCGGGCCAATGAGCCCGGAGAGCATTGCGCGGTAGGCTGACTCTGGGTAGGCGACACTCTGGATAGGCCGGCTCTCTGGTCTCTGTGTGTGTGTGTGTGTGTGTGTTTGTGTTGTTTTATGAGCTCCCACGTGTTCTATTGTGCTTCTGAGGAAAGGAGGGTTCGGCATCGTCTGGCTTCCACGGATGGATGGGGTGTTTTTTTATTGATTCATCGAGGCTCTTTTGGTCTCTGCTTTCCGCCTTGGGTCTGTGTTCCTATGTCAGTTGTAACTTCCTTCCCTGTATATACGGTCCGACGGCTACCCCAGCGCATTACCGGTCGCTGTTCTTCACCATCCTTCTTACCCGCTCACCCTCGTTCTCACCTCCGTTAATGCCTGTTCCTCTTGTCTTTATGTTTCTTTGCCCCCCCTGCCGGCTGTTTACGATCGAACCACTGCGGACGTGGTGTTCCAAGAGAAAGCTTGAGCTTTGCGAGTGAAGACAAAAATAGAAGTATCCCACGTTTCGTTCCACCCGTCGCTCCTTCCGTGCAAATGGATTCTGGCTGCGACGCTTCCTTTTCTACGGATAGCACACTTCTTCGTCCTTATCAGAAAGCTTCCATATTCCATATTTCCGATTCTATGTAGAATCAAACATTTCCGCGTTGAAGCGGCGCCCCCTCCCTAAGATCCGATCCCGGTATCATGTATGAAACAAAAACTCCCATGTCCATCCGCTTATTTTTTCTTTCATTTTTTACTTACTCCAGCCGGTTGAAACGCCAGATTGAATGCCTCAATATCATGGTTGAAAAATCTCCCCTCCCATCCCTTTTTGCCGTCACTCCCACTATACGTCTGCCTTGTTGAAAGCAGAGAGAGGAACATCGACCGCTGCGCGTCCGACACCGCCAGCTCACAGGCCGGCATCCGTCCGCCAGCCCTCGACCGGCAGCGGGAAGCCGCTAGACCAGGCCGCAATCTCCTTCTTCAACGTGTTGATCGTCTCGACCTCGCCGCTGGCCACCTTGGCCTTGAAGTCCTTGAGCTTGTTGGCCTCCTTGGGCAACGACTTCTGCACCTCCAGGCAAATCTTGACGGCCGCGTCAATGTACCCGGCCACGCGCTCAAAGTCGGCCTTGCCGAAGCCACGGCTCGTCATCGCCGGCGTGCCAATACGGATGCCACCCGGCGTCAACGCGCTGCGGTCACCCGGCACACTGTTCTTGTTGCACGCAATGTTGATCTGCTCCAGCACCGCCTCGACGCGCGCGCCATCCAGCGGGATCGGCCGCAGGTCCACCAGCACCATGTGCGAGTCCGTGCCGCCCGACACCATCGTGTAGCCGAGCTGCTTAAACGTCTCCTCCAGCGCCTTGGCATTGTCCACCACCTGCTGCTGGTACGCCTTGAACTCCGGCGACGCCGCCTGCTTGAGCGCCACTGCCAGCGCCGTGATCGTGTGGTTGTGCGGGCCGCCCTGGTGGCCGGGGAAGACCGAGAAGTTGATCGGGTTCTCCAGGTCGTACAGCGTCTCCTTGCCCGTCTTGGCATCCCGCGACCGCACACCCTTGCGGAAGAAGATCATCGCGCCACGCGGTCCGCGCAGCGACTTGTGTGTCGTCGTCGTCACAATGTCCGCGTACGCAAATGGCGACGGGATCACGCCCGCCGCGATTAGACCCGAGATGTGCGCCATGTCCACCACTAGGTATGCGCCCACCGAGTCGGCAATCTTGCGCATGCGCGCGTAGTCGATCAGGCGGCAGTACGCCGACGTGCCGGCCACGAGTACCTTGGGCCGGAACAACTGTGCGTTCTTCTCCAGCGTGTCGTAGTCGATGATGCCCGTCTCCAGGTCGACCCGGTACGGCATGGTCTCGAAGTAGGTCGACACGGCCGAGATCCTGGACAGTTAGCGGGACCAACGAACCAGTCAGACCGGAAGGCACTCACTTCTTCTGCGGCGTCTGGTAGCCGTGGCTCAGATGGCCGCCGTGGGGCAGATCCAGGCCCATCAGCCGGCCATGAGGCGGCATGATGGCCTGGTACACCTGCAGGTTGGCCGGGCTGCCGCTCAGGCACTGCACGTTGACACCCCAGCGCTCAGAGTCCAGGTGGAAGGCCGTCAGCGCACGCTTCTGGCACAGCAACTCCACCTCGTCGATGTGCTGGTTGCCGCCGTAGTAGCGAGCGCCAGGGTAGCCCTCCGAGTACTTGTTGGACATGGGCGATCCAAGAGCATCGAACACGGCACGCGAGGTGACGTTCTCGGACGCAATCAGGATGATGGACTCCCGCTGGCGCTGGATCTCCTTCTTCTGCGGAGGGGTCAGCCCTAGTTTCTGTTTTTCCGGGCATAAGCCATTGACGTACCATGATCTCCGCGACCTCGGGGTCCGTCGCGACCAGAGAGTTTTCCAGCATCTGGTAGCCATTGAGTCAGTGGTCCATATAGTGGCAGGTTCAGCAATTCTGACTCACCTCGCGATGCGTCTCGGAGAGAGCGTAGGTACTGTTGGAAGCCATGACGAATTGTGAGGTCTGAAGAGTATCAAGAACCAATAACTGAAGCTGTCTCTTGAGTGAGGAAAATCGCAATATGGGAGAGGGTTGAGAAAGAAGAAGAGGAAAGAAAGACGAAAATTTAGACGTCAGCAGCTCTCAAGAAAAAAAAAGGCCAAAATTGTATAGTGGGGGACTGCGGTCTCGGAGGGCCAATTAGCAATTAGCTTCGCTACGCCTGCCGACTACTATTTTAATGTGAGTCTAGAGCCCATGGATCTCTATATGGTGTCGCTGGCTACTACTGTAGTAAGACATGCCTTGCCGTTTGCAGAGCATCTGTCGATGTGTGCCATGGCAAGTCGACCTGTCTACAGACTGACTACAGTCAGTACCAACTCTATCAAGTTCCATCTCATCCTCGAGAGTTTGTATAGCTACAGTTTGACGACCAACAAAAGGCAACGAATGCTGTGACTAACAAATGCTGCATTCCCCGCTTGTGCCCCTCACATTGCATAGCAGTGGAGAGTATGGAGTATAGTGCATAGTGTAGTACCGTGCACAACAATATGTATCATGTGACTTTAATGCAAGCCCCGGCACACCAGCCACATGTTGGCACGCCCCATAAATTGACCCCGACAGACTTCGTATCTTGCGTATGCGTCACCGCCCAAAACTGAACGTTGCGTCACTTTGTCAGGCACCTGACCCACTAAGACAGCAAGTGCACGCCTTCCTCGCCCACCCAATCTCGTAGCTTGCTTGGTTGCCTGGTTCCTTATCCTTGAGCACAGGCCCTGTTACATATTACCTCCATCACCCTCCCATCACCCGGATTGTTTCCTCTCTTCTTCTCGCCTCTCTCTTCCTGTCTCTCCTAGCCCATCAATCATCCTCTACAAACAGTCACCTTTGTCCCTTTCCCATCGTGCGACATCTCTCGCCCGATCTTGTACCTCGGCAGTCCTTTCCTGCGTCTGTTCCGTTCCCTCGTTTTACGTCTTCTCTCGTCTTGATTGCGTCTTGCCGTCACCTCCATCGACAATGAAGGGTGCTTTGGTTCTAGCCGCGGCTGGGCTGCTTGGCTCTGCCCAGGCTTCCGGTATTCAGAAGCTCAAGCTCAAGAAGGTCCCTCTTGCAAAGCAGCTCGTTCGTCTTCCCCTTCCCCGATAACATGTGATGATAGCAGAGCGGAGCGAAGTCGAGGTCGCTTAAGAGATGGGCCAGATAGCTAACCCATCGTCTGTGCGCATTTAGGAGTCTATTCCCATCGATGCACAGATCCGGGGCCTCGGCCAGAAGTACATGGGTGCCCGCCTGGGCAGCCATGCCGATGAGATGTTCAAGACCGCCGTCGTTGAGACCGACGACAACCACCCGCTGCCCGTCAGCAACTTCCTCAATGCTCAGTGTATGTGGTGATTCCATCCTGTTTACCTCCCCCTTTCCCGCACGTTCCGGAACTACCCCTGACACGGCTCCAGACTTTGCCGAGATCTCCATTGGAACTCCGCCCCAGAGCTTTAAGGTTGTGCTCGACACTGGCAGCTCCAACCTCTGGGTGCCTTCCAGCCAGTGTGGATCTATCGCCTGCTACCTCCACACCAAGTATGACTCCGAGTCTTCGTCGTCGTACAAGTCCAACGGCAGCGCCTTTGCCGCCCAGTACGGCTCGGGCAGCCTGAGCGGCTTCGTGTCGCAAGACACAGTGTCTATCGGCGATTTGAAGATCGTTAAGCAAGACTTCGCCGAGGCCACCGAGGAACCTGGCTTGGCCTTTGCCTTTGCCCGCTTCGACGGCATCCTGGGCCTGGGCTTCGACACCATCTCGGTCAACCACATTGTGCCTCCCTTCTACAACTTGATCAACCAGAAGCTCATCGACAGCGGTGTCTTTGCCTTCTACCTCGGCAACGCCGATTCTGACGGCGATGATTCCGAGGCCGTCTTTGGCGGTGTTGATAAGGCGCACTACACCGGCAAGATCACCACCATCCCGCTGCGCCGCAAGGCCTACTGGGAGGTTGATCTTGACTCCATCTCGCTGGGCGAGGACACTGCAGAGCTCGAGAACACTGGCGTGATCTTGGACACCGGCACTTCCCTGATTGCCCTCCCGTCCAGCCTCGCTGAGATGCTCAACGCCCAGATTGGTGCCAAGAAGGGCTACAACGGCCAGTACTCTGTTGACTGCAGCAGGAAGAGCAGCCTGCCCGACGTGACCTTCACGCTGAGCGGCTACAACTTTAGCCTGCCTGCGTCTGACTACATCCTCGAGGTCTCTGGCAGCTGCATCTCTACCTTCACGGGCGTGGACTTCCCGGAGCCGGTGGGCCCTCTGGCCATCCTCGGCGATGCCTTCCTGCGCCGCTACTACTCCATCTATGACCTTGACAACAACACCGTTGGCCTGGCCCTGGCCAAGAAATGAGTTGGAGCGCACCTCTTGACTTACTTGATGCTACTTATCTGATATACTTGTGTCCTAAAGTTCTTTCGTCATTTTTTGCCAGGACTTGTGTGATTCGAGTGCGAGTTACCCCATTACAAGCTAGAGAAGACTATCCGGGGAGCCGGCGAGATCGAAGGGCGTGTTTTGAGACACAGATTGAAGCCATCGACAAGCCTATGTGTTCGCCACTGCGTTTTAATTGCATGTTTGCTTGTTTTCGCTTTGCTTGAGTACTCATCGCAACGCCTAATTTGAAGGTCGCTTACTGCCTTTCGCTTTCATCATTTATGTACAGTAAGAAGTAAATAAACAAATAGCCTTTCATCATGCATTTCATCCTCGGAGAACATTGTACTCGTGACATACGATACGTGCGCGTGATGAGTATGGGTCTTAGCTTGGCGGCTACTGCCAAAGTGACCAAGGGTGTTTGCTTAGTCACAGACACCCGGACGCGGTCACGTGCAGAGCTTGCAAATTTAGCGTGACAGAACTTCAATTTTCGGAAGGGGCGCTTTTGGTGGGTGCAAGTTGTATTCAGCACGCCCTTTCCCTCCCTTTGCTTCCTCCATTTACGCCGCGCCTCTGCTGCAATCCAAGGGAAAATAATAGAGGAATAGGAGGGAACGTGCTAATTCTTGCAGAAAGTGTGCATGTGCTTTTTTTGGAGGGCGTGCCTCGTTTTTGCGGAAGATCCGTTCCCCAACCCGTCTTTTCAACAGCACTGCGCGTTACCAACATCGGCGAACCTGGACGTGTTTTTTCCCTTTGCCTTTTCGTCACCCATATTCTTTTCTCTTTCTTTTTCCATCCCCTCAGCCTGTCCCCGGTTCTTTTTGCCTAGTGTTGCCAAGCCCACACTTTGCTCGGCCGGCAGCAGGAAAGGAGCCACTTGATTGATTCGCATTTCGATCGCTTCCTAACGCGAAAAAGCGGGAACGAAGAGTCGCGACGACAGCGGCAACGAACGAGCGGACAGGCCAGAAGCCAGACATCCCGTCCTCAACAGCCATTGTCCCATCTCGCACCCGCTCTCGCCCATCGGATCAGCCCCGTTGCTGTCGCGTATTATACCCAAACTCGACGCATCGACGCCTCGACGCCTCGACGACGCCGTCGCGCCGTCAGCCTTCCCCGACCCGCTCTCTTTCTCCTACGATCATTTGCTGGAGACCCTTCCCAAGATAGACAACCCATCATGGCCGCCACCGCCATTGGCCATTTGAAGGGCCTGGCTGCTGATAGCGGCGTGTCTGACTCGGCCAGCGTCAATTCGTCAGCTTCATCCGTGAAGCGGAAGCGCGACTCGACCGACAACGGTGACCAGGTCATGGTTGATGCAGCAGCCGAAGCAAATGGCTCCGACGTGGACAGCAACGAATCGCAATCCAACGGCGGTAGCTCCCGCGATGACACACCTACTGCAGCCACCACTAGCACTGCCGGCAATCGGGACGAGAAGAGGCTGATTTATGACTACTTTGAAGTTTTGTCCAGGTACGACGCTCTGAGATGGAGCCGGTTGCGATGTCGTTGTGGTGTATTGCGGCGTGCTAACGTGCCTTTTTATCTGCGCTGATCAGCTTCGACAAGTCAGATCCTCCCATCCTGAAGCGACCGCTTCCAGAGCTATCGGCGTCAGAGGAGCCGCAGGCAAAGCGCCAGAAATCCAATGGCAGTCCGAGTCTGCCTCTCCCGGCCTCCATCGCCGACAAGGTGGCACACGATGTCTACGTTCTGCTTGATGATCTTGTCGAAGATTTGGCGACCGTCGTCAGCTCAGAGATGGCGTCGCTGACGGCCGCGGCTCCCAAGACCGAGGCCGATGCGAAGCTTGACGATAGCACAAAGGCTGCAGATGCAGCTAAGCAGCGAGCCCTTGCACAGATCACCAAGTTCCGCAGAAAGGCCCACGAGCTGTATCGACGTGAGACGGCATACCCAAGCTCAGGCCCGCTCACCAGCAACGATACGGCAAGCGAAGACGGGGATGCCATCCTTACCGTCTTTGGAAACACCCCCCAGCCTCGGCAGCTGTTTTCCAGTCTTCCCCACCGGGTGCCTGCCAAGCGTAGCAATGCGGAGGTTTACAAGACCGATGAGGACGACAAGGACTCCATCGAAGAGGTTGTCCGTGAAGACAGCGAGCTCGACCTGGGCGGCAACATCATGTTCACCCGACTGTTCCCTGGCCAGAGCACGGCGAAGCCTGGCCGCGTGCTTACATTTGGAGAGCTGTTTCCGTCGCCACGAAATTTGCCGCCCCTGCAGCCACCGAAAGCGCCAAAGAGCACGACCAAGTCGACGACACTAGGCTTTTATCATCCGGAGCTAGAGGACAAGTCCAAGTACCGTTCGGGGTCGTATTTCTCACAGCACATCACAGTCGGCCAGTGGCTCGACTACAGCAATGCAACGCCATCGTCGCAAATCAAGACGAAGCAACGAGAGCGGGCGCAGAGTCTTGCGGGCCACAAGCCGTCTTCGTCCGAGTTGGAGATGTCCGAGATGGAATCGCTATTCCGCGGTGCGTTTAGCAGTTTTGCACCATCCAAGGATGACTCGGCCGCTCTGGTGCCGGCAGCACAAATGGGACACATGTGGTGGCAGCGTGTTGGCCACCGGGTGTTCCAGCGCATGGTGGACGCGGAGTTTGCAGTGGAGGACGACGATGTGACCATTGCGGACGGCTATGGGGTTCCTTGGATGGCGAATGGCGCTAGCTCTAGCCCCGTTCTGGACGAGGAAGCTCTTCAGAAGACTATAGAAGAGTGGGACGACAGCCTCGTGGACCCATCTCTCGAGAACGTGATGGGCCAGAAGCCGGATACGGACAAGGACGTGAACGACCTGCTCCAAGACGTATCGGACCTGATCATCACGCTGGCATCATACCAGCGCAACCGCAACCTGACGCTTCCGACCAGCCAGGATCGTTTCTCGGCGGATCCTGTCAATGCGGACATGTTGCGCAACGGCACACTCGCGCAGCAGCCAAGCGAGGAGGAAATGGTGACATACCAGGCCCTAAAGGCCCAGCTTGCACTGATTATCCAGAGCCTGCCGCCGTATGCAGTGGCACGGTTGAACTCGGACCGACTGGCCGAACTCAACATTAGCACGAAGATTGAGGTGCGCAGCGAAGAATACCGGGGCGTGATGGAGGAGGATGAGGCAGTGCTCCGGGCGCGACAGGCTGCCGCGCAAGCACAGGCGGCAGCAAGCACACCACAGCGTGCACCAGGCCACCGAGCCGGGAGCGTATCGAACCACGGATACGGCCAGCAGTTTAGCGCGCCTAGCCGGTCGCCGATGCCGGCGACAGCGGCATTCTACCAGACTCCGGGACGGGCGACACCGCAGCATCGGCAACCGTCATTGACACAGGGCCAACAGTTCCGTGCAGCGGCAAACGGATATGGGAACTACACACCCACGGCTGTCAAGGTGCAGCAGCCGCCGTTCCGGGGCCCACCACCGGGAGGGCCTCTGTATCCGGGCACGCCCGGTGGCCAAGCAGCGGTTCCGGCACACCTGTCACCGCAGCGGGTTGCGGCCCAGCCACAGCCAGGGGCGTATGGATCCCCTGCCGTGCAGACAGCAGGCGCTCCGCCACAGTTCCGGTACCAGCCAGGCAGCTTTGGGGCTGGCGGGTATCCGCAGCAGCAACAGGTGCCGGCGCAGCCAGTGCCACAGCCGGGAGTCCCACCACAACAGCAACGGCTTGGCCAACAGCCGGTGGGATACACACCGTCACCAGCGAATGGGGCAAACCACGTGGGACAGCAGCAGCAGCCACGGCCAGGCCAGGTGCCTCCGCCGGTGTCCAGCCCTCAGCCGCGGGCGCAGATGCCGTATAGCGCTGGCATTCCGAGCCAGATGACTCCAGGACAGCAGCAGCTGCAGGCTCGGGCACCCTTTGGAGGTGTGCCAGTGCCGATGCAGGGAATGCCGGCCGGAGCAGGACAGCGGCACTTCAGCGCGAGCGCGCAGGGCGGAGCAGTTCCTGGTGGACCAGGCAGCGGGGCGAACCTGGGGCCGTTTGGTTACCATACAGTGATGGACCAGCCACAGCAGCAGCGGTTGATGGAACAGGCACGAGCACGGGCATCGGCACACGAGCGGACACTGGGGTTTGCAGACAAGATGTCGCAGGGTGGCGTGGGCCCGATTGGCGGGCTTGCGGGCATGGGACCAGGCGGCAACGTCGACATGGCCAAGCTAGCGGCAGCACGGGCGAACATGCCAGGCAGCGCAGGACCGCGAGTGGCACAGCCACAGCAGATATTGCAGCAGCAGCAGCAGCAGCACGGATTTCCGCAAGGAGTGCCATCGCCATCGCCGGTGACGTCGAGTGTGTCGCCAGCTCCCAGCGGCGGGTTCCAACGGCCGTCGTGAAGGAGCAGAGGCGATTCTGGAGCGCGTGGCTGAGGCAGTGTAACACTACATCTTTCTCTTGGCCGTCTTGTTTTGTGGTCTTTTTAGGCTTGGTTGGCTTGTTGTTCTTGGATGTGTCCCAGGCTTCTGCTCTTGGCGTTGGCGGTTCAGCCCGGTTGGAATGGGCAGGCGTGGACGGCTGTATGATAGACCGAAGGGCAACACGAGAAAAGGCGGGCAGGAGAGAGGAAGAGGGGGAGAGAGGGGCGAAGTGGCTTGCTATTTCAGCGGCGAGGGCGATTTGCGCTACGGCGCTCTTTCAGCTCTATTTCCTTGGGTGTGCTCTGTTCGTTGCTTGTGCCGGTTCCTGTCATCTGTCCGGGGCACGCAGGCCGTGAGGCTGCCGCTGCCGTTATTCTATTATATCAAAATGATTCTCAAGCTCAGAGGAGGTGTATATTTTCCGCAGAAGGTACTGCTTATGTAATATGGGAAGAATGATATGATCACGTGCTTTACAGGGCGAGTTCGTCGGTGTTGTTGGACACCTTCTTCTCGGGCCACTCAAGGTACACGCGGCGCAACTCGAAGACGACCTCGACGGTGATGAGGACGATGATGATCCACTCAAGGCGGGCGCCGTGGCGCTCGCTGGAGATTTCGCGCAAAACGGTAGCGATTTCCTGGGCGTAGTCCATCTTCTGATTGAGGGTTTTGATGCGGACGCCAACGTCGAGGGCACGACCGACCTGTTCGTAGTAGCCCTCGAGGCCGAGCTCAGCGCGAGCGTCCCAGAAGATGTCGGGGAGGGCGTCGGTAAGCTCGCGATAGTGGTTGAGCTGGGCACGGAGGCTGAGGAGCTCGCCGGTCTTTTGGAGGATGAAGTCCTGGGAGAGGTGACCGAGGCCGCCGAAGCCACGGAATCCGAGCCAAGGGATAGCAGCGAGGGCACCAGACCGGACAGACGGCTGCCGAAGGCGACGATGATGGCGGCGGTTGGCGAGCATCTCGGGAATGCGACGGGTGCTCTCGAAGTAGTCGGTAAAGGCGCTCTCGAGCACGGCCAACTTGGTGCTGCGGGCGAGTCCGGACGAGAAGGCGATCATGGCGAGCGTGGTGGCGAGGCGATGGCCATCGGCGGTCTCGCGCCTGGTTCCGAGCACGACGACGTCGCCGCGCATAGCGCTGCCGTCACGCGCGGCGTCGCGACGGAACTCGAGCGTCTCAGTTTCGCGCTCGGCCACAAACGGGTCGACGGCCGAGCCGGTGGCCACGAGCCGGCCGGTGGCCAGGGCATCGACGGCATCCGGCGGCAGGCCCCAGCCAACGACGGTGCCGGACTCGAAGACGAACAGGTCGACGTCGCGCGTGCTGGAGCTACCTTCGTTCTCGCTATCCGGCCATTGTCGACGGCCATGCACCACCTCATGCGACTCGAAGCCGCTGCCGTCCGGGTCCAGCTGGTAGCCCTGCGCCTGTAGTGCGGCCATGACCTTGTGCATGTCAAACGACTCGGCCACGCAGACGGCACTGATCACGTTGCGCCCATCGTCCGAGACGGCCGAGGCTAGGAGGCTGTGCTGCTGCTGGCGGTCGTGCTGGGAGTCGTGCTCCGGCTGCTGCTGCGCGATCACGGCCACGCGACGGAGCGAATGCTTGGCGCCGGCCGAACGGACTTTGCGCTTCGCCAGGACGGCCGCCGGGGTCGTCGTGGGCCCCGTGGAGCCAGATGCCCTGTCCGGTCCGTCTGGTCCGTCTGGTCCGTCTGTCCGCAACAGGAGGCTGGACGTGGAAAAGGTGCGGCGACACGACAGTGCGGCGGCCGTGTGGTGAAAGGCTGCACAGCGCTGCACCAATGGCGCGGACAGCACATGGTGGGCTGCCGACGACGACCACCGCCATGGCAACAAGACAAAAGCTGCCGACGATGCAGATGCAGATGATGCAGTTGCAGCTGTGGGACGCGCCAGCACGGCGCGGCCGAGCTTGGACGGCAGTGAAGACGGCAGAACCGTGGCGGAGAGACGCATCTGCTCGGGAAACCGGTCGGGTCGTCAGAAAATGCGGGCGCCAGTTGTGCAACGGCCGGGAGGCTTCGTTGTCGACAGAGAGAGCACTGCTTTGTACGGAGTTTCATCCTGATTTTACAGCCGGCTAATAGCGGCTGCCGTCCAATTGCAGGACGCTAAAAGATGCGTGTCTTCTTGACAAAGCAGGGTTCTTGCCATAAGTCCGCTGTCTCGGCTTTCACGTGTTCCAGAGTGGAACGCCATGTAATACGGGTAGCTTTCACGCTACTGCCTTAGCTGGTTCCGGCAGTCGAAACGCATGTATTGGTGATGTGTGATTAGTCAGCACGAGCGGGCCACAAGAGTTGCCATCGGAAACAGACAAGCTGACATGGATTACGTTTAGGCTGGGGGCAATAGGAGAAGTATCTACGTCGTACGAATTCTGAGGGAAATTCAGGGTGGGTCTTTAAGAATTGGGTCGTCACCTTTTCTCTACACCGTCAGTTCTCTCCTAACAAACGAATCCACCTTTCCTAGTCTCCGAGTATGAAGCTGCCCAAGATGGAGACACCGAAACTTAAGCTGGATCCTGACGGCGACGTTGTGCTTATCCTGGAGAACCCCAACGCGCAATTATTACAATGGGGCGACAAAGATCTCGAAAAGACCGGCCGAGCGGTCGAAGGGGAGGCGATGAGGGCGCCTGCAGTGGAAGAGCTGCGGATGCTGGTCTCCTCGCGGCACTTGTGTCTCGCATCGTCGACCTTCAAGACGATGCTTGGTGGCCCTTGGCGAGAAAGCACCGGCAGCAACACGAGGATCCGCGAGGTGTGGGCGTCAGACTGGGACGCCGAGGCCTTTCTGATCGTGCTTTCCCTCATTCATGGCCAGCACCTTTCCGATTACAGCGTCCCCAATCTCGAAGAGCTGGCCAAAATAGCGGTCATCGTGGACTATTACGACTGTCACGATGCCGTCGAACTTCTTGCCGAGGTTTGGATTCGCGACCTGCAGAAAGAACTGCCTTCCTCCTATGGAAAGCAGTGCGTGTTGTGGATGTTCATCTCGTGGGTCTTCCTCCGCGTGGACATTCTCGAGAACATGGCCAGGCTGGCGGTGGAAGGCTGCAAAGGACCTGTCCAGACGATGGGTCTGCCGCTGCCCGACAGCTTGCTGCGTAAGTACATGGACATTCCCTGCGAACCACTCCTCTCCTTCTTGTCCAAGGCAGCTTACCCGTCCTACAGAAGTCATCGAGGCCAAGAGTGCGGAAGTAAAGACGAGAATCCTGAAGATCCTCGAAAACTTGAAGGAGTCTTTGATCACAAAAGGCTGCAACATGCAATGCACGGATTTGACCCTGGGTGCCCTAACAAGACAGATGCACACGGCTCAACTACTGCCATCGAGAGTCCAAGGCATGAGTGTCGTCTACCTGCAAAATGTGGTCAGTAAATTTACTAGCACTCCTTCTAACTGCAGGAGAGCACAGTATTCTGTAAAATGCGACCTGCAGGCGAAAATCCGGCCTTTCCAGAAAAAAGGCCAGCTTCAGCTGGAAAATCTTCAGCTGGAGGAGATTTGGAGCAACCGGCTCCGGTCCCGAGAGGAGAAGAGATTCAATGCCATGGAAATGATGATTGATTGGTGGAAGCCCGAAGCATGACTACTGGTCTGCACGCTCGGACATGTAATTATCCATAAAGACGCCGAAATACATAGGCAAATCTTTCTCGTCCGATCATGTATCCTAACAGTCCGGCACGCTCACGGGAATGTGCAGCGGCACGCTGGTGGCGAGGCCGCTGAGGCTGGTCTCTTTGAACTCGTTGCGCATGCCCTTGGCCGTGAGCCGCATGGCCTGGATGGCGTCGTCGAGGCGAACCTTTTGGGTGCCGGGGCTGCTGCTGAGCGCGAGATTGGCGCTGGAGACGGCCTTGACGGCGCCGAGGGCGTTGCGCTCGATGCAGGGGGCCTGGACGAGGCCGCCGATGGGGTCGCAGGTGAGGCCGAGATTGTGCTCGATGCCGATCTCGGCAGCCATCTCGATGGTCTCGAGCCCAGCGCCCATGCAGGCAGCAAAAGCACCGGCAGCCATGGAGCAGGCGACGCCGACCTCGGCCATGCAGCCGCCCTCGGCGGCGGAGATGGTGGCGCCGCGCTTGTAGAGCATGCCGATGGCGGCGGCCGTCAGGAGGAACGTGCAGATGTCGCGTTCGGCGTCGTCGCTGATAAACTCGATAATGTACTTGAGCACGGCCGGGATGATGCCGGCGGCACCGTTGGTCGGCGCCGTGACGATGCGCCCGCCGGCCGCGTTGGTCTCGTTCACGGCGATCGCATAGACAGTCAGGTAGTCCATGGCCGGAAAGGCGGTGCGCCGTGGCGGCGACGGAGCGATCGGATGGTCGAGAGCGCCGTGGATGCGCGGGATGACTCGCTTGGCCAGACTGGCACCGGTTGGCAGCGCAGCCATAGCAGACGACGGCGAGCTCGGCCTAGTTGCGTCGCTGTCGGCCGCCGAGTAGAGCCCCCGCGTCAGCCGACGGTACAGAGCCGGAGCGCGGCGATGCAGCTTCAGAGAGCCCGGCAAGACGGCATTCAGCGGCGCCTGCACGCTCTCCAAGATGCTGTTGTCCATGACCTGCCATGTGCGCGCCAGCTTGGCGTAGATCTCCTCGTCGCTGTACCCGTGGCTCCGCTCGTTCTCATACACCAGCTGGGCGATCGTCAGGTTGTGCTTCCGGCAGAGCGACAGCAGGCTGGCCGCATCGCGGAAAGGGTATCGGGGCTGGCTGGACTTGTCGGCAGGCGCTGCGGCTGTGGCTGGAGCTGTGACTGAAGTAATTGTGGCTGAGGCTGCTGGAGCAGGAGCGGCCAGCGACGTGCTTTCGGGCGGTCCTGGCAGCAGCGTCTCGTCTGCAGCGTCTCCATCGCCTAGAGACAGCGGCCGGACTTCAGCGCCGGACCGCCGGTCACCGGAGGCGTCAGAGCGGCGGGTTTCCTTGTAAAAGAGATTCTCGGACAGGTCAGCCGGGTGTCCGCGCTGCTCGTCAGAGGAGCCGGGCAGCGGATTGACCGAGAGGGCACCGTTGACGACGAAGCCGCCGCCGACGCTGAACATGTCGTTGCGCGCGAGGACGTAGCCGTCGGCGTCGAAGACGGTGAAGCGCATGCCGTTGCTGTGCATCGGCAGCTTGCGGCCCCATTCCCAGACGAAGTCGCGGCTATAGTCGAAGTCGATGGTGCGACCGGGGCTGCCGTCGGCGAGGCCACGCCCCAAGACCAGCTGCCGGGTCGCCTTGATCTGCTCGAAGCGTGTGGGCACGTAGGCCGTCTCGACCGTCTCCACGTCGGCGCTCTCGAGCCCCAGCAGGATGGCCGACGGGGTCATGTGGCCCTCGCCCGTCAGCGCGAGGCTGCCGTAGATGGCCACGCGGATCTTGTGCACGCGGTCCAGCAGCCCGGCCTCGGCCAGGTCGACGATGAAGATGTTGCCCGCCCGCATCGGGCCCACGGTGTGCGATGACGACGGGCCGATGCCGATGCTGAAGAGGTCAAACGTCGAGATCACCGCGTGCTCGTGGTCCGACTCGCTGTATGTCCCTGCGTCGTCTGGCTCGTCCGTGCCCGGCTGCGGCTGCTGCCGTGTCCGGCTCAGCAGACGCGTCTGCTCCAGACTGGGCCGTGCCAAGGGAGGCCGAACAGCTCGGATCACAGAGGCCGTCCGGCTCTCTCCCATCACGCCTCGCATCAGGAACCGCCGTGTCATGGCAAAAGTCATCGCTGTGGCCACACTAGCCGCTCGGACGCTGGCCAATCGTGACAGCGGTGTGCACGCAGCAGGACATGATTCGAAAGGACGCTGCGGCCTCTTAGCTTCTGTCGAGTCGGCACCTAACTGCTGCTCGGCTGGCTAATCATCCGGCACAGATTGAAAAAGCCCTAGCTGCTGCAGAGAACGCTAGGCATCTATCGGGGCAAGCACCACAGGGCTCCGTCCTGGCCAGAATGCGGGGACTTGGCAGGACCTTTAGTGGGGTCGTTCCAGCTGCTGCACGACCACAGCACTCGGAGCCTCGTCTACGCGGTCACCTGCTCTCGCCATCTTTCCACCTGCCTGCCTCAACAGCCAAGAGGAATTCCTCTTCGGCCCGGTCTGGCCTCTCGCCTCTCGCCAGCTCTGTCCTTCACTCTCGCTCCTCACTGGTCTCCCCCGCCTTCGCTCACTGTCTTTTCCTCCTTCTCCTCGTCTTCGGCTACACAAACCCCTTCTTGTCGTGTCGAACGGCCCATCGTCACCCCACAACACGGCTGGACTGACGGTGTGTGACCACCTTTTCTGCCGTCTGCAAAGCTGCCACCCCGTGAGTGGCCTTGCCCCCATGATTTCCCCACACACCTTTCCTATGCGGGTGGAAGCTTCGTGTTAGTCAATAAGAGCTGCCTTCCTGCATGTTGTCGTCCTTTCGGTTTCTTTTCTCTACTTGTTTTACCCCTACCTCTCTCTTCTTCTTCATCCATCAAACACTAACATGGCCAGCTACGAAGCTCTTACCTACCCGTTTGCCTACGCAGGCCCTCAGCCCATCATGGACCCCAAGGAACGCTTTTACCGCCAGTTCCACCAGGAAGTTGCCAGTGTGTTCTGCCTTTGCCTTATTCTCTCTCGCTTCTGCCGCTGACGTGTTCAGCTTTACAGGACCGCATCGTCAAGCTCGGCTCCATCGCCGTCGTCGGCGGCGAACGCCAGGATGCCAGGGACAGCATCCTGACCAGCATCTCCAAGCTATCCCTCGAGGTAGCCGATGCCTCAGACTACATTCCCGCCTACGACCAGCGAACCTATTCCGAGGTATGCTTGTTTTTTGTTCCATGTTATGCTATATTGGTCTTCCATCTCATGCTAACCTCCCAGGCCGTCAAAGCACTGACGGAACAGCTCAACGAAGAGCTGGCCAGACTGACGCCCAAGTCCCGATTTCAATTCAAGCGCACGAACAGGACCACGGCGCCCACTGCTGCCGATCCGCGCCTCCTCCGGGGAACGCCTCTGCCGGCCGCAGACAGCAAGGCCGACGCGGCCAGCACCCAGCCGGCCGTCCTGCCCAGCGGTAAGAACTACAACGCAGAGCTTTCCGGATCTGGTGGCGAGGTGTCGTCGGTGCGCAAGCCGAGTTTTTCGTCGGCGCGCGAGGTCGCCCTCTCGGGCCACGCCGGCCTGCACATCATCCTGCCGCTGTCCGCCTCGCGGGCCACGGCCTCAGGCAGCCTGACGCACCTGCGCGGCTGCGTCGTCGACATGTCCGTGCCGACGTCCAGCACGGGCAGCAGCGGCGGCGCCGCCTTCCTCAGCCTCGTGCTCAAAGACATGGACCGCTGTCTGATCGTGTCCGGTCACGTCAGCGGACCCGTGCACGTGACCGGACTGCGCGACTGCGTCGTCGTCGTGGCCGCCCGCCAGGTCCGCATCCACGAGTGCCGCAACGTCGACCTGTACCTGCACTGCGGCAGCCGGCCGATCATCGAGGACTGCAGCGGCATGCGCTTTGCCCCGCTGCCCCACGCCTATGCGAGCCCGGAAGACGAGGCGGCCACGAACCACTGGGACGAGGTGGACGACTTCAAGTGGCTCAAGGCCGACCAGTCGCCCAACTGGAGCATCCTGCCCGAGGACGCTCGCCTGCCCGAGACCGTGTGGACGGGCGCCGTGGCCGGCGCCGGCATGAGCACCGAGGATGTCCTAAAGGCAGTGGGCATTGACAAGAAGTGAAGAGGCGAACGGGTGAAGGAGTGAATGAGTGAATGAGGTCGCTGTACAATAGAAAATAACGGCTGTACTTGTAGCGTGTAGCAGGGTAGCGCTCGTTTCGGTGGAGAAGCGCAAGAGCAATGCTTCCTCCATAGTCGTCAATCGATTCCCATCGCATCTGCCCCCCTCCTCACATCTCCATACTGTCTGTCCCGTCCTGGAGCTTCGGCTGCTGTCCCTGTTCGCCCTGGGCAAAGCGGGCGCCTTCTTCGCGCAGCCGGCCGAGGACGGCCTTTTGTTTCTGTAGGCGCGCCTCGAGCGCCTGCATCTCGGCCTCCTGCTCGGCCACCGTCCGGCTGATGTCGGGCAGCGCCCGGATCTGGTCGCGGGCGTGCTGCAGTTTGTGTCGGAGACTGTCGGTGGCCGTGGGCAGGTCGCGCAGTCCGCCGGCGCCGTCCGCACCGACAGACGCTGCCGTGCCAACACCGCCAGCACTCGCACCGCCCGCACTGCCGCCCGCACCACCGGCTGCTGCCCCCGTGCCGTCCACGCCGGCGCCGGCAGCCGATGCGTGGGGCTGCAGCCGCTCGACAATGGCGGCTAGCTCGGCCGTCGCCTCGAGGTCGTCGGGCGAGAAAGTCTTGGGCAGCGGCAGCGGCATCATCGTGGCAGGCGTCTTGTGTTCTCTCCTTCTGTCTGTAGAGCCGTAGGGTGGGAGGTAGCGGTGGGGTAGGTTAATGTGTGGTAGTCGCTAAAACTTGTCGCAAAGCACGGAAATTCATAGCCAGGAACGCATGCTACAGTTGGGAGATTAGGTATCCGGCTTACCTAATATTATCTTATCCCCTTTTAGGAGCTGGTCCACTTTAGCTGCAAGCTCGGACTATCACATTTAAGCCACGCCACTACTCTGTACTCCGTACTCCGTACATCGCTACACTCTCGTAGAAAGGCGACTTCTGCCGCGGGAATCTTCATCTTGGAGCGTAGCCGTCAGCGGGTGTATTGACGGCGCTCATTGCTGTCTAGCGCTTTGATTGAAATGGGCGGCCCAAGCTTTACTTCTTTGTATGGTTTTGGTATAAACGGGCACTCCTTTACTTTCTCTTGCAAAGGGACTGGTACAGGCCGTTGAATAGGAATGCTAGATACATAAGAGCAAGGATAGTATGCGCCAAGGCGTTTGCAACTGGAGGTTCCTAACAATTCTCTCCCGTTCCACCGATACTGCAACAGTGGCGGGCTTACAACGGAAGCGTCTTCTACAACGCCATAGTCGACGAGAAAATAACAGCGAAGGTTCTGGCAGGCAAAGTTGCCCCCGTACAGATACCATCGGTCTCGGAGGGATCGAAATCACGATGCAGTTGGTGTTGGCAGATCATGTCTTCACAAGTCTACCATTTTCGCTGTATGCGTTTCCAGATGGGTTATTGTCTGGACAAGTATGCACCCTAAACCCTCCGGATTCGGCATGTTGGTGTACAGTTGAGTTTGGGGTGGGCGGTCAGGGGAGGAATGAGCGGTTGAGGCCGTTTAATTACCTTGTTCTTCTTTCATGCTCAAACTAGGATATATTTCACGCAGATTCGGGCCCCAATGTGCGGCGTTACCGTCTTCTCAAAGAATCCATATCTTGAGTATACCAAGCTTTGATCGAATACTCGTAAGCGACAGGCCGCTTCAGGTACCATCGTCATGTTATTCTACATAATACTTTCTATGCCACGAGCAGGATTGCGGGCGTGAGGAAGCGGGCTGGCAGCCGTGGCAAAGCTGCTGCAGCTACTAAAGAGGAGGGGGAAACAGCCGGTCACGCTCGACCGACAGCCTGCTGGCTGATGAGGAGAGCCACCAGAAACAATAGCAAATAAACAGTAGTAATAGTTGTTCTCTTTGGCTACTCTCACCGCGTAATGGAGGTTCGCGAAAAAAACGGCGCAAGGCGGAAAACTATCAGTCCGAGACATAAGGCGAGGCTTATGTCATCTGCCAACTACACGCTTTTTACGAGTACGAGCTCGTATGCGCTGCACCGTGTTAGCTAGCGTTTCCGCAGGGAACGGACGGCCTGTCACAGTGCTATCAGCGGGCTTATCGCGCTGCAACACGCTCTTGTTCTCGCTGTTTTTAGCTTACGACCCCGCCATGATGCCGTGGGGGAGAAAAGCAGTCGACTCTGGTAGTGTGGGAAGACTAATAAGGAGAGAAACAGACGACGGCGATATAGAAAAAAACTCACTGAGGATCAGCTGAGAAAATCACGCAGCTTGCCGTTTTTCCCTCGCAACGTATAAAAGCTTCGACTCGGTTGGAACTGTGTCATTCCGCACCTCCTCCAGCTTAGCACAACAACCACACAAGCGATTGCAAATCGTGCAAGAATCTATATCATCGGAAAATGGCCAAAGTCGAGCAAAATGCCTGTCTCAGTACGTTTCCCGTCCACTTTTTCTTCAGCTGTGGAGCCGATCAACGAGGCCGGAGGGGTGTCCGGGCATGAAATGCAGCGCAAGGATGAACTTGGTGCTGGCGAAGCGGAAAATCGAGTAGCTGCAGGTGGCAGCAGAGATGAGGCTGCGGACAAAGAGAGAGCACTGCCGGAGAGAGAAGAGACAGGGAAGAGTGACGAGAAAGACAAGAGTGGGGAGCGAGACAAGAGCAAGGAGAGGGAGGGCAGTGAAAAAAAAGAAAGAACAGAAAGAGCTCTCCGGCCCGCATCAGACCCCCTCCTCGTCGGCGCATACATGCTTTTCTATCTGGAGGTCGCCTGGCTAATCTTTGTGCTCGTGCGCGCCGTTTCGACGTGAAACAGTCGTCATTGACGGTTGGGGCATTGCATCGGCCGAGTCTCCCAAGAATGGCGACGCCATCGCCGCCGCCGACACTCCCGTGATGGACGCCTTCCGGGCCAGCTCCACCGGCTACACCGAGCTCGAGGCCTCCTCGTTGGCAGTCGGCCTGCCCGAGGGCCTGATGGGCAACTCCGAGGTTGGCCACCTGAACATTGGCGCCGGCCGCGTCGTCTGGCAGGATGTCGTCCGCATCGACCTGTCCATCAAGCAGAACACGTTTGCCGACAACGCTATGATCCACAAGACCCTGGAGGCAGCCAAGAACGGCAACGGCCGTCTGCACCTGTGCGGCCTGGTATCGCACGGAGGAGTGGTGAGTTCCTTTTTTCTTTGGTTTTCTGGAGGGGGGGATCCTTTTATATCTCCACTTCTCGTCCTCCATTCTGCCCCCCTCTTTCTTTCCTTCTCTCCCTCTAACATCCACAGCACTCCAAGCAGGAACACCTGTACGCGATCCTGCGTGCCGCCAAGGCCGCAGGCGTGCCCGAGGTCTACATCCACTTCTTCGGTGACGGCCGCGACACGGACCCCAAGTCCGGTGCTGGCTACCTTAAGGAACTGCTGGAGACGGCCAAGGAGATCGGTACGGGCGAGCTGGCCACGATCGTCGGCCGCTACTACGCCATGGACCGCGATAAGCGCTGGGAGCGCAACGAGCTCGCGCTCAAGGGCCTGATCCTGGGCGAGGGCGAGGCCAGCACCGATCCCGTGGCCACGATCGAGGAACGCTACGCCAAGGGCGAGAACGACGAGTTTCTCAAGCCGATCATCGTCGGTGGAGCCGAGCGCCGCATCAAGGACAAGGACGTGGTCTTTTTCTTCAACTACCGGTCCGACCGCGTGCGCCAGATCACGCAGCTGCTAGGCGATGTCGACCGCTCGCCGCTGGCCGACTTCCCCTTCCCCAAGGATATCACGCTCGTGACGATGACGCAGTACAAGGCCGACTACCCCTTCGAGATCGCCTTTGCGCCGCAGCACATGGGCAACGTCCTGGCCGAGTGGCTCGGCAAGGAGGGCGTCAAGCAAGTGCACATTGCGGAGACGGAAAAATATGCGCACGTGACCTTCTTCTTCAACGGCGGCGTCGAGAAGGTGTTCCCACTCGAGACGCGCGACGAGACCCAGGATCTGGTGCCGTCCAACAAGGCGGTGGCCACGTACGACAAGGCGCCCGAGATGTCGGCAGCCGGCGTGGCCAAGCAGGTGGCCAAGCGCCTGGCCGAGCACGAGTTCCCCTTTGTGATGAACAACTTTGCGCCGCCCGACATGGTTGGCCACACGGGCGTCTACGAGGCCGCCATCGTCGGTGTTGCCACCACTGACAAGGCCATCGGCGAGATCTACGAGGCCTGCAAGCGCGAGAACTACGTGCTCTTCATCACGGCCGACCACGGCAACGCCGAGGAGATGAAGTTCCCCGACGGCAAGCCCAAGACATCGCACACCACCAACAAGGTGCCCTTTGTCATGGCCAACGCGCCAGCGGGCTGGAGCCTGCGTACCGACGTCGAGGGCGTGCTGGGCGACGTGGCCCCGACGGTGCTGGCAGCCATGGGGCTGTCGCAGCCCGAAGAGATGACGGGCAAGAGCCTGCTGGTGAAGGCGTGAGCTTGGGCGCAAACGTGAGCGAGAACGTGAACGTGATCATGGCCGTGGGCAGAGGACCGGGGTCGACCGACCAGTGCCGAGACCACAACGCGGAGTAAAGCGGAGAATTTTCGTGGGAGCATACGATTTACTCGTACCGGTTCGCAGGTATTCTAGAAATACACATGTAGACATCAGCAGACAAAATATGGGCCACCAGCGTGCAGTGACGTCAGCAGACGTGGGGGATGATATTTGTCATCTGTCTTTAGGCGGAGCTGCAGAACAGCACAGCACAGCAGTACTCGTAGAGCCAATACCCAGCGGCTGAAGATCGTCCAAAGGGTCGCGTGGATAGACCGGAAATACCTCAGCCAAGGGGTGATGAACAGCAGTCCATCGGTACACGGCTGCGCATCGCTTAACAAGGGCCGACTCGACGATACGTGCGAACGTACGGGGAATCTTACTCTGTAGTCAGACTGGACGGATTGTGCTTATGTAACCCCAATTTTTTCGTGCCATATGCGCAAGGTTCGCTTATCCCCTGTCGCTGCACTTGCACAGATGACAGCGCCGTGTGGGCGTTCACATGGTGCGATTCCCTAAGTCAGCCCATATGCCAGATCTGATTGGCCGCCGCGATCGACGATGAACAAACGGGGCGCTGGTCCAGCTGCGGACATCGTAAGTAGCAATAGACACGCACCTAGATGCCGTCCAAGAAGATACATCCAAGGTACGGGCTCGGGACCTGGCTGCGTAGGCGTGTCGCCGCCTGCCGCCTGCAAGATAAGATACAATGTGTCGTCCCTTGTCGGCGACGCGCAATCAAAAGCCGCATACGCGCGAGCAGCCTGGTCATCTGGGCCGACGGCCTGCGATGTGCGGAGGCCCTCCGCTGCACACACGCCTTTCGGGGCGAAAATAGGGTGAGGACACGAGATGCGCGCTATAATATAGACGATGCTCCCCTGAAAACTCTGCTCTAAATGTGCCCAGTTTGTATACTGTACGCCATACCGTCCGGCGGGCGCGCCATGTGCTGTGGCCGTGGCGCTGTCTCGCCGCCCAGGCTTCGCTTCCGCACTGTGTCTTTCAGCCCCGAACCTCGATGACCACCAAATCTGCGATCGAGACTGCCCAACGGCCGCTAACACCAGCTGGACCGTGCGCTTGGAAAGCAAGCATCATTACAGACTCGTACTCCGTGTATGCAAACCTGTGAAGGTGGCCCCACCGGCCGTTCTTGCCCTCCCCGGCCACTCTTCTTTCGGTCTTTTTCCATCCATCGGGCTTGCGCTTTCCTTTTCTTTCCACCGCAGCAGAGGACTTGCTGGTTTGACCATGTCCCCATAATAGCTTCTCCCCCCCCCGGCCTTTGTATTTCGACTCTGACATCGTCCAATTTTCATCCTGACCTGTCGAGAAACCGTTCCAACGCCTCGCAATTGTCTTCAATCGTGCACTGCACCCGCCTATTGCGCAATTGTGCAGCATCCACACCCATAACATACAAGCAGCGTCTAGATCGAGGCGATCTTTTCCTGTTTTGTTGGTCTCTTCGCTATATATACACAGTCTATCCCATCTACGGAGTACATATCCCGTATACTTCCCTGCGCGTCCACTCCGTCCCCTGTATCTACCGCTTCTGTTTCGTCGCTGGGCAGGAGCTGAAATGGCATTGCCCTGTATTTCCTTTTGACCCTCTCAAGGAAATATTTCGCTGTAAAAGCCAGGTTGTTGGGTGTCTGACAGCTTCTACACGGCCCGGTTTCAATGTCGTATTTCTAACAGCCTACGCTCTCCGCGAGGCATTAGAACATCGACGGCATACTATTTCGAAAGAAGCAAGAAAAGGAAAAAGAAAAAAAAAATAACAACAAAAGAGGTTCCGTCTTCTTCCGCTATGGCCGACAAAGGAAGGCAATCTCACGTCCGAACCTCACCCGCGACCTCCCGCCATTCATCACACCAGCAGCAGCAGAAGGAGCAGAAGGTTGATCAGGCGTTGTCCATCGACGCGCAGTCGGTGCGCCAGCGCCAGCGCCGGCATGCCCTCGATGGACCCGATCATGTCAAGGTAGCCGGTGACGAGCCGACATCCTCCCCACGCGCCTCCAAGATCGTAGCCGACAAAATGTCACATGAAAAGAGCCCCACTGGCGACAGCAGCGGCCCCAGTTCAGACGAAGCCAAGAACTGGTTCGATTGCGCGAATCGAGATCCCACGATCGCATTGGCCGGCTCTACTTCTATGGATGGTAGGTCGCTCTTTTCTCCCTTTGGTCGACAGTGTGTCTTCGGGCCATTGCATAGGCTGACAGCTGGGACTTCATCCCATGACAACAGTCGAACCGCTATTTTTTCAGAAAGATTCCGATTCATCTGCCGACGACGACCGCATCAATGCCGCCGCCGCGTCACAAGACGACCCGTACCCTATGATACCGCCGGCACCCGAAACCCCGTTTCTCGCGCAAGGCTTTACCCGCCAGACGACCAGCAGCGTGACCGAAGATTACCGAAGCGTCATCGACGACCTTACTATTGAGAACAAGCGTCTCAAGGAGGAGCTGAAGCGCTATCGCCAAAGCGCCGGTCGCGATGTCCTCGAGAAAGAAAAGCTGTTTGAAGTCAAGCTGCACGGCCTTCCACGTCGCAAGAAGCAGGAGCTTGAAGCCACGCTACGCAACTTTGCCGCTAGCCTCGGTACGACCAGCGCCTCCGGCGAGTCCAAGTCTACCTCTCGACATAAGCGCGAGAAGTCGGCGTCATCCAAGCACAAGAGCAACGTCGGCATATACTCACTGGCTGGCGCTAGCTCCAAGCATGCCTCCACCTCCTCGTCGCGGTCGCGGCCTGTTGATTCGGCTTATGCATCTATGTCGACTGGTGCCCATTCGTCCGGCGTCGCGTTAGCCCGGCCATCGTTTGGAGGCCCGCAGGCGCGGACGTCGGAGCAGAAAGTCGAGCGCTATCTGCAAGACATTCCCGAGGGTCTGCACCCAAACTACGGCCTTCGGGCGCTCAGCGACAAAGACAAGAAAAAACTTATCGTACGACGATTAGAGCAGCTGTTCACCGGCAAGATTAGTGGCCGATATGCTCGCCGCAATCGAAGCATGCTTCCACCAACAGACGGCACGCCAACAGCCCATGATACGACTTCTGGATCTGGAACGGGACCTGGCTCGGGCGTTAGCGCTGCTGTCAATGCTCTTCCTGGCTCTGGCCAGCCTCCGAATTCTCTTACTTCGCCAATCGTTCTGGGTTGCTCCATGCCCCCTAGTGAACCGACGCGGGAAGCTCTCATTCAGTCTCGACAGAACAACCATAAGAGACATAGTTCTCGTGATCACTCACTTTCCAATTCGAATTCCAACGGAGACGAGGCCGGCAATGGAAATGGCAGCAAAAGTGTAAGTCGCAGTGCAGGCCATTGGAGTGGGAATGGCAACGGGAATGGCAATGGGAACGGGAACGGAAACGGAAACGGAAACGGCAAGTCACCAACGAATGGCTCTTTGCCAGAGCAGCGACCTACTCGACCTCTCGATCTCGATCCGGACAGGGTACAAATTCCTGCGGAGAACATGGAGTATATTCGCCACCTTGGTCTAGTTCCTCCCGAAATTGGGCATGCAGACGAACAGCTTGCCATTGACATGGCTCCCGATGTCGACGGCTGGGTCTATCTCAATCTGCTGTCCAACCTGGCGCAGCTGCACATATTCAACGTCGCACCGGACTTTATCCGCAAAGCTATCGTAGAGAAGAGTACCAAGTTCCAGCTGTCGCCTGACGGCCAGAAGATTCGCTGGCGGGGTGGCACTGACGGCACTAAATTCAGCAGCGATGGCAGCAGCGGAGAAAATGGCACCCAAAACCAATCTACCGACGAGGGCGATGGATCAGACAAGAATGGCAGGCGGAACAAGGCGAAGACATCTGGAAATGGTTCTGCATCAGTTTTGTCCAGCAGCAAGAAGCAGTCCAGATCTGGGCCATATGCATCCAAGACGTCGTCAAGCTTCCACTACAAGCCGCTGTTCGTCCATCAGACCTCGGTTCCCCTGACGTCTGTCGAAGACCTGGCCTCGCAAAGCTCGGGCGATATAGGCTGCAGCATTCCTGCGGCAACAATCAACAACAGCAACAGCAACGAGTCCAGATCAGACAAGGATATGTCCGGGTCTTCGTCCCACCGCCAAAGACGGATCTCGGACGGGGTCCTGGTCTACTACACTGGCGCTCCGTTCTGCACCGATTTGGCCGGCGACAGTGGCGGCGACACGAGTCCAGCCACGTTCGTAACGTCCTCTGGCCAGACCCGGGATTCGGCGCTGAGCAGCGCTGAATCTACCCAGTCGGCCAGGCCATTGTGTCGGACCACGTCTGGCGCTCGCGTCCAGCTTCGGCCTCTCACAGACTTCTCGACCCTTTCGAAGGAGGAACTGGCAGAGATTGGGCTGAGTAGCGATGACGACGGTGACAGCACTTTGAGCACAACTGTTCCACCTGACGAGCCAGAGCTGCAGTTGCTGGACGATGCAGAATCGGACTACTGGCCAGTGGAACCAGAGGAGCCATTTCTGGAGGCATCGGGCATCGGCCGTGTGTTCCCAGAAGATCACTTTTCCCTGGTCGTGACGACAAAGCGGCCTGTGCGTGCCGCCAGCAGCAACAGCCACGATGGAAATACTGTTTCTGATGACGACGGAAACGACGAGGATGCGGAACATGCCGAGGGAGTGTTCTCTATGAGTTCCCTTATGAAGCGTCTGGCGGCACTGAAACGGCAGTCTGCCCCCATTTCAGGGGCTGTGCCGAAACGACCGCGGTTACATGCGTCTGGTGTCAGGATCGAATATGTCTCGGCGAAGATGAGGTACCGGGAGCCTGTTCCCCTGCCTCCACCGGTGGCGTTTTATCGGTCATTAAGCACGAGCTCGGAGTCAGGCTACGACGAAGCCTCAATGAGTTCGTTGGGCGAGGAGGACGAAGATGAGAGCATGCTGGCATCATCATCCGAGGAGATGATTTCGCGACGAGCGAATCCCCACCAGTCGGACAACCACCCGTCGCCGGCATCGCTGCCGTTGGCTATGTCTGGTGACAGTAGCGATGTGGAGGCGGAGGCGGAGTCTATGGAGGTGGACAGTACTGGTGGTTTTTGAAATTCAATGTATTAGGACCGGAGCCCTCCCCGGTTGTCTTTTTCCGGGATTATGAAGGCTATGATAATTTCTTGCTAGGTGTTTGGGATATGGGAAGATAGGGTCTGGAAAAGGATATGGGGAGGGGATGAGCGCTACAGTGTGAGATAGTCCACCAAAGGAAATCCGCTGTATACTTATGGGAAGTCTCTCGCAGGAACGGGAGGAGTGCGAGAGGGACGTCCGGATAGAATATATGTCTGCTGCAGACGAAGCATTAATACGATTCTAAGCTGCCCCGCTGCAATGGACGATTCTGCCCCTAGACACCGCCAAAACTGGCGAAGAAAGCAGGCCATCACCATAGCTCGCCGATACAACGGCCCCTCTCTTGTTCGCCGTGTCGAGTCTTTTCTTGCGCCGAATCAATCTCCGATTTCGATCGAACCGACAATGGCGACCAAGAGCAGCGGCAAAGAGCCGGAAGCGTGAGTGCGGTACATGATGGCCGGTGTGCAAGGCGTTTTGCCCCGCCAAGTCTGTCTGGTTGTCTGGTAGCAGCATAGACTGACAAGCTTTGGTAGATCCGACGAAGTGCCTACGAACCCGCGTGGCATTCCACGGGCGCCCTTTGTCGACCGGGTCGAGGACTACGTGGCCTCGCGGGACGACGTCGAGCCGACGCTGCGGCGGTTCCAGGAGATGATATCGTGGGGATCCCCTGTCCCGACGCAGCTTTGCTGCAACGTCCTCCCGTCTTGACACGTTTTGCGCTGACGCCTCTGTGCGGGCAGAAAGTACCAGTTCATGGAGTCCAACCTTCAGCGCCGTGTAGCTGGTCTGGACGAGAAGCTGCCGGACATTCAGAAGACGCTGGACACGGTGCGGTTCCTGCAGCTGCAGAGGAAGAAGGGCGGGTCTCAGTCGGGCGCGGACTCGGATGCGGAATCAGACGACGGCGACGCAGCCATCGAGACGACGTTCGAGCTCAACGACACGCTGTACGCCAAGGCGACTGTGCCGCCGACCGACGAGGTGTATCTGTGGCTGGGGGTATGTTGTTGTTGTCGCCCACCCTGACCTACGGCCCTCGAGACTGACGGGCGCTGCTGCAGGCCAATGTGATGCTGGCATATCCCATCGACGAAGCCGAGACGCTGCTGCGGCAGAAGCTGACGACGGCCCAGACGACGCGGCGCAACTGCGAGGAGGACCTGGAGTTTCTACGGGAGCAGATCACGGTGGGTCCTTGCCGGCAGCCGGCTGCCACAGGCACCGGCCGTCTACGCCTCCTTTCACCGACAATCATTGCTGACAGGCGCAGACGATGGAGGTGGCCCTTGCGCGAGTGTACAACTGGGACGTGGTGCAGAAGCGGAAAGAGAAGGAGGGCGAGGCGGCAGCAGCCAAGGACGGCAAGGCTGTCGCGGGGTCAGGTGGCTAGAGCAGGAAGAGGAGATAGATGCCGGAAATGAAAGCGCACGAAAAAAGGGCCAAAAAAGGGGGAGACGCGCATGCGAGGAAGCTGGGGTGGTCGTCTGTGTGGATGTCTGTGCCAATAGCTCGACTTTCTGTCCCACCGCAACTTTACAGCAAGGCTTCCCAGATAACAGAGGCCTGGAAATGCGGGGCGACCGGCTGCCGTGAAATGGGCAGGTGGCCAGACGAGAGCGAGAGAGGGCGAATAGAGGGGGAGACGGGCCTAAAAATTCAGCGGTCTGGGTCCCTCTTTACGTCGTATTTTTTTTTCCCACTGATGACGGAAGGGCAGCAGCCGCCAGGAGAAGGAAGGCGCCAGCCAGGCCCCTAATATAACGAGAAAATCAGTAGCCCATTTTCCCTTCTCCTCCCCCATCTCCTCCTTACGACGACAGCCGCTGTTTCTGCATCCTGCATCCATCTCGCGCTCGAGACTGTCCATCTGTCCTCTCCGTCCTGCTCCTTCTGCTCACCCTCCCTATTTACCGCCTTCGCGTCAGCCAGCCAGCCAGCCAAGATGACAGACAAGACAGGTGGCATGGAGCTTGCTCCCAAGTACGACGACTACGACTATCCCATCGTGGCGCCCAACGCGCAGAGCGGCCATCCCGGCCAGGTCAGCGAGCAGCAGCAGGCCCAGGTGCACCAGCTGCGGTTGATGCTCGAGGCCGAGGGCTACACCAAGCGGCTGGACACGTTGACACTGGTATGTCGTCTCCCGCTTGCTGCTGCGTGCTGTATCACGACGGCCGTGTGAGCGTGCTCTCCTGCTAACGTTGATGCTGCTGCTGCCAGCTCCGGTTCCTGCGGGCTCGCAAGTTCGATGTCGCCCTGGCCAAGAAGATGTGAGTTTGGTGAATAGGGGGCGGGAAGAAGGAGGGAGAAGAGGGAAGAAAGAAGAGGGAAGAAAGAAGAGAGAAAACAATCTGAGGGGAAGAAAGAGTGCTTGCTGACGGTCTAGGTTCGTCGACTGTGAGACGTGGCGGAAAGAGACCAACCTCGACGATCTCGTCCCGACGTGGGAGTACACTGAGAAGGAAAAGGTCTTTGCATTCTACCCGCAGTACTACCACAAGACCGATCGGGTACGTATCCCCCTTTTCCCCGTGGTCCCTTGGCCAGGCTGGCGGTGCCGGTGCTGACTCTACCCTCCAGGACGGTCGCCCGCTCTACATTGAGCAGCTCGGCGGCATCGATCTCACGGCCATGTACAAGATTACGACTAGCGAGCGCATGCTGACTAATCTGGCGGTCGAGTACGAGCGTCTGGCGGACCCGCGGCTGCCGGCATGCAGCCGCAAGGCCGGCCACCTGCTCGAGACCTGCTGCACGATCATGGACATGAAGGGCGTGGGCATCTCCAAGGCACCGCAGGTGTACGGTTACATCCGCCAGGCCTCGGGCCTGTCGCAGAACTACTATCCCGAGCGCCTGGGCCGCTTCTACCTCATCAACGCGCCCTGGGGCTTCTCGGGCGTCTGGTCCATGATCAAGGGCTGGCTCGACCCCGTCACCGTCGCCAAGATCCACATCCTCGGCAGCAGCTACCAGAAGGAGCTGTTCGAGCAGGTCCCGCCCGAGAACCTGCCCAAGCGCTTCGGCGGCCAGTGCGAGTGCCCCGGCGGCTGCGAGCTCTCCGACATGGGCCCCTGGCACGAGGACGAGTGGTTCCGTCCAGCCAAGTGGGCTCGGGAAGCCACTGCGGCTGCCGACAAGTCGGCAGAGGCTGGTGCCGGTGCTGTGGAGGGCGTCACACTTGAGGTCCCCGGTGATGCCGTCGGCGAGGCCACTGACAAGGCAACGGCTTAGAGGCTGAGCAATATATTGGCAGACCGGCATACACCTTTGCTAGAGTTCTTGCTGCGGCCTTCTCTCATCCTGTCGTCTTTTTGGTTGGCTTTTTTTTTTGCTTTTTTAAAAACTCCTTGGTCAATGCTATCATTTTTCTCTCTACCACTCCTGACCTGTCTGTCTGCCGCCTCTTCTCCTCTACTCACCTGCCTGTCCCGTACGTTGCTGTCTGTTTTGGGATTTTGTGTGGCCGCAATCACGGACTCTTCTGGCCGGCTTCTACTTCTTTACCCCCCCCCCCCCCCTCTCCTCCCCCCTACATTCCATCTACCTTTTGGACTACGCAATTGTGGAAGAACAGAACAGCAAACAGAAACATACTCAGAAGCTTGCACCCGTATATCGATTCAGGCAGAGGCGGCAATGCCTGGTAGGAAGGGCTTGAGGTGGAAATGGAAAGCAATACATAGACTAGGGAGGCTTGGCTATATGCCTAGAGTTCACATATAGACGGCATTCTGTCTTGCAAAAAAAACGTATCGTTTGTACTTTGTGGTTGTCTGTGGCCTGGAGGCCGGGTGATACAATGTGTGTCCCTGGTATCGTGAAATGCAATCCACCCCAACGCCGTTTGTGTTTCCCGAAGCATTTGGTCACTCCGAATGCTCTCCATTTCACCTCTCTGCTGCAGCATAATCGCCGGCCACTCTGGCCCGCTCCATGCGCGCCACAGTGGCCGGCATTGCCTGTTTGAGTCGTCCGAGTCCGGTGACGGCCTGGGCGAACGCCGTCGCCACTGCAGCCGTGTTGTTGTTGTAGTTGTTGCCGTTCTGGCGGGCGGCTGCGGCGACCTCTCTGGTCCAGATCTCCTCCTCGGCCGCGGCAGCAGAAGCAGCAGCAGCCGCCGTGACAGCGTCTGCCGTGGCCGTGTCAGCAGCGACGGCCGATTCGAGGCGGCGAGCGTGTGCGCGCACGGCGGCGGGTGGCACGCGGCGCTTGAGGGCGGCGATGTCGCGCAGGAGGTCCTCTTCTTCGCGGGCGAGGTCCTCGACGCGCTGGCGCTTGCGGCCGTCAAAGGGCTCGTAGGCCTCGTCCTCGTCGTCTTCGTCGTCGCTGTTCTTGGCCGGACCGCCAAAGTACGGGTCCGTGTCGACGGGCAGGCCGTTGATCGTCAGGTTCGGCGCCGCGAGCGCGTACGTTCGACGGATGTACTGCTCCGGTCAGCTTCCCCGTCTTTTTCGGTTGTCCGCCTTTTTTCTCTTTTCTTTTCTTTTCTTCTTTCTTCTCTTCTCTCCTCTTCTCCCCTTCTCCCTCTCCTTCTCCCCTCGCTCACCTCATTCACAAGCGCCTCCACGCGCGTGTGCAGATCGTCCGCATCGTCGCCTGGCGACTTCTTCCGGCCCTTGGCCCGCGCCTTGCTGCCGTTCGTCTTGTCCGTGGCATCTTCGACTGGTGGGAAGGCTGCCGCCACGCTCTCCGCCGCTGCCCGCCGCACATTCCGGGCCAGGTAGGCAAAGTCCTCGGGCGACTGCAGCTCAATCTTCCGGTGGTATGCCGCCTCCATCGTTGCGAAGACGGATGCAGGTCGGCAGAGCGGACGGAAACGCTGCTGCCTCAACGCGTTAGAGTGTCGAGGCTGGCGCGTGTTTACCACAGGAACCAAAATGCTACTTTGCTGCAAATTGTGGTCCGTGCGCTGATCGATGTGGCTTCTAGCCGCCAAACATAGTGGAGAAGATGCAAGACATGTGACATCACTTGAACAGCATGAAAGCATCTCCTCCAAGAGCGCGCACTTTAAAACAGACATCGTCTCTTGAAAGGTACTATATAAAGACACGAAACGCACAAGATAAACGTGAAAACAATCGCACCAGCAACAGATCAGACATAGACTCCGAATCCCTAATTTACGCCGTCTTCCGGTCATCCTGCTCCGGCTCGCTCTGCGAAACCGTACACAGGCCAGGAGCCTTTCCAAAACGCAATGCCAAATATTCACTCGCCCCTTCCCTCCTGCCGCCAAAGGCTATGTAAGTGTAAGGATAAAAAAAGGTGCAGAGAAGCATGTAAAGTGCTGTGTAAGGATGATAAGCGAGGGCCGACAGTAGGAGAGCGAATGGTAATGTGAAGATGGCATCCATCTCTGTACTGCCAAGTTCTTTCGCAGCCTTACGGAATACGACCCTCCCTCCATCCCCCGCACAATTTGTGTAAAGGAGTCAAGCGTCATGCTGGGAGTTTGTATATGATCGAGTGGCGTAGACGGTTGTTGCTGTAAAAAAAAGGAAAGAAGAAGCTCGGACATGGCAGTTGTGCGTAACAGCCACGGCGCATGTACTCCAGTGTAGTTAGTCGGCCATTGCTTATTTGGGGAACATGTCAGCAATTTCCTCGTCACTCAGGACGATTTCATGCACTGGTTCCCGCCGGTTCTCGAGTGGGGTATAGTCAAAGTCAATGTAAGAAGGGACGAATATTTCTGTATGTGAGTCTCGAATCAGCAAGCTGCTACAGGTATGGGGAGACGTCTGAGCCAGGAGGCGGCTTACCAGGATTCCATGTGAACCCTTGGCTCGACGAAAGATACGAGATCTGGATGTGGGTGTTAGATGAAACGGGATCCGATTTCCCCGCTCTGCAGTGCCGCGGTCAGATTGTTACGTACCAGACGCGGAGGACCATCCGGGTCGCCGATATTGATCACTTGGGCCTCCTGTTTGGAGATAGCAGAGCCTGTGGGAGTCTATTAGTCATGGTATCGCGGGGATGAGGAAGAGAGGAAGAGGACGTACTCAGCAGACTAGGCCGACGCTGGTAAAACATCCGCTGCTTTCGGGTGCACAGTGGCGACTGAGACAAGACGGAGGACGACTTGGAAGGCGACCCCGAGTAGTCGGAAGATGAGGCAAGAGACGAGGCAGGCGAGTGTGCAGAGGACGTCGAGGAGGAGGGAGACATGGCCGTAGAGGCGTGCGGGCCGGAAGAGGAGCCCACGCCAGCGTCGATGGAGCGAAGTTGGTGGCGGTGGTGGCGGCGAAGATGGTGGTGGTGGCTGGGGCCGCCGCCAGAAGATGACGCCGTAGGAATGGCGATGGACGAAGACATGGTCGCTACGCAGGACGGAGGCTTTGCAGTCGAGATCGGAAAGCGACGCCCGACCGACCGACAGGAGAGGAGTACGGAGTACTGGAGATCGCTTTGACCAGTGGCGGGGATAGGCAGTGGGGCACAAGGTTGACAAGAGACAGAAGCAGAGAGGCTGGAGACGACGATGTGTGTTGGGGTCTGTGATGGGAGAAGAGTGAGGCAGGAGAAGGTGGTAATTTAAATGACGAGGCAGCGAGCAGTCGGATCGGGGGGAAATGAGGAACACGAGGAGACGGGGCGAAACAGCACAAGGCTTGAACAGGGCCGAAGCTATGACGCAGGGGGGTGTTCTTTCGACACAAGGCCAGAGGGGAATGGGAAGCCGAACAGAAGTGAAGGCAAAGAGGCCAAGGGAAGAGGGAGAAAGGAGGACGAGAGAATAATCCGAATGTGTCCAGCTACATAAAAATAATACAAGCCGACGACTGCTCCGGTCATACCCAAAGTCACGTTTGCTGGTGTGACTCTTGCCGTCCCCTCGTTCCTTCCTTTGCTCTGCCTGATAGTACTCGTACGGACTTGTATGGCTGCTAGGGTGCGACCCCCCATCCTTAAGTGGGCCTCCAGGCTGGGCAGCAGCTGTAACTGTTCCGTCTACGGGCGGCCACAAGTACTCACAGCGACACGCCCCACATTTCTTCTCCCCACTGTTCGCTGTTCGCCCTCGTGGATCAGCCTATGGGGGTCGTTCAAGCGCAGCGTTGGGCCGTACCCAGGTTGACCGATGGGCGCGCTCGAGCAGACGTCCGACTGTAGCTGCTGCCCCGGCCACGGCTTATCGGTGTCGGCCAGGCTAGTCATGCATCGAATCCACCGCCAGCCATGGTCGCTAGCGTGCTGAGACGCCCCGCTTTTTACGAAGTCACGTGCTATTGCGAGAGAAAAGAGAGAAAGTGGTGGCGCAGGTGTATGTGGCTGGTGCTCTCAGCCCGGTTCTCAGGCTGACAACGGCCGCGTCGCTGCTTGGATCTGGGCCAAAATGCAAGATCCTCTGTCTGCTGGGTCTGCGCTTCACACAGCTGCCCACACCACACCACCTCCAACGACGAAACGGGCGACGCTGATCTGAGCCTCTGTCCTTGACCGGAAACGACGCCCTGTCCGAATTGCTCTTCGACGTTCCCCCTCCCCCGCCACGCGTTCTGTCGTCCTCCCTTGGGCCACAGCCAGCTCCGCGATCATGGGCGACGTCCTCCTCGAAACGCCGGCCAGCAGCCATGCGGCCCCGTTCAAGACGGCAGCCCTCTCGACCATACCAGGGCTGGGCAACTTTGACGGCGTGGTGAGCGAGAATGGCGACGAGTATGCGACGCTCAAGAAGCTGCAGGGCCAGCTCGAGTACATCCAGCTGCAGGAGGAGTACATCAAGGACGAGCAGAGGTGAGAGAGCGCGAGCAAGAAGGCGAACGAACGAGAGAACGAGAGAACGACAGCATGGTCTGACAGCAGCAGGAGCCTCAAGCGCGAGCTCGTCCGCGCACAGGAGGAGATCAAGCGGATCCAGAGTGTACCGCTGGTGATTGGGCAGTTTATGGAGGCGATCGACCAGAACACGGGCATCGTGCAGTCGTCGACGGGCTCCAACTACGTGGTGCGGATCCTGTCGACGCTGGACCGGGAGCTGCTGAAGCCGTCGTCGTCGGTGGCGCTGCACCGGCACTCGAACGCGCTGGTGGACATCTTGCCACCCGAGGCGGACTCGTCGATCGCGATGCTGGGCAGCGACGAGAAGCCGGACGTGACGTACGCCGACGTCGGCGGGCTCGATATGCAGAAGCAGGAGATCCGCGAGGCCGTCGAGCTGCCGCTGACACAGTTCGACCTGTACAAGCAGATCGGCATCGACCCGCCGCGCGGCGTCCTGCTCTATGGGCCTCCCGGCACCGGCAAGACGATGCTGGTCAAGGCCGTGGCCAACTCGACCACGGCCAACTTCATCCGCGTAGTCGGCTCTGAATTCGTCCAGAAATACCTCGGCGAGGGCCCCCGCATGGTCCGTGACGTCTTCCGCATGGCCCGCGAGAACGCCCCGGCCATCATCTTCATCGACGAGATCGATGCCATCGCCACCAAGCGCTTCGACGCCCAGACCGGTGCTGACCGCGAGGTCCAGCGCATCCTGCTCGAACTGCTCAACCAGATGGACGGCTTCGACCAGACCGCCAACGTCAAGGTCATCATGGCCACCAATCGCGCCGACACCCTCGATCCCGCCCTTTTGCGGCCCGGCCGCCTCGACCGCAAGATCGAGTTCCCCAACCTTCGCGACCGCCGCGAACGCCGCCTCATCTTCTCCACCATCGCCTCCAAGATGAGCCTCGCCCCCGAGGTCGACCTCGACAGCCTCATCGTCCGCAACGACCCCCTGTCCGGTGCCGTCATCGCCGCCATCATGCAGGAGGCCGGCCTACGCGCTGTTCGCAAGAACCGCTACAACATCATCCAGGTCGACCTGGAGGACGCCTACTCGAGCCAGGTCAAGACCACCAGCGACGAGAACAAGTTCGACTTTTACAAATAGATCATGCTCAAGCAGCTACGAGGCCGAGACCCGGCCGGAGGAGAGCCTCCTCCTCACACTTGTACATTAAGGCGCTTGATTCCTTTGACTACCAAAAAAAAAATACTTTTTGTATTCCTCCTTGTGCTTTTCCCGTCTGCCCGTCATCCTTGACGCTCTCGGCATGCACACAATGCTTCCTGTGACCTTTTTTTTGTCCTACCTACCGGCTCTTCCATACCCGCATCCAAGTATACATTATCCAGACACAAGGCCCAGTGCAAAATCAACCGTATGTTCTCCAGATATGCAATAGCCTATATACACAGCCCATCCAATGCCACTAGGGTATATCCGACTTGACTTTCCAGGTCCTTGTTCTAGAACAACAACCCTTTTCCGGTGTCGCCGTAATCACATCAACGCCATACATTAAATAGTACATGCAATACGGCAGCGCCCACTTGGCCTGCCAAAACAAGTCTGCCGTACTGCTATTAGATAAAATGGTCCAAAAGGGGACCCCAAGGATATTATGCGCTCAGCATCATGCCAAGCTCCAGCAGAAGCGTGACAAAGCGTGCATGAAGCTCGATGAAGAAGTCAGGCTTGCCCAAGATCTCGGGCAGCCCGCGCGCACGGAGAGACGAGATTGAAGAGCTGCCCAGCCCACCGAAGCCAGCATAGCCTGGGCCCATTCTTCGCGACAAGCCATTGCCCGCAGCAGCAAGAAAACTGCTGCCTTGGCTTGCAGGGCTGTCGTTGACTACTGACGACGGCTGCGTCGGCGGAGGAGACATCGGAGCGTTCGGCGCACCCAGAGGATAGCCGGTCACGTGAGCCCCCACCGCGGGAGTGTTGGTCCCAGAACGCGAAGAGGCATTGGCAGACTCGGACTGGGGAGCAACACGTTCGGCCTCGGCATCGGCCAGCTGCTGGATCCAAGTGGCGAGCTCGTGAAACGCCGCCGACACGAAGCCAAATGCCTTCATTGCCAACCGCTCCCGAGACGTGCTCAAGGCGATGAGGGCATACACGCGCTTGTGGCCGCGTGCGTGAACGTCAGACACACGGAAGACATGCGCCGTCGTGTAGCCAGCAGTCGGATCGCCGAAGAACAGAGGACCACCATTCGCCGTAGCTGCTGCCGCTGCTGCATTGGCAGCGCCGTGCGGGGAGGATGCAAAGTGGGACATTGCCGGAGACGGCTGCCCCATGTGGCCAGCAGGCCCGGCTCCGGCAGAAGCTGCAGCACTCGACACAGAGCTGCGAGGAAGAGTTTCGAGAGTGAGGGTGCGCAGACAAGAGGCGCGGATGATGTAGTATGTGTTGACGGTGGTCGGCTCGTGGGTGGATGTGTAGTCGATAAAGTGTGTGTGGCTGTTGATTAGCCGAGAGGCAGAAGAGGAGGTACTAGACCTCGACGTAGTAGCCGAGTTCATGGTGCCAGTCCGTTGGTGGTGGCGGCCTTGGCTGTAGTACCGGGAAGGAGGTCGCTCTTCGCTTTCGGTGTCCGACGACGACGAAGATACGGAGGGCGATGAGTGTGGGAAGTGGGAGTTCTCGCTCGGTGCCCCGTCATAAATGCGCGCACATGGGACACGGGTTCGCAGGGTGGGCTTGCGCGAGTCAGCAGCACCAGAGTCTTCAGTACCGTTGGCGGGATCCTGTTTCCGGCATGGGAGAGTCATCGCGCAGTTATCGCAAGGAATAGCACGCTTGGCCACAGAATCGTCGTAGGTTTTTCGAAAGTGGCTGCTGGAGTCGGCGGTCGCTTCTGCGGGAGTAGAGGGTGGTGCTGTTGACGTCACCGATCGAGGGGTGGAGCGGTTGGGCGTGCCGTTGCGGCGAACTGATGAGGCAGCCGAAGAGGGATGACTTTCTGCCCGACTTTCAGGTTCCGGCTTTGCAGCCGAGCTTGAAGAGCCACGCCGAGGCGGGGCAAGCTTCATATTTTGGATGGCCGTGGCCACAGCAGTGGATGCGGCTGCATGTGCAGAGGATGCATTTGAGGCAGAAGAAGAGCCCACAGCCTGACCGGCAACCACAGCTGCAGCGGCCGTGACGGCAGCGATCAGGTCAGGCACGCTTCCACGGTCATCGCAGGTGCTGCATTTGACTGGCAGGCCTTCGGTGACCATCAGCGGCGTTGGGCCATGGACCTCGCAGAAGTGAGCAAGACATAGCTGAAGGTTCGATATTAGTATCATATTAGCAAATGCTAGCGCCTTCGCGGCGCTAATAAAAGAGCAGAGCAAGAGAGCAAAACAAAAAAGCAGGCTGGAGATGTCGGGTGGGACAGATGCAGGCAAGAGCACACTTGGGCTATGTGGAGGGAATGCGAGCGGATGCGACGGGTATAAACGAAAGGATTTGGTCTATAAGACGGAAATGCAAGTGCATGACTGAGCAGTGCAAAGTCAGCGCATCCTTAGTCGGATGGGGTGGGATCAGCGCGCAGAGTGATGAGTTGTTCGGGAAGTCCCATGGACCAAACAAAAGTGTCAGATATCGTTTGTGGCCCTGCTAATATTGGGCGAGGCGCGTGCAACATGCGTTTGGCCACCCTCCATGATAGCTGGCCGTCGAGCCTCGATATAGTTTTCTGCGACGTACGTCGTAGTGGTTGTCCGCAGAGAGTGGGGGCAATATGAGGACACAGAACAGGGGAGCGGACCGGGGGGAAGAGCTGTTGTTTGTTGGAGATAGGAGCACAAGTGGGGGTTTGATGAGATGCAAACGAGTGGCCAAGCAGACGCCACATTTGGGTTTGTGTACGGGCTGAGAAACAGGAAGCGGATGGCTGCCTCCGGCATGTTGTGAAGCGTGTGATTGTGTAGCAGCAGCGGCGCAGCTGCAAATGCCGCAGTTTGAGCTGCTAACGGACCTTGTTGGAGAGGCTCGTTGGTTCAAAACAAGGCTCACAAGCGTGCGCCCTGGGTAAGGCTCTCAGTAAGGTGAGAGGCGGTGAGACGGCAGAGATAGGGAGGTGGCGTGGGGTGTATGTATGTCCCACAAGGAAGCGGCAGATGGGGCGACATAGAGAGGGCGGCTGGCCGGAAGAGGAAGACAAAACAGCAATGGCAGAAAAAGAAATGTGGCGCGAGCGTTGATTCGATGTCGTGAATAGGGTGCCGGCGAAGTCGTGTCATATTGGCCGGGGGTCTGAGCACGCAGGACAGCTGCGTGCGGCTGTCGAAGTGGCCCCGTCCGAGAGCAGAGGCCAGGAGGAAGGAGGGAGACGAGAGGGAGACGAGAGGGAGACGGGAAAATCCCGTTGGAAGAACAAAAGGACAAATGTGGTTGTGACGAATGACGAAAGCAGGATAGAAAATTGGGGTTGGGGCGCAGAATCGGGTGAGACTGAAGACTGAAGACTTACAATCGACGTCATGGCAGAGACGCCCAGCTATCTCATCAGTTGCAAAAGACCAGCAATTGCTGAGAGGTTCTGCTGGACGCGCAGAAACGGTGTGATGTGAGGGGAGACTGAAGAGCTGTGATGCTTCGGGCTTAAAAGGGCGGAATGTGGAAAGTGACCGGAAGGCAAGCAGGTGCTTCCGCGGCCGGGTTGTAGTTAATACTCCTGGCCCTGGCAGCTATTTTTTTTTTGGCAGGAGATAGGAACAGTCCCGGCAAACGGGAATAGACAGGCGAGATTCGGAGCAAGAAGGCGGGGGGTTTGGAGAAGCTAAGCCGGGTGGAAAGGGAAGGAGTGATCAGAAGCGAGAGCCGGGTGGTTCGACCGAGCTTCTTGGTGTAACAAGATGCGAATCTGGAGGGAAGGAGCCAGAACGGGAGGGGGCGGAAAGGCCGATTTATCAGGCAGAGCAGAGGAGATCTGTAGGCAATGCGAAGAAGAAACAAAAGAACGTAGCTGCAAGGGGTGGTGTGCTGCCGGGTAATTTGTAAAGATTTCGTACTCTAGTTTTATTTTTATTTTATTTTTTATTTTTTTTTTACATACGAGTAGCTGCAGGTCATTTCGAAATAGAAGCCGGCAGGGCGGGGTTGGCTTTTCCCTGCGGGTGTTTAATAACAAAGAGCCGACGATTAGTTCTTTTTCCTTTAGAGTCTTGTTCTCTGGGTCGCTATGTGGAGATGTTTAGCCCCAGTCAGGGTATGCCGATTGACAAAAAAGAAAGGACCCATCGAAGAAGGGGGGCCGGTCGATTGGGAATATGGGAATAGTCGTAGGTGCGGGTGAGCGTATGAGCTGTTTCCACTACCACTTTTTTCTGGCCGCTCACCGGAGATCCTTCGTATGTACGGAGAGCACGGTCTCCGTTGAGAAACGACTAGAGTCAGGTCTTGGGACGACTAACGGCATCGGCATCCAATGGTTTTCGTGCAAGGTCCAAGGGTCCTGGCCGGGGCTTCCTTGGTTTCCGGGCTTTGGTCCATGGCCGGTTTGCAGCTCTTGCCGGCGAACGGCCGAGTCTGGATCTGAACCGCTGGGCTGCTTGCATCTATGCGGTGAATCTCGGTAAAAAGAAAGGTGAGTGTGGAACATTCCCACTGAACATTCTGGTGTATATTTTCTTTTCTTTTTCGCTGTCTTAGAAGGGGAAACAATGGCGGCCTCCTGTTTGCGGGAAGCTGTGCGCAAAGCTATCGTACAGCATGCCTGGGGTGGTGCTCGTAGTGTCGGGTGTGGAGGCGGCTATGAGTCTAGTCCGGTCTGCGAGTACGAGTGCGAGTGGACATGCGGCGAGCCTGCTTCAGGAACAGGCTTACCGAGCGTGGAGTGCTAGGGGCAATTCAGACTGTCGAGGTCAGTCGTCCGTGTACGGACGCATAAACGTGAAGGTGAGCATGAGCATGAGCATGAGCATGAGCATGAGCATGAGCATAAGCATGAGCATAAACACAGGGAACCTTTAAGACGCGGGGAGTCGCGTCTTCGTCCATCGCTCTTGCCGCCGCGCAAGGGTTTGCAGATTTGCAGACGGGCGACCGTGTCGGCTGCGACGGGAAAGGACCATGCATGCAATCCGGCATCCTCCCAGGACGAATCCAGCACGACAGCAGCGTAAGATTGGCCAGGCCCGGCCGGCTCGTAAGATACCTTTGGTACACCGCCTGTAATGGAGCATGTTTCGGCGCCTGGCTTGACGGCGCTGATCATCAGGCCATGTCTGCAACGTGTGTGCAAGGGGGGAAGGCGAGGGGAGGAAGGAGAGGGAAGGAGCGAGCGGACACAGCGCGTGCTCCGCAGCCGGTCGCATGACCTGTTTTTGCTGGCTGTTCCTTTGTACGGAAATGCATTACGAAGGATTTGTGAGGACGAGGAGTCTTAAGGTCTGAGGAGTCTGCTGCTGCTTCTGGTCGTCAGTCCATCGCCGTTCTGGGCCAATCAGCGTCGTGCTGTTAATGTGGCCACCGCCATCGCCGCCACACCGGTTCGTCCAATCTTGCCTGCTAAGCCCTCTCTGCTGCCGTTCTCCCGAGATGAAGAGATGGATTCCCTTCCTCCCCGGCGGCCGGGACAGACGCAACGATGCCAGCCGCAGCAGGAACTGTGTTGGCATCCCCTTTTATTCCCCCAGCATCGAGACCCTGTCTGGCTGCCCGGCATGGCGGAATGTCCGATCGCCATCCTCTCCGGCCGTCTTCCCCTTCTCCATATACGAGTCCAGGCAAGGGCCAATGCTGCCCGAACACGACAGGTGACGACACTCGAAATCTTGATAAATTGGGCCCCTGGTCGCCAGGGACGGCCAAGAGGGGGCTTCTAGGGCACTTCTCGAACGAATTGGCCAGAGAGAGGCGTCTCCACCTGCAACACGACGTACGGAGACGAGCGCCAGGTCGCCGCATCGTCGCGGTCTGTCCGATTACCCTTGTCTGCCATGTGCCTTGTCTAGAGCTGTCAAATTAGCACATTATCTCGGTCATCTCCTGTGGTGTAATAAAACCACTGGAGCTTCGGCCGCTATCTCTCAAAGAGGAAAATCGCTGTTCGGGGCTCAGTCAGCCCATCAAATCGTAATAAATACATAGGACTACGGGCCCCTCCCACACATGGCGGATGCCCAGAAGGGCAAATATACGAGGCCACAGCCTGCAGGCTTACCGCAAGCGGAAGGCCATCGGACGGCGCTGGCGGGACGGCGTCTCGGCCTTCTCCATGGCATTTGTCCACCTGTTGTTTTGCCCATGTTTGCGCCCACGGTTTGTGTCCGGGACCGTGCTCTGGGCGGATTCGCGCATTGGTGCGCGAATCCGCCTCGCTGTTCTGTCGTCGATCTGCATGCAGACAGAATACGAGTACGGAGTACGGAGTACGACTTTTGCTGTCACTTCTGAGGCTTCATGCAGCCGACCATACCGAAGGCCACTTTGACACACCTTGCAGATCTGTTACCGAAACAGGAGAACGGCCGTGTCGGCGCGGAACAATTCTGGAATAATGGGATTCCGTGGTAGCATGGCATGCTGCTAACAGGATGGCCGCAAGTAGAAAAACGTAAAGAGGCTAAAGCATAACGTAAAACATGGAGCATAAAGCGTAAAAACTTCACCGAGCGTGTAATACAAACGGAAGGTAGCCAATGCTTCGCTGTATTTGTCTGTTAGCGCCCCAAAGGGCTCCTCAATCATCTGCCGCCCTATGCAATGCTGTGGTATCTTATCGTATGTGTAAAGCTTGTCGCTTGGGGGATGCAGCAATGATGCAACAATAAATTATCCGAAGCCAACCATTTGCCGCGCCTCGCTTGAGAAAAATACGAAAGGGGGACAGAGGACAGGGTAAGTGAATTAGTAAAAAAAAGCATAGTAAGGAAAAGGGAAAAAAAAAATAGAAAAAAATAGAAAAAAAAGGAAAGAGAAAAGAGAAAACGTAGACTAAATTTTGTTACGCTACAAAAGGGTCGACCTCCAGCCGTTTCGGCGCCGGCTCGGATGATGCGACATCGTCGTCCTCGTCGCCCGGTCCTGTGCTCTCTTCCAGACCCTGCATCTCTTCCGCATCGCCGTCGCCGTCGCCGAGGCCGTACTTTTCGAGCCATAGCTTCCGTAGCACCTGGTAGATAAAGTGGTACTGTGAGTCCGCCTGCACCATTGTCCGCCGCTGTTCGCGCAGCTGGTTGACTGTCGTGAAGATGAGGTCGTCGGCCTCGGCTGCACACTCGCCGGCCTCGCTCGCAAACTCGGTCTCGCCGGCATTCCGGTCGCCTTGTTCCACCTCGTCCAGTCGGCCGGCCTCGTCCGCGCTGTCGCAGTTCTCCAACACGCCCGCGTCCAGCTCACGCACCAGGTGCTCCAGCGCGATAAATGTGCCTGATCGGCCCACACCGGCGCTGCAGTGCACGATGCGTGGGTTGTCCACGTCTGCGTTCTTCTCGGCCGACAGCCGCATCAGGGCAAAAAAACTGTCGACGTCTGCGAGCGCCGGCACGCCAAAGTCGGGCCACTTCTTGTACAGAAAGTGGTACACGATCCGCTCATCCTCATAGTCCTCGTAGTCGATTTCGGGCGAGCCCATCGCCACCTCCAGATCCATATCGGTCTCCGGCCCGACAGGCGACGATACCGACGACGATGAGAGGCCGGCAGCAGAACCAGAGCTGCTGCCGAGATCATCGCTTCCTCCGTTGGCCACGGCGGCCGCAGCTGGAACGGCTGTCTCGCCCCCGTCTGTATCTGGTAATGATTTTGCAGCCGTCTCGCCACCTGCTGTCACGGTTGCCGGCGACGGCACGCGCGACTTGGGATTGACGGCCTTGTGGTGAATGCGCAGCAAAATGCGGCGCTGCTCAATGGCACCGTCAAGCAGCTCCTCGACGGCAGCACAGCGCACGCTGGCACGGAAGCCATCGCCGAACTCATCGTGTTGGTTGATCAGCATAGGCGGGTCGTCCGGCTGCTGGGGGTAGTAAGGATAGCACTTCTCCATGCTGCCTTCGTGGGTCTCGGTCAGCATGACGATGACGGCTGGTGACCGCAGCTGCTCGTAGACCATGCGCCACACGTGGTCCACTGACGACTTCTTGGGCCCCTGCATGGCGATATAGCGGTCGGGTGGCCGCGCGGCCGCGGCTGCAGCCGTCGTCGTCAGCACGATGGGTGATGCGTTGATGTAGTCGACGCGACCCGGTGGCACCTGCAGTCGTACCCGGTTCCGGTCCCACGGCTGTATGTTGGCGTAGCGGTCGAGCACCCGCAGGTGGCTGCCCGTCACGCGCGCCCATTGTCCTGCCGGCGCGACGATGGACTCTTTCAGCCGGCTGTGTTCGTGCCAGAGAATCTTCTGAAACCTGCGGTCGATCTCTGGGTGATTCTCGTTAGCAGAAGCAGTGACCAAATCAGCCTGGCCGGAGAACGGGCTCACCTTCTAACGAGATGTCCAGAAAAGGAGGCAGCTTTGGCTTGCGGTCCTGTGCTGGTCGGTCGAGGGTCAGCTGCCCTTTCTGGGTAGAGAGGCGAGAAATGCCCGCCTTCACTGGCAGTACAATGCTTTGGAACCGGGTATTCAGTGCTGTCGTTGGCGACTCGGGCTGAGACACGGGCGTGACCGCGTTGCCTGGTGGCGACTCACGTGACCTTTTCGTAGACGGGCGAAGGAGGTCGCGAAAGGGTGAGCGAGACGATCGCGATGGTCGCGATGACTGCTGTGTCCGGATGACGTCTTGGCCCTGCACCGGACCTGTCGCCGGCTGTGGTGAGGAGCGTCGAGCGCGACGAAAGGGAGAGAATGGTGGAATGATGTGCGATCCGGGGTGTATGCTGGCAGTGTCATCGGACGCTTGGACTGCGAAGTCGCTGGCCGCGATAGTGGCTGTCTTGGGTGTAGATGTCTTCTCCGCCGGCAGGGTCGACGTTGTCGGTTCTGTGGATGCCCTCACCATCGTTCCCGTTGGGGTAGAGCCTGCCGCTGCTGCTGTTGCTGCCGTCGCAGTGGCGGCAGCCTTCTTGTGGCGCCGAAAGTGAGAGATGCGATCCATGGGGCCGAGAGACAGAAGCGGTGGCAAAAGGATGTTCGAGGCCCCGAGAAGCGATCGAGTGCAGCACAATGAGGCTGCCACTGCCGGCCAGACAGTCCGAACAAAGACGGAAGGACGATGAAAATGACAGAACGGATGAGATGTGACAAACGAGTGACAGGAGCAAGAGAGGCCGCGTTGCTGGCTGACAGTCACTCTCTTTTTCGTTTCTTTTTTGCCCGCTGCGCAGTGACCAGAACTGCCCCCACATTCGAGACGCCCGATCTCGTGCCAGGCTGCGTTAGCGGGCTTTCCCCCTGTCAGACGTGCCCGAGGCTAACCCGGACAGCCTGTTGGGAGGCCCGCTAACATTGAGGCAGCTGGGGGACGTCGGCTTTCTGCAACTGGATGCAGCCAGATAGCCGCCACGTGGGGGAAATATGCGTTCTTGCCACGGACGGCGATCACCCGCATGTGGGAGGGAGGAGAAGGCAGAGAACAGATGGCGGAGGCAAAGAGCAGAGTAGAGAGGGTGGCTTTCTGGTCGAAAAACAGGTTGTCGGCCCTAATTTTAGGCGATGCGACAGTCGATCATATGCCAGCTCACAGGCGGCCGTGTCACGTGGCCTTGCGAAATAGGCACTCGGGCCCAAAGGATTGAAACACTCGTACCCCTCTCCCCTCACTGGCAGCATATTAATAGTACGGAGTACGGAGGCCCAGCCGAATACCGTCCCAATGCCGAATCCCTCCGATGTCGCTGCCTGCCGCCCGCCCGTCATGTCGACAAGTACACGGCGGACACAAAGCGCCCGCAGACAATGTGCTGCTGCGTGCTGACCTTCCGACCCTTACCTCTTTCGCCCAGCCGCACTGTTGCTCGTGGGAGGAGTTCCAGCCGCTCGCGTTGGCCCGTCATCTCCGCGTTCGGCTTCTTCAGCTCTGCTGCCGCGGCTTCCAGCTGGCCGATGTGCACCGGCTCGCACTCGTTATTCCGTCGTCCCGTGCCCAGCTGGTAGAATTCGTTGCCGCCCCACCAGAGCACCTCGGAGCCCCAGCTGGGTTCTGTGCTGGACGGTGCCGAGACGTGCGTGGCGTTGCCCAGAACAGCGCCCGCGTGCGTCGCACCGACGGCCAGGCTGGCTGGCCCGATGGGCACCGTCTTGCCCCGGGCTTCGCTGTACTCAGCCAGGCCCGACAGTGCCTTGACCTTGCTGGGGCCGTTGGCCGAAATGTGCGTCCACTTGCCCGTGCCCAGGTTGCCGTAGAGTCCCGACCCGCAGGCCCAAGTGTCTGCAATTGTCTTCCGCTGTAGCTTGGCCGCGTCAGAAGAACCGGGACTGTCCACCAGAGCCTCGGCATCGACGGTGAAGAACGAGTTCGCGCCACCGGCAGCGATCGACGTTACTCGAGGCGGCCGGGCGAGTCGTGTCTTCTCCGAGAGCCCGTCGGCCTCGTACAGCTTCTGCATCGGCAGCTCCACCGGCTGGGCCACGAACGGGACACTGGGCTGCACCGGGACACCCAGCTGGCCGGCCGCATTGTCGCCAAACGCAAAGACCCGGCCGTCCTTGGACAGCACCAGCGAGTGATGGTCGCCCGCGGCGATCTTGGAGACGGCGATGCCGCACAGTCCCGGAACCTCGTGTGGCTGGTCGAGGGGTCCCTTGGGACGCGTCTCCCACGTCACCCCGGGCAGGCCGAGCTGTCCCCGTGCCGGGTAGGACACGAGGCTCGAGACGGCCGAGAACACACGACCGGCAGATGTCAGCAGCAGGCAGTGCTCCAGTCCGCCACGCACATCCACCACTCGCTCGCCCCACGAGAGTGCGGGCGTCATGATGCGGAAGCTGCTGGGCGGCATGGATGTCGACCCCGAGTTCCAGAGGATCCGTCGCCACCAGGCAGGCTGTGAGGTCGAGACTGTTGTTCCGCTGGACATAGCCGCCAGCTGCTGGTCTGACTGCGAAGCCGGCAACGAATACACCGTCCCGCCGGACGACAGAGCGATGACGCGGTCCTTTGAGAGTGCCACCTTGATAATGTCTTTGCCGGTCATCGTCGCCGTCAGCTCGGTGGCCGTTGCCTTTTCGCCCCAGAAGGCCGTCCCCCACTGCAGCACGTCTCCCTTCTCCGTCACTGCCACCCCGAGATCGCGGTCCAACTGCAGGTCGCGCAGCAGCTGGCCGTCCAAGGCGGCAATGCGCCGCGGCCTCTTGATCGTTGTCTCCTTCGAGTCTGGCGCCACCACCCGCCCGACATTTGATCCCCACGCGAACACCCCCGGTTTCTCGATGCTGCTCTTAATCTGTCGATTCTGCGAGCTGCCTTGCGCCTTCTCGGCCTGCTCGAATTCCACCTCTGCCTTGGGAATCACCACATTTGGTACTGGCTGCTCCTTTGCCACGCCGCTAGAGGCGTCGTAGGCATAGTATGCCGCGGCAGAGAAGGCGCCGACGCCGAGCAGCTTCAGCGCTTCACTTCCGCCACCCCGACGTCGACGTCCACCTCGCTGTAGTCCTCGACCAGGTATGGTGCTCGCCCGCCGGACAGCCGCCTGGAACGGCCGCGCCGCCAGACTAGGAAAAATGCGAGTGGCTGTACGCATTGAGGCCATTGCAGACCGTCGCTGGTTTGGAATGATGTTTTTTTGTCTTCCTATTCTGTTTGCTTGCTGAAAGCGAGCTATGGAGGCCTTGGTAAATTGCTAGTGCGAAAAGTGTTGCATTCCCCGTCCTCTGATTTGATGGCGCCCCATTGTCCTACCCAGCTCTTTTCTTCAACGGGACAAGTTCGACAGTACTGCCCTAATAAACAGCACAACGATCCCGAATGTGTTGACGGCTACGGTCCAAAAGTATATTAGAATATACTTGAGATCTCTTTCTGTCTTGTTCGGTGGCCTAATTGAGTTAGATGCTTGTTTGCCTATCAGACGAAGAAGGGAGCCATTGGTACCATTCGGGAATAGCCAGCTCACACCACTGAAGGTGAACAACCTTGTAGCGGAGTAGAATGCTTTCCATCTGGAGACGACAAACTTCCTTCTCGTCGGTTGTTAAAGCAAGCTTGGTTTCCACTCTCTCGATTTCTCTTTCGATCTTGTCAATCAATATTTTCGTAGTCGAGTCTCCAATAATATCATTGTTCATGTAGCACTGAGTAGCCTCTTTGATTTGCTTTACAATCCCGATCATTCTCGAGGGATCGAGCTTTACAACAACTTTAGCTTTTCCATTTTAAAATCTGGCAGATGGCTTTCTGGTGTTTGTGTCTGGGTGCAGTTTCAAGCCAGTAGCTGAGACTATGAAAATGGGATACAAATTCATTAGAAGAGAACACCCATATTCCAGACACAAAGTGCACCATTTATATTAACATTACGATCTTTCTCTCCAAAAACCATCGTTCTTGCCCCGTCGAATCTTCTAAGACAGCTGTGGATGACAAAATAGGAAAGAGGCAACACCGCCTAGCTCCCAAGCGGGCAGTCGCACCCCACTAGACAGCAGCCCCATATTTAATAGTCGCAGTACGGAGTACTCCGTAGTGCCTTATGTTTCGTGTCCCCTGGCGGTCGACATCGCAACCTCCACCAAAAGACGACAATCCGCATTGCGCTGTCTGTTTGCCCCCGGAGGCACCAGGCAACCCGCCCCGCCACCCACGTCTTCCTCTTTGTGACCCACCTCTGTGTGCTAGCCATGTACGAGGACTCCTGGTACAGCTTTGTGCCGGAGCTGCAACGCGGGCGCAATGCCGCCCAAGGCCCCGGACATCGACGTCGAGAGTCGCTGCTGCAACAGCCAAACGTGTGTTTGCCTCTTTACGACGGTGTATACCTTCTCTCTGACCACCGGTTTCCGCTGTGTAGGGAACCTCTCAATCGGCAGATGTGGTCGAGCCTCTCGACAAGCTGCTAGAAGAAGAATCGGACGACGATGAGGAGAGCGATATGCTACAGGCGCACGCGGAGGCGCTGCTTGGGCGAGCGAGATCTTTCCCGGAGCTAAAAAACGAAGCTTTGCGAATCAAAGCGATCAAGGCGGCAGCAGAAGAAGCAGCAACATTGAGGGCGCCAGCGAAGACAGCCGCCAGCCGCGGCCGAGACGGGACCAAGGAGAAGGAGAGGCAAGACAGAAGAAAGCATAGAAAGAAGAGAGTGGTCACACTAGAGGCGCTTTGCGTCGAAGGAGCGGACGGCGAGTGGCTTCTGCAGAATGAAGTCCCACCTCTTCTCGACTCCTACGACGCCGACCTGCTTGACGCAAGCCAGCAAGAATTCACGTACGCAACCGTCCTTCCGCTTTGGTGAAGGTCCAAGCTGACAACCTCTCTAGGCTCTACAGAGACCAGCTGGAAATGACAGAGAGACACCTCGGAGGGCTGATTGACGACGCAAGCGGGACATTGCAGCTGCTTTCGTCCCTTGCAGACTCATTTCGGGCTGTTGAGGAGCAAACAACGTCCTTTCAGTCGCAGTGTAACGACCTCCTGTCGGAGCAGCGGCGGTTGGAGAAACTGGCCGATGAGGTGGGCACGGATCTTTACTACTACGCCTATGCAGACGGTGTCACGCGCCGTCTCAATGCTATAGGTGCAAGCCGCCTTGTCGATGACGAGAGCTTTGGGGAAATACTGTCCAACCTGGACGCCTGTATTGCTTTCATGACAAAACACGTAAGTGTATCATGGTCATTTGGAGGAATGCAGAGTGCAGGCCGAACTGACACGTCTTAGCCGACCTATCGCGATGCAGAAACCTACCTTGCGCGGTACCAATCTCTTTTGACCAAGGCACTGCATCTGCTCGAAGTGGGCTTCAACTCGCGGCTGGAGAAGGTGACGGCGGAGCTGTCAAAGCAGATCGCAGCAACCCAGTCGGAGTCGGCACAACACGCGCTGGCCTACGGTCGGTTTGAAGAGCTGCTAGTGGACGGGTCATACTCACTGATCCCCAACGTGCAGCTGGTGATGGGAAAGTCTTACGACCAGGCTGGAGCGCCGTGGTCTGGGCGCCAGAGCTTCTCGGTCTACGTTAACACGGCAAACAATCTCCTCCGCACATATCTGGGCTGGCGAGATCAGAACCTCCGGTCGATTGTGCACAAGGAGATGGAAGCTTTTCGCAGCGAAGCCAAAGGCACAGCGACCGAGACGGCATCACGGAACTTTATCAAGCAGAGTTTCGAGCGGTCGCACCAAGAGTCGCTGCTGTTCGTCCGGGTGTTTGCCATTGAGCCACAGTACAGCACGCAGGTGGAGTCGGCCTTTGTGGCGATACGGGGACATCGCGGCGAGCTTGTCAACGCCATCAACATTGCGCCGCTGGCCACGAACCTGCAGACGGCACTCTCGGCAACGGCCGATCTGTCGATTGTCTGCAACGTGCTCGGGTGGATCACACATGAGTACCTTCTCCTGGACTACGAAGACGAAGATGAGGATGAAGGCGAGACGACGGCTCTCGCAACGCACAGTCGACAACTGGCAGCCCGGCTGCTAACGGAACATCTGTGGGCATTTACGGACGCCCTGTTTGAGGCGGAAATAGCAAAGACGATCACGAAAGCGCCGGTGGTGCCGGAAGCGCTGAAGATTGTCTCTGCTGCGGATGGCCACGCATCGTCGAATGCTTACCCACCGGTGCGACATGCACTGGAGCTGCTGGTCAAGTTCGATCAAGCCATGCCCAAGGAGCGTTGCGTAAGTTCCGGTCTATCTCTGATCTCTTTCACGCCCTCCCTCATGCTAACACGACGATGCAGCAACGAGACAGCCCTGTTGTGTTTAATATTGTTAAGGAAACGATTCTGGCACTGCAACGGGCCGAGGCACGCATAAAGTCGAGCCGGAGCAGCACAGATGGGGACCTGTTCATGATTAAGAACCTGCTGATCCTGAAGAACGAGCTGCTTTCGTTGGAAATCGGCGACATTCGCAGCAGCGGGGGCATGCAGCACTTTGGGCAGATCTGGGATGCGCTGAGCATGGCGCAGAATCTGGTGGGCTATTTCAGCACTTTTATCCCAGGGAATTCGCTCTGGTCGCGGGCCGCGGGCGTTGTGTCGGGGGCAGTGCCCGGGGCAGGAGAGAGAACATCGGCGTCTGGCAGTCTGTCGACAGCCGGGACAGCGGCAGCAGCAGCAGGATCGGGGACAGAGCAGGACGTCAGCGAGCAGCTGGACGAAGCGCTGCGACGGTCGATTACGGCTTTTACGCAGAAATGGGGCCGGCAGGTGCACGAGGCGACGTCACGTAAGCTCGGCGGCAAGAATGTGGCCAAGATCGAGCGGGAGTTGGACGAGCTGCTGCAGACGGCATTCAGCAGCCAGCCGGAAGTGGTGGCCAAGTTGAAGGAGGCGATCCAGATCCAGGCGGAGGCACACGATGAGCAGAAGGGAAGCAAGATCAGCCGCGTATAAAGGCTAGGACGTGCGAGGGCAAGGGTAGAAAAGCATTGTGAGCGCATTGGGCTCCATAAATCTAGCGAGAGTTTAATATGAAGTAGATGATGCGTCGGATTGTTTTTTTTTTCTTTTTTTTCTTTCTTTCTTATTACTTTTTCTCTTTCCGGTTCCCATTTTCTTATTTTCCACCCTTTCTTCTATTTCCCTTTCTCTTCCTCTTTCTCCCATCTCGGCTGCTCTTGCCTTGTCAGGGCCGATGGCGGATTGGAGTACGTAATTTTGTCGGTGGGGCAGCAGCGGGCGACGGCCAAGCTCCGGTCTAGGAAAGCATGTTGGTGTCCGTCCGGGGCAAGTAAGCCCCCCTTCCTAGCCGCCCTATTATGTGACGGCGATTTTTTACGTTTCTGCGACACACAGCTTGTATGCAAGATATGGAGATAGCGTACCAGACAATTGTGCGATAGTCGATTCCGTATTGCAGCATCGCCGAACGCACAAGAAGCACACAGTACAGAGCGAGGGCCGCAGACAGCTCGCCCACACAAGCACAGTCGCAGCACACAACACACAAGGACAAGAGGCAGAACTACAGCTATGGCGGACGAGGCAGGCATTCTGGACGAGCTGAACCACGAGGGCAGTGCGCTGCAGACGGCCAAGGATCTGTTTGCAGGCGCTGCAGGCGGTGTAGCCCAAGTGCTGCTGGGTAAGTGACTATGCCTGGCCTTTCTGCGCCTTCTGCGTCTTTCTTCTTTGGCCGACTGCTGACATTGGCAGGCCAGCCGTTTGACATTATCAAGGTGCGGCTGCAGACGAGCACGGCGTACGCGGGAGCAGGCGAGGCAGCGGCGGCGATCTGGCGCCACGAGGGGCCGCTGGCGTTTTACAAGGGCACGCTGACGCCGCTGCTGGGCATCGGAGCGTGTGTGTCGGTGCAGTTCGGAGCCTTCCACCAGGCGCGACGCTGGTTTGAGGCACGGGCGCAGCAGGCGCGCGGCCGCCCGGAGCTGACGTACGGCGAGTACTACGCAGCCGGTGCGTTTGCTGGCCTGGCCAACGCCGGTCTGTCGGGGCCGATCGAGCACGTTCGCATTCGCCTGCAGACGCAACCACACGGTGGTCAGCGGCTGTATGCTGGCCCAGCTGACTGCGTGCGCCAGCTGGTGGCCCAGAGCGGTGGCGGCCTGCAGGGCGTCGGCCGTGGCCTCTTCCGCGGTCAGGCCGTCACCCTCTGGCGCGAGGCCCAGGCCTACGGCGTCTGGTTCCTCACCTTTGAGTGGCTCATGAACGCCGATGCTACCCGCAACGAAATTGCTCGCAAGGAGGTGCCCGCTTACAAGGTCGCCTTTTACGGTGGCCTGGCTGGCGAGGCCCTCTGGCTGGCATCCTACCCCTTTGACGTCGTCAAGAGCAAGATGCAGACGGACGCCCTCGCCCCGGCCGACCAGCGCTTCCGGTCCATGCGCGACTGCTTCGCCCAGATCTGGCGTGCCGACGGCTTCCGTGGCTTCTGGCGCGGCCTGACTCCTACTTTGATGCGTGCCATGCCTGTGAGTGCCGGTACCTTTGCCGTGGTTGAGGCGACCATGCGGGCAATTAATTAAGGAGAAGAGAGGGCGAAGTAGAATGGGAGCACGAGAGAAGAGACTGGGGCCTGGGATTAGGATACAATCACGGAGTACGATGTATTAGATCTATGAGTCAAGCACGTGTTGTGTCACGTGTTCTTTTGAAACCCTCTACCCACTGCTCTCTACCCGCCGCTGCAAAATCAGTCGAGCGTTTGCCGGCGTCAACGAGGCCAGGCCTAGTTCCTGCAGCAGCTTCTTGGCCTCGGTGTTGTCGACAAAGACGCGGTCGGTGGCCTCCCGGAGGGTGATGGCAAGCTCGGCGGAGGCGGCCTCGACGGGCAGGTTGAGCAGCTGCAGGCCCTCGCGCAAGCCCTCGAGAGCGGCCGCGGCTGAGCGTGGAACGTACTGCTCTGTCAGGGTGGCGATGGCGGCGACGTCGCGGGCGAGCTGGGCGGCGCCCAGGGCCGAGAAACGGTGGACGACGAGCACCTCGCTCCACAGGAGTTCCTGCAGTTTCTCGAGGGCACCGCGCACGATGCGACGCAATGCGGCCGTGCCGAGAGCTTGTGAGAGGAAGTTGAGGTTTCGTCGGATGACCTGAGTTAGGGGAGATGTTAGGGGGGAGGGGTGAAGAAAAAAAAAAAAAAAAAAGACACTCACCCGAAGAGGCTCATCCAGCTCGGCCGTGATGGCCAGCTCTGTCGGATCTACCATTCCGCTGGCTGTTCCCTCAGCCACCGTCATCCATTGGGTTCGCAGCACGTACGGACGAAAAGCCTTGCGGTGGGACTCGGCCAGCGCGGCCACAAGAAAGTCCTGTGCGGTCTTGCGACGCCGACCAAAGGCCGCCATGGTCTCGTCAAAGAGCGCGCTGCCGCCCTCGTCGCCTAGCCGCGTCGCCCGTAAGAGCGCACGCTCCTGACTCGGCTGGTCGCCGCTCGCGGCCGCCCGTGTCTGCAGCTCCGCCCAGAGGAGGATGAAGAACTGATTAGTCAGCATACAAAGGAATTTTTTTCTTTTTTCTTTTTTTCTTTCTCTTCTTTTCCCACCCACCTCGTCATCTCCTAGATCCTGCAGCGTGTGCACGACGTAGTCGGCGCTGCCGTAGACGCGGCAGAGGGTCTCGAGGGCGCCGGTGCCGTCGAGGGCGGCCAGCTGGTCGCGCGTGACGCCGTGGAGAGTGCGGCCGACGGCCGACGTCATGGCAGCGTAGACCTCGAGCGAGCCGCGCAGGCGGTCATCATAGGCGTCGAGTACGGTAACCTGAATGTCGACGAGGAATCGGAGACGGTGTTGGAGCCGGCGCACGCCGCGGTACTGGGCCGTGACGGCCTGGAGGAGATCCATGACGCGAACGGCTGCTACTGTCGGCTTGGAGCGCGCGTGTGTGTTTGTGCTTGTCGCAGACGAGCTGCCGCGCACAGGACTGCCGGAGTCATAGTCGTAGTCGATGGCGTGGCCGTCGGCCGCGTCCACGATGCTGCGGTACCGCGCCAGCGCGCCATCCTTCTCGGCCTGCAGCCAGACGGCAAAATGGTCCTGGAGCACATCGGCCGCCAGACCGGGCCAGCCGGCCGTCGTGTCGGTCGCCGTTGCCGCGCCACAGCCGCCGTCATAGCCGAAGCGCGTCCGCAGCTCATCGTCCAGCGCGTGCACCTGTACCACGAACCCGCACAGAAACGGCTGTCTCTGCTCCTCTGGCGACGGTCTCGCCTCCAGCTGCTGCACCGCCCAGGCCGCCGTCTGTCTGACCTTTTCGCGCATCACTGGCAGCAGCGCCGCCACAAAGGCACATGCTGGGTCGACATACAGCGTCGTGGCCGCCGCGTCGACCACCGTGCCGCCAAAACGCGCCGCCAAGATGTCGGCGAAGCTGTCGCGCAAAAAGTCGGCCCATGCACCCACGCGGTCCAGCAGCCACGGAAAACACACGTCGGCCGTCTGGCGCGGCTCCGCCGTGCGCCGGCTGCTGAGGAAGTGGTACCGGAACTCTCGCTCAAAGATGTGCGCCATCACGTCGATCGGGAGAAGCACCGGTCTCGTCTCCGCTGCCGCTGTCGCGGCCGCCAAAATCTCCGGCGCCTGCAGGTCCACCAGCTTGGCAAACACGTCCCGCCAGGCCTCGTCTGCGCGCACTGCCGCGTCGATCTTCGGCCATCCTCGCGCTTCCAGCACCGCCTCGAGCTCTGCCCGCATCGTCCTGTTCATGTCGGCCCAAACCCTGTCCGCTACTGCGGTCACGTGTGCGGTCACGTGCAATTCGGCACTCTCCAGGCCCTCGATCTCCCCTTGCAGCTCTCGGCCCAGCTGCCGCAGCCGGCCGTACGGCTCCAGTGCTGCTCGCGGGTCTGCCGGCAGCGCCTCTCGTGCTGCTGCCGCCCACGTCGACACGTCTGCCAGCAGCTGCACGTACCGCAGCGCTGTCGACACGCGGTGCAGTTGCTCCATCGGCTGCTGCAGGCGCTGCACCACGGCCTCCGGCGCGTCCGATGCTCGCACTACCGCTAGCCGCGAGCCCACCGCCTGATCCAGTGCCGCAAATTCGTCTAGCTGTCCAACTAGCACGGCCTCCTGCGCCGCTGTCGTCTGTTGTGCCGCCGTCAGCGCTGCCGCGGCGCCCTCCAGCTGTGCCTGCAGCGCCGCCTGCTGTGCCTCGGCTTCTACTAGAAGTGCGCCCACTGTCTCCAGATCTGCTGCCGACTGCAGCTTGTCGTCCAGAAAGTCCTCCAGCCGTGCATCCGGCTCGTCAAATGGGAACATCACCGTCTCCTCTGCTGCTGCTGCTGCAGTAGTCGCTGTCATTGTTTCCACAGATATCAGTATGTAGTTCGTCCTGGAACCTCTCTTTCCACAGAGGACACGGCTGTGGCATCTCGTGATCGTTGACGGCGCGTTGGATCAGGTCTTTGGACGTCGTCGATTGCGATGCGAAGCTCCACCTGTCAGTTAGCTGTCCATTTTGGCCTTAGCTTAGGCGGTGGAGCAACATCGCTAGATTTGTAATATCGCTATATCCAGCCAACATGCAACTACGCATTTCATCACTTTATGGACAAAACAGCCATTTCACACCTTCAGCACGTCCATCTAGGAGATAGACATCAGTGCCCAAGAAGGAGGTATACCCATCGATGCCAGGTGTCTACAGGTACATGAATCTTATACTTCTGTTCCCCCGTAGACAGCCAATCCCAAACCTAACAATACTGCTGCTGTATAGAGTACTGTCTCCCATACTTACTTCTTGAACGTGGCCGACTTGCCGTTCTTCTCAAAGTGCATCCGTCTAGCGCCCTTGGGTCCGTCTGCACCCGTCTTCGACCGGTACGGATCAAACACCTTCTTCCTGCCGCCAGTCGCCTTCTGCTCCGTCTTCTTCGCGTTCATCACCGATCCGGCTGTGTCATAGTTGAATGGCACAAACTCCTCGCCGCCAACCGGCGCCCCTCCGTCACTATCCGAAGTCTGCGTCTGTCCGCCGCTCGCTTCGCCCTCCTCGCCTGCCGCCTTCTTTCCTGCCTTTGCCGTTGCCGAGACGCCGCCCTTGCCGGCCCCCTTCTTGCCCGTCTTGCCTCCCTTCAGCGTGAACTCTTCTTCCGAAGACGAGTCGGATGACGATGACGACGACGATGATGATGATGATGATGACGAGTCGTCTGCTGGTGCTGTCGCTTTTTCTGCAGCAGCTGTGACCGTCCGGCTGGGCACCACTGGCGTCCCGGCCGACTGCGGAAACTCGATATACTCCTCCTCGGCTTTCTTCTCCGTCGCTGTCGCTGTCGACTCAGCTGCCGGGCTGAGGATCCCTGCTGCCACCGCCGCCTGCACAAACGAGAACCACGGCGTGTCCATGTGCACTCCCGTCACCGCCTCGTCCTCGCCCGCTGCCTTCTTCTTGCTGCCGATCGGCGTTGCGCCCCAGAGCTGTGACACTCCGCTGCGCACTTCGCTGATGTCTGGCAGCTTCGCCAGCTCCTTGGCTCGCTCTGCCTCTCGTGCCTCCCGGCCTGCGCCCTTGTCGGAACCTGGCTTTGATGCCGCCCCGACTGCTTCCGATCGCAGAAACTCGGACGAGCTTGGTCCGTCAGCACCGCGCAACTTCGCCTGCTGGATCAGCAGGAAGATCTCCTCCATCGACGACTTGGTCTCCCGCGCCGCGTTGTTGAGCAGGCTCCACATCGCCTTGCGGTCCGATGGCAGAATCCGCGCTATGTCGCCCACCGACCGAATCGGCATCACATACCCCGGGCTCTCGTCCAGCCGCCGCGCCAAGTCGTCCCGCCACCGAAAGATCGCCTTGAAAACTGCAAACTGCGAGCTGTTGAGCATCGAATATGTCCGCATGAGGCTGTTGAGCCATCCACGGCTGCCCAGTCCCGTCTCCGGGTCGCACAGCGCTACCTCATGCCGCAGCATCGAGGTCTCCTTGGACCGCCGTAGTACGTACCCTGTCAGGCTGGCTTCTGGCAGCAGCTTTTCCGACTTTTCCGCCAGCTCGTTGCGCACCATGTCGTAGACGTACAGCAGGAAGTGCGTGTCCGAACGGGCATAGTAGAGCATCTCCTCCGGCAAGGGCCTGTAAGTAGCACGTGTCAGTAGCCACACAGCAACTACTATCACCTCCACCTTCCCGCCTGAAACTTACCGGATCCGCCAGTCGGCCATCTGGTACTTCTTGTCCGCGTCAAAGTCCACAAACTTCTTGAGCAGATACGCCAGGCTTCGTGCCGGGTACTCCAGGCAGTCGCATGCAAAATACGTATCAAACAGCCCAACAATATACAGGCCCAGGTCCCGCTGCAGCCAGACAATATCGCTCGTTGCACCGTGAAACACCTAAAGGAGACGTTAGCCATCTCAACGGACATCAGACAGAAGTGCAGCCTCTTACCTTAATTTTTGTTGGGTCCGCGAACACCTCGTTGAGAATCTCGAGCCGATGGCGCCACGGCGTCAACGTGTCCACCACCCAGTCCTTCTCACGCGTGCTGATCTGCATAAGCGATAAAAGTCCCGTGTATGTGCGGAAGTCATGGTGCTCCAAGTCTACCGCGATCACGTCCGCCTGTCGCAGTTCCTCCAGCATGGCCTGCACACCCTCAAACGTGTCGACCCATATCGCCTTGGTCCCTTCTGTGGGCTGGTACAGAATCGGCTCGCTCTTGTGGTAGACCGCCTCGGGATACCGCATCTTTGTGATTTCCGTTTCGTAGGGATGCTTGTATCTGCCAAATGTCTTAGCTCTTCTCCGTGTCGAAATGGCACGGGCCTTTACTTACTGTACAGACCCGTTCTCATCCACAAATGTCGTCAGGCTCTCGGCCAGCGGTACCGTGGCGTGTGGCTTGGTCGTCAGCAGTGGCTTCCAAGGCCCCTTGTCGAAATTGTCAGGCTTGTGCTCGAAGAGCTCCTGTGGCTTGGCGATGTTGGCCCGGCGAATGGACCAGTCAAGTCTTTCTGTTGTTGGCTTCGGTTTCTTTGACTCGGGGCCCTGCAAGCAAAGAAGTAAAGAGGTTAGCTATCCAGACAGGCTGTCGACCTTCTGTCGCGCGTGCCAGACTCACCACTTCAGTTGTAGGTGCATCCTTGCGCTTGAGCATGCCCGTGTACTCATCCAGGCTGGTGTCAGCCTTCTCCAGCAGAGCATCGATCACATCGACCACGCCTTGCCAATTGAGGTCTACATCGTCTGCATCCTCCAGTTCCAGCGGGGCCTTCCGTCCAGTGGATGCTGCTGAGGCTTTGAGCAGCTTGTTCGTCAGGCGCAAGAGTCGTTCCGCATTGTCATCGAGCTGTGATGCTACGTCAGGGTTGACTGTGCGCTGAAAGGTCAGGTCCTCGCTTGTGATGCTGTTGGCGCTGCGGTTGACGGCGACTAGGGCAGCTTGAATCTTCTGCTGCTGCGACCGGAAGTCCTCTGAAGCCTCCATCGCTGCTTTCTTCCTGATCCTTTGACTGCGTCGTCTGTTTGCCGTTGGCCGTCACTGCGTCTGCAGAGTTGAAGACCAATGTAGATGCCCTGCTTTTTTTTTCCTCTTGTAAAAAATGACGGCAGATCTTTCCCACCGCTTTGAGCTACTGGCGAGAGCTCCACTAATTACTTTTCGGCCCACTTTTTCATCCGCAAAGCTGTAAGCCACGTCAGTTTCCCTGAATGGAAGGCATGCTCGATGTTGCCGAATTCAAACGGCAGAAAGCGATACGACTGTTTCAGTCACGTGTTTTGGGCTGCTTTCCAATAAGGTACAAGAGAAATATATTAGAGCTTCTAAGTCTGTAATAATAGAAGCACGGTCTCATTTGCGGCAGGATAATCCATCCACAAGGGTATCCCAAAAGCTCAACAGAAAAAAAAAAGAAAAAAAAGAAGAAAAGCCATTGCGTTCGCATTTGTTTAGGATGCTGTTACCTGAGCGGGAGGCCTGCCTCCCCATGCCCCTACGACCAGAACAGATGCCGTCACCGTTGCGGTCACCGTCAAGAAATCCGTCACGGTGTCGTGCACGCTGACAGTCGCAGTAACGGTTTTCGTGACGGTGGTAGTAGTGACGGTTCCGGCATTAGCGCTGGCGGCTGTTGTCGTTTCTGCCACTGCTGCATCTGCTGTCGGTTTTGCTGTAACGCTCTCTGTCACCGGAATGATCGTCAACGGAATGGAGATTGGCGAAAAGGTTGAGGACGGCGACTCTGTAACAGTTGTCACGGCTGTCTGGATCTCGGACTTGGTCTTTGTGACCGTTGCAGTCCCCTCGGTGATCTCCTTTGTCGTCACAGACGGAGTGGCCACGGTGACGGTCGTTGTGGCCTTCTCCGAAGTCGAGGTTGAAGCCGCACCGGCCGAAGAAGACGCAACCACGATAATGGTCGTGGTGGCCACGTCAGAATGGCTCACTGATGTAGAGGACGAGGTGATTGTGCCAGACGTTTTGACCGTGACAGAGGACTTAGTCGTGCTCGAGGTTGTACTAGCAGACAGAGACGTGCTGCTTGCAGTGGTCGTGCCAGACGAGGAGATCCCCAGAATGTTTGCGGCCGTGATCTTGTCGACGCAGCCGACTAGCACACCGCTCGTCACATTCTCTGGCATGGCGAAACAGCTGGTTCCGGCTCCACAGGTCGAAAGGATCGCGAATTTGCTCTGGCTGGCGTCGCACTCCATCAGGTTGCCGTCGATGCAGGCTGCTTGGCCGCTGGAGCAGGCTGTGTCCGTAGTCGTGACCGCAAACACCGTGTTCAGGCGCTGTGCGGTGGCCAGATTGTTGGCGTATACAGCCGAAGACACCGTCGTGGCCGTTCCTGTCGGTGCTGTCGACTGTACGATTGTCGGCAAAATCGTGTTAGTCAGCGAGGCTGTCAGGCTGGTAGCCGCAGAGGATACAGACGAAGCAGATGAAGATGATGTCGATGTTGTCTTCTGGGTGGACGAGGTCGAGATTGACAGTGTTGAAGACGACGAGGTTCCCGAGGCTGATGTTGATGACGTTGAGGACGTCGATGAGACCGAAGAGGAGGTCTTCTGTGGTGATTTCACGGTGGTCACACCAGAAGCGGTTGCCAGGAACGGCGAAGGTGTCACGCCGGCAGTTCCAGCTGCAGTCGTGCCGTTGGCGGTCGCGTGTCTAGCAATTGAGCTACTGGAAGGGGTTGCTGAGGCCATGGTTGTGGACAATGTCTCAAGTGCAACGCTGGACGATGTGGACGACGTGGACGACGTGGACGACGTTATTAACGACTTTGTAGCTGCTGCCGTAGACGCATTCTTGCTGCCGCTTGTGAGAGGAATCACAAGGCCGTCCGACGTGACGAATGTGACGGTCTGCGAGGTTTGTGGCGCTGACAAGGACGACGATGACGAAGTGGCAGCCGTCAAAGCGGTGACTGTCGGATTTTTTTGCGTCGTGGTTGCTGAGGAGCTGGATGCAGTCGAGCTAGTTGCTGTCACGCTGGTTGCTGTTGAAGTGACTGTTGAACTGGATGCTGTCGAACTAGACAATGTCAAACTGATAGCCGTCGAACTGGCTGTCGAACCGGTTGTTTTCAAGCTGACTGCCGTAGTTTCATCAGAAGAGGTGAACGTTACCAAATTAGATGTCGTCGCCGTCGTGCTGGATAGGGGACCCAAATTGAGACTGTTTGCCATAGTCAGTGGTGTCGATGACGTTGATGATGTAGCAACCAGATTGGCAGTGGCAGCAATTCTTGTATCGTTGAAATAGCCACCAGCTGTTCTCCGGATGTGCGGCCGCAGTGGACCGGCCACTGCAGCAGTCGTCCAGAGAAGAAGCACCGAAGAGTATGCGAGATGCATGGTTGGTGTTGTCTGCTATGGGATGAGTATGAAAGATAGGCTTGTGATTTTCTGTTTGGCGGTCTTGTTTGTCAAAAAAAAAGCGGTATTTTCTCAGAAATGGAAACAGACGAGAAGGCGAGAAGGCAACAAGGGGAAAGATATGTAATATGAAGACGGACAGAAGCCAGCTGTCCACACTGAACAAGGCGAGATTAAGACAAAACAAGAACAGCTAGTTCAAGTGATGTTCGTCGGCGCGGGCTCACAAAGCTCGTTACAATGGCAGACACAACAAAAGAGATGGCTAGAACAAAGCCGGTTAGAATAGGCTGGTCTAGAAAGACGAAAATAAGTGAAAGAATGTAAAGCCAGTGACGACGACCGCGGGAGAAAACGACGAAGAGAATGAAGAAGAGAACAAAGTGTGCGTGCTGTTACAGAAGAGAAGGTGAAAGGAAGTTGGAAAAAAACCCGGAGAACCAACGAGACCGAAGGGAAGGGCGACACAGGAAGTGCGATGCAAGACCGGCGAGGCTCAGGAGGGCAAGGCCGGAACCACTAGATGAAACGGCCTTTGAGCTCGGGTGATAGTCAGGCGACAGGTCCAGGGGTAGAGGGAAAAAAAAAAAAAAAAAAAAAAAGACCGGCTGCGAAACGAGTGGTAGCGGAGGCGATTGTGACGAGGGGATTTCAAAACGAAAGATGGACTGCGAGAGGCTGTGGAGTTGTCACACTCGAGACAAAAGAGGTGCATCTGGCTTGCTCTTATGTGTCTCTGTCTGTTGGGGTCCAGATGCGCTCCGGCAGACGGGGGACATAGTCGTCCGTGCCAAAGGGCATTCCCGTCGGCCATATCTGCAAGCTGCAGACTTTTGCAACGGAAATCGAGACCGTCCTTTTCTCTGCTTCTTTGTCCCGGCATGTTGGACCAGGGTGCGTCTCATGGTCCAGAAGCAAGGCAGCGTCTGACGGCCAGTCATCGTCTCCCACGGCCAGATCCTTCTCCTTTGTCGCGGGCTGCGTTTTCAGTCCTAATTTCGCCGCTTTCTTCGCCAGTTGGCATCTCTTTGTGGAGCCTTGTCCTCTGCGAGTAAGGTAACGGGTCCAAGATGTCCAGACGGAAAGAGCACATAATTCCCGGAGCCGCCAACAAGGGGCTCTGGCTCAGCCCAGAAGGGTCTTTCTCGCTGTGGACTGTGGATGCGCTATACGAAATCCTCGCCAGAGAGAGATGGCCAAACGTTCCACGGAAGCGACAGCATCCAAAAATACCAAACAAAAAATCGGATGCTCTTGTCCAATGAGGTTTAGTGGGACTCTCATGACCCACTAAATAGTCTCCTGTTTCTGATCGCTGTTAAGCCGCTTGCAAGCTAAGCGATGATTGGCTGATTTGGCCTTTGACAGCCTCCTCTGCTTGACGCCTCTTCATGCCTCTCATCCAACCGCTGGCTCTCTGGCGCATGTCGGCGGCAAGATTGAGTGATTCATGGTATTTGACCCGCAATGGCTTTGATCCTTGTAGGAAGACAAAGTACGCATGTGTATATGGATCATCTAATTTCGTTTTGTTGTTCTTTCACACGTAATCACCCTAACCTATATACAAATAAGGGCGTTCATCTTGAGTCGGAAGGTATATGTAATGTAATAATAGATAAGTCTAACGAACTACTTAATTATATATTCTTGCATACGAAGAAGCACTTGAGAGCAGAAAAAAACACCGAAAGGGGTCGTGCTACTAGCATTATCATACAGAACAGATTACATCTTCCGCAACCGCTTACCGTAAGCTGTTCATGTATCTGGGGATTTGCTTGTATTTCGTAACTCGGTTGTTTTCGAAAGATTGGGTTTATTTCCGAGCTATTGGTGGATTAAATTATGAACAAACTATGCAAGTCGTTGACGAGCCGGTGAGAAGTTCGATAGAGAATGAAGGGATGTAGGACTCAACGCATCTTACGGGATCTAGAGCAGCGGGGTAAAGTGTGCGCTATTACGGATAAAGGAGGAGGGTGCCTGAGGGGAACTCAACTCGGGAGTTGTGCATGCTCTCAAGGTTATTAGAGCATCAGAGAGCGTATAAAATGGCCAAAGATCATCTAACTAGCTACTAGGTTGTAGCAACAAGCGGAGATCAATTTCCAAACAGCAGCTTCCTTCTTCCGTGAGCTCTAATAAAGGCTATTTTTTAGAGTGACAATGATTTCCAGGCACATTCTGCCTCTTGTCGTCGGGCCATTCCTCGTCGCCTCTGCCTTTGGCGGATATTCGGCGTCTCTTTCCTTTGAGGATACGGATTACGGCCCTGAAGACTTGCTGGTCAGGGACTTTCTTGTGCTGGGCGGCGGAGCCAGCGGCACCTATGCTCGCCGGTGCGATTGACGGACTACAACCGTTCCGTTGTCCTGGTCGAGAAGGATAATCGGCTTGGCGGCTGTACGCACACGTACATCGATCCGGTGTCGGGAAACACGACGGACATTGGAGTTCTCACGTACGACAACCTCACGGAAGTGCGGGCCTTTTTTGGGCGCTTTGATATCCCGCTTGCACTTATAGAGGACCAAGATACAACCAGTGCATACGTCAACTTTCGAAACGGCCAGCCGGCAGCCAGTCCAGACCAAGCTACAATCCAGGGCCTTTTGGGCTACTTCGATACGCTGGCCCAGTTTCCCTACCTCGCAGACGGGTTCGATCTGCCTGAGCCCGTGCCGGAGGACTTGCTTCTGCCGCTGGGCGACTATCTTGAAAAGTACAATTTGAGCAGCATTGCCTACTTCATCTTCGACCAGGCGCAATGCCAGGGAAACCTGCTTGACCAGCCGACACTGTATGTGGCCAAGTACTTTGGAACGGTTAACAAGGCGTCTGTGGTGCACGGCTATCTCACGTCGGCGCGGCTGAATAACTCGGAGCTCTACTCGGCATCGCAAAAGCACCTCGGTTCAGACGTCCTGCTACAAAGCCAGATTCTAGGGCTCCGGCGGACCGGACACGGCGTCACGGCAATCGTTTCCACTCCGTCGGGAAAGAAGCTCGTCAAGGCCAAGAAGCTGATATCGTCCATCTCCCCGCAGCTCGACAGCGGCAACCTCGCCGGCTGGGATCTCTCTGCCAAAGAAACGAGCCTTTTCGGACAGTTCAACAGCTCGGCGTACTGGACCGCGTTGGTGACTAATACAGGACTGAGCAGCTCGGTGATGTGGAAAAATACAGACCCGGCGCAGGTCCTAGATATCCCTCGGCTCCCGCAGGCCTACGTGATCTTCCCGACGGGCACCATCGAGAACGTCCTGCACGTCTACTACGGCAGCCCATACGCAATTCCGGAAGAGCAGGTCAGACAGGACATCGTTGCCGAAGTGCAGCGAGTGCAGGCACTGGCCGGCGTGCCCATCACACAGCCGGAGTTTCTGATCATGGATGCCCACATACCTTTCCAATGCACAGTAAGCACGGATGCGATCCGCAAGGGGTTTTACAGGGACCTGAACGGACTGCAGGGCGAGCTCAGCACATTTTGGACGGGAGCAGCATTCCACACTCACGACTCGTCGTTGTTGTGGCAGCGAACAGAGAAGCTGTTGCCGTCTTGGTTGGCATAGGGTTTATTTTGATCCTCGCCTGCATTTCTATAAGTGCTATGTCAGCCCTACTTGGCTTATTTTACTTTCAAACATACCAACCACATTGTGAATTTCGTGAGCCTCTTGTGAAATTACTACAAAACGACACAAAACGACATATACGAACCAAGTACACAAAGTGCTCTTATAGCCATGCTACATCACGGAGTTGGAGGGAGTTTATAACAGAAGTTATCCACCTCAAGTGAACCACTTCTGTTCTCGCTGTTTCAAACACACGTCGCCTCATCATTGCCTTATGATGAACATGTCATGCAATGTGCTTGCTACCAGGTTCATGTCTTGCCTCAATGCTTCTGTACTATGACTTTGCACGAAGCTATCCTCGCTCGAACGCTACCTCTGCGACATCGACGGCCAACCTGCCTAATGCCAAAATGCTGACCGCCTGGTCACGGACACGAGTGTGAGCGCAATGCAGCCAGGTTGTCATAATTATCAGCTCCCTCGCCGACTTCACGTCGTGCACGGGGACGTATGCGATAAGCAGGGCGTATCTCGAAAAGCTCACTGGGCATGCGTTGTGTAGGAGGCTTGAATCCCAAGTTCATCCGGATGCAAGGAGGGATAAAATGCCCCTCTGCGTAAGCCAAACTCTGTACGGAGTAGAGATTCCGGAGAGAAGCCACATTGGTCAAGTATCACCGCCAATCAACTTGTTCGCTGCTTATCTTCAGATACTGGAGTTTGAATAGAGCTGTTTTTTTCATCAATTCCGCTTCTCGTACTTCTCGTTTCTCTCGTTTCTCACGGACATAGAAATAAACGAGGTCATCGACATGAATTGTTTATGTGATACGTGCGAGAAGACGCTTAGACTTACCACCTTCGATCTCAGGCCGAAAAACGGCAAGCTAACCCAACAATACACTCTACATGACTCAATAAAGTCTTTTCTCGACTCAGTAGACAAGAAGTGCTTTATCTGCTCACGTCAATTCGAGAGACTAAGTGCCAGAGGGCGGGAGTTAATGAGAGCCAGTAAAGAGTTACCTACACCAAATGTCGTCAGCATTGAAGCTCGAAAGCACTCGTTACCAGGATGCATTGAAATGACAACTGACTTTACTCTGCCATTGACAAACTTTCCTTACGATTGGCCAAACATCACATCCCTAATTTTTGAGACACGTCAAACCCAACTTACCATTGCTCAATCCTGGCACATCTTCGTTGATGATACGTCAGAACACTCGCCTGTTCTAGTCAGACCCTCGTCAGATAACACCAATTCTCCGCAGACGGTTGAAACCATCAGGAAGTGGGTCCAGATATGCGAATCGAAGCATACTGTCTGTAATGGTCGGCGGAGGAATCCATTGTGGCATCCAACCCGTCTTCTAGATCTTGGCCCCTTAGGCGGGCCCTATAGCAAGACATGCCGTGTGGTTAGTCAACAGGATGCTTTGCCCGACGAAGCATATGCCACACTTAGTCACCGCTGGGGAAATAAGCATATGGTATGCCTCACAACAGACAACATGATCGACTTTGCTGGGAATGGGGTTCCGATTCCATCCCTAAGCCAGACTTTCCAAGACGCCATTTTCTACGTACGAGCTATACTGATACATTATCTTTGGATCGACTCCCTTTGCATTATTCAAAAAGGTGACGGGGGAAAAGACTGGCTCCGAGAATCGGCGACCATGCAACATGTGTATCGGAACTCGTATATCAACATCGCGGGTGACTAGGGTGTGGACAGTGACGGCCTTTTTTTCTCACGGGAAGTCGACCAGTTCAGACAAATTCGAGTTGAGCTCTAGAGGTGACCCGGTCGCCGCTCAGCAGTTGGGGTTGGGTACTACAAGAGCGTCTACTTTCGCCTCGCAATGTTCACTTCACCGGGAAGGTCCTGGAAAAGCGTTGCGCTTATTACTTGAGCAACATTGGATATAAAGTGACCGACCAGCCTTACCAGTACTGGTTTGATATTATGGAGGCATTCGGAAACTGCCGGTTCACGTACAATTCCGATAGACTGTTTGCAATATCTGGTCTAGCGAGGGATTTCAAGTTGTTACTGGACGATACCTATGTCCTTGGGATTTGGACGAAGCATTTGGCAATCCAAATGGCGTGGGAAGCCGCTTACCCCCTCCTGGAACGGGAAACGTTTATCATTGAGGGCGATGCACATACGTCAACGTGTCAGGTACCTACATTTTCCTGGGCTTCTTGTATGTGGGATTTTACTCCACAGCATCCACTACAAGGTGGCGCATTGCCGGAGACGCAATGCGTGCGGTACCGCTCTTCGAACCTTCTAAACGTAACGACACCACCGAAAGAAGATGTGGCCATCACAGAAGACATTTTCGAGCCGGGACCGGAACCTATGGTGGAGGTGAGAACGGTTGGCATGCTAAGGCGTGCTGTTCGAGGCCAGGGAGTAGGAGAAAGTGTTCGTGCGTGGTCGGATTGTCCTCCAGCAAAGTTTCTTGAGCTTGCAACCGAAGCCCGAACCTTTTATTACATGCCCTGGCAAGACACGTACAGTCAACCAAATGCTTGTATATACGGCAGATCCAACTGGAAACTCTTGCTACTGGATCTCGTTGATGGAGCAATGGGATGCTATCGTAGGATAGGCTACACTAATGTTCGCACACTCCAACAGGACATTTTCATGGCACCACAAGAAGACGAGCAGTCGATTCCTTGTTGGTCTTATGATGTGGAAACGGGTAAACACACAATTTATATAGTGTAGTGCTAGACCTTTCTATGCTAAAGCCATCTGCCACTCAATGGGGTATACAAAGACTAACAGCTCTTAGGATATCTTTCAATACATAGCCACACGTAGAAGCCGACATACAGGTAGATCCCATTATCGATCTCCGAGGGTAAGGTATTACAATGGTATTTCCTATGGTAGTTACCACAACTCGCCCAAGTCTCCAACACAGTCACTAGCTAGACTCATCGCCCACCATGGTGGCCTCGCTATCGCTGTCGTAGCGCGGCCTCTTTGCCGTCAGGTCGATGACGACGGGAGGCGGCCTCTTATGGGGCCGGTCTTCGTCGAGGTCCGAGTCGGCGGTGTCGGCCAGCGAGACGACGGTGGCACCAGAGACGGTGGACCTGCGCACGCTCGTCTTGAAGATGCGGTTCTGCTTGAACGGCGAGCTGGCGGACGAGGTGGCGGTGACAGTAGTCAAGGGTGTCTGCCTGTTTTTGGGAGACGGCCTGCAGGATGACGGTGGTCTAGGATCTTCATCCAGACTGCCGAGCCAGGCCTCGCGCACGGCAAGGCCGATGGCCATAGCGAGTGGTCGTGCGACAGCGTTGCCGACCATCTTCCACTGGTCCTTGGGCGAGCCGACGAGGACGTCATCGTCGGGCATGCCCTGGGCGCGGCGAACCTCGAGGACGGTCAGCGGGCGTCTGTGGCGCCAGTGCAGGACGGCGCCGGTCCATCCGTCGGCGGCGTTGCAATTGGTAGTGACGGTGGCGAGCAGGCGAGTCGGGTCGACGCGCTTGTAGGCGTTGGTGGTCATCTTGGCGGCGAGCACGTGATCAGTGAAGAGGACGCGAAGCGACGGCGAGGTCGCGGGGTCCTCGTGGCGGCGGGCCATGGCACGAGGCACGTTCATGCCAAAAGGAAACGGGGGAACGTAAGCGATCTGAAGGCGCATCTGGTCGGACGTGTCGGCGCAGACGCGATGATCGGGATGGGGGATGCAGACATCGACAAAGCCGTCATCGACACAGGCAGCCGGGCCAATCTGCAGGTCAGCAGTGGCGCGGCCGATGGACACAAACGGAAAGGCCGTGGGACCATCCCAGGCCTCGGCGATGCAGTCACCGTTGGCAAGGCCGCCGACAGCCGTCGTCGCGTGGAAGTCGGATGGGCTTCCGTGAGACGGCAGCGGAAAGACCGGCAGGCGGACGGCGGGCGCGGCAAACAGCAGAAAGACGCGCTGACGACTCTGAGGCGCACCGTAGGCCCAGGCGTTGCCCAGATGGACGGCGACCTGGTAGCCGAGACCGACGAGAGCGCAGAGCAGCTGTCCAAAGATGTCTTCCCGGTGGTTCTTGTCCTGCTGTCGCGGCTGGCGGGCCACAAAGGCCGGCACGTTCTCGAGCACGCCGTACAGAGGTCGGTACAGGTCTACCATCGACGCAAACGACGCCACCATCGACCGGTTCTTGTACTGCTTGGGCGCGGCCTTGTCGCTGGTCAGGACCGAGAAGCCCTGACACGGACTGCCGCCCGAGATCAGGTCCACCTCGCCCGGTGCTGGCACTGCTCGCGAGTAGCGTCCCTGCAGTGCGCGTGCCAGAAGCTCGTCAGCCGAGCCCAGAAACGGCTCGACCGCGTCGGCTGTCGCTCGGTTCGCCATCAACGTGTGGATGGCCCGGTCCCAGATGTCGTTGGCCCAGCGCGTCTCCACCACGCCGGCGTCTTCCAGCCCGCGACCCAGACTGCCGCAGCCGCAGAACAGGTCTAGTGCCCGCAGCTTGCGCTGGCACGTCGGCGTCGGGTGAAAGCCCTGGCGCAGCGAGACCGGCTCCTGGAGGGGGATGTAGGTTGGGGATGAGGTGGTGTTGGATGTGGCTGGTGCCGTGGCTGATGCGGCGCACTGTGTATTGCTGACTAAGCACTCCTTGTGCGTCATAAAGAACAGGTTCCCCGCGCCGCCGCGATTATACGGTGACGGAATCGAGCTGTCGGCTGGGAAGACGCGGACGACACAGCGGCCGACGATGCGGCTGGCGGGCAGCGATACGATCTGCTGGCTGTACACGAGCTCGTTGTCCGCAGCTGCGGGTGCGGTCGCATCGACAGCCCGCCGCCGCAGCAGTCGCCGCAGTCTTGCCATCGGGACCGGCTCTCCTTTGATGGAGTTGTCGTCGGCAAAGAGAGCGACAATCGCAAACGGCTCTGAGCGGACATCGTGCGCGGCCAGTGTGGCCAGCACCGTGTCGCCGACGGCTAGCGGCCGTGCAGCTCCAGCATAGCGATTAGAGCCGGCATCGACCAGGTCGGCGAACAAGGCCAGCATCGGGCTGCTCTTGCAGACGGTATGCTCGGCTTGCAGGCGGACGAAGCACCTGTCGGCACAGAGGTACGTCTGGCGCACAAAGAAGTCGGCAGTGGTGTCGGGACGACCAAACCAGTCGACCGAGTGCACGGCGACGACGTCGTGCTCGGCTAGGAAGACGTCCTCGTCGCAGGTGCAGTGATCCGACAGGAAGAGCTCGTTGCGCCACGGATACCGCATCTGGCGACAGGGCGTGTGCTCGGGCGCATAAAGCCAGGCCACGTCGAGGCGCCGTCCGGTCGGAGAGCTGCTCGTCACCCGGTGCACCAGCGCGTACCAGAACGGGCTGCGCTCGCCCTCGGCACTCCAGCCAGACCCTGATGCCGTCGAGTCGCGCAGACACGAGATCACGTCGCCTACCTGGATCGCCCGTAGGGCCGCCTGTTTGTCGGCAGCCTCGGGACCTGTCCGGAACGATGTCTGGCACTGGGGCAGAATCGACGTCGCATCACCGCATCGAGCCACACCCTTGCCCGGGGTCTCCTGCAGATACGGTCCGATGGCCAGGTGTGAGAAAAGCCGGTAGTTGTAGGGCGTCACCACCGTCGGCTGCACCGGCTGGCGGTCTAGGTCTGGCGTCCAGTTGTGGTACAGCTGGCACGAGACCTCGCGGAAGAAACCGATCGACCGGCCACGCTCCTCGCCCAGAATCGAGCTTACCTCCTTCCACAGATACTCTCGGTGGGCCGTCACGGCTGTGCGGAAGTCGTCGCGCCCAAACTGCGCGTGCCATCGCCGACAGGCTGTCGACTGTCCGTGTACTCGTCGCAGCCACCGCGCAAAGGCTGTCTTGAAGTGGGACAGCCGCACGCCGCGTCCGTCGCTCGTGAGATGCTCGCAAAAATCGACAAAGTGCTTGCCCAGATCGACGATCCAGAGAAAGGGCCGGAAGAAGCGCTTGTACACCACCGATGGCCGTCCGAGCCGGTAGAACACGTTCCGCGTCCGGCCCACCTCTGATCGCAGCCACACGCTCTCGGCTGCCGTATCGCAGTCCGCCCCGTAGTTGTCTACCGGTACTTCCACCACCGGCACTCGCTGCACGTAAAACTGCCTGCTGCTGCCACCGACGCTGAGGATCCCGTCAAAGTACAGTCGTGGGCTGAGCCGCTCGTCTGTCCCGAGATGGTGCAGCGACACCAGACGCGCCTGCGTCTTGTCTGGGTCTCGATAGATCTCAAACTCGTCTAGTTCCAGCTCGACATAGTCCTTGTCGATACAACGTAAGCGTGCCGTCGCCAGCAGCTCGTCCACCGCCGTCGTCTCGACCGTCACTGCTAGCCGCGGCTCGTAGTTGACCGCCACAGACCGCGGACTCGTCACCGTGGATTCCGGCAGCTGCACGCTCAGTGCCCGCGCACCCTCTCTCATTCTTGGCCGGTCGTCGCCAAGAAAGTAAACAAAGACGCCCAATCGCTACACCCTGCCTAGCTTCAATGCCTGGCGTTAAGGCCTGTCCTGTAGCGCACACTCGCAACGCGTCGGACCAACAGACAACGCACGCCGGACAGAGAATAAAATCACTTGGTTGGCTGGGTAAGTGAATGTCCCGTTTTCAGCTTTGCTGCGCCGAATTGTGGACTTGGAGGAGGCTGGGAGTTGAAAACTAGCTCAAGCGCTGATTGGTCAATTCGACTACAGACAATTCAGCCCAGTGCAAAGCTCTATTACGCCTAGACTATACACCTGGACGCACCCGAGACCAGAAGGCTGCATTGTGCTCTTGTCGGTGCCACCGCACAAACGCGTCTGCATCCTCCTGCGTCGGCCATCGCCACGTGCAGTATTTTCTCTCCTGCAGTGCGCCCATCTGCCGCTCCAGCTGCTCCAGCACCGACCCTGTCACCTGCGTCTCCGCAAACGCCCGAAACATGACCAGAACACGGCCTATCGTCGAGTACTGCCCGTTCAGCACGTCCTTGGCATCCTCCAGCACCGTCTCGTCTTCCCACATCCGCAGTATCCACCCTACCGCCTGCACCATCCCGTCCACGTCCCCCATATACCCCAGTGTCTGCATATAGCTCTGCAAGCTGCCGGCTGTGAAATTGTGTCGCGTTGCCGGATGGTGCTGGCTGGCCGGAGACCCGCCTGCCATCTCCGAGAATGCTGAAACGATCGTCGCATGTGCCATCCGCAGCAGCGGCTGCAGGTCGCCGCCACCGTCTGTCGTCAAGCCCATGTCCGTCCACCGCAGACATTTCTGTGTCGCCTTGCAGAGACCGTCCAGCACCACAACATCCACGCCGCCGCCCATCTTCACCAACCCAAAGACTCGCAGCGCCAGTCCCAGCGCCTCGCGGTCGTGGAACCGCCTGTCTTGTGTGTTCTCCGCGCTGACTAGCAGCTTCGGCTGTGCCAGTGTCTGCATGATCGTATGCCACGGAGCCTTGTACGTCTGCCCATCGTCCAGCGTCGGACGGAGCCGCTGCGCACAGATGTTGATCGCATGGTGGATGAGCCCTGCACGCCGCATCTTGCCCAGCCGAGCAGGCTCTGCCGCCAGTCGTGGCTGGAATCGGCACATCAGGAAGATGTACGCCCCCAAGTTGCCCAGGGGAATTTGCTGCAAAACTTCGAGCGTCGGCCCGGCGGCCGCATCACGTCGACGGTGCCGTGAGATCGTGCTCGAGTCGGCCGAAGGCACATGAGGGAGCTGTAGTGCAGATATGGCCGCCTTGTCCAGTGGGCTGTCGTGCAGATACCGCATCGCTGCCTGCATCGACGGCGCATGCTGTATCAGCACCGAGAGACAGTCGCCGACCGGCCGGGTGCCGTTGTGCAGCATCTGCGAGTACAGCCCCTCTACTGTCGGTGGTCGCAGCCGCTGCTTCTCAAACGTCGTCAGCGTCGCATCGTTGACCGGGAACACTTCGCGCGCATCGCCCGGCAACAACGCATGAGCTGGATCTGGCAGTTGGTTGACCGGTATTGCCACAAGCTTCTTGAACATCTCTGTGTACACCTGCACGCTTGGCTGCAGCCCTTCGGTCGGGCTGGTCTGGAACTCGTGCCACGCCTCGTTGATGTCGCGCGTGGCCTTTACCCGTGCCGCCCAGGTCGAGAATACGTTCAGGTTGGCCTGACGACCCGTCCACGTTCGCGGGCTCAGCGATCGCGTCTGTACCGTTGGCGCCTCGCCGGGCAGGACGCCGCCCAGCACACTGAGTGCACGGTCATGCTCCATCTCCGAATATCCCGCTTCGTGCATGAGAACCCCGGCCTTGACACTCCTGCTGAAGTCGTCTGCCGGCTCTCGCTTCTCGTCCAGGCCGTCCCAGTCTCGCCGGTACGGCGGCCATGTTCGCATCATCCGCAAGGCAACCCGTCGCTCTGCTGGCGACTTGCCCAGCGCCAGCATCACCCTGCGGATCGCCCGGAAGCCCGACCGGTTGATGAGCAGTGGCCGCGGCAGCGTCGTCGACATGGCGAGCATAATCTTTTGCGCCCGCCAGTTGTAGCGCATCTGGAACACAGGCTGGACGGGGGACTTGCGCTGGAACATCACCAAGGCGTAGTTGAAGATAGAGCACGCGTCTGAGTACGCTTTCCGCCCGTTCTTGGCCACCTGCTGTGTTATCTCGACGTACAAACACACCAGCTTTGCAAGTGCTGGAAGTGCCGACGGCCATACCCGAAGGTAATGGTACACGAGAAGGCGAAACAGCGTGGCAAAATTCCACCGTGTCATGTTCAGACCAGGGTCCAATGTGCGTCGCACAGCTCCGAACGGCAGCGCTGCATCTGGAGGAGACGCTTTGGAGCGAACGTGGTGGCGGTAGACATAGTCATAGATGGACTGGAGAGAGCTTCCCTTCTGGAATCTCTGGTCGTGCCGCAGCAGCTGGAACAGAAGAAATATCGGCTTCGGTCGGTCCACCGAAACGAACCGTTCAATTCGCTCGTCCGCATCTTTTCCTTCCATGATCCAAACCCAGTGCTGAATGTCCCCCTCGGAGATGCCCTTGAATGCTAGGCTGTTCAGTCGAGTGCGCCACTGCCCATCGTCACACAAGCTCTGCGAGAGGCTGGTCTTCATTTGCGCCTCATCCTTCCGTATCATCATCTGCAGCGTCACTATCGGAAGTCGCAGGCTCCGACTCCTCGCTGCCTCGTCGAACCGCTGCCATGCCCTGAACGTCAAAGGCGTCGTTCGGCTCCGGAGCCGCAACGCAAACGTTCCACTGGGCGAGTCGCGGAGGTACTTTGGGAACCTCCGATGACGGCGCCAGCCGACCGTAGTACCAGAGCTCTTCTTCGGCTCGGCTGCTGCTGAATGTCGTAGCGTCTTCGAATAGCCAGCATGAAAGTGAGAGATGTGGTTCAAGCCAAGGCCCAATTCTGGGCCGAGCCGCACCGCATCCCTATGACGGATGATCCTCGAGACCAGCATGAGGAGATCACACGGTGGGCAACCATCTCGACGTGCGAGGGAAAATACAATGGTTTGGTGACGACGCAGCACGGCGAGAATTAACTTTCCTAGTCGTAGTCCCAAAAATTGTAACTGCTAAAAGAAGAACGCTGAATGGCTGATCCATGTCACGAGCATGATCACGTGACACCGTGCTACCCTGGCCCGCAACCTTTCCGCTCATGCAGATGAAATCGCGACGTGACTTGCAGCTTAATAGAGGGGAACATCTACAACCAATAGAGAAAATACGCCGAGAGGATGGCGATACCGTCACCTTTCGACCCAGTACTGTTGACAGACTGAGACTTCCCGATTTCACCGAAGAGAGCGGCCGGCCAACCCACTTCGTACCTGAACAAGATTGCACATAGCTAAAGAGGAACCTTCTTCCAATATGCCAGCCCTAAAACGAAAGCGCCTCCAAGATGAGGAACAGAGCAAGCTACTCCCAGATGAGAACAGCCGAACACGACGTGTGACGCGCCAAATATCGATCCTTCCTCCCCCGCTCCCCGTACCACCGAAACCAACTTCCCAAGGACGCTCGTCACGCGCCAATCCGACTGCTGTAGCGAACCCACAAGATGGCACTAGAGTGAAGGCGCGCGGTCGAGGACGGCCACGGCGAGAACCTGACACTGCTGCGGCTCAGGCTGGACAGGAACCAGACAGAGAGGATTCGGTCACGCGAAGAGGAAAGAGAGGCGACAACACGACGAGTACCAACGTCGGCCACCAAAGAAAGGCGCGGAAAGGGCGACAGCCAGAGTCCTCTGCCGCTGCCTCGGAACGGAAGACGAGACGATCGGCCAAGACGTCAGATACTGTTCCAGATTCCGAGGCCGAGGTGTCTTCGGCCGACTCTACCTCCGGGGAGGAAGAAGACCGAGAAGAGGGGGAGGAGGGGGGGAAAGAGAACGGAGACGACGAAGAAGCAGAAGACGGCGAGAAAGAAGCCGAAGCCGTCTCGAGGACAGCTCCATCGATGCGCCGTCCAAAGAGGTCGGCAGCCCCGGCTGTCGCCACAGCGCCTGCGGCACGGATGATAGCCAATAAGACAAGCCCACTAACAGCAGACGGGAAGGAGCCATCATTTCAAACGCCGGTAGAGGCATCCAGAACAGAAATCGTCTTTAATCACATCTCGTCTTCCCCGACCACCACCCAGCTCCAGTCGGCCACAGAGATCCAGCCGGCATCCGTGCCTCTACAAAATCGAACCGCAGATGCCACTTCGGTCCTGTCACCAGCCTCGATTACCGCGCAGGAGCAGAAGCAGCCGCTCTTGTCGCCCAAGCTGCTAAAATCTGGCCTCGCATCCATGAGCCCAGCGACGAATGTGCCTGCGGTAATCCCGGGCAGGCGCGCATCGCAAAGCACTTCCTCCGTTGGCTCGTCTCTGCAAGCACCGGCACCGCCGCCCGGCTCCGGTCAGCCTGATCGTAACATCGACAAGGTTGTCCTGGGCAAGATTTGCTTCCGCGCCTGGTACCCGTCGTACTATGGCAAGGAAGTGCTGGGCGAAACGGCAGGAAGCACGCACCACGGCAAGGGCCACCCGACCAGCGCGCATTCCGGCCAAGGAAGCGGAAAGGACAGCCACCACGGAGCCCATCGCAATCCCCAGCCCATACTGGACCGCCTTTACGTCTGTCCATGGTGCTTCAAGTACTCCAAGGAGATAGTGCCCTGGTGGGGTCATGTGCAGGCTTGCGAGCGGCAGTTCCAGATCCCGGGAGAGAAGGTTTACGTACACCCAAAGGGAATCCGGACGGTGCGGGTGCCTGTGCAGCCGACTCCGAAGACGAGGCGCAGAAGGGGCGGTGGTGAGCCGGAAGTCCAGTATGTCGAGCAAGTGGTCAAGGACGAGGGCGAATGGAGCATCTGGGAGGTGGATGGCGAAAAGGACGGGGTGAGTAAAGCTGGCATAGCCTACTGTTGTCATCTGTGCTGACTCGACCAGCTCTTCTGCCAGAACCTGTCGCTATTTGCAAAGCTCTTCCTCGACAACAAGTCGGTCTTTTTCGACGTCACTGGTTTCAACTACTTCCTGCTTGTCTACACGCCGCCACCTCCTACAGCAGAGACGTCCACTACGACATCCGATGGCCTTCATGCCAAGAGCGCGGAACAAGAGGGCGTCGGTTCCCTGCCGCGCTCGCGAGTGATCGGCTTCTTTTCCAAGGAAAAGATGTCGTGGGATAACAACAATCTTGCCTGCATCCTGGTGTTCCCTCCATGGCAACGCAAGGGCCTAGGGGCACTGTTGATGGGAATATCCTACGAGATTTCGCGTCGTGAAGAGGTCCTTGGCGGCCCGGAAAAGCCGATTTCGGATCTTGGCAAGAAGGGGTATAAGCGATTCTGGGCAGGCGAGATCGCGCGCTGGTTGCTGAGCTTGACCGTGCCCTCGGAGCAGAGCAGTAGCCAGTCTGGCGACGGCAGCGAGGAGAAAGCGCTGGTGATCGACATTGCCGACTGCAGTCGGGCGACATATATTGCGCAGGAAGACTGCCTGCTCGTTCTGCGGGAGATGGGTGTCGTGGAAGATGCCGGCATGGGACCGCCTAAAAGTCAGTATCGCAACACGCTGCTGCTGAGTGACGAGCCCGGAGCCGGACTCGAAGGCCGTTCAATGTCTCCGGCGCCAGAATTGACGGGTGGCGGAAAGGCTGCGCCGGCAGCCCTGGTGCCGGTAACGGGCGCCGTCCCACCGACTGCATCGGGTGTCTTGGACGGAGGGACGGCACCAGCACCGGCATTGTCCGAAAAACAGGACGTGCCAAAGGAGGTGCAGAGGATCCGCATCGCCAAAGCGACTGTGCGCCGGTGGGTAGCGAAGAACCGGATCAGTCTGGAAAAGGCGTGCGATCCGGCAGGGTTCATCAAGATCTATTCAAAAAAGGACTTGCAGCAAACGACAGATGAATGAGGCCTGATGCTGTCTCGAATCCGGGACAGCCCGGAGACATATACCTCGGGTACTTTGAGTCAGTAAATAATGTGTGTAAGAGTAGAGGCAGTGTACGAAAGAGCAGTGTGAACCAGCAATGATCAATGCATGCACGCCCTGCCACTGCGTTAGAGCAGAGCGCTGGAAGCACTGGGACCCAGAGGCCAGCTCCCCCTACAGAGCAGAATCGCAGAGAGCCCCACAGCGCGTCAATGGCACTCTCGCAGCCAAAACGGAGCGGGGGGACGACTCCCCGATTTAAGGCCGGCTAGGGCGTTCGTCAGAGACGGTCGAGACGGTTCGTCATTCCCGTAGCGGGGACAGGTATCCTGGCTCCGTCTCGAGCGAGATGGCCAAAGTATCCAAAAATCGTTCATACTGTGTCCATGGAGCACGATCGCCGTATTGTGCTGTTCTCTCGTGGGTCCGTTTTTTTCTTTTCTCAAACCGCCAAACGGAATCACACAGCATCAATCGGCGAACTCAGCAACAAATGCCATACTCTGGGGTGAATCGATGCCGAGAGCATTGATTCGGTGCAGTGCACCTGCACACGAATAACAAATATCGCGCACTCGTAGACAGAAGAAACGGTGTAGGGCCACCCGTAGACAAGCCCTGTAAAGTTCTCCGTATTATAATTTCCAGCGCTCACTGTTCGTTCTGACTTGTAAGATACCTGAAAGATACCTGCACATCCGAGAGTTTCCGAAAAATAGAGTGGCGGATTTGTGCGCAGTAGCTTAGGTACCGTGGAAAGAAACGGAAGCATTATTACGGAGCATAGCGCTCGAAAAAAAAGAAATGCGAATAAGCGAGTGTGGCGCTCAGGTGAAAACATAAACATAATAAAAGCACTAACCGGATCTGGCGAGATCTCGTAAAACGCTTAGCACGCAGAAAAGATCGGGCAAATAATTATATGGCAGTCCAGCTGGTCACATCTGCAGCAGTCTGCATCGCAGCTATAGGGATAAAATTCCAGCTTCGAAAAGGTTGACTATACCTAAAGTCACAGTCGTCCCAGCGGCTGCCGAAGTAATATAACATTCCGCTTCTCGATATTCTCTGCTAGGGTGGTTCTTGTAATTACGCTCTGCAGTACTCTGTAAAAGTAATAGAAACCGCCTAACCATTGTTGACAACTCTTTGAGGGAGATCCAGGCGGTTTGGCGAGTTTCGCAGGTATACTCCGTACTTGCGGGGAGCCTTGCCGCTTCCCGACCAAGTCGTTCCGAGAGCCCGAAGAGGGCCGTTCTGCGCCTCAGGCCGTCTCCGTTTCCGACGTCGTGCTGTTCCATAACTCTCGAGAAACGGCCGCTGGGCACAATCGGGCAGACGGACGAGTTGTGCCTTCCTGATGGAATTGTCGTAACGGAGTTGCCCATAGCAAGAATTGTCTAGGTACACGCGTGGCCCGCACACTGACCTCTTAGAGCAGGTACCCAGTACCTCATGTGCCTGGCGCGCTTGGCACTGGTGCTGCTGCTAAGTGGGGGCTGAGGGTCTCTGTGGCTGCAAGTACCCACTGTTTGGCGAAATATGGACTGCGGCGGGAGCAGCAAGCAGCCAATAAGGACGCCCAGAGCAGCGGGAAGAGGCGTGGCTCTATCACCTGGGTGTTCCGTCACACAAATGGAAAAATCTTATCTCAACGCAGCTCAGATTCGATGCCTCCGACCACAGGCCAGCAGCGCGCCCATCGCACCCATCGGGACGGCTGTCTCTCGCGCTTGCGGCTGCTCAGAAGCAGTTGCCGTCGGGAAGGAGCTTGACGAAAGCCCATACTCTGTAGAGGGGTCGGGGTCGCTTCGTCATGGTTCTGTCCCGCAATCCCATCACCAACGCCGCCATGGATCATCGAAGTTGTCCGCACTGGCTCCGGCAAAGTGGACATGCCTCGTCAAATCCCTTAGGTCTCTGCACGTTCTGATTCGTCCGTCTTCCGACTTTGTCCGAAACGGAGGGCCCCAGTGCACCACACGCACCCCAATCCTTGCAGCTTGGTTCCTTCTTCATTTTTGGCATGCACTCGTATGCGGTTTCGTCTGCCCTTCTTGCTCGGCCAGCTTCAGGTTGTCATCATCCAGTCTTCCTTTCGCAATTGTCAAGCCTCGTCCGTCCTTCTCGGTTCGGGCTTTGTTCTAGCCATACGCAGTCAAACTGGAGCCAGTAATCTCCATCTCTGGACACACGTCATCCGTTGCCCATGTCCCCCGTAAGCTTTGATTCTGTGCCCTGTGGTGGAGGAAACAGTGGGAACTTTCCCCGGAAGAAATGGAAACGAACGCCTCCACGAGGCTGCTCGTCGAAGCTTGCCCTGAGCGCCCGTTGTAGCTCCCACCCATTGACCTATCAGGTCAACCATCGCCCCCTTGTAGCAGCAGAATGCCTCCGTGCCTCCGTATAGCGTATGCTCCGTAGGCAGACTTCGTCCTGTAGCTGGTCGTCGTAGCGTGTGTGCAGTGTCTTGAGTGAGGTTGTCCGAGAGTACCCACCATCAACCACCAAGGCCAAGCTGGGACCCGGTAGTTCCCACTTCTTTTTTTCCCGGCTTGCACTGAATTCACTCATTCCCCTTCGTCCATTCTCGGCTCCTCCTTTCTCCTTTCCCTGCCCCCCCTTCCCTCTTTTCTCGCTTTTCTCCCACTATTTTTTTCTTTCCCTCCCCTTTCTTCCCTCTCCTCCCACCCTTATCCACACCCCAAACAAAAGAAAAATCTTTTGCCTTGCCTCGCTTTGCATTTTTTCTTCCTCTTCCATCTTCCCTCCATCTTCTGCATCCTCTTTTTTTTTCTGCCTCCTTCGCAGTTTCACATAACCGTCGCAATGGCTTCCCGCGTCCTCGCCTCCAGAATGACCACCATGGCCACTAAGGCCGCTCGTCCTGCCATGCGGACGGTCGCTGCTAAGCGCACCATCACCGGTAAGCCGCCGACAGCTTTCTTTCGATATATTCCCTCCCCCGCCTTTGAACCCCCACCCCCCCCAACAGCGCTGGCTTGTTTGACATCAATTCGGCATCTGTTCCGGCGATGCATTGATTTCAATTGCTCGTTTTGTATGAGGTGTTTTCAAGCAGCTCTCGGAGCTAGAGCTTATCGCACAACTGGCCTCAAATAATTTTCATCCCGGATCATCCGGACAAGCCCAATCGATCAACATGGGCCATCAATTGGTGAATGCGAGCATCATTGCTGACTTTGCCCTCACCAGCTGCCGCCCGCCCGAGCCCGTTCCAGGCCGTCAAGCGCCAGCAGACCCCCAGCCTCCTGGTCCAGGCCGCCACCAAGAACGCCTTCGCTGGCCGCCGCATGTACAGCTCTGAGATCGCCAACGCTGCCGTTGAGGTCTCCAAGAACATTGGTATGGGCTCTGCCGCCATTGGTCTGACTGGTGCCGGTATCGGTATCGGCCTGGTCTTCGCTGCCCTGATCCAGGGTGTCGCCCGCAACCCGGCTCTCCGTGGCCAGCTCTTCCAGTACGCCATTCTGGGTTTCGCCTTCGTCGAGGCCATTGGTCTGTTCGATCTGATGGTTGCCCTCATGGCCAAGTTCGTACGTCTTTACCCCCCTTCCCCGCAATCGCGACTGGGGGCAGCTTTGCCTCCACGGCGCCGAACTCTCAGCTAACCATTGGATCTAGACGTAAACAACGACAATCAGCACGCCTCACCCCTTTCATTCCTGAGGGACCCGAGGTTGGCGTCTCTCTGATCACTCGCCGTTTTTTTGTCGACCCACCATGGCCGCATAGAGGAGTGAACGTTTGGTTGGGAAATGCCGCAATCCAGTCAAATATTGCCGAAGTGTACGATCAACGACAACACGAAAGCAAGATAATCAGGAAATTCGAGGTTTGTAAATATGGAGGGAAAGGCAAACCGAACCTTGTAAAAAAAGAAACAATAAAAATTTTCAACCAAAAATATCTGACCTGGAGACGGGCGAGGCACTTGTTGATTGACGGGAAAAGAGGAATGAATGAAAATAGGGGAATTGAGGTATTGCATTCACCACAATCAGATGGAGATCTACCGGTAATCTCTTTGTATCTGTAAAACGGCTTCTTTCTTATCTCTGAAGCCATGCGACTGTATGAATTTCTGGCGCGTCTTCTCAACACGGATGTGAACTCTAATCTTCATATCCACCACCTTAAGTTGCGAACTGGGTCGTAAACTTGGACGTCAAGCGTCAAATTCACCTTAACACCATGGGGGGTCTGTGGTTAGCGTCGCTGTATGACAGATCGGCTCAATGTCCCACGAGTAGCAAACTGCTGCTGGCTTTGTCAATTTCTCTTGAATCGCATCTCGAAACCAGCGGCAGTCAACTTTTCTCTCTAGTTGACCCATCGGAAAGCATGGTGCAGGCGGCCGTTCCTTCCGGCGCCAAAAAAAACTCCACTTGGAGCTATGAAGGCCTAGCTCTGCCACTCAATTGGATAGGGCAGATAAATTTCAGGTCTATTGGTGGACATTGATAATGGTATTTAATAGTCAAGGCGGCCGTTGGTTTACAACAGGAACACGGAAAATGGATAGAATCGGAAGGAAAATTGGATTTACAAAGTGAGGAGAAGAAAGAGGAGAAGGCAACATCGACCTTTTATAAACCTGCCACTTACGCCAGCCCGGAGTGCACTTTCCCGTTCTGTCTTTATTTCATTTATTTGGCCATGCATGGGTGCGTGTGCGGGGAAAGCTTTGTCTGGGGATGGTAAGATAGTTCCCGATGAGCTATTTCTCGTGTCACGTGATGTCGCACAATGGAACACCGATCATGCACACGGCGAGCATTCGGTAGACGATATCTTACTGTTATGTATGTCGGTTTATTAAGAAGGCGCGGAGTACTTATTAGGTCGGCAACTGACATTTCATACATCAGGGTAAGCCCGGACTTCGTTGTGTCACGATCGTGACCGACCACTACTTCCATTTTGTCCTGGGTACTTTCTGCTGGTATTTAGTCGCGGAAAGACCATACGTTTGGCCTTGGGTGGAGGCAAAGACTTGAGTGCCTCCCACATCTCCCAGATTCCCGTTCGCCGAGTCGGGAGCATGCTGTATTGTAGGCTGTACAGATTCTTGCGATTGATCGGCGGTACAAACTTGCCGGTCAAGAGGCAGAGTAGTACGCGCGGCGAGACGTAGTGTTTGCGGATACGTGAGCCCATGCGAAAATACTGATGGAACATCGCCTTGAAAGACAGAGGAATAGGCTAGAGGAAGTACACCTGTTAGAAGCTCGTACTCTTGTCTTATCTGAGAATACGTGGCGTATACCTTGAGGAAAATAATGGAGGTGGACGGAATGCTTGGCGATGAAGCAGTGGGTGATGCGGTCATAAAGTTATAGGTATCTCGAAGCTCAAAACGAATGCCACCTAGAGGGACAGCAGATTAGCACACGTTTGCGCATTTTCCTCTCCAATAGAGCCTGGTCATTGGTACTAACCCGGGAGGCGCCTTGGATCCTTGACCCGAAGCATGAGGGCAAACAGAGGGAAGTGGTTGAGGAAAGCGAGAAGGGTGTCAAAAACAGCCTTCAACGTGATAATGACCATTCGAGCAATAGCAAAATTAAGGTAGAACACGACGACGGTCGGTAGGAGGAAAAAGAGAAAGGTGAACAGGATGGTGCCGACCAGTAGCTGGTCCAGGTCATAATCACAGGAGTCGATCCGGTTTCGTAAGACGTTGTGTTTTTTGCCCCGGAAAAGGTGGAACAGCGATATCAAGATGGACAGCTGCCAGTGGTATATACGCGCCGATGCGAGGTAGAATGAATATATATGGATCGTCAAAATGGAAAGAAGGTCGGAAAAGAGGGCAATCGGCATGCTGGCCCCAGCAAAGCTGGAGAAGCCGATGAACCAAATGATCTGAGGCAGCGCCGGACGGAGCGCCTCGATGCAGTCTTGCCCAGAAGTTAGCAGACGGACAGGACGGTTCAGAAGAAATTTTCAAACATACTCGCCCAATAGTCAATAACCCATAGAAACAAGTCTCCTAGAAAAGCGGCCAGCTCGCCATTGAGCTTCAGGCCGGCCGGCCACCCCATCAGCCACGATATGCTCCTCTGCAGGGCCTCCACCGTGTATGTGCTCAGTAGGTTACTAATTTGCTCGGCGACCCATCCGGCGTTGTCGATAATGTACGAGCCCAGAGCGATGCCAATGATGACGTCGTTAGCCACCAGCCAGAGGCTGTTGTAAAAACGAATGTAGTCCGGATGGCTGGTCGTCACGCTTTCCCAGTCGTTCTTGCGCTGGCGCAAAGTGACGTACTGCATAGGCCAGTAGCAGAACTGCAGAAGCCGGATTTCTACCTGCTGCGCCGTAGCCGAACTGTCTTTGAGAGCGGCGTATCTCGGCCGCGCCCGCCACTCTAGAACGAGCAGCAGCATCTCAGCAGCGATTCGATGGCCTAGGAGTCCCAGCACGAAGATGCGCGTTATGACGGGCACCACATACATCATGATGAATTCCCAGATCCAGTGGACTACATTGTCCTTCATTGTGGTGGCCGACTCTACAACACGTTCGGACATGCTGAGGACACGCTTCGACCGGGTTCCGATGCGCGACACGTTCTTCTGCAGCAGCCTCTCGAGCTCCCACGACCAGTTGATCTGGTTGACGATCCGTGGGAGGGCGCGTTCCTTGGGCGACGGCGTGCGCCTCACCACGGAATGCAGCTTAAGCTTGGACAGAAGCTGCTGATACTTCTCTTTGCGCAGCCGCTCCTTCCTTTCATCTTCAGCCTCGATTTCGTCTGTCGGTTCTGTTCGGCTGCCTCCCGAGCTGTCGTAGCAATCTTCGAGGGCCAGCGAGATGGGGTTGAGGGATATGTACTGCATGCTGTGCGGGAGGGGCCGTCGAAACAGGACAAGCTGGATGTTGGAGGACCGGGCGCAGGTGACCTGGGGCATGCGCAGGCCCGGGCCTGTTGCGACACGGACCCAGGACGGGTCGATCTCGGGGCTGTTATCGACAGCATTGGACAAGCCTAGGACGTGCATGCTCGGCTGGCCGCATAGCTCATAGATGCGCGAGACCGGGTGCGAGCTGCTTCGGAAGAACGTTCCGACCTTGAGGGCGAACTCAACATGCTGCACGTCTGCGTCTTCCAGGATGGCGACGACAAAGACATCGAGAGGCGAGTTCTTCCACCCCACCACAACGCCAGGGTGCTCCGACCTCGCAATGTCGATGGGCCAAAATATACGCATCAGGCCATCATGCTCTGGCATGACAACCCACGAGGAGTGGCACAACGAAACGGAGGGCCACGTTAAATATGAAGAGGGTGTTCGTCCACGCTTAGAAGGAACCGCGCCGCCTCAATTGCTCTCGCGCCGATATGCCGTACCCAGGAGACCGTGGATGCTATAATGAGACAACCCAGATCAGTACACTGGCACGCTTGCGGACCGGCCAACAATATCTGCCGGGAAGAGGGAGAATCTTACCAGACTGGCCTCTCTTGTCGCCAATCGTTCCACTGGGATAAAAATGAGGACGAAGAACAGAGAAAGCACGGCAAAGCCCCGGGCGGCACGAGTCTGCGGTGTGTGGCCATACGAAGCAGTTAGGAAAACGTTCTGCGGTCAATGGATAAGATGAAGAGGACTGGGTTCTCGTACGACGACTCCGTAGTTCCAGGCGAAGATGGCCAGCTCATAGAGACGAGTAACCAAGTCCCAGCGAGCTGTGATGTAGCCGGCCACAAAGATCCCGAGGGTCAAGATGGAGAAGGGGTGCATAGAATCCGCCGTTCCTATTGTGAGGTGTACATGCCGGGTTGATCGTCAAAACGGTATGGCTGCTAGCAATACAGGCGGCAAGCAGGACAGGTTTGGCTTCGCAACACAAGAGGGCGGACAGGCTTGATCTGAGACAGCTTTGAGGTGTGAATGTTGGAAGGTTGTCGTATGGGCTTTGTACGGGTTTTGTAGCAATTGTACTCGGGGGAAGGAGAGAATGGTATTGTCAAGGGTCCAACAAGGAGGAGGCTGTGTTGGTGGTAGCAACGAGGTGACGTGCAGTTTGGCCTGTCGCGGGATCGAAATATAAAAAAGAGGCGCAGCGTCGTCGTCTTCTGTCGTGGTCGTGCTGCACTTCGTGGCCGCCTCTTGTGTTTATGTGTTGGATCAGAGGCTGATCGCACGGAAAGAACAGGCGCGCATTACCTCGTTAATCCTGTAGTAACAAGCCGTCCCTGCAGCTTATTGTAAATAATTAAAAAATAGGTGGTTAACTTGCGAGTCTCTGTGCATCAGTTGCGACTGGAAATGCCCCACATCTCATGCTAGCAGCCTGGCGAATCATATCGATTTGTTTGAGCTGCAACGTGGACAGAGGGGAAGTGCGAATGCACGCCATGAATAGGAAGACGACACGCTGTGATGTAAGCACCATCTAGTATTTCTGTGTCATCAAGTCACATCAAGTCACATCTGAAATTTTGGGCAAGATTGATGTTCTGTCGGACGTTTCAGGTTCGCATCATGCTCATTGTGATATAATGCACGAAACTGAGAAGTGTGGCACGCAGGCAGCTTTCGGAGGTAGGTATAATATGAAAAGAGTATGAAGAGATGAAATATGACCACACAGTATTAGACTTTTACTCCAGCTATCCGGCGCCATAGCCCCGTAAGTTAGTTCAATAAGTGACTTCATATCTTCATTTTCGTCCCATGTAGACGTGGTCATTCTCCTTCTGGTCTTCCCTTGCCTCTTCGACCAGCTTGTCGATCCCCTTCTGCTTCAAAGCCACCTTTTCAGTCATGTCAGCGTTTGCAGCGCAACAGGACTCGTGTATGGCGCACGATGGGATTTGTTGAGCAAGATTGCATTGGCTCTCACCTGTAGGCATTTCTGGTAGTCTTTAAAGAGACCGTCACACTTGTCCTTGCTCTCGGTTGACGTCGAGCTTTTCTTAAGAAACTCTACACGCCCAGAATTAGGGATATACACCAGATCAAAAAGGCAGGTCAATGTGCTCAAAAAAAAAAAAAAAAGATAAGCCTACCTTCGCTGTACCACTTCAGGAAGCATGTGTCGTATTTCCTGAGGGGAAAAGTCAGCAAAGTAAACAGACAATCCGGGGAGATGCTTACTCCTTCATTTCGTTGCACTCGGGTGCAAGTGACGCCGCCATAGTTTCAAAATCCAGCCGTATGAGGCAATGTCCTACTTTGTTCTTAACAACTTCTGTGGCAGGGCAACCCGTGGCGGACGAATGCAGACACGTTCGGTGGGAGAGGCGGGAGAGACACAGAAGATGTAGTGACGATATATAGAGTTTTGCACATGCAGAGGCGGCGGCGCCTCTTTTGGGTGTGCTTTTTGGCTGAAGGTGCGCTAAATTCCGGGGCTCATGTGTGCTGTAAAAGTGCGGGTGGCGGCGCACTAACTGCCAGTAATGTGATGTTTTGCCGCTGTGTGGCAAACTTGCTAGCTTCACAGCCTCGTCTCGCCAAGATATATGTGCGAGCTCCGATCAGATGGCCGAGTCAAATGTTTGAGCCTCAATTGGGACAATTTCCGCAAGTGATCTACAACGCCTGTCTCTCACACTTTTGTTCACTTCCGCGCATGTGTCCATGCCACAGCGTGATTGAACGTTTTAATTATCCGGCCCTTCCATGCCTTCTTTCTTCCATTTAATCACATCATCCTACACCCCTAAGCCATCGGGAACCAATGTCGGTCCAGCGCAGGATACAAAAACACAAGCCAACGATGAGAATTGTCGATTCTGGTAGAGGAAAAATACATGGGGGGTGATGTAGTAGAGACAACAGTATAGTATGGTCCCGATGAGAGATACAAAGCTATGACAGTCCGACAAAGAGAATGCGATGGCGAGAGCGAGGCCGGTGAGCCAGGAGAATCGGCGAATGACGGGCAAAGCTTTAGCGCAGAGATCAGACTATTACATCCCGTCAAAGTCGCCGCCCAAATCATCCTCGTCCAAGTCCCCATCTTGTATCTCCTTTGCCATTTCCCGTTCACGCTCTCGTGCTTCCTGAGCATTCTTGAGCTCCAGTCGGTGTTGGTTCATAGGGAACCGCATTGCCTAAAGCGCCAACGTTAGTCTCAAACATGCACATGCCCACATAGCTCAAAGCAGGTGCTGGAGGGTCCAAGTACCTTGACACTCTCATCGTGTAGAGCAAGACAGGCCCGGATGCGTTCGTGGAAGGCCTCGCCCGGCTCCCGTGTTGCGTATACATCGCCAACCTCTTTGCTCTTCATGAATCCGCGCTCACGGTCCAGCGTGGCCTCGATAACACCATCCCGGATCGCCTTTGCCACGATGTACTCGGCCGACTCTTCGCTACCGAGATGCAGACGAATGCAGATGTCGCGCAGTGAGATACGGCTATACGACAGCGACATCATCCGGATGCCTGTCTTGATCACGTTCTGCCGCAAGCGCAGGATGAGCGTGTACGTGCTGTCCTTGCGGAATGTGTCTGCGTGGTCCGCAATGGTGGTCTCAAAGTCCTCCAAGTTGCCGACCCGCACGGCCTGCACCAGCAAAAAGTATGGGTGCAGGGCATGTTCAATGGTCGGTTGCCGGAAAATAGCCCGCTCGGGAATGTCGCCCATCAACAGCTCAACCACAAGCATCAGCTTGGTCGCTGTCTGCGCGAAGCCCACAGCAGAAGGGCTTGACGGCGCCTTCCGTGTGGCAGCAGTCAGGTGTTCATGGGCCTCGGTATAGTTCAGCTGGATCGCACGAATGCGACCAAGGTAGTACAGGAAGCGGGCGACCTGGTTGTTCGCAGCATTTTCCGGGAACTTGGTGTGCGAGACCAGAAGATCGGCCTGTATAATGTGCGATGTGGAGAGGTAATTCCGTAGCAACAGTACGATCACAGCAGCCTGTGTGTCCACGTCCTTGCGGAGGACAGCCGTGCGCAGGGCTGCCAGCAGGGCCGGGCGTATGGCAATGACAGGAGACTGCGGCGATGGCGGTAGCGGAGCAAGCTGTTCACTAAATAGCGAGTAGTAGAAGTACACCTTGGCCGAGAGAGAATCGAGTGTGCGGCGGTTCAGAGCGTGTATGCGATCAGCCAGGGTGCGTGAAATATCGAAGCCGCGCTGAAACTGCTTGGAGTCGAACAGGTAGACCTGGGCCAGGATGCCAAGGAAAATGTCAATCTCGGGGATGGCGTCCTTCTTGGAAGCTGCCGAGGGAGGAGCTGCCGGGGAAGCTCCGTTCTTGGGCGGCGTTGACGCAGCCGGAGTATCGAGCTCCATCTCCGGGCTTGGCCGCGAACCCAGCGACAAGTCCTCCTGACCCAGAGCGGCGAGCAGCTGTTTTGCTACGGCGGCCGAAGCGGACGTGACCGAAAAGGTCTCCACGATAACGCCCGCAAGGATCTCCGGGGTTATGCGTTTGCGGAGGGACGAGATGGACCGTAGCGCTCGGAGAGAGAATCGGGCATCGAAATGGATCACCGCACGTTCGAGAAGAGCGAAGCTGGATTTGATATCTAGTGGCGTGACGGGTCAGCACAATTCCATTGCAGACTCTGGAGAGCTCATGGGGCCGGCTAAGGCCACAAACCTGCAGATGTTTGGACGGCTGGGTCGATCTTGACGGCCTCGTCTTCCGCGGACGCGCCTTCATCGTCCATGGCCACGTCGCCGTCAGCACCGTCTAGTGCGCCTTGCTTGCTAGCCTTTGACGGTGGCACGACAACGGTCATCTCCTCGTCACCATCCTTGCTCGCGACGGCCTTTTTTTTGCTCTTGAGCGCAGCTTCCTCGATCTCCTTGCTATTCCGAACGCCGCTATTCTCGACCGGCTCCTTCCCGTTGCCGTGAGGCGTCTTCCCTGGCATTTCGAATGGCCTTTGGGGGGGTGTGACGGGAAACGATAATGCAGAGGTGATCTGGCAAGTGTGTTTGCGGCTGACGCAATGGTGAGCGTGCCGTTGGAATTTGCAGTTGCGGGTGATGCTCCTATGCGGACACTTCTTGTAATTGTATGCTTCTCTCCTCTACTCTATAAACGCTGCTGTTTTTGTATTCTCCTAGCGATAGTCGTGGAGGACCCAGAAATGGAAATGGGGGGTTGATGTGCTGGGTTTATCTCGTAATTTGTTTGTCCAAGGGAGAAAGTCGAGAAGACACAGGGCTGAGCCGAAAAGAATTATGTGGTCTAGTTCGACAGGTCCGGGCGGTGGTCAGCTTGACAAAGCCTTAGACTTTCTGCTGACGCATTCGTCTTTTAGCAGGGAGAGCGACAACCAGGCGGTAGATGGTGGGAGCAGAGAAGGCAAAATAGAGAGAAAGAGCAAGCACACGGCCAATTCGAAGAAAATGGCCTGGTGAAATGCAGGCAGCTGGAGATGAGAATTGGCAATTGGGTTGGACAGCTGCAAATTAATGCTCTACAGAGGCAGCGATACGCGAGCCACAGGTGTCGCAGTCCTAGTATAATGTTAAAGTGTCCTTGTAGTTGGGTTGTTGGGGCGCAATAAGTACTGGCTACGACTAGTTCTAGCACCCAAGATATAGGGTGGAAAGTCTACAGTACCAGCGTTGCCAGCAGATCAGGCAGGAAGGCGGCGTTTCGCGTGACGTTTGTCCATGGCTGCCTTGGTCAGGACCCATTCGTGTCCACCTTGGCCCGCATTACTCAGCCCGCATTCCATCACCACGACGTATTAGTGCAGTCCATTTGTAGTTACATATATGATAATCCAAAAAATAATCGAATCTCTAAACGGTGCGGACAGACATAGCCCAACCGTGCAGAACCTGTCAACATACGGAGTACATAGTAGCCATGCGTAATCCGCTACTGCTTTGAGATGCCAAATACTACTTCGTACATAGCATCAACCTGCCACAGCTAGGAGCTGTATCCGTGCCCCATCCTTCTGCATGATTTAGCTTCTGTGCCTGCAGCAAAACCGCGGACATCTTGGAGAGCTCTAATAAACCGAGACATGTGACTAATAGCTGGCGATTTAGTGCTGCGTAGTGGTGCTAATCTCTGTTGCTACAACCCAAGTTATGTGATATCAATGCCGTCTTCGTGTTCAGCGACCTCGTAGCTAAAGTCGTCGAACCAAATAAACGAAATTCCGGGGTAATAAAAAAGTAATCCCAGTCCTGTAACCGCCGTCCTGTTCCTAACTAGTCCCGTGTCTGATACGAAGTAAAGCTGCAAAAAGGAGGTGAAGAGCCCCCCAATCATCCATGTAGAGTCAAAGCTCTATGAATACCACGTCTGCCATCTATGAGTCGTTCTTGCTTCCAGACGTCACCTTCGCTGCCTGTATCACGCTCATCTTTGTGATCCACTGCACCGACGGTTGCACCTTGCGTACGGTGCGCAGCTCGTCTGAAGAATATCCCGGGATGCGGATATTGTATGTACGCTCTAGCACAAGCTGGATGTCACGAATTTCCAGCACTTTGGATCCGCGTTCCTTGGCGTTGCGACAAGCAGTGTGAAGCACATTGTCGACAAAGGAGTCAGCCAGGTTGAGAACGGACTGTTTCGTTAGCAAGTGATCCAAGACAAGTGACAAGAGCGAAAGGGGAGAAGTCGTCTCTAGTTACCTCTTCCACGTCTGGTTGTAAGAGGTTGCCCTCATGACCCTCTGCGGTACCACCGCACACTTGGCGAACCAACTCATCCAACTTCTTTTTGTTCAGAACGCGTTCACCTTCGCCCTCCATCTGAATTGCAGGCACTTTGGCGACAACCGGCTGGCCCATAACACCACCAACCATACCACCACCGCTCGTCAAGGTGGGACGGCCTGGTGCTACACCGCCGCCAACGGCCACAGGCTGCGGCATCTGAGATGCCTTCTCAGACAGCTGCTTCGGGATCGGCAGCTTATCAGTCATCCGCTGCGGCAGACGCAGCTCCGGGTACCCGCCGGCTGTTGAAGGGGTACCTGAGGCCTGTTGCTGCTGCTGCTGCTGCTGTTGTTGTTGTTGTTGTTGTTGTTGTTGCTGTTGCTGCTGCTGCTGCTGCTGTTGCTGTTGCTGTTGCTGTTGCTGCTGAAGCTGTTGTTGCTGTTGCATCTGCTGCTGCTGCATCTGCATCTGCATCTGAATCTGCTGTTGCTGCTGCTGCTGCTGCTGCTGCGGTGTTGTTGTCATCGGCGTTCCCCCAGCAGAACCTGCAGCGGGGGCAATGGGTTGCACGTTGGGACCTCCCGGAGTACCGGACATACCTCCACCGCCGATTGAAGCAGTTCGTTGCTTGTTTGCCTCTTCAAGAGCCTTCTGGTGCGACAACGCTCTAGGTGCCGCATTGAGAGGTGTTGCGGAGTGCTGTGCTGGAACACGTGCTGCTGCCACCGAAATAGGTGTGGGTGTGCCAATATTAGCGGCTTTGTTGGCAGAAGCAGCCATTGCACCATTCATAGGCATAGGTGGGGGGACTGGTGTCTGTGTGGCTGGCTTCTGTTGTTGCTGCGGCAGCTGCTGCTGCTGTTGTTTCTGAGCTTGCTGCATGGCAGCTGCGGGGATGACAGGTGGTGGAATCGGGGTCTGTTGTGTGGGGCCAGAGGCTGGCTTGTTTTGGCCGAGAACAGCTCCATTGCTAGCCATGCCGTTATTTCCTGCAGCTCCCTGTCTGGCTGCTGCTGCCAATGACTCCTTCTTGGCAGCTTCGATGGCTCCATTAATGTTGGCCTGTGAGTGCTGCAAATTTGTTTGCTCAGTCTTGATGTTGCTAACATGTGGTTGCTGGGCGGCGACTGCTTGTTGTTGTTGTTGCTGCTGCTGCTGCTGCTGCATTTGGGCAGTCGCAACACCGCCAGCCGTCTGCTGCTGCTTCAACTGCTTAGCCGCCTCCTGCTGCTTCCGATAGCTTGCGATGAAACGGGCAGCTTCATCATGGATTCTCTGGAACTGGTCTTTCTTGTCTTTAAAGCTCTTCTGGTCTTCGGCTGACAGAGTTCCGCTTTCCGTACGCGTCTTGTATAAAGATTCCAGCTTGATCATGTTGGCACGGGCGCTTTCGATCTGCATCAACGAGATTCCAAGCTTCTTCTTCACGTCTTCTTGCCACTTGGCAACTACCTCGGGCGGCTTGTCTGCAAAGCTGGGAATTGGAAAGTAGGTCAGCTGGTTTAGATGCTGCTGAATGTTGGCAGGAATCTTTGCCATCTGCTGCGGTCGCGGCTGCTGTTGTTGTTGCTGCTGCTGCTGCTGCTGCTGGCTTGGTTGGGCCTGAGCGTCTTGCTGGACTTGTTGCGTTCCGCCTGCTGTTGACCCCGCCTGTCCAGGCTTGGGAGCACCCACGTTTGGAGTTGCAGCAGCAGCAACACGAGCCTGCTGTTGCTGGGCATGTTGGGCATGAACCTGTTGCTGCTGGGCCTGGGCCTGGGCTAACTGGGCTTGCTGCTGCATAAGCTGCTGGGTCTGGGCTTGAGCCTGAGTCTGAGCCTGAGTCTGAGTCTGAGCCTGAGCTGGGGCTTGAGGCTGCTGCTGCTGCTGCTGCTGCTGTTGTTGTTGTTGTTGCAACTGATGAGCTGCTATAGCCCGCCTCTCGCGCACTTTTCGTGCAAGAACCGGGGCAAACTCATAAATCTTCCGTCGCGCATTTTCTTTTTCCGGGGTGCCCTCTGGAGATTCGTTGAACGTCTTCCACAGAGAACGAAGCCCGCCTTCATACTTTGCTTTCTCAACAGCCGACAGCTCCTTGATGTTGCGCATCTGCTCCGGTCTATACATAATGCCCTGATGCTGCTGGGCTGCGGTTACTCCGTTGCCACCTGCCCCAGCAGCCATTGGTACCGCCCCGTTGCCATTGCCTTGGGCACCTCCAGGCACCTGCTGCGGACCGGCCTGGTTCATAGCAAAGAAGGAGCAACGTGTCGCCTGAAATATAAAGCTTTATCGGCGATGTCGTGGGCGATGCAATCGGCTAGTTGGACGCCTCGTGGGATAATAGATGGTGGGCTAAAGTGTGAAGCGAGCCCGACCGTGGAATTGTAGGGCTGTCAGCAGGGATTCCGCAGTCGACTGACTCGATTTTGATTGTATTTCAAGGCACAGCGAATCATGGACCGGTAGTAGACTGATTTGAAGAACGCGAGGAGATGAGGACTCTCGATGATGGAAGGCGGTGCTAAGGGAGGTGGTGCGATGGAACTGATTTCGCGCCTGGTTCCGCGCCTGGCTCCTATTCAGCCGCTCGTTCGCTATACGCCACAGTATCAAGCCACAACATTTTCTCTACATGTGTTGATGACTAATATGTCACTTATCAGTTTTGGCGGTATTCACGCATTTTGTTCTTGAAACTTACCAACAAGGATGCTGAAGTGTGCGCAGAAGTTAATGTTTTTATCACTACTGATGTGGAAAGACACCATAGACATTAGTATAACCTCTATATCCATATCATATGGCAATCCACCACAAACCCATGCGCTTTGCCCCAACTCTATAATATATCACGATGTGTATACATGCAGACACGCTGTGACGAGCGAACGACAGGAGTGAGAACGAAGTCGTAATCATACAGGAGAAAAGGCACGTCGAGCCACAAAGAACAATCACGACTCAGACTTCTACATAGCCAGATGCATGAAGCCAACCCCAATTTACCCGGCTCTCTGCACTTTATCCCCCACACCGAGAGCCAACAAAAACCGAGACTTCCAGATGAGCTTTCCCGGGAGGTGGGGGGGGAGGGACAAATTAACTTTGAGACGCGAAAGTGACGAGCATGAAATTTAGCAATAGACATTGCTAGGTTGTGTATGTTGCGCCGGCCCTTGAGCAGCCTCCAAGAGGGAAGTTGACAGTGAAAAATATAGATCATGTAATCGTGAGGCCATCGTAAAGTACATTAGGGATGTGCGATCATTAGCAAGCACAGGCGTCTAGTTCAGGCCGAGTCCACCTCCATGCTAATATATTCCAAAGTATAGTATGGCAGTTCACGGGCCAGAGTCTCGCCATCCCGGATCATGTCGTCGTCGCTGGTGTCTGGCTCGTCCAGCTCTTCAATGCGAGGCGGTGGCGGGTCGGCAAATAGCAGACTGTGGCGATCAAGGCGGCGGCGCAGGCGACGTGCACTCGCGCCGACGTCATTCGCATCCAACGGCATCTGGGAAAGGTCCTCAGTATCGGTGTCACTGCCAATACTTTCGCTGATGGTGCGCTTGCTGATGCTACCCGACGTCATGCGACGGTGGCGTTTTTTCTCGCGATCCCTCAAGCGAAAGAAGTTATGCTCTGCCTCGGTCAGGTCCCGCTCGTCGTCCACGGCTGCACCGTCTTCGTCCGACTCGCCCCGGCACGTGAGATCTTCCAGTCCATGCATGACGTAGCCGTCGATGTCAGGACGGCTGGGTGAAGAGCTAAAAACGGGTGGCGTCCTGTGCCGGCTGCGATCCCGATGATGGGTGTGACTGGGAACCGGGGTAGGGCTACTGGGCCCCTCTGACGATTCGGCCTCCTCGATCGTGGTTGGCCGGAGCACCAGCAAACGGCCGTCTTCGCTGTCAAAGTCGCTGATCTCCTCTATGATTAGAGTTTCTTCCGCATAGAGCACAAAGCCAGACAGGCCGTCAGCGGCGGGATCTGGTGCGGAGGGCAGGTCGAGCGCATCGAACGCATCCGGTACAGCCGGCGCATCTGGTGCCGCAGACCTTGGCACGTCGGCTGGCGCTCGCCACTGTGGGGACGAAGACCGGGACGGCGTGGGACTCGCTGATGAGCTGGCATCCGAATCCGAGTCCATTTCCTCATCGTCATCGACATCCTCGTCATCATCATCGTCAGCGTCATTCTCGGCGTCATCACTGTCGTCGCCGGTGTTCATGGTAGGAGAAGAGCCCGAGGAGCGTGGCGATAGGTCGTCTTGCCGAAAAATGCTGGGGCGATAGGGAATGCTGTTGGACCCGAGGCCACCGGGAGGGGGAAACTTGGCATGCTGAGAAGTCGGCTTTGTGGCGTGATGGGAGGATGTGTTCCGACCAGGATGGTGGAGATGGTGGCTGTGACGGCCGTGTAGTCCGTGGACCGGCTTATGGTGGCTGACCGGAGAGGCGGTGACGGGGGTCTGGGGCGGTGACGCTGGGCCCGCGGTGTGAGACATGTCTTTGTTCGGCTTCCGGGATGGCGAGGTGAACGTCTGGGGGCTTTCGGGGCGCTCTCGTCTCGGCGGACGGTATGATATGTTCTTCTGGACGGGGTGTAGTCACCGTTTACAGGTGTTCCCTGTCGTGCCTCTTGTTCTCGTGTTCTCGTCTGTGAGGCTTTCTTCTTCTGCAGCCGCCCACTCAATACCGAAAGCGCCACGGCTAATCGCAATTAGCGAGGGGCTGTCGTCTCTCTTTTCCCCTTATTACCTCTCCTAAAATTTTCTCGGCGGTGGTGGTTGGCTGTGGCGGTGGTGCGCCCACGGGGGCGACAAGAGAAAATAATGGTAGTGTGCAGTAGTAGAAAGAGAGAGCGCAAGAGCGCAAGATAGCAAGAGCAGAGAGAGAGAGAAAGGAAGGAGGAACGGTAAAAAGGACTAATTGTCCAGTGAATTTCAGGGGCCGAGCACCCAATCTATGAGCCTCCGGCGAGAGGAATGTATTGGGGTTTGGTTGGCTGTCATGATAAACCTCGTGTTAGGTCAGATGCAGGATTTCGCGCGGAAAAGAGACGGCCAGAGACGCCGAATTAAAGAGGCAAGCACAGAAAAGAGGAATGGGGAAAAAGACGCTGGGAGGAGGGGCAATGCGCTAGGAGGACCAGGAAAATAAGATTAAAAATGCAAGAGCAGCAGACGAGTGGTTGCGACAGGCTGGTGGAGGACGGGGGGTGATGTATGCGAGCAGAGAAGTAGCTGGCAGATGTCAGATCTGGGCCGTCCTTCGTGTTCGAGCCTGCACCTCTTGCTTTGAGTGTGCTAGTGCTACAACCGTAGTTTGCTGCACCTGGGCTGCAGCTGTTGCAGCAGCAGTTTAGCTGCTGATCCTGACTGGGAATAGGCCCTTTGGGTGGGAGGGGCGAGAGTTGATGCAAGTGAAAGCACGTTAGAGAGCCCACACAACGGAACCTGGGGGCCACGTAAACGGGGTTGGGGGAGGGGGGGCGAATGGAGCAAGTTCACGAGACGGGGAAATGGATGCCCGGTAGACGATAACGGGGCGTCAAGGAGCCGGCAGGTCGGATTGGCTCAGCAGGTGGACTTTGGTCCAGCGAGAGCGCCCTTCTGTGCGGCCGTGTGTTTCGGCGCTGGGAAGGCGATACACAAGGCGGGATGGCGACGCAAGAGAGATATATCGGTGTAAGATACTTTGAGTGGGTTGTGGGAACTGGGGCCGTGGAGACGGTTATCTATCGTAGCTCGCCGTTTTTCTAGGAAAAAAAAAAGATTTCAAGAAAAGTTAAAAAGGGAAAAAGGCACGAAAAGGCAACACCTCATGGCGGCCGTCTCATAAAATAAAAGGGCCGAGCAGAGGCTGCCTGCTCTTCTTTCTGACCGTGAGGCTTCAACGCTTGTCCAGTGCAGTTCGGTCGGGTTCGATGACTTACACCTTGCTGGCGAAGACGCCAGGAAACAAAAGACGAGAATGGCCACCCGACCCACCCACAATGTTTCTACTGAAGGACAGCACCAGTAGGAACTAGCGCCAGCGGCCCCCAAGCGGTAAGGAGAGGAAAAACCGGGCCAGCAAGGAGCCTTTGGGCAGCAATGCTCGAGATACCCTGGCTTATGGCGGGCCTAGGTTTTTCCTCGTGTTTCTCTCTGCTTCCTGTGTCCTTTTATGTCTGAAAATTTTGCTAGCCTCTTGATCCCAGACGCCATTGCACTTGGCAGCGTGACCGAGGAAGCACGGCAAGTGGCAGGGTAATGGACCTGTGGTGATAGTATCTGGGAGGCTGTAGTTGGCAGATTGGAGGGCACAGAGCAGAGAGGATAACGGCGCCAATGGAAGAAGGCTTGTGAAGACGGGCTTGGCGTCCGCGCAAGGCTGTGGGATATAGTACATAAGACAAACAGAAATCTTACATAGTAAGATACGTAGTGGAGAAAGAGCGCCCGCGATCTTGCCGGGGCGCTCTTTCCATCAGTTTACTGGCATTCTGTCACTATTATCTGGATCTCGTAACTTGTGAGTCGTGGCTTCACTGGCGCCAGCGTGCCTATGGGCATCGCGCATTGCGACTGCCCTTATTCCTGCACGGGTTCTGCGGTAGCACTGGACAAAAGAAGGAACATGCGATGGCGCTACTCGCAAGGAGGGGCAGCTTGCATTGACGACAGAAGGCGGTCAGCAACCAGAGTGAGGTGAGGGGGGGTGCCGATAGCGGGGCTACGCCCTACTATGTAGTCCCAGCGCGTCAGTGCCGCGTCTTCAGCAGAAGAGAATTGGGGTCTGCATCCATTGAAAGCAAGAGCAGAGCAAGTACGAGATGTCGCATCTTGGCGTCTATCTGGACCAGATCTCGGCGTCCTGCCAGGGCATCGACAGCCTGCCGTGAGTCTTGCGAGTCTACCCTGCTCCGAGGACTTCTCCTGTTGTTGTATTGGGCTGACAAATCTGGCAGCTTCCCGCCACCCAAAGTCTTCACCAATGCGCTGCTCTACAATGACGACATCACCGGCCTGATTCGCGACACTGAGGCTCACGAGCGGGCGCTTTTCTCCGTGCCAGAACCGGCGAGTCGATCGGCTGCGGCCGAGGCGGCCCCGAGCGAGGTAGACGAGGCTCCGGTGTCATCGTCTCGCCGACGGCAGACCGTCTTCAACGTGACGGGGGGCGAAGTAACGACAGGACCGCCATGTGCACGGCCCAGCGCGGCCCCGCGGCGACGTACCGCGGTGGCGGCTGTGCTGGGTGGCGACCTGCACGCGCAGATCACGCGGAAGAGCGGTGATGGCAACGGCAAAGGGGCGCGTTCCGGAGAAGTCGACATCGGGCTGTTGCTGCAGGGAGCAGAGAAGCTGTGCTCGGTGTACGCGTTGCCAGGCGCACTGGAGCGCATCCCGACGCTGCGGCAGAAGCATGCACAGCAGAACAACACGCTGGCGTACTACGAGGCCAAGGTGGCCGAGCAGACACAGCGGCTGGAAGAGATGAACCGTGACTGGCGAGACGAAGAAGACGACTACGACGACGACGGCGGAGCTGCAGCGACTCACCAGCTGCCGGACATGGCTACAGAGGAAGAGCTCCGGCGCGAAGAAGAGGAGGTGCGCGAGCTAGAGCGCAGAAAGAAGGAGCTCCAGGAGCGGCTGCGTGCTATGGAGAAGGACCTGGGCGGCCTGCGGAACATGTGAAGGGCAGAGGAAGACGAAATTGGGTGCTGGGACAAGGAGGGGGAACAAATGGTATAATAGCAGACGCTTTTCTATGGACGGACCGTCATTGGACCGTCATCTCCCCGTCAAGCCTCTCGCCTGGCCTTCATAAGCTTCTCGACAAAGACCTGGACATCCTGGGCGCCGCCGATCTCGATGTTGTCGTTGATGATGAAATGCGGCACGCCGCTGACGCCGCGAGCATAGGCATCGTCCACCTTGGCATCGACCTCGACGCCGCCCTTGCCGCTGGACAGCCATGCGCGGACCTCGGGGCCGTCGAGACCGGAGAGCTCAGCGGCAGCGACGAGGTCATCGTGCGAGGTGATATCGCCGCCGTCCTCAAAGTAGGAACGGAACAGGTGTGTGATCACGGCGTTTTCCAGGTCGGTGCTGCCGTCGGTCTCCTTCTGCTTGGCCAGCTGGACGAGCCGGTGGGCGTCACGCGTGTTGCCAGCCTTGCCGGCGTACGTGAAGTCGATACCCTCGGTGGCGCCGACGCCGCGAATGTGGGCGATGATGGCGCGAGAACGGTCGGCGCCGAACTTTTGGGCCATGCGCTCCAGGCTGGGGATCCCGACCTTGGACGAGCCGGGGTCGAGGTAGAAGGGCAGCCAGGAAATGTTGAACCGGTCGTCGGCTCCGCCGGGAACAGACCTCCGGTACAGGTCGATGGCACGTTCGAGCCGCTTCTTGCCTACGTAGCACTGTTATGCGGTCCGCTTGTCAGTAAACAAGATTTCGACAGGACGCGAAGATTCCAATATTGGCACTGACAAAGGGACACACGGCATCGGAGATGACCTTGATGTTGATGACAACCATTGTCGCTAGGACGGAGGACAGTACAGTAGTCGGAGGGCGGCTCGGTTCCGTGTGAGAGTTGAACTGGGAATTAGAGCCCGTGGATAGGTTTCCAAAGTTTATACCCCGTAATTGCAGATTAGCCTGTCTGTCGGTGAAACATTCGCAGATTCGCAATTGCTGCTTATAAATCAAGGATGATGACGAATCGCAACATCGCAACGGAACAACAGGTTTGCAGACACCTGTGCAAACTGTGCACCCGACGGTCTCTATTGCTGATCTATATGAAGCCTATTTCGGGATCTGGCAGAAATACGGAGCAGGCGCTGGAAGTTTTTTTGAAGGCTAGCAAAATTCGCCGTCCACGATCTAGTTTAGACTGTATTACTCGGCTGGCCGTCCCCGACAGGTGGTATTGCCGCTGCCAAGACAAAGGGCTCTCGGCGTAGGGCTGTCTCTTGCAGCTGCAGGCCGGGGGCGCAGCTTACAGGCCGGGACCGTCCTTTTCCGTGCTGCTGATGTGGGTGCATTGGTGCGCCTGAGCCCAAGCCGACCCATTGGGCTGTCTGGGCCATGAACGGTCAGCTGGGGTCGTACTGCTGACAGGCCTCGCGCAGCGCAGTCTCGCTGCGGCTGGCCAGGCGTCGTTTGCTGCGGTGGCGCGACGGCGTTGTAGGGGCGCCGTACTGCACGTGTCGGTCCCAGCTGTCCAGCGTCAGGTAGGGGCTGCGCAGCCAGCTGCGCAGCTCGTGCAAGAACAGGCGGGCGCAGTCGCGGCCGAGAAAGTCGCGCAGCAGCTCTTCGGCCTGGCCGGCACTGCCCTGCGTGTCCATGGTCTTGAGGATGGCGACGACGTATTCGAGGAGGAAGGCGTGCGTGGAGAGGCGGCGGGAGGTGGCCGAGGCAGCTGCGGGCAGCGAATGACCGTCATTGTCGTCACCTCCGAGCAGGAGGACGGTCAACTCGCGGCGGACAAACGCGCGCGCACGCGAGACTAGGTCGGGGTCCTGGACAAACATGCGGGGCGTCAGCTCACGGTAGTAGCGCGAGTAACGGTTGGCGCCGACATGGAGCGAGTAGAGGCCCAGACGGTAGACACGGCGGCGGCGGTCGAGGGCCGTTGGCGAGGAGGACGACGGAGAGAGCGAAGACGGCGGATCGCGTCTGGGTCGAGGTCGTCTGACCGCGGCTGTAGAGACGACGGACGAGGACGAGAACGCGGTCGGGTTGGCGTTTTCGCCCGTCTCGTCGACCCCGCTCTCCCGCGGCACGATAAACATCTTGCACTGGCCGTCGGCGAAGCCATACTGCACCGTGGCCACGGTGGCTTTGCACAACGGACATGTCGGCCGGCGATGCAGCAGCCAGCTGAGGAGACAGAGAAAGTCAAAGTGGCGGTGGCCGCAGGGCTGCGCCGTGCAGGGCTCGGACACGGCGTCCAGACAGATGACACAGCGTGTTTCCTCATCGTCGGATGCCGGTCGGCCGGCCGTGTCCGTCTCTAGAGGCGGTGCTGCATCCTGGACGAGGGGGTCGCTTCTCTCTCCGTTCGTATCGGCTGTCGTCACGGCAGGACTGCGGCCATCTCGACACTTGCTGTTGTCTTCATTGTTCATGGTGCGCGCAGGGTGTAGCCATAGAGACAGATTGCGGTGCGTGAGCTGGCCGGCGCCCAGGACGAGTGGATGAATGGCTTAAGGTCGAGGACGAAGGCAGAGGCAATTGAAGGGGCCCCCCAATTGAATGAGGCACCGATCCGATAAGAGACTGTTATCGCAAGTGCTCGGATTGGTGCAAGTGCGCATTGGTGCATTTCAGGCACGCGACGTGACCGCTCAACGCGTTAGGGGTCGCGTCTGGCAACAGACGCTAAGTCGCAAAGCTAAATGGGAACCTCCTATCATCGCACACTTCTCGAGGGAATATCTGACGACACGGCCGAAACGATGCTCGAGACGGAAGAACGAGCAAAGTACGAGGCGGAGTCGCAGCAGCTGCGCCTTGATCTCAAGACATGGGAGACCGAATGGGCGCGTGACCACGACGGCGCGAAGCCTGGCCGAGCAGACATCAAGCAGCACAGCGAAATCGGTATGGACAAACAGACGGCCTGCAGTCCGGCCAAGTGCAGAGCGAGCTAACACGCTTCTGTTACCGTGTGACCAGCCCAGAAATACACGGCCTACAACCGGGTACGGAGCATTCTGTCCGGCAAAGTGCCCCCGTCCGAGGCCGCGAAGAGAGAGCCGAAGAAGGACGACTCGGAGGCCAGACGGAAGCGCAAGACCGAGGCCGATGCGCCTGCCGAGACGCCCACCAAGCGGCTGCGCCCGGTAGAGACGCCACAGAAGACCAGCACCGCGGCCGTGGCCGATGCCGTGACGCCGTCCATCTCTCGCCGACTCTTCAGTCCCGTGGTGCCGACGTCGATTGGCCCGACGCCCCAGCGTGATGGCCGTGTGCTGGGCCTGTTTGACTTTCTGGCCGAGGAAGCAGGCTCAGCCGAGCGGCGGAAGAGCATGGCAGGCACGCCGTCCAAGCGCAAAAACGCGCCGGGAAAAGTAGCCGCAGCAACAGCATCGACATCGGCAGCGCTGCCATCACAGCCACCACTGTTTGCAGAGTCTGTGGCCACGCCACGCAAGCAGACGCTCGCGCGCTACGGGGACGAGGACGAGGACGCGGAAGACGGCCATCGACGACTGGGCCGCACACCCATGTCGTCGGCCAAGAGGAATCTGCTGGACCGCTTCACGGCAGGGACGACGTCGGCCGGCAGAACTGCATCCGCCGCAGCGGACAGCTTCATGATCATGTCACCGCTGCGAGCACGTGACGCGAACGTGCAGCAGGGCGGCAGCGGGCAGCCGGACCAGGACCAGGACAAGCAGCAGCAGCAGCAGCAGCAGCAGCCGCAGTCGCCGTTGCCGCCGTTTGCCACGCCGACGTTTCTGCGACGCGCTCCGGTACAGCTGTCGGTGGACGAGAACGGCGAGTTTTTGTCGCCGCCCGGCCGGCTGCGGCTGCCACGGAAGCCGCTAGTGCGCGGCCTCAGCAGCGTGCTGGCCGGCCTGCGCAAGCTAGAGGATGACCGACTGGACGAGGAGCTGGATGTGCTGCGGGAACTGGAGGCAGAGGAAGCAGGCGGACCGCCGGTGAGGAGAACGAAGACATCCGAGGAAGCTGCTCCGGTGCAAGACGGCCAGCGGCTCCTGGGCGGATTCGACGACGAGGGTCTGTACGACAGCGCGCCCGAGGAGCAGACCGGCCGCGACGGCCAGCCGCTGCGGTTGTTCAAGAAGAAAGGCCAGAAGCGCACGACGCGGCTGGTATACATGCGACCGACGCGGACGAAGCGACCGGTGGCGGACGCGACCGTTGGGCAAGATGGCAGCGACTTTGACGAGGAGGACGACAAGAACGACGGCGAGCACGAGGCTGTGCCTCTGACTGGCGGTGGCGGCTCAGACGACGAGTGGAGCGACGGAGAAGAGCAGACGCAGCAGGCAGCCAAGGAGAAGAAGGACAAGGACAAGAAGAGGGACAAAAAGGCAACAGCAGCAGCAGCAGATGGCACAGAAGACAGAGAGAGCAAGGCTGGACCGGTGAGGCGGGCGGCACGCAAGGTGAACGAGCTGGCGCATGCCAACTTCAAGCGGCTGAAGCTGCGCAACTCTGGGTCCAAGGGCGGGCCCGGATTCAACAGCCGATTCCGGCGGCGGCGGTGAAGCGACAGATCATGCAGGCGATCAACGTACATACACTAGAGCAGGGCATGAGCAAATGTGAATACGACTACTGGAAATGGGCATTGCGAGGGTCGTCAGGCCGTTCTTTCTAGCGGGCCGAGAACAAGTAGGCGTGTTGACAATGTAATGTACGAGCAGTCGTATTTCTACAAGTACTCGTACTCGACGACGTAGAAGAAGTCATGCTGGTGTCGTCCGGCATCATTGGCCATCTCGGCACATCGACAGTCTTGGCAGGCGATCGCTGCAGGTCCAACAAGATTAAGTCCGTCTGGGTCGGTGGGTCAGGGGTAAGAAGGATATGTAGGGCCAGACATGGAGAAGACGCGGCGGGAGAGCAGGGAAAATTGGACGGGCGACTGTTGACATTGGCCTTGTTCCGTTGCCCGGAGCAACTGTCAAGCCTCTTCTTTGTATCTGTCAGAGACGGCGGCTAGCGTCTGGCGCCTCGCTCTTGCCTGAACCTTGCCGCGCACGGCTGCGCCTACGCAGTACGAGTACGGAGTACATGGTACGGACTCCGTACTCTGCAATAAAACGAGGCGGAGCTGTCACTTGTTCCTGCCTATTTCGGCGCTAAGCAGTGGTGTGGGGCCACACAGCTTACCCCAAGCCTCTCGCCGTCGTCCGGCCAACAAGGCCAGCCCCCAATCCTGTTGACATCACCGAACAATAGGCCGCTGTGCGGGCCCCCAAGACAGGGAAAAGCGGGCGCGCCCAATGGCCGGGCGACGGGTGTGCATACGACGTACACATAGTACGGTGCCCAGGGCTCGTATCTCAGCAGCACCAGGTACGACGTCGGTCTAGCGTGGAACAGCCAGCGGCTGCTGCTGCCTTTTGTCTTTGGGGCCGCGCCCTTTTTCTCGTCGCCGCTCCCCATTCCTCTTCTCCTTCTCTCACACACACACCTTCCCACCACGCATACAACAGGTGACATTCCGGCCAGCTTTTCTGCGAGCGCGCGCATTCCTGTCCTTCTCACCAACCTCTGCCCGTCCAGAGGACCGTCCCAGCTCGCCCGACTCTTTCCTCTTTCCGGACAATGATCTCCGGCAAGCATTCCATCATTTGACGAAAAAGGAGAGCATCGTGAGCCAAAACAAACAACCCCATCCTTCCTGACCCAGGTCTTGACCCGCTGCCGCTACCGCCTACGCAATCCCTCCTCTCTCTCCTCTCTTCTCCTCCATACTAATCTTCCACCAAAGCTTATTTCGCCTTGCTCACAGTCTGGCCATCTTCCGCCGTCTAGCGAGACAGCCGCGATCCCACATTTCTCCACAGCACACCGCACCGACGCGCGACGCTTGACTTCATTCCGGCATCCGCTGGCTTTCATTCCAACCTCCCCGACAGCCTGCTATTTCTCCGCGCTCCGCAATCCGCTACGGGTCCCATCGCTCGTTTACTACATTCCTCTCGCTCCCCTGTAGAGCGAGCCCGGACAGCAGCGCTCTTCCAAACCGGCTCGCCAGACACACGTCGCCGCCATGGCACAAGCCGTTGTGCAAGTCGGGTGGTACCGTGAGTGCACTCTTCCTGGAATGCAGGCCCCAGAAAACCGTTGTGCTATGCTGACCGACTTTCTCGACAGGGTACATACCGTTTCTCGGATACCACCACGTGTTGATGATCCTCATAGCCGTCGCTATAATCCTACTATGTACGTCTCTCTCGACATTCCATCCTTACCGACAAAGACTGACAGACATTTTTGCAGCCCTTTTGCTGGCCGGCTGCTCTTCTTCAAGTCCGCTCATCCCAGGCATTTTCCTCCTCTCGCTCTACTACCACCACTATACCGCCGTTCCCTCAACGTCACAGGTTGACTACAGTGTCAGCGCCGCCATCAGCAACATTGCCGGAAGCGCCCATCTGCAGGCCCGCGTCGGCTTCTTTGGCATCTGCATCAACCCCGATGGCGGCGCTTGGCTTTGCTCCAACAATGCTACAGCCTTGGCCAACGAGATCAGCGTCGACCAGGATCCGCTGAACCTGATCTGGATGGCCAATCAGTTCAAGGATATGATTGTCTTTCCCTATCTGATGTGAGCAGCTTGCCATTCCATGTCCTGGCACTTGTCTTGGTCATCTGCCCTGCTAACACGACGCAGAATCATCGCCATCATCTTCGCCTTTGTCTGTCTGCTGATGCTCGCCACCTTTCCCGGCTGGCACGAGGAGGACGACAGCGAGGGCTCCGAGCGCGAGGTGAAGCCGTTCCCGTCGCGGTTCGTGTCGCAGATCGCGCTGGCCATCATCTTTGTGTCGGCCATCTTCATTTTGGTGTCGGTACTATGGCAACACACGGCATCCGTGGCAGCCAGCGTGATCGCGCAAGACTTTGGCAACGGCAGCGTGAAATCGGGCATTGGCGCCAGCGCTATGGTGATGGGCTGGTTCTCGTTTGCGCTGCTGATTGTCGTCACGATAGGCCTGCTGGTCATGATCCTGAGCATCCGGGTGCTGAACCAGCTTGCTGACTAAGCAACTGGGCGAACGACGTATGAATATTTTTTCTTTCTCTCATCAATACCATCCATCACCCCGTCACCCCCCAAACAACAAACGACGACTACGACTACGAAACGACAAGGACGGCAACCACGGCGGATTTGACGACCACAGGTGTTCTGGCTTCGTTGTGAAGCCACAGATCTTGCCGAATACGATATTGTCGACCACAAGACGGTTGTGGGCTGGCTCTCCAAGAAGACGCTGGACGCCTCTGCCGTTGCGGAACTGCGTGTTGAGCCTGATATCAGACGACAGCCGCATGTGGTGATGGTGTACACAGCGACGAAACGCTGTCGAAACGACGAAGCACTTAGTATGTATATATAGACGGGGCGGCATGGCATGCGACTGCAATTTCAAAACTTATTTATTGCCTTTTGATCTTGTACCCGGTGGATGTCGGATTGGAGTCTGACAAAAACCCAGCAAAGAACTGCGAGAGCTCTACAGAATCACATTTGCTCTATAATTTTGTCGGCCTTATAATATAACAATAGCCAACGCCTGAATTTATATCCTTTCCCCCCCTCCAGTCCAAACGATTTCTATATGCATCCCAACAATGTGAAAGACGGGGTATCGTTGCAAATATGCATAAATAAAACTGCTTGTCATAGCCCTATAAAATACAGATACCACACAAGTTCTTTCTCCGCCGCATCTTCTCGCAGGCCCATGCAACGTCAAGGCAGACCACACCGGCTGACACGAGACATTGATCTGCCACTTTGGGTGTAGCAGCCGGCCCCAATCTACTTAATCCTCGAGAGCCATGTCTCTTCACGTCGGCCGCCTGAACGGGTGTGCTTCCGTGTTGAGGACCCAGTCGTCCAAGCTGACGACGTCTGGCGGGGCAAACAGCAGATAAAAGTACTTGAGTGTCTCGGAAAACCAGAAGCTCTCCATGCTGTCGGACTGCTGGATCTCGTCCGTGACCGTCACGTCGTTAATGGCGCTGTGGCCGACCTGGTTCTGGGTAGCCTTGATCACGGCCTTGAACATCCGCCAGCCCTTCTCCTGCCAGGCTGGGTCGCCGGTGATGCGGTACATGTACCATACCGACTCGATTGCCTCCGGCCTGGAAACGTCAGCATGCTGAGCCTAGAGTCTACAGCTACAGCCCACAGCACTCCTGGACTTACCGAAGAATGTATCGCCGGTCAATGACATCATCGAAGCCGGGCTGCAGGTGCTTCCGCTTGATCTGTTCTGCCACATACTCCTCGTGTGTCAGTGGAGGTTTGGGTTTCGGCCCAAGAGTCTTCGCAGGCGGTGGCGGTGGCGGACTGACGGCCGCAGTGGACGTTGAATCGAGTTCGGCCATGGCGCTGAGACCGAAGTCGCTTTCCACAGCCTCGGCCTTCTGCTCGACAGCTGCACTGCCGACGTCCCGCTTGCCCACAACGCTTGCCGTGAAGTCAGCCGGAGCTGCGGCTTCTGCTGCGACAGCCGGGGCGGTAAACTCCTCCCGCTCCAGGGCTTCAATCTCAGCCTTGTCTGCCTCCCACTGCGTCAGACGATCTTTGTATTTGGCCATCTGCTCGGCGCGCCAGTCTTTGCTGGGGTCGAGCCGGTCGTACCAGAGCGTCTGGTTCCACGGACAGTCTGTCATGCGGGCACACGGCTGGATGGTGGAGAACTCGGGCATGATGCCGGCGGGCATGACTTCATATGCCCAGGCACAGCCGTCGGCCAGTTTGGCACCAATCTCTACATCCTCAGGGTGGTTAAAGATGCGGCCGCCCATGGCAAACATTCCGCCCAGGAAACAGGTCAGATGAGTGACCTCGTAGGTGTACGCTAGCTTGTTGTCGGTGCCATCGCGGCTGTTGACTCTGGCGGAGAACAGGATGTCGCGGGCCTCGTCCTCGATCATGGGACGGTACAGAAGATACTTTTTCACGGCGGCGACTACTTTTTCGTGCATTGTCCGGTATTTGGGCACCAAGCCGCCGAGAAGGAGGTATTGCTAGTCTGTCAGCACGGGCGGTACCAGGGAGCAAGGCAACAGAACGGCCTGGCTACTTACCTTGGGGAAGTATTCGTAGGTGGAGTCCTGGCTGCCACCCATGCTGTAGGACTCTGATCCGTAGCTGGCCGTCGTCAGGTTCTGGGGTCTGCATTCCCAGTCAAAGGTCTCGCCGTTGGCTTGTACGGGAGGAATGGGACGGTGCTTCAAAGGAGACGGCGGTATAGATGGTGCTGTTGCGATGGGCACAGCGGCCGTGGCGAAATCGACTACCGTAGAACGCGTATCAACAGGTGCAGCATAAGCCAACGGAGGCTCCACGAGATCGGCTGCACGTTTCTTAGAGACGGGCTTCGTCTGCAGCGGCTGGTAGCCCACGGGCTCTTCGCCAAGGTCTTGTGCCTCAGCAGCTTGGGACTGAGCGGCCCTGCTGGCGCCCTCCAGCTGCATCTGTTCGACGGCGGCTGCAGTTCGGTTGCAGCCGGACGCGTCGACGTGCTCGGGGAAGATACCGGGCACGGCGGTGCCGCCTTCGCGGCTCTGCCACTCTTCGAGGGCGTTGACAATGCGGGCAATGGCGTCGTAGTACTTATTCTGGCCCGTCAGCTGGGCGAGGCGGGTAAACTCCATGGTCATGGATCCCAGCTCGGCAATCCCAGAGGCGGTGTCTGCCATCCTTGCCTGAGACGCCGATTCGGGCGCCCATCGGTAGTAGAGGATGGGCATGCGGTTGGGCGTGTCGAAGACGCTCATGAGAACCTCAGCCAGCTCGACGGCCTTGTCCAGCAGGGCCGGGTAGCTGCCGGCCTTGCCGCCGCTGACGTCGTAGGCCGCAATAAGGCCGCCGAGATAGCGGATGATGGTCTCGAAGACAGGGATCTCGGGGCGGTAGGGCGTCGTGGTGAAGTCGATCTTCTTGACGGCCTCGTATGCGTCGTCAAAATCGTCACGTAGGCCCATGATCCACAGCGTGTCCATGGCGTCGACCAGAGAGGCCGCCCAGCCACAAAAGGGATCGCGGAACGTCTTGGACAGCGGCGCCAGCTCGTCGTGGGCCCAAGCATACGTGCGGTAGCCGTGCCAAGCCCGGGTCATCTCGTCACGTACGGCAAAGAGGCGGGCTTCGCGGGCCTCGCGGGCGGTCTGCGTCTCGGGGCCGAAGTCGTATTGAATTCGCGGAATCGCTGCTGGCACTCCGGTGGGCAGTTGGATCAGCGACTCCACCGGGACAGGGAAGTGTTCGGGCGTCTTGTTCCAGTGGACCACGGGGGCGGACGGCTCAATGTTACCCTCCTGGAAAGCGCCCGGGGGGCTAACCCGGTGGATAGAGGCCTCGGCTTCGGCCTCGTCGTCGGTCTCGACTGGTGGTGGCTCTTCGACCGCCTCTTCTTCTATCGGCACCAACGGCTTGGCAGTTTCCAGCCCTGTTGTGCTCGGTTGGACTGCCGGCAGAGCATTGGAGCTTGGCGCTACCTCTGTGGCCTGACCGGGATGGTTGTGCTTGGCTGCATCTTCATCTTTACCATTATAGGAGGGAGTGTCGGCCTCCAGACGGCCATACGAGCTGTCATCGCCGACTGGCGGCTCGTAGCCACGGTAGATTGTGGGAGAGCCGCTGGGCCCCCAGTCGGATGAGCGGGAAATGTGGTAGAAGAGAATTAAGGATATGACGGCGCCGTAGAACACAAGGCGGTATCGCCTGAAGCGCAGCATGATGAAAAATGGAAGAATCTTGGGGGCAGCTCCAGGCCGCAATTAGACGGACAGTTGAACGGCGCACATGTGCCAGCATGCAAACAAAACGAGGACAAGGACTAAATAACGGTGTCCAGAAAAAAGAAAGCTCCAGGGGTCGGAATGCAGCGTCGTCTGGAACGCTAAGAAGAAATCGTGTTGAAGTGTTGGTAACGTGCGCACAACCAAATCGTGGTCGAGCCCCTGAGTGAGGCAAGTGAAACCACCAGACAATGAGGACGCGGAAGAGGAGAGGAAGAGAGAGAAAGAAGGTCGCGAAAGCGAGAGAGAGATGCGAGAAGAGAGAGGGAGAGGCTAATGAACGCCAGTAAAAAAATAAACACTAGCAATATAGAGACGGCAACGAATCGAGCAGGTGCTCCGAACGGACCAGCTCTCAATGCCACCCCCCATACGGAGTTTGTGACGATACGAGCAGGAGCGAGCAGAACGGGGAGGGGCGGTGGGTAATGTGCTAGAAAGGGATGATGAAAAGCCAAGAGGCGGAAGGAACGAGACGCCAATAAAGGGTCAATACACACAGTAGTGTGGAAAGCGAGACTGGACGCCAAGACTCGGGGCTCTTGGCTCCGCCAGAGGACTTTGGCGGGACCAGCGCATCAGCCCTTGGGCTGTCCGTTTGAGAAGCCAGGTCGGGGCGGCCGGCTGTGGCTGGCCTGGCCCACGGCAGAGCTGGAGCTGGAATAGAGTTGTTCGGATGCACGATGCAAGCTACGAGCGCGAGCATCGCAGATTTTTAGTGCGCGCAGCATGGCAGCAGCCTCGGCTCCTACCGACTGAAGACGGCCACAGAAGAGGGTCTGGAACGACAAGGGACGGTGTCTCGAAGCCGAATAGGGGGGCCCACTATGTAGGGGTTCTAGGCCTAGTGGACACTAGCGAGGCCTAAATGGAGTGACGCCTGTGGTAGGGCTTGCACTGGCGATCAACAACTCTCAATACGAGCCGCTAGTCTTTGACAGGCGGGCCGCTGATCCAACTGCTATTATTGGCTATTGGACGATTCGAATTCGGCTGCCGTAAGCATTGTCAAGCATCAGGCTCAAGTCATGCTCAAGTCGCTATCCAAGATGCTGCGGAGTTCGGGGACTATGGAGAGGATAAGGGAAGACGAGAAGAGAAGAAAGAGAAGAAAGAGAAGAGAAGATAGACGGTAGAACGAAGAGGACAAAGCCGGTCCAGACCGAGCACTACTAGTACATCCCGCCACGATCACGTCGTGTCAAAGGTCCCCCGGATCTTGGAATACAGCGCCGAATCCAGAAAGTTGTAGTTCTGGTCCAGCTCGCAGAAGGGATGTTGGGAGAGCAGCCGGTTAGCCGTCGGCCGATCGGTCGGGTTTCTACAGGGTTAGAGAAGAACAAAAACAGGAGCAGAGGACAAAGCAAACTCACACTGTGAAGCAGTCCAGCATAAAGGCCAGCGCGTATGGGCTGATGGTGGCCTCGACGTCCTCTGGGATCGGCGGGGTCTCGCCCTGGGCGATCTTGTAGATGGCCCCTACGGTCTCCTCCTGCGACCAGGGCCGACGGCCGGCAAACATCTCGAGCACGACACAGCCGACGGCCCAGATGTCGACCTTGGCCGAGTAGCCCTCGTCCTGCGACCGGATCACTTCGGGCGCCATCCAGAACACGCTGCCCTGCATCGAGTTCGTCCGGTCGTTGCCGTAGATGTTGTCTGTCTTCTTGCTGATGCCAAAATCGCTGATCTTGGCCGTGCCGTCGACGTCTAGCAGAATGTTGTCCGCCTTGAGGTCGCGGTGCAGGATGCCCTCGCGATGCAGGTATGCCAGTCCCGATAGCGTCTGCCGTGTCAGGCTGGCCACCACCGGCTCCTCGAACTTGCCGTGTCGCCGCAGACACGACCCGATGCTGCCACCGGAGATGTACTCGAGGAAGATGCTGATGCTCGTCTCTTTGCGCTCGCACCCCAGATACTGCACAATGTTGACGTGGTCCAGGTGTTGCATCGTCTCGATCTCCTGGTTGAGCGCGGCCACCAGCTCGCGCACCCGGTTGCGATCGTTCTGCGCCACCAACTTCGGCGGCACCTCCACCTCCTTCACTGCCAGGAACTCGCCCGTCGTCGCGTTCATTCCCAGATACACCCGCCCGTACGTGCCCTTGCCGATAAGCTGACCCTTGAACCAGCGGAACGTCGTCTGCCGCTTCGGGATCCCGTTGTTGCCGCCACTGCTGTTGCTGCCGTGGCTGAACGCCCCGCCTGTGCCCACGACAATCGACCCTCGCTGCCGGTCCGGCTTCACCTGGATGATGCTGGCTCCGAACATCTTGGTCGACTTGCGCCGCATCAAGGCCGCCGGGTTGATGGCGGTCGGCATGCGAGGGATGCTAGGCGGTGGCTGAGCGTATTGCTGCTGATGTTGGTGTTGCTGTTGCTGCTGTTGCTGCTGTTGTTGTTGCTGCTGTAGTTGCTGCTGCTGCTGCTGCTGCTGCTGCAATTGTTGTTGTTGAAGCTGCAGCTGTGCTAGCTGCGTCTGCGTGTATCGCTTGCTGGCTTCGTGGGCACCACGAGCGACCTCACGGATCGACTTCATCCGGCCCAGCCCACCCGATCGCCGTCCGCTGCGTTGTGTCGCACTCGTTGACGAGCCCGAGGTTTGCCGGTCCAGTGCCTTGAGCGTCGATTCATCCGACCCGAGCGTATCGCTCTCGTTGTACGTCGACGTCGACGAGCTGGCCGCCTTGGCTGCTGCTGCTGCTGCTGCTAATGCTGCCGCCGCTGCCGCCGCTGTTGCCGCCCGTGGCGACTCGTCCGGCTCGGCTACCTCGGCAATCGGTGACGGTGGGTTCTCGGCGTCTCCGCCCTCCTCCAGCACCGGCTGGTCGACGTCCAGGTTCGGGAAGTAGTCCTCCAAATTGTTGATCAGCGCGTCTGTCGGCGGACGGTTCGCCCACACGTCCCGCTCCACAAACGACTTCCGTCGACCCAGCCCGTTCTCGTCGTTGTCCGGCCGCCAGTCCGAGTCCGAGTCGGGCGTCGCCGGTGTCCTTCGAGAGCTGCTCTGGCTGGAGTCGTTGTCGTCGCCTCCACCGTCGCCCCCGTTGATGTTGTTGCTGCTCGCGCCCGCCGTCGCCGACACGGGAGACGTGAACGACACCGACATCGTCTTGCGTGCCCGCTTCGTCTCGAGAGTGAGGCTGGGTCGCTCGCCGCCTGCCCCAGCACCGGTGGAAGACGATTTCGACGGTATGCCAGTTCTGCTGCTCCCAGATGCACTGCCGCTCTTGGCCGCCCCTTTGCCCTTGGCCGTGCTAGCACCGGGCCGTTCGGTAAGGGGCACGATGAATAGGTCGTCGTCAGAATCTTCGTCGTCCGAGTTGCTCGCGATCGAGATCCGCGACGGATTTGCCAGCGCCTCTGGGAGACCAATGCGCGGCGGCCCGCCGGTCCGGGAGAACCTGATCTCGTTGCCCTCGACCGGTAGTGCCGGTTCGTGGGTCTGGAAGCGTGATGTCGATGGTGGTGCCGTCTCAATGCGGGCAAAGTTGGCGCTTAACGGGCTGGAATCGGCAAACGACATCAGATGCTGCGGGTAATGCTGTAGCGGTGGTTGATGTAGATGTTGTGGATGCTGTGGCTGTTGTGGATACTGTGGTTGTTGTGGCTGTTGTGGTTGTTGTGGTTGTTGTGATTGTTGTGGATGCTGCATTTGCTGCATTAGCTGTTGCTGTTGCTGTTGCTGTTGCTGTTGCTGTTGCGGTTGCTGTTGCTGTTGCTGTTGCTGTTGCTGTTGCTGTTGCTGATGCTGCTGCAGCTGAGGCGGCTGCGGATGACCAGTGTGTCGCGATCTGCTGCTCTCGCCCGGACCGATCGGTGCTGTCGACACCCGATGGGGCGACGGGCCCCGAGACGGATGGCCGAGTCCGCCCAGCGTGCGACCCATGCCAGCCAGCACCGATGCCACGCCCAGGACAGTCTGCGGCCCGCTGTCACCGCCGCCAAAGCCAGACGGCTTGCGACCAACCCGCTCCGACATCTCGGGCGATAGTTCGTTCGCCATTGTCAGCCGCTTGCTGCTGCTGTGGCCGTCGGCACCTTGGGACAGCCGCGTCTGCTTACCCTGCTTGCTCAGCATGTTGGCCTTGAGGAGCGTGGCGGACGGGGCTTCGGGCGGCTCCGGCGCACGGCGCTGTGGCAGCAGCTTCTCCTGGGCCTTGTCCTCGAACGGCGACACCCGAGGCTGGTCAAAGTCCACATACCGGCCATTGATGCTTCCAGACGGCCCGGTCTCCAGCAAGGGCGCCTCTTTGTGTGCCGCCTGTCTGCCGCGTTTTGCCAGGTAGGCTATGCCCATCTTGCGCTCCTGTTCAGCCCGGCTTTGGCTGACGACATCGACACTTGGGGCGCTGGCGCTGGTGACATTCACATTGGCGGCATTGACGGCACTGGCATCACTACCGGCACCGACGACACCACCGGCACCAACGCCGCTGGCCACCTCTCTCGCGTCTGCGATCAACACGCTGTTCTGTCGCGACGACTGCGGCGACGAGCTCGATCTCGGCCGGTTCACGCCGTTCAGAGACTCGTACGCGTCCTTGTCCAGGGAGGCGATATGTGGGAGTGGGTAAGGCGTCTGCTGCCCCTGAGCTTGCTGCTGTTGCATGTTGCTGCCGTAGCTGCTACCGGTGGTGGCGGCGACGACGTTGGGCACGCTGCTTCGCAGCTGCACAAACAACTTGAGGCTGGCGACAGCATCGGCCCGCTGCTTCTTGCTGGCTACCAGCTTCGCGTCGTCTAGCGCGGCCTCGTGTCGGAACTGTCCCAGATCGGTCAGATAGAACGAGACGTTGTCGCCGTCCGGAAGGCCTAGGCTCGTGCAGATGAGCCTCCGCAGGTCGGCCGCGTTGTCGACGTCAGTCACGTCGACCATCCGGAAGTTCCACGAGTCCGTCGTGGCCAGGACGTAGGCGCGCGGCGGCTGCTGCCAAAAGGTCGAGAGAGGCCGTCCGTAGGAGGAGGTCACGCTGCTAAAGTCGTGGCTGGGCGCGAAGCTCGAGAGAGGCCGGTCCAGCGACACGTCGCTCGCGTTGCCGGCGCGGCTGCCCAGCTGAGAGGCCGACGACTTGGTGACGACCGGGCTGGTCGGCGACTCCAGCCCATCGGGAGACGGGTAGCTGTTGTCGTCCTTCTGCTTCTTCTTCCGGTGGTTCCAAAACGAGAGCAGCGACTTGTTGTCCTTGGCACTGCTCGGTGGGTCCGTGCCAGCTGAGTGGTCGCCCGAGTCGTGCGAGGGCGGCCGGGCGCTGGCGGGATTGCGGCTGGCCGAGATCATCTCGCTGATGTTCATGCCCTGGCGCAACATCTGGCTGGCTTCGGTCGGCAGTCCAGACCCGTAGACGGCCGCGTTGGAGGACATGGAGTCGGTGCTGTTGCGCGAGCGGTGTCCAAACCTGGTCGCGTGTGGAGAAGCTGAGAGATTGGGAGTGGAGGCCATGAAGACCGTGGCGGAAGTGGGAACCGGGCTGCCGGCAGCGCTGTTGTTGGGGCTGTGACGGAGCGCGCTGTCGACGTCGAGATTGAACAGGATGCCGCCCGGAGACCCGGCGTTGCTGCCGCTGATGGCCGGCCGTGTCGTCGTCTGTGAGACGCGCCGCCCGGAGAAGCCAGGGCCCGGATCCCGGATGGGAGTATGCAAATTGGCATCAGCCACGCTGCCCTCGGGCGTGTGGGAGATGCCCATCCGTAAGTCCGCAGAGTCGCCCGGCTCGGCTCCAGCACTCGGCGGGTTGTGAGGCGCCAGGCTCGCGATTGTGTTTGGGTTGGAATCTCGGCTCATGCTAGGTAATCGTGCTGGGTCGACAGGACGGCCACTGACGATGCCCCGAATCATGTGGCGCATGTTCCTGCCGACCTCGCGGTCTTTGGTCGGCTCCCAGTCCTTGCCTGGCTGCCCGGTGCGTTCGACCCAGGCCTGCTTCAGGGCCGGGTACACCTGCTGGTGCATGAGGCTGAAGTTGCCGCGGCCACCGTGGGCGCTGCCCAGCTCGAGAAAGGGCGCGCCGCACAGCTCCAGCGTCCGAAAGGCGTCCTGCCAGTCCTTGGGGAACTGGTTGGCCTGCAGCCAGGCCAGCACGCGCTCCAGCGGCCACTGGGCAGCGAGCTCTGGCGGTACGCCTTTGCTGCTGCTACCGCCAGTCGCACTGGTCGCGCTTGTCGCACTGGTCGCACTGGTCACGTTGGTTGCGTTGCTGGCTGTCGACTGGCCGCGGACTGCATGATGGCCTGGACCGAGACTGCGGCTGGGGTACTCGTCTGACGGGGTGCCGGTCTGACTGGCCATGGGGTTCGCAGACGTCCCAGCGGCTGCGGCTTTTGCCGTACTGACCACAGTGGCTGCATTGGCCGCATTGGTCGCATCAGCTACACTGTTCCCGTTGGCCACGTTGGCCCCGTTAGTCCCGTTGGCTCCGTTGGCTCCGTTGGCTCCATTGGCTGCACCGACAGTGTACAGATCACTAGCCCAACCGTCACCCTGGGCAGGCCACATGACCAAGGGTGTGCTGGCCGAGTAGGGCGTCATATCGCCGGCGATGCCGCCTAGCCCAGGAATGCCCACGCCCTCGCCGTACGTGTTGACCCCGGGGATGTACGTTGCCGACATCTGATCGGCCTGGCTCTGCTGCGGCGGCGGTGGTGGTGGCGGTGGCAGCGGCATCAACGGCACGGTCTGGCCGGGAAGCACACTGACGGCGGCATGCATCTTGGGGTTGTAGGCCTGGTGCTGCTGGCCGGCAGCCACGCTGCCTGGAGGCAGCAGTGGAGGAGGCGGCGGAGGGAAGCCTACACGGGTGTCGTACATGCGACCCCAAGTGTTGTGCCAGGGTGCCTGCTGGCCGATGGCGCTGCCAGGAGGCGGGCCCGAGGGAGGCGGGGGAAGGCCACCAGGGCCTAGGGCACTCGGAGTGGTGGTCGGATATCGGATTGGTGGTGGTGGTGGTGGCATGACCATGCTGCCGGCAAGCTGTGGCGCTGGAGGTGACATTGGGGGAGGGGGAGGCACCTGGTAGGGCCGCGAGGCGTTTGCCTGGCCGCTTTGGTACATGGCGAGTGGGAGGAGGAGGGTGGATGAACTGCCCACTGGTTCAAAGTCGAGGCAGTTGAGCCCGAGGCTGAGACGGCGACTGTGCGAGGCAGCCGGCCTGGACGCGGGGCTGGGCGGCTTGATCGGCCGGCGTGTGTTTGCTCATGAGGGTGGAAGTTGTAGCTGGAGAAGGGCGGCGTGTGGTGGGATATGGGTTGCCACGAGAAACAGACCGGGTGGCTGAATAGAAGAGGTTGGGACCGGGGTTTGGAGGGGAGATTCGTGTTTGCGGTCGCAGCGGCGCTTTGAGCTGGCGACGATCAGCAAGGCGAAGGCGACAGCATGCTGCTGGGCGGCGCAGACGAAAGAAACAGTGCACCGACGGAGACGAAGACGAAGATGCGGTCGACGTTTGGGAGGGAGGTTGTGGTCGGAGCTGAGGCCAAAATACGTCCGCTTTTTTGAGGCCGTTGGAAGCCGTTTCAGGCCTATGGAGTCTGCCGTTTGGAGAAATCAAAGACTAAGAAAGACGGTAGCCCGTGAATAGGGCACGGGAGGGGTGAGAAGGCGAAAGAGGCGAGAGAGAGAGAGAGAGGGTGGGCGTCGTTGATGGGTGGAGCGGTGGATCGAGACAGTTGTCGTCGGAGTGGTGTGGGAGAAAAAGACGGGGGGGAAGACACGAAAGCCGGGAGAGATAGCCCCCCCAAAAGACGAAAGACGACACGACTAAACGGCCGTCTTTAGCGTACATCTGGGGGGAAGGAGCGCCGAAGGGACCACCCCGGCAGGGAAAGAGCGCCATCTCGATTGGGCAGGACGGTCGGCCAATCAGACGATGCGGACGCCCTGTAAGACGAATTGCTGGGGCCGGGCTAGGCTACACATGTGCTCGTATCGCGTACTACGACGTACGGCGCACGGCAGGAGCATTCGAGTCTGTGCTGCAGAGTTTTCGTGCTAATACGAGCTGAGTACGGAGTAGTAGTATACGAATAGGAGATGCATGGTCAGATGCATTACTACAAGGTACATAGTAGATTCTCGTACTTATCTTCCTCGCGAGCTGTCTTGCCAGACCGCCCACGGCCTGCTCCACCCTCCTGCCGTGTCTCACATGGGTCCAGCTGGCCAATGGGTCCCGCTGCCGGTGCTTTAGTGTGCTGCAGCCTGCAGGTCGTCTGCAGCAGAATGTTCCTACTGGTCTGCGAAGCGCCCGGGCCACCTGATAGCGGAGGAAGAGCAGGACCAAACTATCTTACATGCTCCGTACGTAGTACTGAATATGTAAGATACTCCATACTCCGTACTTTGTATCTTTTTTAATATCTTACGTTGCAAAGCATGGCACGTGACTCCGTGCGGCTGTTTCGTGTCTATGTATATGCTTGGACGAACAGAACAGAAACAGAACAGAAACAAAAACAAAACGCCTTTGCCTCCCAGGGCCCAGTGCATCCTCCATCCTCCATCTTCCATCTTCCATCCACCATCAACCACCCCTACATCACCGAGCAGTTGCTCAGAAAGCTCGACATCTGGTCGTAGTAGCCGTCCTCGCTCGAGATGCCCTCCACGTAGTTGTGCTTGCGCACCAGCCCAGTCACCTGCACCGTCTGCTTGCCCGGCCCGTGCCACCACCGCAGCTTCTGCGCCAGCTCCGTCTCCTCCTCGTCCCACGCCACCTCCCACTTGCCTGAGCTCACCAGGATGTCGATGCTCTCCTCCGGGAAGTGAAACTCGGGCAGCAGAATCGTCGTCGGCACCGGCAGCAGGTCCTCCTCCACTGTGTCAGCTGTCGCCTTGTCTGCATGCTCTGGCGCGTCCATAACGCCGTCCATGCCGCCCATTCCAGCTCCAGCTCCTCTGCCCATGTGCAGGCCCGCCCCTCCGTCCACTGTCAGCGCAAACTCACACCGCCGCAGGTCGAAGCCGTACTTGATAATCGTGCCGGCCACCGTGATCGGCGATGGCCGCACGTACGCCTCGGCCGCCCGCAGCCCCGGCGTGGTCGTCAGCTCCGGCACCACGTGACTGTTGGGCGCTGACGAGATCGACGGCCGCGACAGCGCCTGCTTCAAGTTGCTCGGCGTCACCGCCCCCGCACTATCGCCGTCGAGGCTGTGGTGTGTCGTCGGTGTCGCTGGCCGCGGCCCATCCGCCATGGCCGTTGTTAGCGGCGTCGTCACAGACTCGTCCGAGTCTGACCCGTCCTTGTTGGACACCGGCTGCTGTTGCTGGCGAGGCGGCATGCGTCTCGGGCCCGCCAGCGCTGACGCCGCCGTCACCACGCGCTGCAGGCTAGGTGACGACGCCCTATGCGCCGACGACAGCGGCAGCTGCGAGTGTGGCAGATGATTGTCGTCCAGCGACACTATCGACAGGTCCTCGCCATTCCACAGGTCGCCTCTCTCGTGATCATTCTAGATTGTCAACACACGCAACAAACAACACACACACACACACACTCACCTCAGTCATATACAGCCACAAAGTGTAGCCTCCCATCAACGAACCCTCCACCGCAAAGTGGTTCGCATCCATGGCCGCCGACTGGCTGGAGTAGTCGCCCGTCTTGTAGGCGTGCTTGTCGTCCATATCGTAGGGTATGCCGAACTCGGTCAGGATGCACGGGTGGTTGCCGACGCGGTCGAGTCCCTCCTGGCGCAGCGTGGCCAGCTGGTCGCGGAAGCAGTTCCGGATGGCCGTCTCGCCCACGCGGATGGCAAAGGCCGGGTGCAGGTAACGGCCGCGCAGCACGCCGATCACGTCGACGTTCCAGGTGCGGTTCCACTTCTTGGTCATGAGCGTGATGCCGTCGTAAAAGTGCGGCGCGTACACCAGCCGCGGCTCGTCATCAGCCGTACCCCTGATCTTTGGCGGCAGCTCCATCGTCGGGCCCTGCAGCAGCAGGATGGCGTCCTCGTGGAACGTGCGGACGACGTCGCGGTAGCGCCGGAAGTGGTCCATTAGGTACGTGTCGGCAAAGCAGGGGTGGTCGATGGTCTCGCCCGTGCGCGGGTTCCGGGCAAAGTAGTCCTTGCGCAGCAGCTCGTCGCGGGCCGGGTCCCAGACCCCGTGCTGGGCCCAGATGCACTCACCCAGCCGCCAGCCGGGGTCACGCGTGTAGCCGTACCGCGAGTCGTCGTAGTCGGCCGGCAGCCAGGCCTGCTCGCCGTGCGGGTCGATCAGCGTCCGCCCTGACTTGACCGGGCCCAGGCCGCCCATCTCGTATGTGTCGACCTCGCACGGCCGCCCCGATCCCGTCAGCATCGCCTGCCACATCGTCGGGCACGTGCCCTTCTTGAGCTGCTGGTCCTTGGGGATCACGCTGATGTCCTGGTACCCGAGCAGGCCCTTGTTGGGCTCGTTGAGGTTCTCCCATCCAAACACCACGTCGTTCTCAATGTCGCCGGCCTCGCGGATCCGCCGCGCCAGGTGTGTGATCGACTCGATAAAGTGCTCCTGCAGGTAGTCCTGGATGTTCTTGCCGTCGATGATGCACCTGGGCGCAAAGTCGCGCCCGCCAAAAAACAGCGCAAACATGGTTGCCGCCGCCAGCCGGTAGTAGTTGGTCGACCAGATCATCTTGGGAAAGTCGTTGGTGTCGGGGTACGTGTTGTGCACAATGGCCGCCTCGGTCGACGAGAAGCTCTGCGGGTTGAGCCCGCAGGCATAGAGCGTCCACATTGGGGCCCCAGACCCGCCGCAGTATCGGGACCACTGGAGAGGTCAGATAAGAGGAGACAGAAGGGCCAGAAGGGAAACAGAAGAAGAGTGGTAGAAGAGAAAGAAAATGAGAAAGAAGCAAAAGGCAAAGCAGTCCGACGTACCACGTCCTGGTGAGGATCCATAAATACGTAGAAGCCGTATTGTCTAGCCACACGCAGTGTCTCGACGGTGTGTTGGATCCATTCCTCGTCATATTTGCCCGGACCAGCAGCCTCGATGGCCTCCCAGGTGAAGACGTAGCGGATGGTGTTGTATCCCATGCGCTTTAAACGCGAGAAGTGCAAGTGGGCATCCTCCTTGGGAAAGGGCCGCTTGTGAAAGTTGACGTTGTCGCCGTCGTAAAAATCGTCTGCGATGTGTGACGGGAGGTTCGGGGTGCTCGGATACTTGGCATCGCCGGCGACGTTGATGCCGCGCAGCACAACCTGCCGACCGAGAGCATCTCGAAACGTGCTGCCGTCAATGAAGAGGCGGAGAGGAGACATGGTCGGTGCACGGCTTTCGAGAGCTGAGAGGAGATTGGAGTGCAAGTGGAGAGAGGACAATGGACCGTCGCAGTTGCGAGTAGGAGAAAAGGGGCAATAGTAGCCAGTAAGTAGCACAGGTCAGGTCACTCCGTCACATCTCGGGGCATGCTCGATCGGGTCTCTGTCCGCGATCAGGCCTGATGGATGAGCCCGTTTAAGTACTTCGTACGTGCTAGGTTGCAGTGGATGGCCTGCCTCACGAAAGAGCTGACGACAAGGCCGTTAGTGCTGCCGAAGCTTCTCCATCCTAGACCAGCGGACCTGCCCACCAATTAGTCAGATCAGCCCGTTATCTTCGTGATAGCCGGCAGGAACACAGTGGAGCACTGTGCTGTCGTGATTGGTCGCTGCCCTAAAGCCGCTTAACGCGTCCGACGCGTTCTGGGGCTTCTTCTCGCGAACAGCCTGCAGCGATTCAATCGCACACACGCTGGCCTCAGCCTCAGCATCCGCCCGGAGCCTTTATGAGCAATGCCGCACTCGGTCGAGCCCAAAGCTGTTTTGCACGACGAAGCCGCTGCCGCCATGGCTGAGGAGCAGTCGTCACCGGCCGTCGGCAACGTGGACGCCGAACCGTCTGTGAGCGAAGATGTGGACATGGCAGATGGCTCGGCTATACCTGAGGTGGCCGTCAAGGCTGAGCCCGCCGAGGTCAATCTGGACGATCTGTTTGCGGACGACGACGAAGACGAGGAATTTCCGAGCTCGCTGCCACCAAAAAGCGAGCAGAAACCCGACTCGCCATTGTACGTTCTGGGCAGATCGGTACAGATGTGTGCGTGTGTTCAGTAGGGCTAACAGCAGCAGAGGAGCGGACTTGGCGTCACTAAAAGCGTCAGACCCCGAGGTGATGCGCAGCTTCTACCAGCGGTTATTTCCGTGGCGATACCTGTTCCAGTGGCTCAACCACAGCCCGACACCGACCAATGACTTTGGGCACCGCGAGTTTGCGTTTACGCTATCCAACGATGCCTATCTGCGATACCAGTCGTTTCCGACATCTGAGCTGTGAGTGGGGTGGATGGAGACGAGGAGAAGAGAAAGAAGAAGAGAAAGAAGAGGAAAAAAAGGACAAAAAAAAAGCTAACAAACAGACTCCGAAAAGATGTGCTACGACTAATGCCGTCCCGGTTCGAGATCGGGCCGGTGTACACGACAAACCCACGCGATCGCAAGTCGCTGAGCAACACGAGCGCGTTTCGGCCGCTGGCCAAGGAGCTGTGCTTCGATATCGACCTGACGGACTACGACGACGTGCGGACGTGCTGTGACAAGGCCAACATCTGCGGCCGCTGCTGGCAGTTCATCACGATGGCCATCAAGGTGGTGGACGTGGCACTGCGCGACGACTTTGGCTTCCAGCACGTGCTGTGGGTGTACTCGGGGCGGCGAGGTGCCCATGCGTGGGTGTGTGATCGGCGTGCCCGCACGCTGGACGACCAGAAGCGCCGAGCCATTGCCGGCTATCTCGAAGTCGTCCGTGGCGGCGCTCAGGGCGGCAAGAAGGTCAGCGTGCGCCGACCATTGCACCCGCACCTGGCCCGCAGCCTGCGGCTGCTGGCACCACACTTCCAAGACGACGTGCTGCAGAGCCAAGACCCCTGGGACACGTCTGAGCGTGCCGAGAAGCTGCTGCAGCTGCTGCCCGACCGCACGCTCAACGCGGCTCTGCGCCGCAAATGGGACGCGGCGCCCGGTCGCAGTTCGGCTGCCAAGTGGGCTGACATCGACGTCGTGGCCAAGACCGGTGCCAGCAAGGCGCTCGATGCCAAGGCTCTGCTCGAGGCCAAGCAGGACGTCGTGCTCGAGTACACGTACCCGCGCCTCGATATCGAGGTCAGCAAGAAGCTCAACCATCTGCTCAAGAGTCCGTTTGTCGTCCATCCCGGCACTGGCCGCGTCTGCGTGCCCATCGACCTCCGTCGCCTCGACCAGTTCGACCCGCTTGCCGTGCCGACCGTTCAGGAGCTGCTGCAGGAAATCGACGCCTGGCAGCCGCCCGCCGGCGCTGCCAACACGGCCGCTGCTGAAGCCAGCGATGGTGCTGCTGCCCCAAAACCCCTGCAGGATTGGGAGAAGACCAGCCTGCGCCCCTATATCGAGCTGTTCCGCACCTTCGTCCAGGCCCTGATGCGCGACGAGACCGACGTGAAGGTCAAACGGGAGCGCGACGAGGGATTGGATTTTTGAAGAAAGCTGGCACCTGACATGGTTCAGGTCCCTTTGGCACGACGTTTCACGATCACATAACGGACGGCTGTCTCTTGATTTCGCTTCTGGAACTGGAAAATTGCTGGATTTGTACAGGTATTAGAGGTCTTCCCGTTTTGCTTTGTCAGCATCGACATGTCGTCCACTTTCTGACGAATTCTCGCGTCATATTCTGTGCATCAGACACACTGCCTCCACAAACCAATGCAATTCGCTTTTCCGCCGTCGCTATGCCTCTGCTGCCGCCTTTGTCGTCGTCTGGACTTCCGCATCCACGACGACTTGGTCCTGGCTGTTGTTACCCTCGGCTCCAGTCTCGGCTTCGTTTTCATCCTCATCGTCCTCGTTGTCTTCACCCTCTCCATCCTCATCCTCGCCCTCGCCCTCGCCCTCGCCGTCTTTGCTGGCCCCTGGTTCCCGCAGCCGGCCACCCTTGCGCTTCGGCATCACGCGTTCAAACGCCGTCGCCCAGTCGCCCGTCTCTAGCCACTGCAGCATAATCTCCACCACGTGGTTCGTCGTCAGCACCTTTCGGCTAGCCATCACCATGTAGTCGCCGATCGGCAGCTTGGCCGTGCGCACGCCGTGCTCCTGTGCCCGCCGGTAGCAGAGGCCCTTCTCGCGGTTCTTGTCGACGATGCCGCCGATCACGTAGCTCGTGTACGGCTCCAGCCGCGTCAACGTGTGCGGCGAATCGGATGTCAGGTAGACTACCGAGTGCAGCCCTGAAGTAGCTTCCTCTTTCGCTTCTTTCGCCTCCTTGTCCGCGTCGCCCAGCACATCCACGACCACCCCCCCGCCCTCCCGCCGCATGGCCGCCTCGGCCTGCCGTCCCGCACCCATAAAGTCCTCCTCCACAAAGTAGGCATGCTGCCACCGCTTGTGCTGGTTCGCCAGCAGCGTCTCGTAGCGCTCCCGCAGCTTGCCCTGCCATGAGCTGACAAAGATGCGCGTCTGCCGCGTCGCCATCCGGTTGGCCGAGTACGACCGCGTGATCTGGCCCGACAGCGAGATGAGCTCCGTGTCCCGCATATACGACTCGAACGCGCAGTCAAAGATCAGGCTAATCGGCACGAGCACCCGCTCCTTCACCGGTGCTACCTCGCCGCTAACCTCGGTCGTCGTGTCTGGCGCCGCTGTGCCTTCCGCTTCCCGCTTCTCCCTCTTGGCCGCCCGCCGTTGCACCTGCTTCTGGTGCCGTCTCTCTTTCCGCTTGCGCTTGCGGTCCTCACGTCCGCCTTCCCACTTCAGCTGCCGCTTGAGTCGCTTCTGTTGGTTCTTGGAGAGCGGCGCTGCCGACGCTGCATCCGACGACACGGCTGCCGTGACGGGGGCCCCGCCGGCCGTGCTTTCGTCATCGTCTCCGCTGTCGCTATCGTCGTCGCCGTCTTCGCGCATCTGCACGTCGTTGAGCACGGACGGTGACCTCGAAAGGGCCTTGCTGTCAGAGGTCACTCCCAAGAAGCGTGTGTCGCCATTTTCCACCGCCGACTGTCTGTTTACCGAATCTTTCAAGTCATCACGAGGCGATAGTGCCCCTAACATGCGCGGGGTCTCGTCTGTGTCCATCTCGCCTCGATTGTCGTTAAGTGACTCGCAAACGTCCTTTCGCTACGAAGGTCGCATTGGCTCTTTTTTTCAAAGTAGTGGGGCAGCTCTGCACAATAGGCGGTTGTTCCGGTTCGAGTTAGTGCGCTTTCCCGCAAGTCGCGCCTTCGCGTTAATTGCCTTCTGACGCGTCTTGAGAATACTGTCCCGTCCTCGTCGAAGCATCTTTACGGCCGCAGCATATTCTATTTCGGGGAAGGCACGAACAGGCGACAAAGCCCGTACTACAAAATCCTGTCCTTTCAGTCTCCTTTGCCACTTTCAGCTGTTTTCTTCAGTCAAACACCAAAATGTCTTCTCGGCCTGAACTGAAGGCAAGCCTCTTATTCTTACGCCCAGTATCTGTCAAGACAGCAAGACTAACAGCTCTTCTTAGGTCGACGATGAACATGGCTTCATTCGCTTCTTCAAATCTCTTCCGTCTATTGGTGATGAGACAATCCGGATATTCGACAGAGGAGACTGGTACACAGCTCATGGAGACAACGCGAACTTCATTGCCCGGACGGTTGGTTGCCCTCTACAATGTCGGCCTCTCAGGCGAGGTGTCACGGACAACAACTGACAGGTGGCCTTCTGAGTCAGGTCTACAAAACCACATCCGTTGTGCGGCAATTAGGTCGAAATGACCACACCGGCCTCCCTTCCGTGACCATGACCGTGACCGTCTTCCGACAATTTCTCCGAGAGGCCCTCTTCAAGCTTGGCAAACGCGTCGAGATCTGGGCCAGCTCTGGCGGCCGTATGAATTGGAAGATCGCCAAGCAGGCCTCCCCCGGAAACCTCCAGGACGTCGAGGATGAATTAGGCCAGTTTGACAATGCCCCCATGATTCTAGCCGTCAAGATCTCGGCCAAGGCAAACGAGGGCCGCACTGTCGGTGTCTGTTTCGCCGATGCCACCGTACGTGAGCTCGGTGTCAGTGAGTTCCTGGACAACGATCTGTACTCCAACTTCGAGGCCCTGTTGATCCAGCTCGGCGTACGCGAATGCATCGTCCAGACCGAAAGGCTCGACCAAGATGGCAGCGTCAAAGACCCTGAACTCTCCAAGCTCAAGCAGATCATCGACAACTGCGGCGTCGCCGTCGCTGAGAGAGCCCTCTCCGACTTCGCTATCAAGGATATTGAGCAGGATCTTGCCCGGCTGCTCAAGGATGAGCGAGCAACCCTTGTGCTGCCTCAGTCCGATCTGAAGCTGGCGCTGGGCTCCGCTGCCGCGCTCATCAAGTACCTCGGCGTTCTGCAAGACCCGTCCAACTTCGGCCAGTACCAGTTATACCAGCACGATCTGTCACAGTTCATGAAGCTGGACGCTGCCGCCGTCAAGGCTTTGAACCTGATGCCAGGTGCCCGCGACGGTTCCAAGACCATGAGCCTGTTCGGCCTGCTCAACCACTGCAAGACCCCACTAGGCGGCCGACTGCTGTCGCAATGGCTCAAGCAGCCGCTGATGAACAAGGCCGACATTGAGCAGCGCCAGCAGCTGGTGGAAGCCTTTGTCAACGACACCGAGCTGCGTCAGACCATGCAGGAAGACCACTTGCGCTCCGTGCCAGATCTGTACCGTCTGGCCAAGCGCTTCCAGCGCAACAAAGCCAATCTAGAGGATGTTGTGCGTGCATACCAGGTGGTCATCCGTCTGCCGGGCTTCCTCGGCACGCTTGAGGGCGTCATGGACGAGGCGTACCGCGTGCCGCTGGACGCTGCCTACACTACAAAGCTTCGCACGCTGTCGGACAGCCTGGCCAAGCTGCAGGAAATGGTCGAGACGACTGTGGATCTGGACGCGCTAGACAATCACGAGTTCATCATCAAGCCCGAGTTTGACGACAGCCTGCGCATCATCCGGAGGAAGCTTGACCGGCTTCGTCTGGACATGGACCGCGAGTTTGCCGAAGCCGCACGGGACCTGCACCAGGAGCGTGACAAGAAGATCTTCCTGGAGAACCACAAGGTGCACGGCTGGTGCATGCGACTGACTCGCACCGAAGCCGGCTGCATCCGCAACCAGTCGCAATACCAGGAGTGCTCGACGCAGAAGAACGGCGTGTACTTCACGACGAAGGCGCTGCAGGCACTTCGTCGCGAGTTCGACCAGCTGTCCAGCAACTACAACCGCACGCAGAGCAGCCTGGTGAGCGAGGTGGTCGGCGTGGCCGCGTCGTACTCCCCTGTGCTTGAGCGGCTGGCCGGCGTGCTGGGCCACCTGGACGTGATCGTGTCGCTGGCACACTGCTCCGTGCATGCTCCTATTGCCTACGTCCGGCCTCGGATCCATGCGCGTGGCGAGGGTCGAACGGTGCTGCGCGAGGCCCGCCACCCCTGCCTGGAGATGCAGGACGACGTGCAGTTCATCACCAACGACGTCGTTTTGGACCGGGAGTCGTCGGCCTTCCTCATTATCACGGGTCCGAACATGGGCGGCAAGTCGACATACATTCGCCAGATCGGCGTCATTGCACTGATGGCACAGATCGGCTGCTTTGTACCGTGCGCAGAGGCCGAGCTGACGCTATTCGACTCCATCCTGGCGCGTGTAGGTGCCAGCGACTCGCAGCTGAAGGGCGTGTCGACCTTTATGGCCGAGATGCTCGAGACGGCAAACATCCTCAAGTCGGCCACGGCCGAGTCGCTCATCATCATTGACGAGCTAGGCCGCGGCACCTCCACCTACGACGGCTTCGGCCTCGCCTGGGCCATCTCTGAACACATTGTGCGCGAGATCGGCTGCTTCGCCCTGTTCGCCACCCACTTCCACGAGCTGACCGCCCTGGCCGACCGTTACCCACAGGTGACCAACATGCACGTCACCGCGCACATTAGCGGCACGGGCAGCAGCGAGGACACGGCCAAGAAGGACGAGAAGCGCGAGGTCACGCTGCTCTACAAGGTCGAGCCGGGCATCTGCGACCAGAGCTTCGGCATCCACGTGGCCGAGCTAGTTCGGTTCCCAGACAAGGTGGTGCGTATGGCCAAGCGCAAGGCCGACGAGCTAGAGGACTTCTCGACCAAGCACGACGAGGCGTCGCTGTTGGGGACGCAATACAGCAAGGAGGACGTGGAGCAAGGCAGCGCGCTGCTGAAGAATGTGTTGGTGCAGTGGAAGGAGCAGGTGCAGGACAGCGGCAACGGCGCGTCGAAGCTGAGCACAGAGGACATGGTCGCCAAGCTCAAGGAGCTAGTAGCGGGCGACGAGAAGCTGCGGGAGAATCCGTTCTTCCAGTCGATCAAGGCGCTGTGAAGACGCATTGATTTAATTTGATTTGTCTCGTTCAAGGAGCGCCATGAAATGATGGGTAGGAAGGATGCAATGGAAATTTAGGGTTAGTCTACAACGGCATGTTACAAGGGGGCTTTCGCTTAGATTTGATATTTAAAGGCTTAAATGGCAAATAGAGCCAGCACTATTCATGAGGTACACTGTAAAGCTTGTTAGCAACGATACATCCAACAGCAGCTCAAGGCGTGTAACAGGGAAGCCGAGTTCAGGTGTGCATCAGATATAGAACAATGTATAGGTTTGGTATAAACATGCTGGCCTAGGCCAATTCATAAACAGCCTCTGAAAAGCGAGGTTTCATCATAGCAGAAGAACTCGGCGGTGATTGTAAAGTGAAAGAGCGAAAGATCAAACGTACCGTTTAAACACTGGCGATGCTGGTGTCCAGTGACACGTCTTCCAGCTTGGAGAGAAGGCCCGGTAGGCAAACGAGAATAAAGATAGAACTTTGTTGTCTTGGACCAAATGCGTATATACAGAGCTAAAGGGGCATAGCTGTAGTGTGGTGTGTATTGTGTGATATATGATAGGAGTGTCCTCGCAGGAGGTGCGCGATATCCGCTCCTGTTTCCCGTTCATCGGCAATTGAGGGCATTCCGGCCTTTGCCACGGTCGTTCTCGGGTAGTGTACAGCTTCGTCTTTTCGGCGACAGTCGCGCCTGTTTCCTCGGCGCTGCTCGTCGCCTGTGCCGTCTCGGGCTCACGCGTTCGGGTCTGCAGAGACGGTCTTGACGTCGATGCCATACCGCTCCTTGATCCGTTGGACACGGAGGGCCTCGTAATCGGGCGAGTGGATCACTGAAATGGTCAGCAAGATGCCGCGGTCGCCAGCCGCCGCATCGGGACAGGATCGAACTTACTGCCCGCACGTCCGTCGCCGAGCTCGGCAAAGGTCTCTTCTGCCGGCCGCCTTCGGTTCTTCCGCAGGTACTCTTTGTACGAATACCCATCGTCCACCTTCTCATCCGACCAGCCGCGCAGCGTGCCGCCCGTGAATTCGAACGCGGCCAGGATGGACGCAGTGAACGCGCCCATCCCGACTATCCGCGGAATCCTGCCGGCTAAGAGCCATGTTAATTGGCAGATCCGGAGAGAAGTCGGGTGGAAACAAGAGAGAAAAAGCAGAAAAAGCAAAGAAAAAAAAAAAAAAAAGACGAATAATTATAGGGAAAATTTTTCCAACTTACACGCCAGTCCAAACACGGATCCCGCCAAGAACCCACTCACGGCCGTATTGTAGACGTCCTTCTTCTCGCGCAGGTTGGCCATGGCAACGCGCGAAAACTCATACACACCACCAACGGCAGCTTCGGACGGTCAGCACAGAAGGGTAGCGTCCGAAAAGAAGGGACCGGCCATTGCGGCAGCGCAGGAATACCCACCGAAGGATGCGACCATGCCGCCGCTCCGTGTGAACACGCCCCAGGCGCCGACATTCCGCTTCTGCAGCGAGTTCTGAATGGCCGCCAGGAACAGACCAGCACCGCCCACTACGAGGGAGCCCTTGGCGCTCGCCTTGATGGCGTCCTCCGGATGATAGACGTCGTCTCCCGCCATGCTTGCCCCGATTGCAGATCGTGTGCTTTGGGGTGTGTGTGGTTGATGGTTGCCTCGGTTCCAAGGACGGAAAGTGGAGGGGGAAAAGAGGAAAAGGAAATCGGGTGGGAAAGTTGGGCGATTTGGCTCTCCAATTGATTCAAACAGCTGCTGATTGGCCCAATTGCTGTCGACATAAAATAAAGTCACGTGAATTCTTAGTCATCCTAACTGCTCCTGCCGCCGCCGCCACTTTGCTTGGCTGCCTAGGTATCAGGTTGAGAGAGACCTTCCAGTTTGCCCTGGTTGCGGTGGCAAGGCTGCGTCACCACGCTACAATCCAGAGTCTCGGCATACACAACGGGCCCGGGGCCGTACTGTATGGAAGAGCAAGGCCGCATGCTGGCCGGACGCTGCAACACTGTCAGACACGCCACCAAGCAAGCCGTCGCATATTTTAGCACCCTTTTGTGCGGGTGGTTTCTGTCTGCTTCAGCTACAAACACAAAATACCGGGGACCTTTTTTTTTTACGTTTTCCGGTCCTGTCTCCCTGCATCACCAGTGCCCGTTTCGTCTGAAGACCGAGCTGTAGTCAGACCATACCTTCAGCGGCACGGGATCAGAACAGATCCGTTTCGGTAGCGCTAACTCGACTGAGCTTCGTAAGTACCTAGTCGACGATTGTGGCCAGCCTTAGCATCACGGCCGTCCATCGGGCCACAGTGCTGCAGCCTCGTGTCACAGCGGTACAGGACACGCTGTTGGAATTGGTGAGTCCTGCCGTGTGAGACCGGTCAGCGTTTCGCCGTGCCATGACCCGAAAAAGACGTCTCATGTCCTGCCTTTTGTTTTCCCCGCCCCAAAAAAGAGACTGCATTCACCCCCACTTGCTTTTGCTCATGCAGACATACCGCCACCCCCCTGCCTTGTTTGCGTCTGGCTGTGTGCTCGTGCTTACCAGAGATCCAGACAGCTCCGGCGAACGATGAATCCGCCGCCTCCATACCCGGGCACCCGCTCCCAAGGCCTGCTGGCCACTATTGAGGAGTCCAGCCACCGCAGAATTGGCCGGCCTGGTGCGTATAATCGCATGTTCCTTGCTTCCATGGACTCGTGCTGATGCGGTGCAGGACGTCTTGCGCCGAAATGGCTAGAAGACTTCTTGTCTGGCAGCCTCCAGGACTCAGCGCCGCTCTATCTGGACGTTGGGTGCGCTAGCCTGGATGTCAGGCTGGCCATTGCCTCTGCTGCCGGCGGCAGCTTCTATGATACCGGCAGTCCTCCGGTAGTGCGCCACGAGCTGCTGATCAAGGGCCACCAATGCAGTGGCCACGCGTCTGGCGCCGATGGCGGCTCGGCAAGCACAGCTGGGACGTCTCCAGGCGCCGATGGCAAAGAGTACAACGAAATCTACTCGTGTGTCTGCCAGAACTGCCGCTATCACTTTACCTTTTACATTGAACGCAATGTCGAGACGTCGTGTGGCATGAACCACGGCAACAGCCGGGACCCGTACCACCATCTCGTCTTCAACCCGATCGAAGACGACAGCCGGGAGCTCATCAACACCAAGTACTACCCGTTATGGGGCCGTTCGCAGTACATCTGCTCTGCCACACGGTGTGGCTACAATGTGACGGTGGAAGTGTCGGAGCCGCGCCTAAACCAGCACTTCCTCAGCTTCTTGACCGACAACGACCGTATAAATGGCCGTCTGCGAGAGGCCAAGAAGGCCGAGCCGGAGCGATTTGCCGACGTGGCAACGGCGCCGCCCAACGCTCTATGGTACCTCAGAATCTATCTGCAGGACATTGTCAGTGGAAATGAAGACGGAGCGGCGGCGGATGGCAGGCCTGAGAAGCGAATCTCCCAGCGAAACAAAAAGTTTTTTGTCCACTTTGGCGACGGACCCGATGCCGCGGACCTATTCACCTTCCTCGAGTTTAAGGAGGTCGTCGACGGCGAAAATCGGCTGTGGAGGGTGCCCACGCCCGAAATGATGCGGCCGACGCGCCCCGGCTCGCAGCTCGCCTTTTACCAGGACATCAAGAGCGAGATCGAAACGATCCTCGGCAAGGACAGCGACAACCTGAAGCCGAACACGGCGATCAACTTTATCACGACCGCTCTGGATATTGAAAAGTACGTCACCTCGCGGCAGCTGTACAGCCAATATGCACTCATGGACTACGACATTCTGGGCATCCTGCCCGACATGCACGAGTCGTACTTCTGGTATGCCTTTACATGCCAGCACCAGGCAGATCCGTCCAAAGAGTCAGCCTTCTTCGGCGCCCTGCAGCGGCTCACGCGTGGTCGCAACAACGAGGAGCTCGAGGTGAGGGTGCAGTCGTTTGACTCGATACAGACTGCGCAACCTTTAGAGTCATTTGAAGAGGAGGACGAGATCCGACGAGCCACCGAGGCTTCACTTAAGGAGATGCTACCGGACTCGTTGCAGTCGTATTCCAACAGCGAAGACGAAGCCGTCAGCAGGGCCTACAGCTACTTCGGTCTGCAGCCGGACCAGAGGACCGATGACGAGGCTCTGGGGAAGTTTGAGTCGCTCTGTGACTCGTACCCGTCACAGCGGTCTTCGTACCGGGAGAAGTTGCTTCTCATCGCCCGCAAGACGGGCAGTAAACGACTGCAAGAGCGGGCAGTCGAGTCGATGAGCCTCGAAGAGGCCGTCGAATACCTGGGTGTTCAGATCGACACGGAGACAGAGTATATTGTCACTATCGCAGAGTTTTCAAGCAACGTACGTATCGAGAGACGACTGCAAGTCGCAAGCCAGCAGCTGACAGTCTACAGTCTGGAGAGAAGGATTACGCGCTCATTGCGACGGCGCTCAGAGTCGTCGGTATGGCCCGCGACAACAACGCGACCCTGATACAGGCGGCAGCCATCATCATGGCCGGGCATGGCCAGAGCTATGAGTTCAACAGCCCCCACGACAGCCGCATGGACATTGCCACGATTCTAGACAGCCAGCCGGTGTGCAACCTCAGTCTCCCAGTCGGGCTGCAGAACATCAGAAACACCTGCTACCTCAATAGCATTCTTCAGTACTTCTTCACGGTGAAGCCGATCCGAGAGATTGTGCTGAATTGGCAGGACTGGGGCCTGGAGATTACGGAAGAGAATCTGAGGCACCGGCGCATCGACCCCGGCTCGACCCGGCTCGACCCGGCGGACGCGTTTGCCGGGCGACAATGTGAGTGCAGATAGGGACGGATGAGATGCTGGGCTTAAAGTTTCTGACGTGGCTGGCGCAGTTGCCTTTGAGCTCTCCGCTCTGTTCACGGAGCTGCTCACAAGCAACCAAGCGGCGCTGAAACCACCGCAGAGGCTGGCACTCGCAGCACTCAAGAACTCCAGCCAGCTGGAGGCCGACGGAGCGAAGATCTTGGCGAAAGACCGAGCGGACTTGCCCTTCTCCTTTGGCACGGATGGCAGCATTGGGAAGTGGTCACCAACGACGGCACCTCCGCTTCCTCTTCGCCACGCGCCAGCACCACCAGTGCCACCACGTACGACGCAGTCGGCTTCCAAGGTCCATGTGACTGCGATTTCGGACGTTGACGCAGCAGAAACAGCCAGCTCGCGTAGTTCGCAGACGCTGGTAAATCAGCACGACGATGCAGGGCCGACGGTGAGCTACGCCAGCTACAGCCCGACAGAACACGGCATCATCGAGATGACAGATGCCGAGGACGGGGACGGGAACGAGAGGGGCACGGTGGAGGTGAAGGAGGACGACAGGATGAGCGGGGTGAAGACGGTGTTCGAGCCTCCGCCGACGCGGCCACTGGGCAGCGAGCAGGTGACGACGGAAGAGAAGATCGAGCGGGCACTCAACGACAGCAGCGTGACGGGAACGGATCAGCAGGACGTGGAGGAGGTGATGGGCAACATCATCGGACACCTGCGGGCAGCAGTGCGGGCAACAGGCGAGGACGAGGAGACGGGAGCCCAGAAAGACCCGGTGACAGACACATTCTTCTGGACGAGCGTGACATACGGACGAACGAACGGGGCGAAGGAGCTCAGCCGGCAGGTGTCGCCGAACCGATGGGTGACGGCGTATCCGGACGAGAACGGGGCGGTGATCAGCCTGCCGCAGGCGTTGGACAACAACTTCCACCGGGAGGTGATCACGGAGGGCAGTACGCGGTACGAGCGGTTCACATCGATCCTCAAGCTGCCACCCATCCTGCACGTGCATATCCAGCGGACGACGCGAGACGGCGGCAAGAACAACACGGCGATTGAGATTCCACAGGTGCTGTACCTGGACCGATTCATGGACAGCCCGGTGGACTCGGGGCTTTTCCGGCGGCGCCGACGGGCGTGGAACCTGCAAGAGAGGTTGCGGTCGCTGAAGGGTCCGAACGGCGAGGTGGCCGACCCGTACTTCAGCCCAGAAGCGCTGGCCAAGGCGACGGCGTATTCCGATGCGCTGGTGGCCGGCTATCTTGCCGAGGACACGGCGGCCAAGCCGGAGAGCGCGGAGATGGAGGGCAACAACAGCGAAAGCGACGACGGCTATTTTCTCATCCGAGGCGACCTCAAGGATCTGATGGACGAGAACGGCATCGAGCTGCCGAAGAAAAGGACGACAGCAGCAGCTACGAGCACAGACGAGACAGAGGGCCAGGCAGTGCCGCGATATGACGAGGCGCCCGGGCTTTCGGAACGGACCAGAGAACTGCTGGCAGCATCGCGCCACATGGATCGGGAGCAGATCCGAGCGGCATGGGAGGGAGCATCAGAGGCTGTGCAGGCGAGCCACGAGCTGGTGACGCGGGCGAGCGCAGAAGCAGAGACGCTGCGTTCGGAGCTGGACGGCGTGTTTGCCGGGCTGCAGGAACACGAATACCGACTGCACGCGGTGATCTGCCACGCAGGCCAGACGGGCAAGTCAGGACACTACTGGGTATGGGTATACGACTTTGCGCGGCAGCTATGGCGACGGTACAACGACAGCGTGGTGACGGAAGAGCCGGACACGGAAAAGGTGATGCGACAGCTGTCGACACAGGGCGAGCCGTATTACCTGGCCTATGTGCGGGCACAGGACGTGGACCAGATGGTGGACATTCCGAGCCGACAGGCAGCAGCCGAGGCAGCCGAGGCCGAGGAAGCAGAGGCAGCAGAAGCAACAGAGGCAACAGAGGCAGAGGAACCCAAAGCACAGGCACTGGCTGCTGTGCAGGAGCTGGACGAGGCCGAAGACGGGAAAGCAGAGATGGACTTGGATACAGCCGAGTCTGCCAGCCGGATGGACATGACGGACGAGGCCGACAGCTGGGCAATCGGGCCTACAATGTGGTGATGCTGTATCTGTATCGTAGGAGGGTTAGCTGCACAGACAGGCGTTATTGCCGGTGTTTCCAGCGAGTCGCACAGCCGACAACGGCCAGGCTGACTGTATCTTACAGTAGCTACGGAGTAGCAAGTAGGCTAGCACAAGCCATGGCCCCACTTCCAGCGGGGTTGCAGCAGGAGACAAAAAAAAACAGGCGACAAAAAGAAGACCACTCTTGCAGCATCGCTATTGTTTCCGATGCGAACTGGACATCACATCATCTTCTCCTTCCGGGGATGTTCCCAGGCTCCGGGATAACCGACTGCATGGGTATGGGGCACTGCGGATGAGAGTTGGGGACATCTGGTGGTGCTAGGATTCCCCAAACTCTTCTCGGGCCATCAGACCACTTGGGCACCAGCCTGCATCGCGATGGCCAACCGCGGCCGAGGGACAACGTTGGAGAGCGTGGACTAGTGCTAGAGCGTGCTAAGAGACACTCACATGCGTTGTGGGATCGAGCTCTGTCGACATACGATTGAAGTTGTTCTATGTACCGTCCAGGGCTGACTGATCTTATCCATTATCAGCCATTCACTCCAACACGATCAGGAAAAGCGATCCCTGCCACCAGGTCCCCACTTTCCAGTATCCACATTGGCGTGGGCGTCCCCAATTTCATGATCTTTATTTCTGCAGCTCTGTTAGGCGCCAGTCGTCACACATGTGCAACTCGCACTGTGCTGATAGCCAGCTCCAACACGACTTGCGATGACTCCTGCCATCGCGTAGTCCTGCGCCTCGGGGCCAAGCAAGATGCCGTCGTACAGTGTGTAGAGTGCCATGCCTTCCGGCCTGGGATACGCAGCCGCTCCTTCCCGACAATGGCAGTTGCCCTGGCGTATAAAGACCTACCCCTCATCCCTGGTGTCATCCTTCCCTCGATCCATTCTTCTTCGTCCTCTCAATCTTCTGTTCGCTTGCCGAGCTTGTACGTTTCCAGACTCTCGCCTCCTGCCCCATTCCTACTAATGCGCCCAGGTCACCATGTCTGTCAACGAGCTCACGGTGGACATCGAGGCGATCCGGCCGTTTGGCCCGGCTCGCTCGACCGTCACGGCCAGGCCGCTCTCAGACGCGCAGCTCAAGCAGTACGATGACTTCTTCTCGGCCAGCCTGTATCTGGCCCTGGGCATGATCTACCTGCGCAGCAACCCGCTGCTGCGCGAGCCGCTCCAGCTCGACCAGGTCAAGGCCCGGCTGCTGGGCCATTTCGGCTCGGCGCCCGGACAGATCTTCACGTACATGCATTTCAACCGGCTGATCAAGAAATACGACCTGGACGCCATCTTCGTGTCCGGGCCCGGTCACGGGGCCCCGGCCGTGCTGTCCCAGGCCTATCTCGAGGGCACCTACTCGGAGGTGTACCCGGAAAAGTCGGAGGATGACGAGGGCATGCAGAAGTTCTTCAAGTACTTCTCCTTTCCCGGCGGCATCGGCTCACACGCCACGCCCGAGACGCCCGGAAGCATCCACGAGGGCGGCGAGCTGGGCTACTCCATCTCGCACGCCTACGGTGCTGTCTACGACTATCCGAACCTGATTGCACTCACAATGGTCGGCGACGGGGAGGCCGAAACTGGTCCGCTGGCCACGTCGTGGCACAGCAACAAGTTCCTCAACCCCATCACCGACGGTGCCGTTCTACCGGTGCTGCACCTCAACGGTTACAAGATCAACAACCCGACGCTTCTAGCCCGTATCAGCCACGAAGAGCTGGAGAGCCTCTTCCTCGGCTACGGCTACAAGCCGTACTTTGTCGAGGGCGATGACATCACATCCATGCACCAGGCCATGGCCGCCACGCTTGAGCAGTGCGTGGTCGAGATCCGCGCGATCCAACAGGAAGCCCGTAGCTCCGGCATTGCCAAGCGGCCACGTTGGCCGATGATTGTCCTGCGCACGCCCAAAGGCTGGACAGGACCGCGCAAGGTCGACGACCACTTTCTCGAGGGCTTCTGGCGTGCTCACCAGGTTCCCATCACGGATGTGCGCGAGAACCCAAAGCACCTCGCGCTGCTCGAGAAGTGGATGCGCAGCTACGAACCAGAGCGGCTCTTCGGCACGGCCGGCCACATCAGCCCCGAGCTCAAGGCCGCCCTCTGTCCCACGGGCAACCGGCGGATGAGCGCGAACCCGGTGGCCAACGGTGGAATCGTCAAGAAGCCGCTCAAGCTGCCCAACTTCCGCGACTACGCCATCACGGTCGACCAGCCCGGCGTCACGTTTGCCGCCAGCATGCAGAACATGGGCGGCTATTTGCGTGACGTCATCGCCAAGAACCAGACCAACTTCCGGCTCTTTGGCCCCGACGAGACCGAGTCCAACAAGCTGGCCCGCGTCTATGAAGCTGGCAAGAAGGCCTGGATGGGCAGCTACTTTGACGAAGACAAGGACGGCGGCAACCTCGCGCCGGCTGGCCGCGTCATGGAGATCCTGTCCGAGCACACCTGCGAGGGCTGGCTGGAGGGCTATATTCTGAGTGGCCGCCACGGCCTGCTCAATAGTTACGAGCCCTTCATCCACGTGATCGACTCCATGGTCAACCAGCACTGCAAGTGGCTCGAGAAGTGCCTCGAGGTCGAGTGGCGCGTCAAGGTGGCCTCGCTCAACATCTTGCTCACTGCCGTTGTCTGGCGCCAGGACCACAACGGCTTCACCCATCAGGACCCCGGCTTCCTCGACGTCGTCGCCAACAAGAGCCCCGAGGTTGTGCGCATCTACCTGCCGCCCGACGGCAACTGTCTGCTGTCGGTCATGGACCACTGTCTCGTGTCGGCCAACTACGTCAACGTCATCGTGGCCGACAAGCAGGACCACCTGCAGTTCCTCTCCATGGAAGATGCCATCCAGCACTGCACCAAGGGCGCCGGCATCTGGCCGCAGTTCAGCACCGATGCCGGCCACGAGCCTGACGTCGTCATGGCCTCCTGTGGCGATATCAGCACCAACGAATCGCTGGCTGCCATCGACCTGCTGCTGCAGTTCTTCCCCGACCTTCGCATCCGCTGCGTCAACGTGGTCGACCTCTTCAAGCTGATCAGCCACGCCGACCACCCGCACGGCCTGACCGACCGCGAATACGTCGCTCTCTTCACCGATGACAAGCCCATCATCTTCAACTTTCACTCGTACCCCTGGCTGGTCCACCGCCTGACCTACAAGCGTCCCGGCAGCACGAACATCCACGTGCGCGGCTACAAGGAGAAGGGCAACATCGACACCCCGCTTGAGCTGGCCATCCGCAACCAGACCGATCGCTTTAGCCTGGCCATGGACGCCATCGACCGCACACCTCACCTCAAGAACTCCGGCTCGTCTGCCCGCCAGGAGCTGCTGAATGCGCAGATCTCGGCCCGCAACGAGGCCTTTGAGAACGGTGTCGACCCGGCCTTCTTGAACAAGTGGGCCTGGTCCCGTGGTGCCGGCAAGTGGAAGGAGGCGGCTTGAGCTGGCGCTGACCTGTGGAAGTGTAGCCTCCGGAACAGGCGTTCAATTGAAAGTTTGCACCAGGTAAACGTCCCTGCACGTGACATAATCACTCTTTGAATTGATGGGATTAACCAAACGCAAAACGCAATCGGGCTCAAATGTCTACGAGTAAATGTCGGGCGGCTATACATCTTGGTAAATCAGGTATCCTTCAGAACGAAACGTAGCAATACCAATCGAGCACACAGCGGTCACATGACAACCTGAAGTAAGACCTGGTTAGCAAATGCAAGCATATGGCAGTGACACGTGTCAGGACTCACGCAGTCGTCGTCTCTCTTGGCCTGTGGAATGCCCATCTCCTCAAACGTCGCTGGTCCTTGGGAGGCAGCCGTCTTTGCCGGCTTTGCCGTCTGTGGCCGAGACGCTGGAGCGCTGCTGGGCGCCTGGGCCTGTGGTCCTGCAGCAGTAGCCGGCCGGCTGGATACGCGCGGGCCATACTCTCCACGACCGGCCTGGCCAGGGCCTGGAGCAGGACCAACACCAGCACCAGCACCAGCACCGGGTCCATAGCCTTGGCCCTGTGGCTGCTGCGGCACGCGCTGGTTGTTCCCGTTTGCCCCGGGATTCGCCTTGGAAAGCCGGTTTCGGCCAGTGTCGGGCATTGGTGCCGGTCGATTGGGGGCTTGCGGTGGCTGCTGCTGGTACTGCTGCTGTTGCTGTTGCTGTTGCTGTTGCTGTTGCTGCTGCTGCTGCTGCTGCTGCTGCTGCGGTGTCAGCTGCTGCTGGCCATAGCCAGAGTCATATGTGGGACGATAGTCTCCACGACCAGCAGCAGCGCCTGGACCCGCTCCGGGACTCTGCTTCCCGTAGCCACCCGGTTGCTGCTGTGCGTCCCAGCCAGCCGACGTGTTGCGGATGCGCTGCGGGTCACCACTGCCGGGTCTCGCACCCGCAGTCATCGAGAAAGCCCGCTGCTCCGGTGCGAGGTTGCCCGCCAACTGCGGTGTCTGCACCGGCCACGTGTTGCCCCCGCCTCCACCTCCGCTCCCCGGACGGATGCCAAAGGCCTGCGGCGGCTGGTTGGCACCTTGCGGTGGCCGTGCCCGTGCTGCCGGCTCGTCGTCGGGATACGGCGCCGTGGACTTGGACCGCTGGACGTGGAGCGGCGCTGGCTTCTCGTCGACCGGATAGGGTGCCGCAGACTTGGGCCGCACAACCATGTTGTTCTGCTGGATGTTGAGAGCAAAGGCCGGGGTGTTGCCAATGGTGATCCGGCCGGGAGAAGCGCCTTCCTCGCCCGCCAAGTTCTCCGACAGTGTGCCTAGACCGGAAGTCAAGTTCTGGTGCCGGGCGGTGAACCTCTCGGGCCGCTGGCCTCGTTGTGAGCCGTGCTTGGACTTGATCCGCGTGAGCGCTGTGGTCTCGTGATCCGTCTTCGTCAGCGTCTTGGCCTGGTCGAGGCCGCTCAGCCGGTTCATGGCATCCTTGTTGCCGTGCTCAGCCGCCTTCTCGTACCACTCGCGGGCGGCGTACAGGTCTTTCGGCACGTGTATGCCGATCTCGTAGTAGTATCCCATTGCGAACTCGCCCGTCCCCAGCTTGGCGTCGGCAGCCTGCTGCGCGTAGCGGAACGCCAGCTGCTCGTTCTTGAGAAAGACGCCCTCGTAGCCAAAGAGAAACCAGCGGCTGACGCCGAGCGCAGCCTCGGGCTGGCCCTGTCGTGCTGCCAGGCCGTAGTAGTGCAGAGACAGGGCCGGATTGAAGTCACAGCCCAGCTGGCAGAGCTCGTAGGCCTGGCCCATGTTCAGCTGGGCCTTAGCAAAGCCCAGGTACGCTGCCTTCTCAATGTACTGGCGCGCCAGGTTGAGATCGAGCGGCAGCATGCCTTCGGGAATGGTAATGTCTGGGAGCTCGCGGGATATCAGCATGCCATAGACATACGCTCCCTGTGGAGCGTCCTCGTCGGCTGTGTCGGCAGCGCTCTGGATCAGCTCCAGGCCGAGCATGTAGTCCTTGTGGTAGCCATGCTGGCCCAGCAGGCTCATCATGCCCATCCGATAGGAGGCTGCCGAGTCCTTCAGGGCCAGGCCCTGGTTGTAGTGCATCAACGCCTTGTCCATGTCGTTGGAGCCCTCGAACAGCATGCCCATGCGGTATTCAGCACGACCCCAACCCTGCTCGGCCGCCTTTTTGTAGCCCAGGTAGGCCTCCTTCTTGTCGGGGCGGAAGCCGAAGCGGCCAAACTCGAGCCACTTGGACCGCATGAAGAGGGCCTCGGGGTGGCCCTGGGACGACAGGTAGTCGACGATGCTGATGGCGTCGATACGCAGCTCGTGCTCGGTCCTGGGCGTGCCAGGCCGCACAGCCTGACCCTTGTTCTCGCGCACATGGGCCTCGGCCGCGATCTCAACCCAGGACAGCGAGTCGCGAGCCCAGACCAGCTGCATGGACACGTTGTTGGAGTTGAGCACATGCTGGCGCGCGTTGTACAGAATCTCCTCCTTTTCCTCGTCGCTCGGCGGCACGTTGTCGCCCTGCACGCGCGGAAAAGGCGAGAAGGTGGGGGTGTCAAAGGTCGGCATCTCTCCGTGCTGGTCCTGGGAGAAGGGCTTGAATTCACTGGCCGACGCAGCACCAGCAGCGGCGGAAGAAGCAGAATAGCCGGGGTTGCTATCGGACGCTTGGCGTGACGTGCTTGGGTTCAAAGCTCCGGGTGCTGGTCGGGCTTCAAGTTCCATCCGCTGCAGGCCGTCCTGCATATTTTGGGGGACTTCAGGCATTACCCTATCAGCGCTACTGTCAGCTGTTTTTATTATTATCTGGCCCCTAAGCTACTCCCGGCCAAAGCCGCTGGCGCGTTTTAGATGGCGGGGGAGGGGCAGCGCCGACAGTTGGGCAAACAGGAGCAAGCGAGGGGGGCGAGAGTTCTTGGAAAAACAAACGGCCAAAAGGGGGTCGGACGAGGAGAATATATCTCACCTCTGTGGGGACGGCGCGATGACCTCGGGTAGGTAGTAGTCATCGTAGCCCCCGGGAACAAACGTGGCTGCGAACAGAGGCATTTCGAAAGGTTCGAGTTTCAGTGGCGGCAGCTTGTCTGCACAAAAAAAAGAGGATCAAGTCCAGCTGTCAGCCAACAGTACTCCGTAGGATTTTCGACTCTGTTCCTTCCCGCTCTTGGCACGAGCGGTATGAGAAATGCTGGGCGGCTGGCGGCAACGGACAGCGAGGGCAGACGGCGCAGACGAGGACGAGGATGGAGCTGGAAAGAGGCCCAGGAGCGAAGCGAACAAACGAGGGTTGACGAGTTGAGCCAGAAGCCAAACAAACGGCACGGGTTGTTGGCCCAGCCAAATAGGAGACTTGCGTCCTATGGTGGTATCGTTCCGGCTGAATATCCACTGGTCGTAGAGATCGACATGTTGATTAATGCGGCCTGGGGATGTTCCGTGCGTTGTGTCATTCCCTTTTGACCTCTTTCGCCGTCTTTTGTCCCTGTTTGTCCTCGTTTGTCCTCGTTTGTCCTCGTTGGGCATGGCTCGTCGCCACTCGGCTGCCTATACCGCAAAACTGTGCTCGGCCTCCCACCGCTCACCGTCCTCTCACCCTCCTGCTGCTTGCTGGCTTACCTGGCGGAATGGGGCCGGCACCGAACGGCCGTCTCGTGTTCTGTGGATTTGCCATGGGTTCGGCCGATGCTCTGCTAGCTGCGTGGGCACGGGCGTGAGATAGGGGAAAGGGTGCAGGGGCGGAGCCAGACTGTTTATTGTGTACTCTGTACGCATGGCCGGGCCAAAGCTCTGACGGCGCCAAGCGTGCTGGTAAGATATCTTGCTCGCGGCAGGGAGGTGAAGCTGGGAAAGATGGGAGCTAGACGACACGTAGAGACGTTTGGGGCGGGGTCGATTATTTAGTATTTAACATGGACGTGAAACGCAGCTCGGAAGGAGCGATCTAGGGCTTGAATGGCGGCTCGCAAGAGCAAGAGCGGCTGTCTGACCACAGCCCAGCTGTAAGCTAAACTTTGCCTTGGCGCGGCTTTGGGACCATGATCGCATAAAACCGTTAGTCTTAGACGCGGGCTGTCGTGTTTGAGACTACGCTGCAATCTAAGCCTGCTCAGCCACAATTTCATGCTATTTGGAGCAGCCGTGAGCTCGATGGGGGAGGCCTACAGGGGCGAAACAGAAAACTCACCAGTCCAGGGCGGATGATCGTCATGGCTTGGCAAAGGAGCTGCATCCCCAGTCTGGGCCATCAAGCAGAGCTGCCTGAACGGGAGCAGATGTCATGCCTTTGGCCCCCGCGCTTGTACTCGTACGGAGTAGAGGCAATCTGCGAGGTCGGCCGCTCGTTCCATTTGAATGCTAGCTGTACGGAGTGTCGTGGAATACGTCAAGAACAGCAACGCTATCTTACGTGTACGTTGGAGAACAGGAAATGGCTTCTTAATTGCCGCAGCTCGGCGGACCCGTCCTCATTTCCGACGGTCCAGGAAAGGAGTCCGAACATGAGGCAACTCGGAAGTGGCGATAAGATAGACACGTGACTATACTATAGTCACATGACCATGTGGCTTGCTTCGGTCGTCAGCCTCATGCAGCCTGATTGCGGCACCAAATCCATTGCCAGCTCAAAGGTCTGATCGACGACTTTACGACGTCTTCATTCCACCTCCGACGTACCAGGCTTGGCGACTTGCGAAACGGGAGCTACTCTTTGGATCCAGTCTTTGCAGCTACGCTTCGCATCATCTGTCGCCATTGTCACTGTCATCGCTACCCATTCACAACCGCAACGGCAATCTCCATTTTAACCTCAACCTCACTTTCACTCTCCACCTCCACCACCCCAGACACCATGGCCGAGCGCCAGCTGACACAGATTCTGGGGCAGCTCAAGACAGCGCACAGCTACGCGGACCAGACGCGGCTGCTGTCCAAGGCAAAGCTGGCGCTGCTGCAACTGGGGGCGCTGACGCCGGCGATCGACGGGAGCCTGCCGGCGGCCGTGCTGGCGCTGGCGCGCGAGACGTACGAGCAGGGGGCGCTGTGCAGCATCCGGGCGCACGAGGCGGACGCGTTTACGCGCTACGTGCAGCAGCTGGGGCCGTTCTACGCGCTGCCGGCCGCCGTGCTGGCGCCCAACCTGGCCGAGCGCAACAAGGTGACGGGCCTGTATCTGCTGCTGCTGCTGACACAGGGCCTCTATGGCGACTTCCACTCGGAGCTGGAGGCCATCAGCACGCGCGAGGGCGCCGGCGCCGGCGTCATCGAGGACGACCGCTACCTCGGCTACCCCATCCGTCTTGAGCGCTGGCTCATGGAAGGCAGCTATGACCGTGTCTGGAAGGCCATGAAGCAGGGCGAGGTTCCGTGCGAGGAGTACGGCGTCTTCTCAGAAGTGTGTTTCTGTCTTGTCTTTCGTTCTCCTCGCCTCTCCGCCTCAATGTCCTCTCCTAACTTTACCAGATCCTCACCTCGCAAATCCGCTCCGAAATCGCCTCCAGCAGCGAGCGTGCCTACCCGTCGCTCCCTCTCAGCTCCACCAAGTCGCTGCTCTTCCTCGACTCCGAAGGCGCCGTCATCCAGTTCGCCCAGCAGCGCGGCTGGACCGTCCGCGACGGCCACATCTACTTCCCGGCCCTCGCCTCCACCTCTGCTGCTAGCGGCGCCGCCTCCACCTCCGATGCCTCCGACGACGGCTCTGCTCCGGTGCCGGTCGAGAAGGAGGTCAGCCAGATGGTCATCGAGAACGTCCTGGGCTATGCCCGACAGCTGGAGACGATCGTCTGAGACCGCATTCTTGCTCTGCGTGTCGGACGAGACGACGACATATGTATCATTATAGCTGGCCCAACCATTAGAACGAAAGCGAAAATGAATCAATCGAGCATTCTATGTGGTGCGGCATGCAGGGCGTAACTGAATTTACTGGAGCGTCTCCAACCACCGGCCAACTCCCTTTTTCCTAACAAAGCGCTTTTCTCGTGTGCTGTTTCCACAACATCCCTCCAATCCCGACTTCCTGCTGCCTCGAGAACCAGCAAACCAAAGAACGTGACAGCCAAAAAAGGGAGACAGAACGAGACAGGAGAAAAGACAAGGCAGCTCATGCTAGCAAGGAAGAACTCGGCACAAAGGAAGTCTGGTTGGGTTCCCAGCCAAAAAGTGTTTGAGATAACAGACATAACATAAGTAGAAACTTGCCCTGTCGCCTCGTGGTGAACATGTCAGAACCCGTTCAATCGTGCTCGACTCGTCTGCTCCCCTCCGACCCTTCTATAGAATTACGCAAACAGCTTCAGTCCGCTGCCGTGCTTGCCGATCTCGCACACCTCGCAGACCCGGCACACGCTTCCCTTGTACTTGGAGTGGTACTTAGACCCGTCAAACGCACATTCTTCGTACGCTGTACCGCTGTAGATCGGCGTGTAGCTGGCCGCACACACGTCGAACTCGGCAAACTGGTCAAACTCAATCTCGACCGCATCGCTCGGGTTACGCTCGCACTGCGCCTTAGTCTTCTTGGCCTGTAGAGAGCACGGTTAGCAAGATCAGAATCATTCAAAATCATTCAAAATCATTCAAAACACGGAGGGGGCTCTTGGACACGCACAGTCTCCAAAATACGGCCGGCACCACCGTTTGCCAGTATCCGGTTGGCAAAGCTCAGCGCGCAGTTGTAATTCTTGTTGCGCGTCGCTAGGTTCATTGCGTTCAGCAAAGCCAACTGCCGATGCGGCACTTCGATCTTGGGGATGGTGAAGTACGCCGACAGCTCGAGGCTTCGCTTCAGCAGCTTTGCATCCTTAGCCACCACGTCCACCGCGCCCAGATGCCGCCGGCTGAGCTCGATCGACATCGCCACCGCGTACTCGCTCGCCGATGTCACCAGCTTCTTCGCCTCGACCGCCTCGGACTCGCTCGACGCCGCGTTGAGCAGCACTGCGTGCAGGATGCCCTTGAACAACCGGATCCCGTCCTCCAGCTTGTTGCCCTTCATCGCATCGTACCCACGCTGTAGGTCGTTTTCGACCAGGAACTCCAGGTCGCGCGGGATCACCGGCAGAACCTTTCGTGCATCTGCCTCCTCCGGATTCCGCCGCACAAAGTTGATCAGCGGCGGCAGGCCAGCCGATGCCGGCAGATACGTCTTGCTTGCCTCGTACACCTCCAGGAACCGAGGCTTGAGCGGCGCAAAGTTCACCGCCCCAATCTGCCGGTTGAGAAGCTGCATGGCCGACTCAAACGAACCGCCGGCCACGTGGTCCACCGCCAGTGGCGAATGGCGTGCCCACAGCTCCGCCTCGCTCAGCCCGGCGCCACCAGCATCTGCACTGTCCACGTTGACAAAGTCGCTATCCGCCTCGGCAACAATGTCATCGCCCATGTCCCAGCCAGACGTGTCCTCCTCCTCCTCTGCCTCGCCCAGGCCGTTCTTCTTCCCCTCGTCTGCCTCCTCGTCACCGAAAGCGTCTGTGCCATTTGCCGCCGCTACCGGGCTGTCTTCGAGGGAGAGGCCCTCCACCTGGCCCAGAAGCGCCTTCTCAAAGAACGACACCGACGTGCCCTTCGTCGGCCAGTTGGCCTTGAATGTGGACACCACTGGCTTTGGCGGATTGAGCGGCTGTCCCAGCTTCGAAGGCAGGTTTAGCTGGTCCTCCGTCAAGCCAGTGGCCTCCAGAATCGACTGGGCCTCTTCCGTTTGGTCGTTGGCCTTTGCCGTCATGAACGCGAGGGGGTCTGCAACAGGCCACGTATTAGCAATAATCCGTCAACGTGCAACGGACAGGTGACAGACGTACACAAGTCAATTTCCTTAAACATTTGTATCCGGTCCTCCACGTCGTTGAGATACAAGGCGTTCTGGAACCGGGCAGTGAAGTCGCCGCGGTGTTCGGCAATCTTGGCCATGCGGCTGAGCTTCGCGTGGTCGCCCGTCGCCAGGTAGAGGAACGACAGCTTGTCGAACTGCTTGAGCTTCTGGTAGCACATCTCCACCACCTGGTGGCTGCCGTGCGCCAGCGCCTCTGCGCCCAACCTGGTCCACAACTTCGGCTTGTCCAGCTGCTTGGCCATCTCAACAGCAACATCGAGGTTACCACACTCGATGGCGAGCTCAAACCGTGTCGTTGGGTCCTGGACGAATTGCAACGCAATCTCCGGGTAGCCCTTCTTTTGCAGGTACGAGATAATAGACTGGCCGACAAGCGACGAGGTCTGGATAATGTTCAGCATCTCCTCGTAATTCCGCTTTACCAGTGCCGTCTTGAAGCGGTACTCTGTCGGGTCGATCTGTAGGATCTTCGGCTTCGCTGACCGGTCCAGGCAATAGACATAACGGCCCTTGACACGGACAAGGTACACAGTCTGGTCGAGTGTCCGCACAATCCCGTTATCTCCGTTGAGGAGAGTGTATTTGATGTGATTAAGGGTAGAGTAGAGAAGGATGCCAGCATCGTCCCACGTGGCACTCTTGATACGGATAGTCTCGTGCAGCGTGCTGACTTGCTCCAGTGTCTTGGTCACAATGGTCACATTGTGCTTGCTGAGAAGTGCCGCATAGAGGCCGTCGTTCGACCACGCAATGTACTTGACTCCGTTGACGTTCAGGCTGGCATTGCTCTTCTTGTGCTGGATGTCGTACAGATGAACGGCAGTTGGCGTGATCACGAGAAGATTGCCCGGGCCGCCAAAGTAGATGTCGGACGTGCCGGCGGGCGGCTTGAAGGAGCGCGTAACATTGTTGGACAGGTCCTTAATGTCAATGGTCTGTGCTGCCGTGTTCAGAACGGCAAAGCGGTTGCGGGCTACGAAGATGGCCGAGTTGCCCTGGCCGCGCTTCAGGTCGGTCGGATCGACTGCGCCCGAGCCATCCTTGGGAAGGCTGATGAGGTCGTACGAGCCGCCATCGGTCGCTGTCGTCACAAGAACCGACCGCTCAGCCGGGTTGTAGGAGAGTGTGCGGGGTGGCGCCCAGGCCGGGCCGACCTTCTTCAGCGACAGGAGCGTCGGAGACTCGACGTTCTTCTGGAAATCATAGGACCGCACCTGCTTCTCCTTGTTGACGTAGAACAGAGTGTTCTGGTAAACTGCAGAAGCCGGGCGTTCCCGCTCGAGCTTGAAGACCATCACACCGTTGTCGTGTCCAGCGGCAAACAGGTTGATCTCCGGATGGGCGGCAAGCACCCAGAAGCGGTCGTTTTCTCTCTTAAATGTCTGCACGGGGGTCCGCTTGTTGAGATCCCAGACGCGAATCGTTTTGTCTTCGCCAGCCGACAGGATGAGGTCCTGGTGCGGGTGGAACAGACAGCCCAAGGCGTTCTGGAAGTGGCCTCGGCACGTATCGACCTCCCATGCCTTGGTCTCACTCATCCGCCAGAGCTTGACGAGACGGTCGTCACCGGCAGACACGATGAGCGGCATCGTGGGGTGGAAGGCAACCCAGTTGACGCCGCGGTCATGGCCCTCGAGGACAAACTTCACCACCGCGTCCGTGTTCCCAAACATGTCGGCTTGGTTCTGGTTGGATCGAGCCATCTGGTCCTCAAAAGACATTGACGTCGGCGCTGAGTGCTTCTTGCGCAAGCCTGAGATGTCCCATACGCGCACTGACTGGTCGAGAGATGCCGACACGATCAGGTCGTCCTTCGGATGGAACTGCGCGCACATGACGTAGTGGTTGTGGCCAGTCATTGTGCAGACTGGAGGGGAAGGACTGTTAGTAAAGCTTGCGCATTGGACAGGCCGAGGTATAAGACGTACTGAGGGATCGGTTTTGCCAGTTCCATATCCTGATGGTCTGGTCGTCCGAGCACGAAACGATCCATGGAAGCTCGTCATGGAAGAAGACTGTGCGCACGTAGTCGAGATGGCCATTCAGTGTGAACAGGCACCGTCTCGTCTGGTACGACCAGACCTTGATCTTGTAATCATCACCACCCGACACAAAGAGAGGCTGGGTCTTGTGGAAGGCGACAGCTCGGACAGGACCATCGTGCTCTTCGAAGCGGTCAATCAGCGTTCCCATGCGGTAGTCCCACAGCTGAATTGTCGAGGAGTGGAGAGAGACGAGGATCCATGGTCTTGGGGAGAGTCAGCCAGGCATCCTGTCTAAAGGAGGGGTTATGGAAAGGGGGCAGGTTGCTTGCTACCTTTTCGGATGGAACGCGAGTCCCTTTGCCCGAGACGACTTTGACTCGAACTGCAGATTGGTTAGCAGTCTGGTTGCAGCCGAAACGGTCCCCCCAAGCTGCGCATCACGTTTTGCCGCAGGTTGGTTGGCTTTCCCGGCTGGTGGATGGCTATGCGTACCTTTGTCAACATTTGCGATGAGGCCTGCATCTTGACAGCGCGCTCTAAAAGGGCGTGGGAAAGAGGAAGGGAGAAGTTAGAGAGGCTCGTCAATTGGGGTCTGCCAGAAGAGCCCTTGAATGTCGCCGAGGCTCCGGGGGAAAAAGGAAACGAGCCTGGAGCAGGCGGTGTGATGTGGATTGTTGTCGAAAGTCAGACGCCAAATCGGTCAGTCAAGGCCACCTTTATTGTCTCCTAATTCCAGCTTGGCCTCCAAAAGCAAGCGTGGCCCTCCCCGAAATGTGGGATGGTTATTGCCTGAGGCACAACGTGCTACAACGTTAATCCGCACCGATAAAGGCGGCTCTACCAATCAGAACGCATAATCGCAAGGTTTAGCGCGGCCAAGTGGGTGCGGTTACATAGCAGCAACAGGTATCAAACTTAAGACAGTCAGCTACTCCGTACGGAGTACATATATTCACATCCAGCCGCTGTTGTCTCACGTTCTCGGCCTTCATTTTAATCTTTTGTATTTTTAATTGTCTCTCCCCAGAGATAAGCCACGTGGTTCTCCACTTATGTAAAGGTCGGCAAGAAGACAACAGAGAGAGAACTCAGGATAAAAGATGATAACAAACGGACTTTGGGACAAACGCATCAATTCTTTTGTAACGGAGCATGCAGGTCGTCTCTGTTCTCACCACCCTAGCAGAACAGAGGAACAGGGACAAAAAAGTGAAAAAAAAAATCGTAAGACCCTCAAAAATGCACAGCTGCTTTTGTTGTTGCTCTTTGGTGGAGATAAAAAAATAGAAAGGAGAGAGCGGAACAGTGATATCAAGTCATGGGATACCAAAGAAGCTGTGTCCCCTGCACACCAGGAGCAGAACTAAGAGGAACAAACGGAGGGTGACAGATACAACAAGGAAAATGATTTTTATTGCCTCTGGCGACTCGGCCGAGCAAGGCTGCTCTCATTCTTTACCCTTTCTTCATGCCTCTGTTCCTTTTTTCTTCTATCTCCAATAACCCGAAGACGACCCAAGACTCCGAAAGGACAGCAGGAAAAAAAAGTCAGAAGAAAGAGGAAGAGACAGAACAAAGCACAGAAAACACAGGTATGAGGCAGAAGCGGTCGGCGAGGTATTGGGGAATTAGCGGAAGGTGGGTTGTAGTATTTAGATGAGGTCGGCCACGTTCATCGGCATCTCCTCGATCTGCGTGCTGTAGAACTGCTCAATCTCGCGCATCATGCGAACGTCATCGGCGGTGACGAAGTTGATGGCAACACCCTTACGACCGAAACGGCCACCACGACCGATACGGTGGATGTAGTTCTCGCGGTTGGCCGGCAGGTCGTAGTTGATGACCAGGGACACCTGCTGGACATCGATACCACGGGCCAGAAGGTCAGTGGCGATCAGGACACGCGAAGAGCCCGACCGGAACTCCTTCATGATCAGGTCACGCTGAGCCTGGTCCATGTCACCGTGCATGGCCGAGACGGTGAAGTCACGGGCCGTGAGCTTGTCAGTGAGCCAGTCGACCTTCCGGCGGGTGTTGCAGAAGATGACGGCCTGGGTGATGGTGACGGTCTCGTACAGGTCAGAGAGGGTGTCGAGCTTCCACTCCTCCTTCTCGACGGCGATGTAGAACTGCTTGATACCCTCCAGGGTAAGCTCGTCCTTCTTGACGAGAATACGGACGGGGTCGCGCATGAACTTGGTCGTGACCTCAAGGACGTCCTGGGGCATGGTGGCCGACAGAAGGACGACCTGAGTCGACTGGGGAAGGAGCTGGAAGATGTCATAGATTTGCTCGGTGAAACCGCGCTAGAGAAATTGTCAGTGTCTCTTGCAGATGCAGCCCAAAAAGGTGAAACAAACATACCGAAAGCATCTCGTCAGCCTCGTCGAGGACGAACATCTTCATGGCGTCGGTCTTCAGGAAGCGACGCTGGATCATGTCCTGGACACGGCCGGGGGTGCCGACAACGACCTGGGGGCCATCCTGGAGAGCCTTCATGTCCTCACGAACGCTGGTGCCACCAATGCAGGCGTGGCATTCAATGTTCATGAAGTCGCCGATAGCGACAACGACCTTCTGGATCTGCTGGGCCAGCTCACGCGTGGGGGCGAGAATGAGGGCCTGGCACTGCTTGACGTTGGTGTCGATCTTCTGCAGGACGGAGATGGAGAAGGTGGCCGTCTTGCCAGTACCGGACTGAGCCTGGGCAATCACGTCATGGTTCTTGATGACCGGGATAATGGCGCGCTGCTGGATAGCGGACGGGCGCTCGAAACCGTAGGCGTAGATACCTGAAACATCTTGTTAGAGCCGGGAGGCGATGAGGCGATGAGAGAGGTGGTGACAAACCGCGCAGAAGGTCGGGCTTTAGGTTCATGTCATCGAACGAATCGACGGTCTCATCGTAGTTCGACTCGATCTGTCCTGTAGCGGTGATTATGATTAGCCATTTGAACTATGTCTGTGCGTCTTGATGTGGCAGAGATGCCTCCCCATCCCCTCCCCCTCCTTAGATCATTTATTATTATCTGCTGATCTCGGCGGACAGGACAGAACAAAAAATGTGTATCTCGCGAAGCCATGAAGACCATGATAGAGCCAGATGGCACCGGCAAGCAGAAGGCAGAATATGTGACGCCGAAGAGAGCGGGGGAGGGGCGGTAAGAAGCCCCTGGAAATATAAACTCACCCTCGGGGACGTCCTCGAGTCCTTTTTCAGCCATGATTGCGGGGTGGATTCGCAAACAGATCTAGATCGCAAGCTCAGCTTGTGATCTAGAACAGAAAAGGTGAAGCGAAGGTTGCTGTTAGGCAGATGTATATAAGTTCCACGGATGAAGTCCTGCGGATCCCAGCCGACAAGCGGAAAATAAGAGGGTAGAAATGAAACGTGGAAGAAAAAAAATCTAGATTATGTCTCTCGTTATAAAAGAACGAGAAGAGATAAAATCTAGAAGGGGAGATTTCCTTCCGGTATAAGTGTTCTGTTCGTTGTTGAGGGCTTTGGTTGTGCTTTGGTTTGTTTTACAAAAAGTGAGATTTTTTTTTGTGAGAGGGAAAAAAAGTTTCTACTTATTATAAGGGGAGTGGGATGGCCGCAAAAAAATCTAAATTCTAAGCCATAGAAAACTATTGGGTTGGGAGGGCCCACCAGACCGAGCGAGGGGTATTATCTAGACGTGTAGCAGTGACTTTAGGATGGACTCTGGTTATCGCATATTATCGCAGTCCTCTTGCACGGTGCACTAGCTTGATGGGGCTATTGTGGTGGGGCGAATTTACGAGTTCGAAAAAACTCTTGTGGAGGGGCAAAAGCAATTACTCGACGGTATTTATACAAGCGCAACAGAACGACGTGGTGTGGAAATCAGCCGAACTGTGCTCGTAGATTTCGCCTAGCTGCGAGAGACGCCTCGTCAGATTCTCTGCAGGGCACACTCAGCAGACAGAGGATGCAGGAGGAGGCGAATCGTCCTGCAGGGCGAATTGTAGTCTGTGACGTTTGTGCGCGGTTGTTTCTTGGTAGCGCATTCCTTGCAACCGTGCCAATGAACCGCCAGTCACTGTTCTAAAATCTGACGCAGACTAATGCTACGAGTATCGATACAAGTTGGACAGTGGCGACAGAAATATACAGAGTACATAGCACTTCTGACGAACGGTTGCGATGTAACAGACCATCACGTGACACGCGATTGGCACCGATAGGGCTTATCGCAACCCGATAGCAAACAATTTCTGTTCCTCTTCACCAAGTATAAGACGGGTGTACTTGGTGGTGCCATTTTCTGATTTGTGCTCTGACTAACTCAGATGCGAGGGCTCACGCTTGGAGGAAGTAGGACATGCCTCTCACAGAGGCTCTGACTCCACAGCTGCTCCCGGCAATGCCTCCCAGCAACGATGACCCTCATGATGTATTCGTGACGGATGAGGTAGTGGCGCCACCTACGGCCGTCATAGCAGACGGCACGATCACGAGTACGACGGCTAGCCTCGACGCACCAATTCCTTTTCATCCTCTCGGAGTCAGACCGCTAGGCAACAAATACTTTGCCAGCGGTCCGGATGCCAAGGCTGCGTCTGGGACGTTCCAAGCGCTTCCCGACGAGATGGTGATGCAGGTGCTGGAATGGCTGGATGCGTCGTCGCTGGCGGCCCTGGGGTACACATGCAAGTTTCTCTATGCCTTCTGTGACTACGATGATCTTTGGAAGAGCCTAGCTTTGGGGTGAATTCACCCCTTTCCTCTTGGTAACTGACTGCGCTAACACGTGACCAGAGCTGATGGAGGGCAGCTGCAGCAGTGGCGCGGGACTTGGCGAGAGTCTCTGATGGGAAACAAGGCACAGGCACAGAGTTACAGGTCCGACAGGGTCCGGATAGACTGTCGGGACGTCTTCTCGGACGTGCTGCACCGGCCGTTTGTATGCAGCTACGCCTCGCCGGCGCAGTTTGCGTGCAACATCCCCAAGGCCAACCAGATCCGTCGGTTCGCCGACCTGAGCTACGACGAGTTTGCCGACAAGTGGAGCGACACGCCGTTCGTGTTGACCGAGTGCGTGCGGTCGTGGCGGGTGTTCGCGGACTGGTCACTGGACAAGCTGCGCTCGGCGCATGGCTCCACGCTGTTCCGGGCCGAGTCGGTTGACTGGCCGTACGCGCTTTACGACCAGTACATCAGCAACACGACGGACGAGAGTCCGCTGTACCTGTTTGACCGCAAGTTTGCCGAGAAGATGAAGCTTCGGGTGGGCCAGGACAGCAGCAGCCAGGACGACGAGGATGTGGCGTACTGGAAGCCGGACTGTTTTGGGCCGGACCTGTTTGAGGTACTGGGCAGCGAACGGCCGGCGCACCAATGGCTGATCGTGGGGCCGGCAGGCAGCGGGTCGACCTTCCACAAGGACCCCAACGGGACGAGCGCGTGGAACGCGGTGGTGCAGGGAGCCAAGTACTGGATCCTGTTCCCGCCGGCGGTGGCGGTGCCGGGTGTGTTCGTGTCGCGGGACCGGAGCGAGGTGACGAGTCCGCTGAGCATCGCCGAGTGGCTGCTCGCATTCCACGCCGAGGCGCGTTGCCAGGCGGGCTGCATCGAGGGCGTGTGTCGCCGCGGCGAGATCCTGCATGTGCCGAGCGGCTGGTGGCACCTGGTCGTCAACCTGGAGCCGGGCATCGCGCTGACGCAGAACTTTGTGTCCAGGACGCACCTTGCCGACGTGTTGCTGTTCCTGCGCGACCGCCCCGAGCAGGTGACGGGCTTCGCACGCGGCGTCGTGGCTGACCCGCACGGCCTCTTCGTGGAGCGGCTGCGCGAGAGCGCACACGCCGACGAGCTGCGCGCGGCCGAGGCTGAGATCGCATGGCGCGATGCGCGGCGGAAGCGGACGTGGGAGGCCCTGGTCGGCAGCGACAGGACCAAGATTGGTGCAGACGGCGGTGAAGAGAAGCGGCAGTGCACCGAAGCAGCCAGCGGGTTCACTTTTGGGTTTGGCGGCGACGACGACGACGACCTGGAAAACGAAACTCCATAGCCGGAAGGGAGCAGGCCCCCCAAAAGATGGTCTCGGCTGACGACAGCGTTATGATATGCATAATGCTCTGTATATAGATAAGAACAAGAAAAACGTCCTAGTGCCAAAGGATCTTCCTCGGCGACAGGGGAGCGGCCGTACGGGGAAGACGGCCTTGGTGGTCCTCGTCGTGCCCTCCCGCACGTCGTATACGAGAACTTGAGCCCTGATCTGCCCATTGTCGGACGAATCGTCATTCAGTCTGGCGTCTGCAACAGGCTTCGCAACGGGCTGTCCGAAACCTAACCTGTCTCAGAAGATGGCCGCAGAACGAGCCAATCAGGACGCCGTCGAGCGCTCTGCTGTCAGCGTGGCCTACGGGCTGGACAGCCTGTAAGCTGGACGACTGCTCGCCCCCACCGCCGCGTGCGCAGCTCCTGCACAGGCCACAAACGGCGCTGAACGACAGGCCAACCCCAACCAGTCCCTCTCCTTTCCCCCTAAAAGACCCCCCTAAACTCCACTTGACCCCGTCAATCTTCTAGCAGCCCGACCGCTCCTCCCTATATTTATTCAATTATCTTACGACAGAGCACCGGCACAGACAGCACAGACAGCACAGCAGGCGCTGCTCTCCCGCACGGTCGCGCTTTCTCCCACTCATCACCCGTGACGTTGCTTCCCCTTCTCCGCTTGCCTCCCCCGTCTTATCCTTTGTCGACAACAGCGGACTTGTATCGCCGACTTGCTCTCTGCACCTTTTGCCTGCTCTCTACACCACCGTTTCTGATTCGTCTCTCTAATCCAGCCTGTCTGACCAGTCTCTGTATTGTCCTGTCGTGATCCCTCCCTATCTTTCAGGTAAGGCCTGTTCGGGATCTCTATTTTCTCTCTTTATTTTCTTCCTTTTCCCCCCTGCTCTTGTTCTCCTCCTTCGTCCTCTTAGCCTTTTCTGCACCTGTTTACTGACCCATGACCGCTACCGTGCAGCTCTTCCACGGATCTTCCATCACCATGCGACAAGGCGATTCCCCAGAGCTCTTGACCTTGCTTCTTCGATGACTTCATCCCGTCTCCCCCGGCTTCTTCTCCACTACGCGCTCAGCGAACGGCCACATAGCCTTCTTTTCCACACGAGAGACGGCCTTTACGCTTGATACGGCCGTACTCGTGTACTGCTCTTTCGTTTTTCTTGCTCTTCCCGGTCGTCAAGGACTGTTTGGAAGCTGCTTGAAACTGCTCGGACCCGACCCCGCCTCGTCCAGAGGTCCATCGGATAGAGTGTCTGCCTCGTTTTTTTGCTTGCTTTTTTTCTATTTTCTCGTCTCCTGTTTTTCTGCGTGCATTTCCTTCCCCTATTTCCTCCGTTGCTATTGGCCCGCCATCATGGTCTCCGACGAGACGTACGACATCTGTCTACCTGTCCTCCAGGACGTGACCCTCGAAGATGAGGACAAGATCGACAAGCTCGAGACCCTTCTCAAGCGAGAGACAGCTTTGCAGGGCCAGTCTTTAGAAAACGCCGTCCTCGATGCTGTTTGGCGCTATCGCGAGGGCGGCGGCTCTGCAACGTCGCCACCGCCCATTCGCCAGACCATCCTACGCCGACCCTCTCCGGCGTCGTGGCGTGGGTCTGCCACACCGCTTTCCGGATCGCCGCGCCTCGGCGTGAGCCCACTGGCACCACCCGGCTACGTACCCCCTGCTTTCAACCGGACCAACAAGTCGGCTGCCCCGTCGCCGTTCAGCTCGCCGCGTCCGTCACCGCGTCTGGCCTTTGCTACTCCCGCCATTCCTCACAGCCCCAGTCTCAACGCCTACGAGTTTGCCAGCGACAACACGCCTGCGGCCGAGATCTTCGGTGACTCCCAGCAGACCGACAATGTCGACTGGCTCGTCAGTGACGACAATGTCAGCGTCACCTCCTCCGTCGGCACATCTAGCGGTCTGAACGCAGCCGCGCCCGAGTTCTCTCTGTCGTCGCAGCAGAGTGACATGACGCCCTACGACATGCTCCGCTCTATCCTCGGGCCGGCTCGCACAGACGACGAGATTGATGCTGCCCTCTCTGTTCACGGCTACGACCTTGGCGCTACCATCTCGGCCATTATGGACAGTCAGGAAGTGTCGTTTACGTTGACCACAACGGCCGCAGGAGGAACCGCTAATGGCTCCACATCCGTTGCCTCGTCTCTAGACGAGTCGGCCGGTGGCGTGTTGATCGGCAAATCTATGACGCCGATACCCGATATACGACCGGGGACACCGGCGGATCAAAAATCGGGCGTCCTCTGCAAGTTTTTCCTGTCCACCGGTCAATGTCTCCGTGCCGACTGCCGGTTCAGCCATGATCTGAGCAACCACATCTGCAAGTGAGTATTGTCATGCCTCCCCCGTCTTGAGCCTTTCTCTAACACAGACTAGGTACTGGGTAGCCGGAAACTGCCTGGCCGGAAACACATGTGTGTTCTCCCATGATCCAACGAACCTCCTCAGTCGACTCAACATCGACGGGAGAAACACACCACCGCCACAAATCGGAGTGCAGCTGCATGACTACAACGCCTTTCCCATGCTGCAACCGGCCACGCCCGAGCAGCTGCCCCTCTTCCCGGCATCTGGGAACTATCCTGCCGTGGGCCTCACACCGCCTCCGGGCTTCAAACTCACGCCTGGCGGCGGTGAGATCTCACGGCCACGCTCTCGCCCAGGCAGCCGGCACCAGGTGCACAAGGAGAGCAGCAACCAGGCTGCACCGTCGATTGACGACACCGACGCATTCCCGTCGCTTGGATCGGCATCTAGCAAAACCGCCGGCAAGAAGCATCACGGGAAGAGGGGCGGCCACGGCCATCATAAGGAGAACGCCACTGGTACCTTTACTCCAAACTCTCTGGCCGATATTGTTAAGATGTCGCCTTCGCCGGGACCTGAAACAGTCTCGCCGGCTGCGTCTCGTCAGGTATCCCGGAAGCTGGGCCGTAACGGCAGCTCGGCCAACCTTCGGAACGGGGAGAACAGTGCGACGGCCCAGGCGATCCCGACGCCCAAGCACATCCCTTGGCTGGAGACGGGAGACAAGGCCAACAAGGCATACCTGAAGGCGCGCCAGGAAGCCATCAAGCATGGCGGTCTTAGAAACAAGTTTTTGCAGAGGTAAGCCTAGGGCAGAGAGGGAGGCGCACGAGTTTTTGAGGTGAGAAGGTGCTGACGATGCTTCAACAGTGCGGCTCAGGCGTGGAACCGAAACGATGCTCGGGCCGCCAAGGCGCTTAGCCTGAGGGGCCAGAGCGAGAACGACTTGATGAGGAAGGCGCACCGGGAGGCAGCGCGGGAGCTGTACGAGGAGCGCAACAAGTACAGCACGGCGAACTCGGAGATCTACGTGGACCTGCACGGGCTGCACGCAGAGGAGGCGGTGGAGTACCTGGAGCGTGTGCTGCTGGACAATGGAAGTGAGGCCCGGCCGGTGTATGCGATCACCGGGACGGGACACCACAGCAAGAACGGCAAGGACAAGGTGGGCAAAGCGATCCGCGGGTTCCTGAACGAGTGGCGGTATGCGTACCGCGAGTTCTCGGTGCCGAGCGACCGGAACAACATGGGCGGCATCCTCGGCATCGATGCGCGCAGCTGGGACAAGTCGCAGGCGCGAGCTGGTGCGGGCAGCAGCAGCAGCAACAGCAGTAATAACAGCAACAGCAACAGCAACAACAACAGCAATAGCAGCAATGGTATTAGCAACAGCAATAGCGATAGCAACGGCAGCAGCAAGAGCGGCAGCGGTGGTGGTGCCCTGCTGACGCCTGGCCGGATCCCGTCTTCAGCGACTTCTGCGGCTTCAACGGAACGCAGAGGGCCAACGGAGAAGCTGGATATCCTAGCTCAAGGCGTGGAGATTGGAGACGGCAAGGTGAAGCTGCTAGTGCGGGACTCGTCGATCAAAGACGCACCCAAGACGCCGTCGGGACGTGGTCGTTGATCCTACTAGCCGAGCTAGGAAAGAACAATATAAAGAGTTAAGAAATAGGGTGCGAAGCGATGATGGTGAGAGTGAGTCTGTCGATGTGCAGCTGTAAGCAGCAGAGCTAGTTGGCCGACCTGGTTCATTAGCATGTCATAGTGGGTTCGCACTGTATTAGCATCTGTGCTCTGATTGGTTGATTGGTCTGCCATCAAAACAAACATAGGCTGTAAGCTTCTGAGCAACGGGTTGACGTCGGCACTTTCCCTTTGAATCTGTCGACCTCTGTTGCCAGCCTCTCTGTCGTGAACGTCTCGGACTTACGACAGGACTGCAGAGAGCTTATAACGGCAAGTATCCTTACAAGTACGGAATATTACAGCGCATTTCGGCCGTCTTTACAGCGGTCTCTTCGGCTACCCCACGCCCCACAAAACGCTTTGTTTTCTTTTCGTCCGCAAATAGGCAAAACACGATACACCGCACTGCTTCTCTCACGACACAGCCCGAACGTGTTCCCACGATTGATATCTTAGCGACGCCCTCTACTTCTTACTTTCCCTTACAGCATCATCCTTCGGACGTGTCTGTTCGCTGCAGGCCATTTCACTCGACAGTAGCATTCTGCACGTCTTGTTTTTTTGTTTACTGTATGATATCCACCGCCATCGCGTCTTGACAGGCTCGCCAGAGAGGGCAGAAACCCACAGCGACGCGGCCCGTGACACGGTGACAGGTGCACATCCGCCGCGATGGACTACCGGCGACCGACGGCGGCGCGAGGCATGTCGGCCAGCGGTGGAGGCGGTGGCCGTGGCTACGACTCGGACGCCTCGACGACGATCGACTCGCTCAAGGACCTCATGGCAGCCAGCCAGCGCGGCGCGTTTCGGCACGGCGCCACGCGCGAAGACGACCTGCTCTTTGCAGCACGACACGCACGGCCACAGGGGATGCCGGCACAGTTCCGCGAGCCGCCCTCGTCAACGGGATCCCACGGAACCGTGACGCTGAGCTCAATCCACGACGACAGCACCGCGTCAATGATGTCGGCCGGTCCCGACGCCGAGTCGACCCGCGCGTCGGTGCACTACCAGCGAGGTCGCTACCGCGTGCACAAGTCGACCGGCCGCTTTGGTGGCAGCCAGGAAGGCGACGCTGGCAACAGCAACAGCAAGAACACCAAGAACACCAAGAACACCAAAAACAAGAACAGGGCTGACGTCCTGGCCGGCGTCGTCAACACGTCCGCCCTCTTCCGCACCTTCAAGGAGTGGCAGCCCGAAGACGCGGCAAAAGACACGGCGCCATCGGCTACGTCCGAACGGAGCGACGATGGCGACTTGGACGATCGGCGCTTTGACGGCCGCGACGACTCGACGACCAACTTTGGCATCCTCGACAAATTTGCCAGCATGCAGCCGAACAAGAACAGCCCGCAGCAGCGCAACCGGGAAAACAAGGAGAATCAGATGCCGGTTCGACCATCACCCCGGCGCACTGCTTCGGCTGCAATGCCGTCGCGAAAGAACAGCCGTGGCGTGCTGCAGGCAACAGTGCAGAACGAATCAGACATGTCGGTGATCATGTCGACAGCCGTGCCCGCCCAGAGGACACCGACCAAGGCCGGCCAGACCACGTCTCCGCGCCGGTCAGTCTCGGCTGCTGCTGCGCCGTCGAAGACGGCCAGTCCCAGGAACGGTAGCGACAGCAACGACAACAACAGGGGAAAGCAGGGAGCTAGAATGACACACAGTGGCAATAATATCGCAACGGCGCCCTCGCCCATCCTGGAGGAAGGTCTGACCTCGCCAGAGACATCGGCAGCCTCGAACGATCACGCAAACTATCCGCCAGTGCGGTCCTTTGGCGCCATGGCATCGCTGTCGACACGCAACGGGAAATCGGCTGCTGCTGCTTCCGTTGCTGCTTCTGTTTCTACTGCTGGCACTGGCGCTGCAATGACCACAGACAGCCACGATGCGGCGACAAACCAGTCATTCGTCGTCCCGTCCAGGTCGTTCCCGATCCTGCAAAACCTCGTCTCCGGCACGCTGCGATTCACACCGGGCACGTTTTTCTACGGCACATCAGTAGCTGCCCAGCGCGAATACCAGCTGCCGGCTGGCCGTGTGCCTGCAGACGAGAAGAAGATCTTTGTGGACGCCGAAAAGGTCCGAGAGGAGGTGATGCGGCTGCAAGAACACGACGAGATGCTCCAAAACGAGATCATCCACGGCGAACGCAAGTACCAGGCACTGGTAGAGCGCTTTTACAACCTCGCTGCCAAAGCATCGGACAGCGGCTTCGACTCCGAGTCTGACCGACTGGCGGCCCAGGAGGAAGAACAGCGGGAGTGGAACGGAGGTAAGCAGTGCAGATCAAAGGCGACTTCATTGAACGGGGGCTAACAAGAATGGCAGCTCTGCAAGACCGGGTCCTCGAGCTGGAAGCGGCTCTGGAAGCAGCACATGTTCACGGCGAGGAGCAGGCGCAATCTGCAGCAGATGCGGCCACGCAGCGGGATACAGCAGTGGACAAGGCCAAGAAGCTGCAGGCAGACCTGGTGGCAGCCCGCGAGAGGCTGGTTCTGACGAGCCATGCAGCTGATCAGGCAGCTGACCAGGCAGCTGACCAGGCAGCTGACCAGGCAGCCGACCAGGCAGCCGTCCGCTCGTCGACGCAGGAGGCCCAACGACGCATTCGACAACTGGAGCAGATGGTGGCCGAGCGGGAACGGGTGATCAAGGCGCTGCGGGATGAGAGCGAAGCGGCGGTGAGCAGCCATCGCGAAGCTTGCCGGCTGCTGCGGGAGCGGATTGCACGATTGGGTGCCGAGAAGAATATGGCGCGTGGTGATCATGCCAAGTGCGAAGAAGAGAAGCAGACGATGAGGGCAGCACGGACACATCTGACGCAGAAAAACAAAGCGCTGCGCGAGAAGAATGCAGAGCTGCGAGAACGCGTCCAGACGGTCCGACAGCAGGCGCAAGAACGTGAGACGGTCCTGCGCGGCGTGATGGAGCGGCAGCGAACACAGATGAGCCGACAGCGGACGCAGCTGAAGAGCAGCAGGGAGAAGGGTGTGCGGCAGCTGGACGAAGCCTTTCAGCGGCTGCGAGCCTCGTGGGCAGCCACGGAGGAGGGTAGGGAGGAGACGATCACGCTCACGCAGATGGCCAAGGTGCTGGGACAGTGGGAAGAAAAGGAAGATGACCACGACGAGAAGCCGGACGAGGATGACGATGTCGAGGAGGCCGAAGAGGATGTTCTGTTGGACCGGCTAGCACCCATCGATGAGGAGGATGAACAGCACCAGCACGAGCATCAGCATGAAACAGAAGACGAGTCGGAAGACGAGCATCTATCCATGGACGAGAACATGACATCGGCCTTTATCATTCCGGATCTCGACTTTGCCACGCCAGAGGAGGAGCTGACGGGTGAGGAAGAGGCCGAGCAGCAGCAGCAGCAGCGACAGCGACAGCGGCCACACAAGCCCAGTCACGCCAAGTCAGTATCGTTTCAGATGGATGCACGGTCGACGGTGGCCCCGACGACCAATGCAAAGAGTCCAGTCTGCCAGCACAGCCAGACGAACTGCGTGGTGTGTCGGCAGAAGGCGGGGCCGCCAGCCGCGGCAGACGAGCGAGTGACGGTGGTAGTGCCGCGGCCGATGGAGCCGGAAGCTGTGGCCGAAGCCAAGACGGACGTCCGAGTCCAGGTCGATGTGGCAGCCTCCGTCTCGTTTGCGGCCATGGATCCAGGCCATGCGCTGGCGTACGTCATGAAGCTGCTGGACGACGAGCGGCGGCATTTGTGGATGCAGATCGAGACGAGTCGGCAGGGTGGCGCGCCCGAGGCGAACGGCGGACGACCGCCACGCAAGGCCCAGCGCGAGCCCGAGATCCTGTGGCAGGCGTATGTGCGCAAGGTCGAGCAGCTCAACCGGCTCGACGACGTGGCCGTGGGCCAGCGGGCGTCAGGGCAGGCCATGACGCGCGAGGAGGTCGACGTGACGATCAACCGCATTCTCGGGGGCGAGGAGAAGGAGTGGTAAAGGGGAAAAAGGAAGGGCATGGATATCGTGCGAAGAGATCAGAGCTCGACATTTTGAGGGGGGATGGGAAATGGGGAATTGTGAGAATGAGAAAAAGGACAAGTACAGCACGTGACTGCGCCGGCGAGGAAAGAGCAGCCAGGAACAGACGTGTTCTTTCTCTTTTGGGATGGGGGGCTTCCATTGGGTTCGCTTCGGTTTCGGCTTTGGTTTTGGTCTTGGTCTTGGTTTTGGTTCGGTTTTGGTTCGGTCTTTGGGCTTCATGTCTGCTCAGCCTTGGCGCTGGGCATCGGTCAGGAACTACAGCATCCTTTTGGCTCTCCGCGTTTGCGTGCTCTTGTGTTTTTGCAGAACTCACACTCGGCATGTGAGTGTGTATGTAACTCGAAAATATTCAGTCAACCACAGCAACCACAGCAAAGTCCACCACTGTATGTGTGCATGTCCGTAAAGCAGTCCAGGCAGACATTACGATAGAGGTGGATATCAATAACAGAAAATTCACAGAAAAAAAGACATGATTGTCAAGAAAGAGCCAACCATGTCCATGGCTGTCCAGCGCCAGCGACATTCTTTTCCCGTCGTTCCGTCCTTCTCGTCACTCAAACATCCTGCTCATATTTTCAGACTCCCACCGCAGAAACTCGCCCAAGTCGTGGCCCAGATTGTGTCCCATCGGCACTGCATACTGCGTTCCGTCAGCCGCGCAGCTCATCACCATGTCCGCCAGCGGGCTCTGCGGCATGCTCTCGTAGCTGTCAAAGCTGGCGCCGCTGCCACGGCGTGTTCACTGCACTGCGAGCTGGTCTGTCGATGCCGGTAGTGGTGGTGTCCGCGTGGCCGACATTTCGGCAATCCCAAGTGGTAGACCTAGTGTCTGCAACTCATGTCCAGCTGTCACTTCACTGTTGGAGAGACTGACGCTGTCACTGCTGCCGCTGCTAATTTCAGTCTCAGCCGAACGATAGCTGTCGTTGCTGTGTCTGTTGCTTGTCATCGTGACGGCCTGTGGGACCTCTGTCCTCTTCTCGGATTGCATCCACGTCCCCACTTCCATCTTCACCTCGTCTGTCTCCTCTTCTTCTCCCTGATCCAACCGCTCATGTGCAATACCTAGCGAGTAGAACCAACATGCTAGGTCGTCGACCTCATCTGCGTCTGTGGATGCTTGCCCATAGTCGATGCTGTCAGAAAAGAAGTCGCCAGCACCGCCAAGAATGGCCATGTGAAAAGCCGTCCAGTCGAGCGCGTCGTCCGCCACAATCCACGCTGAGCTCGCCTCCGCCTTCGTCTTCTTTGCCTCAGCCTCTGCCCTGGCTAGGCGGATGGGCCCATGGCGGTAGGTTGGCATCACCAGTGAGAATGGCGTCGCTGGCAGGTGGATGTAATCCGCATTGACCATGGCAGTCAGCGCCTTTGTAGCGCTTGCAACCGTACCCATACATGTCTTACTACCAGCCTTTGGCCTATACGTGTTGCTGTTCACGTCTGTTACTGTCAGCTCCGGGATCGTCGGCATCACCTTGCCCTTGTCCTTGGTAACCCGCTGCAGATTCCTTTGTGGCGCGAAGGGGGCCTTCTCCTTGTTTGTTTCTTGTGCCACCACCGGCTCGTTTGGCCCTGCTGCATCTGCTGCATCTGCATCTTCGGCTTTCTTTCTCTTCGTGAGTGCCCGCGAGTTGTCAAACGAGATGGCCTCTTCATCCATAGGCAGAAGAACGGATAAGCGCACACCGGCGGCCCCGATGCGGTGGGGCAGGTCTTGAAGATGGAATGGCTCCACCGGAGTCTCGCAGCTATCAGACTCGATCGTGCTGATGAGCTCTGTCAGACGTGGTGACGCTGCCAAGTCTGATGGAGGAGGTGGCAGAGGAATGGGTGGTGGTGGCCATCGTGTCGACCTGGGCTGCGGCCTCTCTGTCTCCAGCTCCGTGCTCTGTTTCTCCTTTGTCTGGGACTGGGGATTGTGCTCTTGCTCTTGGTTTTTTTCCGGAGACTGACTCAGCTTCACCGGCCACTCTCCTTCGACCTCTGCTTTCTTCTGCACGGGGGTTGTGGGGTCTGTAGCTGTGGTCGCTGTCACTGCTGCTGATGTCTTTGTCGTTACCTCCGTAGCTGTAATTGTCTCTGATGCTGCTGCCGCTTCCGCTGTTGCCACCGCTGCTCGGCTCTCCCTGATCTCCTTCAGTTTTTCCAAAGGCAGCATCTCATTCACCTCCATGCGGCCAAACAGTCGATTGCTAAACAGCTCGGCCACGTTGTCTGCCAGCGCCCACCGCGTTCCGCCGCTGTAACGTTTCTGGGCAGACTCCCGACTGCTTGTCTTGCTTAGGCTCGGCATGTCGGTTTGCTTGTCGGCCTGTACCGGGGATGTTGGTGTCCCAGGGGCTCTAGGCACGGCTGTCTCTGTCTCGTTGGCCACCTGCTCCCGCCGCTTGAACTTCTTCGGGCGCTTCCTCTGAGCACGTGAAGCAGCCACGGACGGCTTTCGGGCAAGCGCAACAGGGCGTATTCGGAGGGGCGAGAAATTTGTCTGCTTCTTCGGAGAAGGCAGCATCCTCGTTGGCATCGATGCTGGCTCGCCGCTCTTGCTCATGGGTATAGGTGCCGGTCGTGGCCGTGTGAATGTCGGACTGATGCTGAGGCCATCGACAGATACCGTTCTGACTGAAGAAGAGCTGAGGGGGGCAAAAAACACGGCATCGGAGCTACTTCTGTGCAAGGGAGTGGGCAACTGGTCGTCCATGCCTGCGGTGCGACGGAAGTGATGGGGCTGGTACTGCTGCTCGCACTCTTTCCTCAGCGAAACCGCCTCTTCCGGCTCTATTGTGAGAGCCTCGAACAGGTCGAGAATAGGCCCTTCAGAGAAGCCAAATAGGGAGACCCTCTTCCTCAGCTCTCTACTGCGTTTAAATTCGAGTTCAGTCTCTTCATTGTCGCCGACCTGGTCGAGATGCCCGCCCTGGTCTTTCTTCTCGTCCGACATGTACTTGTCCTGCTGCTGTTGCTGCTGCGTTGGTGGAGGGTAATTTGCCATGCTTTCGGTAGACATGCTCAGCTGGAGGCGAGCATGAGCAGTAGGGCTCGCAGTATAGGGATTAACATGGTTGAAGAACGGGGTATTTGGACACGACAAAGAAATGTCCGCGGACAGTGACTGTGTTGACGAGGAAGACTGTGCGGCAGAGACAAAAAGAGGAAGTGTACATGGCGGCGGTGAGGGCCAGGTTAAAGACGTTTCTGGCGATGACATGAAAGACGAGGAGGAGAGTGGTGGGGTCGGTCGCCATGACTGACACGAGGGACTGGGAGGACTGGACTGGCTGGGAGAGAAGTGCTTCTGCAGCTGACAATGGCTAGCCATGGAGTTGGGGGCCACATGCGTTTGAAGCAAGACGGCCTCGCCGTTGGATGAACAAAGGCTTCCATTTCTGTTTCCGGCCAGGGGCTGCGGATTTTTCTCTTGCAATTCGTATTGGAGCGGCTGCTCTCGATTTGCGCAAACACACAAAGAACCGGTCGACAGCAGCCTTGTGGCTGTTTGTGTATGGCTGTGGATCTCCTGTTTCCGGTCGGTCGCAACGGTTGTTGCTGCGTTTGCCGCCACTGGCTCGGCTTGCTGCCTCTGCCTGTCATCGTGACGGAGCACCACGATTGGCGCAAGCACCGGCCGCACCCTTTTTCGTGGCTTCTGGCCGTCCAGGCTCTCTGGTGGGATATTGTTGGCCGCCTGCTGAACGCCTCTGTCGTCGTTGTTCAGTCGGAACTTGAGGCTGCTGGCTGCTGCCGCTGTGGCCACGGCCGCTTTGATGTGGGCCACATCGGCCTGGTCGAGCCCATCAGCAGTGGTGCCAACGGCTCTTCGCTTAGTGCCAGTGCTTTGTGAGGAAGCTATGCTACCGCTACTAGCACTACTTCTGCTATCGCGCTTGAAGTAGGAGCTGTCATCGTCGGTGTCTGCTCGGCCGCCCTCGACGTCGATACCACCACTGGTCACTGCCGACCGTCGACGGGGTGTGCCGAGAAGTTTGCGAATGCCGAAGTGACTGCGGGATGGCATTTCAACAAGATATTTCTGGGCAAAAGAACTTTGGTGAGACAGGAGAGGGAAGCTGCCAGTGCGGGATGTTTTAGCAAGTGTGACAATGCCACCGGGAGGGAAAGAACAACGGACCTGGGCTGACTCGAGGAGAAATAGCAAGAGCAAGAGGACAAACGGACGGGTGAAACGGGTTATGCAGTTTGTCTGCTGACACCAGTCTTGGACGTTTGTGAGTGGATTCTACTGTCCATTCTCGAACAAACAGCGGCAATACCAACGGGCAAGTCTGAGGAAAGGGTCGAAGAGAAGCCTGAGATGAGAGAGGAGGCGGTGACACATGCCCAGGAGGCTGCCAGGGCCAAAGGAGCGGTGCAACGCGGCTGGACGTGAAGGGGCGAGGACGAAGGCTGGTGAGAGCAGAGTCAGGGTAAGGAAAAGAGAAGGGAGGAAAAGGGAAAAAAAGGAATATGGTGAGAGAAGCTCTCCTGCATGGAGAGCTACGGGGAGGAGACGTCTATTTACCGACCGTCTGTGTCGGGGGATCTCGAGAAGGAAAAAGGAAAGACGTCGATCTCATTAGGGGCTGTCGTGTTACTCGTTTGATCCAAGGACGAGAGGAGATGGACCTCTTGTCCGACGTGTACCAGTCAGAGGGCCTCTGTCCGGGGTCTACGCCCGGGAGAGCTCTGGCCGTCCCGTCGGTCGGTCTGGTGGCATATGTCTGCCATTCGGACGCAGTGCCAGCTCCCCTAGGCTACCCACCCATACCACCAGTGCTCCCGAGCGGACGATGCTCCTGCTGGCTCATATGCACGTCTTTGGCCAGACCCCACAGGCCGAGGCCCCAAATGGAAGGAAAAGGAAAAGAGGAAAAAAGAAAAAAAAGGAACGAAAGGGAAAAGGAAAAGGAAAAGGAAAAAAGGAAAAGAGGAAAAGAGGAAAAGAGGAAAAGAGGAAAAGAAGAAAAAGAGGAAAAGAGGAAAAGAAGAATAGAAAACGAAAAAAATAAAGACGAAAAAGACGGAAAGACGAAAGGCGATACTTGGAAAAAGAAAAAAAAGTGCGACGACATGGACGCAAGATATCCCGCTCCTCTTTGCTACACCCCCCTTTGACCGAATATGTGTGGGATGCAATCTACCAGGCTGGACGGCGCATGGCATGGCAGGCTGCACTGGCACTGCATCAATCCCCGTCCCGAGAAGCCGAAGGGCCCAGCAAGGAGAGCCGGACAATCTCGAGACCAGCTGCAAACCTCACCGCCAGCAGGCAAGATTACTACGTGCTGTGTACAGGTGTCCGGACTTTCGTCTCTTCCTGGAAGCCCGAGACATTTGGCAGCACTGGAAATCCATTCTACAGAGTGCAGACTCTACGCCCGTAAAAACGAACCGGCCGCAGTCATACAGGTGCTTCCACACCGGCAAACGACGGCTGTGCGTCTAGTATCGCTCGCACCATGTTTTCGTTGCTGCCCAGCAATTTGGCTGCCACCCGCGAAATCATGCTATATAAAGAGCCCGCAAACAAAAAGCTTCGCCCGACGTCCAACGACTGGACAAATGTCTTCGTCCCTCTCCTTCGGCTGCCCAACAAACATCACACACAACCACACATCGGGGCAAAGTCCCGCTTACCGGATCATGGCTCATTGGATACACTACATTCCACGACACCCCCCTGTCAGTGTTTGTGCTTTCGTCTTTGTCTGCAGCCTCTGTGTGGTGTCGTCTGCTGCCTTTCTTCTCTTCCGTTCTCGTCAAATCTCTCCTCTCCACCAGTGAGATGCCGCAGGACCACCGCTCCGACCTCCGACGATGAAAGGGCTGTGGAAAAACCGGACATCTGGGTTGGGGTTGCACGAGCATATCTTGCAGCATCCATCCTCACTGGACAGAGATAGACGGAGACCGCCTTGGGATCATTGTCGACCCACACGCGTCTCTCGTCTCTGACCACATTGTGAGGCGTGCCACATCGGCCTTTTGCGACATATTCAGAGGCACGACGATCTTCTTATTCACAACAGACAGGCTGTGGATGGCAGCTGGCGTATGTCACCACTGCTGACTGCGACATACGAACACGACACTGAGGTACACAGAGGAAACACGGGCACGGCCGATCTGGACAAACTCGGAAGAAGCAGGTATGTATGACTCCTCGTCTTTGGATGTAGCCCTGAGGCTGAACACTGACGCCGAATACGAGTGTCAATCTATTTGGACATGATGTTTAATTCTTGCTAAGTATTGACAACGCAATACATCCTGTCGCCCATCCCTGTCCTGTTGAGCAGTTCCGACCGTCTCGGCCATTATCCCGTTGCAAGCACCTCGAATATCGTGCCTTCTGGAACGTGCAATGACATTCTCAGGACCTAGCACACAGCCACGCGGCGTCCCGATGTCTCCCCCGTGTTTCTAGAAACGAAAACAAAACCAGATAAGCCGTCAGGCGATGCATATGTCAGGATAGCCAGCAGTTAGTGCTTGGCCAGGCCCCTTGCTTCCTGAAAGACGGGAAAAGGCCGCGCAATCCAACCACGAGAACGCGGCGGAGGACATGCACACACCCGCAGCTGACCGCGTTGTCTGCGTATTTCTCTTTCCTTTTTCCTTCCTTTTATTGTTCCTTTCCCACGCCAGCCAGCACCCCTGCAGAATTCCGCTTTTTTGCTTCCGGAACTGCGATGGCGGGACAAGCTGACCGCATCTTGCGTCTGACAAGACGAGGCTTCCGCAATCATGACTAAACGATTGATTCGTTTCTGGCTGGGAGGTATTGCGAAACGATGGCGTATGCAGCCCTTCTGCCGCCCCGGTCGCGATACCAATTGTGGCTGATGGCAAAACAAAGGAGAGGCCGTAAAAAGGAATGTTCTGGCGAAGAGTAGTAAACGAGGGGACGCGCCCCCGGACAAGCGCCGTCTCACATTCAGCCTTTCACTGCTGGGTCCTGCTGGGCCTTTGCCATGTGGTCGGCTGTCGAGGTGGTCAGGAAGCCAGATGCAGCGTGTGTAGGCGTGTGGGTGTATGGCTTCCGGTCAGATGGCCACGACATGGCCGCGTTCTCGTTGTACCCCGACTGGATCTGTTGTTGTTGCTGCTGCTGCTGCTGCTGGTGATGGTGTCTGTCGGAGTTGAAGCCCAAATTGGCCGGCGACGGCCAGTTACCATTGCATGTCATCGACCAGCGTAAACAGGACGAAAGAGACGCAATGGCATTGGTGGCGTACGCAAGAGGCGACGGAGCTGAGCAGTAGGGAAAGTACGAAAACGACTCGGGAAGAACAGCGAGAGCGGGAGCAGCATCGGGGGTTGTGGCAGTGGGTGCGGCACTTTCGGATACCGTCTCTCTGATGGAAGCCTTTGCATCCCGAGAGCAGGTGCTGGGCGATGCTGTGAGGTCGTGCATCGTGATGGACGGAGAGAAGTACTAGTAAATGCCGCGACTCTTTGTAGATGTCGTAGGCTGACGCAAAGCGAGGTGTGCAGAAGGAATCGTCGATTTGAAATGGACAAACAGGAGAAACTTATATGCAGAAGGACCGTCTTCAAGGACGCGCGGAAAGGGATGAAGTCTAGATTAAGACGGCGTGCTTTTTGCTACCAGCTCACACACACACACTCTCTCTCTCTCTGCCACCTCCGCGTCTCTCCATCTCCACGACCACAGACAAGAAGACATCGGTCATCTTCTCGTCTCCCTTGTTCCTTGGCTGTCGGCAGGGCCTGAGACAGGCAATTTGGGCCAGACCATTCCAACACAACTCATCGTCACCCTGCGACGAGGCAGAAACAAAAACAAGGCACATCAGCAGATTCCCCTCAATGGTCGTGATGGCATGCAGAACACATTCCAAACAAGCCACAGCTGCTGCCGCATGGCCATTGGCTGGCAAGCGAGCACCAGAACACTACATAGTAGCGAAGCGAAATGGAGCGCCGCTGCCTGAATCACCCAATCGCGCGAGACAAAGCTGAATCCTAAAACTCTACGGAGTACCATCACTGCCCTCTGGTTGTCTCTGATCGGTCTGCACCGATCGCATGGCTGTTTGGTTGCTCCATCTGGGCCCGCTTGGACCATTGCTGCCGAATCTTTTCCCGTCTGAGCCTGACTAGTCAGCCGTCTCTTTCTCTTTTGACTAAACGCCACTTTTGACGATATTTTCGTCGCCAATAGGCATGCAGACTGCCATATGCTATAATTTTCCTTTATTGCTCGGAGTCTCCAGCGTAGACTGCCACATGCTCGTATGCCCATATGCGTATAGGTGTATATAAATACAGGCGCAGGCTGCTCTACAGTTCATCGTCCTCATCGTCGCCCTCCTCGGCTTCCTCGACCCCCTCGGCCTCCGGATCGTCTTCTTCGTCCGTGATGTAGGGCACAAACGTAAAGTGCAGCCACTGCATCCCCCCCGCCACCCCAATACTGCCTGCACCCGTGCCCATTCCTCCCCCGGCGTGGTCCATCTCCACCATGAACTGCAGGCTCAGCACGCCTTGCCGGTCTCCCCGGATGCTGACCTTGCTCGCGATGCGCATCGCCTCCGTGGCCGATTTGATCATGTCGAACTTGTAGCTCTGCGCCCACCGCTCGCCCACCCAAATGGATTCAAACAGGCTGCGCCCGCGCGAGAAGTCGACGCTCGAGCTGCCCAGCGGGCCATGGCTCGACAGCCGCAGATACGGTTCGCGCTGCGTCACCGCGATCGTGAGCAGGTTCGGCGACGACGGTGCCAGCTCCACCAGCGCGTCCAGCAACCACCGTGGCTGCATGATGATCTTGAACAGCAGGTCGTCCCGGTCAAACGGGATGGCCTCGAGCGACTCCGGCACGTATGTCGCCAGGTTGCACGTCGTCTTGACCGATGCCTCCTCCAGGATGATCCCAAACGGCGCGCCCTCTTCCGGATACGACAGACAGCAAGTGCCAGGCATTCCCAATATCTGGTGGCTGAAGGCGTCGGCAGTCCGCATGTTGCTCCGGTATGTGTCTGGGTCGGACTTGCTCTGGCGGCCTGACGGTGCATCCGTCACGCCAAAGATCTGGATCGCCTCCAGCAGCGCCGGCAGAGAGATCTGAAACGTGGCCGGGAGAGGATCGCTGTCATCTTCGTCCCCGTCGTCCCCGTTGCGCCCGCCGGGCTTGGGCAGGTTCAAAGAAAATGACGCAAACAAGGACTTGCCTAGCGATGCCATGCCTGTGCTCTCCTCTGTCAGTTTCTAGGCTCGCTACTGCTTCAACTGGGACCAATCTGCCCTCAAACATAGCGCACCTTGCATGACCCGGGCATTGTCGGCTATGAATTTGATCCCGTCCCCGGATATCTCCACGTGCACCTTGTTGGAAAAGCTGATGCAGCGGAGGAGCTGATAGATGGGCCGCGTTGATGTGGCCAGGGCTCGAAATAGAGGAGCCGGTGTGTCCATGTTGCCGGCGGGAAACCAGCACACGAATCAGATTGAGCAATCGCCAGCAACTGCTGGGGAGAGAAGGTGTGAGCTGCTTCAAAAGTGTTGGTAATATAGAAACAGAGACAGCAGATGCAAGTAAGGAACAAAAACGCCCGTTAATGTCAACTATAATACAGTCAATCCCCTTCCTATCCTTTTGATGGTTTCCCTTTTAGCAAAGTCGGCGAGGGCCGTATATGTAGGTGGGAAGGCCTCTCTTGATATTTGGTCTTTCGTCTCAAACGTAGACGCCAACTGCACAGAACATGTACACCACTCCGATTCTACAGCAATGTAAGTAAAAAGGAGAAGAAAACCCCCCAACTGAAGCATGGGCAAGACGTACGCAAGCGATAATGAGGCCGGGACGCCCAACAAGGGAATGCTAGCAAAGGACCGGCCTGGCTTGTCAGTCAAACCGTATATAGCAACAACAGACACACGCAGTGGGGCACATACTGAGAACGAAGCCACCTGTCAGGCCAAGTGCGACAACAAGCAGAGTGAATCCGACGTAGAACTGGTTGTCCTTCCCGACGAGAGGAAGAAAGGGACTGCCCGACGCAGTTTGCCAAACCTCATGCAGCGAGGAATCCATGTATCTGTTTGTGTGCCGTCTAATGGACAGAGCAGAGAGAAGCAGGAGCTGAAAGGGTTGATTAAAGGTCGTCAATGGGCAAGTACGGTGGTCAATAGGCGCAGATTTGAGCGACGCGGGTTTGCTAAGCTCAATCAATGTAAAAGACACAATTGTCATTAGAATGGACAAGCTCTACGATTGCCCAAACCGGTCTAGCGTGTGAAATGGACACACAGCCACGTGAATCATGGAGGCGGGAAATCTATTTATCCGTATTATGGGGTAATGAGCCCCGTCGCCGCCTGTCATCATCGCGGCCTTGCGCCCATGACGCATTCAACGACGAGCTACGACAAGCTTTCGCCAGCATGGAGACTTTAGCAGAGGCTGCCAAGCCTGCGTTGGAGTCAGAGGAAAGTGCGTACTCACTCCCGCCCCGCCCCCAGTCCCCTCTGCCCGGGACTCAGTAACTGGCAGAAGGCTGACAATCCGCGTCTCAGATGCCAAACGCAAGGCGTCCGAGGATCCGTCCTCGCCGTCGGCGACAAAGCGCATTAAGAGGAGCGCCTCTGCCGAAGCGGAAGCGGAAGCGGAAGACGCAAACCTGGCGATGAAACCGATTCCGTTCCCAGAAAAGGTGAGCCGACGAGCTGGCCCCCTTCCCTGGTCCCTGGCGCGCTCCGGTTCTTGGTCTGCAGTCTGCGATCTACGCGCGCATGCTGACGTTCCTTGGCTGACCTCTCGTAGCCTGCCGTTCTGGAGGAGCGCAACGGCGAGATCGAGTTTCGGGTGGTCAACAACGACAACGCGCGCGAGAGCTTCATTATCCTGACGGGGCTCAAGTGCATCTTCCAGAAACAGCTGCCGAAGATGCCCAAGGACTACATTGCGCGGCTGGTATACGACCGGACGCACCTGTCGATTGCGATTGTGAAGAAGCCACTGGAGGTGGTGGGGGGCATCACGTACCGACCGTTCCGCGACCGGCGCTTTGCCGAGATCGTCTTCTGCGCCATCTCGTCAGACCAACAGGTCAAGGGCTACGGGGCGCATCTGATGTCACACCTCAAGGACTACGTCAAGGCGACGTCGCCGGTGATGCACTTTTTAACGTACGCAGACAACTATGCGATCGGCTACTTCAAAAAGCAGGGCTTCACCAAGGAGATCACGCTGGACAAGTCCGTCTGGATGGGCTACATCAAGGACTACGAGGGCGGCACCATCATGCAGTGCTCGATGCTGCCGCGCATCCGCTACCTCGAGATGGGCCGCATGCTGCTGAAGCAGCGCGAGTGCGTGCAGGCCAAGGTGCGCGCCTTCTCGCGCTCGCACGTCGTGCACCAGCCGCCCAAGGAATGGCGGCCCGGTCCTGGCGGCGTTCAGCCGATCGACCCGCTCTCCGTCGAGGCCATCCGCGCGTCCGGCTGGTCGCCCGACATGGACGAGCTCGCGCGCCAGCCGCGCCACGGGCCCAACTACAACCAGCTGCTGCACCTGCTCAACGACCTGCAAAATCATCAGAGCGCCTGGCCCTTCCTCATTCCCGTCAATAAGGACGACGTGGCCGACTACTACGACGTGATCAAGGAACCCATGGACCTCGGCACCATGGAGTCCAAACTCGAGGCCGACCAGTATGCCACGCCTGAAGACTTTACGCGCGATGCCAAGCTTATCTTTGAGAATTGCCGCAAGTACAACAGCGAAAATACTCCCTACACCAAGAGCGCCAACAAGCTCGAAAAGTACATGTGGCTGCAGATCAAGGCCATCCCGGAGTGGTCACATCTGGAGCCATAGGCAGCCCCGCAACGATTGGCCTCTTTTTTGCGATTTACTGCCTGGGTGGCTTTTTGCTTGGGTTTTCTGCTCTATTTTTGCTATTAATTGTCGGTGGTCCACATGGGAAAGCACAGTAACTCGCAGTGCACATCCGTTTTATCGTTTCTGGATGGACGGCATTGCAACATGGCGTTGGGGGGGGGGGTAGGCTTGTAATCTTATAAAGGGCTGGATGGAATTCGAGACCGACTACTTCGTAGTCTTCATTATGTTAAACAACAAGCGTGCATTGGTTATACCGGGCGCAACGTATCAATATGAAGCGCATGCACATATGGGGTACTTTCAGGTATCTCGGGGTGTCCATTAATTCATGTAAGTTCTTATCACCGCATTCCGTAATGCAACAACGCCTCTTATGCGAAGTATCAAATCCTCCGAGACACCTTCACTTGTTGGCCTTCCTCAAACATAGAACTGCTACAGATGGGGGGTGAAAGCGGCGAAAGTGCAATAACAAATAGCACATAACCGAGCAGCCAGGCAGCCGTGTGACTAGCCTAATAACGCTCATAGCCAAAGAGACGCTCGTTTCGAAAACCTTGTATACTAAGTGGGGTATGGAAGAGGAAAACAAAAAGGACAGATGGGTATGCTGCCAGACCAGCTAGCCACAATAAAATGAACAATCCCCAGCCGGAATGACATAGTCTCCTATGGTTGCAAAGCAATAATGGTTGGTAGGCGATCAGAAAGCAGCACCGTTCGAGCCCGAGCGGGAACGCTCGTTGGCAGGGAGACGCAAGTGCGAGTAGGTACGACGCGGCGCCATTGAAGGCGCTGGAGAAGCAGCCTCTTGGAGTGGTGGCGAGTCAAGAGCCGCTTCCACCTCGGCGTAGAAGGTATCGCTGACCACATCCCGAAAAAGAATGGGCACATTGTTCCAGCCGTCCGACCCTGTGGGTCGGTGCCTTCTGGGCGAACCGAAGGCGGTAGAATCTTCCGGGCTGGAATCTTCCGGGATCGAGGCTGCCGTCGGCGCAGCCGTCAGACGGTCGATGTGTTCAGCAACCAGCGAGAGGTTGCCAGTCTCGATGGCATTCTTCAGCCACTGCTCCCAGTCTTCGTCCAGGGGCTGTGAGGTATCGCCAGCGTTATGGGCGGCCACCCGCTCCAGAAGCCGTTCGTTCAGCTGCAGTCCGATGCTCTGGATCTCCATGTCGCTTTCTTCGTCGTCTTCGACGTCTTCGACTTCGGCATCTTCGACTTCTTCGTCTTCTCCCTCGTCCTCGTCGTCCTCATCCGCGCCATCCTCTTCTGCTTCTTCCCCGTCCTCGCTACTGTCTCCGTCCTCATCCTCCTCGTCCATGTGCTCGCTCGGCTCCAAGCGGCTCGAGTTCCTTGTTTGTGGCACAACTGGCTGCTGACCCACCGATATGATATCGTAGCCAGGCGATGAGCCGGTCGCCCGTCTGGACGCTGCTGCCCGCCAGCGACTGCCAGGTTCTCGCCAGTCCGGTAGACCGTCGCCCGCGGTATCACGAATGGTGATGCCCTGCTCCTTCTCGTATCGTTCCTTGGCCCACTTCGTGCCCTCCCAATGTGTCAGGCCGGCTACCTCAGCCGAGGTGAGCTGAAGGGCATCGAAGGCACGGAACAGGCGGCGGTGCCATGGCCAGCGACTGAGTCGAATGCGGTGAACGGGATGGCAATAGTCGAGACCTGGGTATCGGGCTTCCTGTGTGTTGATGTGTCCGTAGAATGCGAGGACCTCTTGCCGGACTTCGATTACAAGATACTGGTTGAGAATGCTAGGAAAGTTTGGTGGATCCGACTGTTTGGGTCGTGGGATCATGCACTCATAGACAAGCTGCTCGACCGGCCGGCGCTTCATCTTGCCAATAGCTGCAGCAGAGCCTGAGCCTGGCAGCGGCTGGTTGAGATGACGTGGGTGTGTGCGGCGTGAAAAAAAAAAAATCAAAAAGAGCTGGCTGCGTGTTGCTGCCTACTTCTGAGGAGTATACTGGGGTGGGGTGGGTGAGGATGAGGGCGGAAAGTGGAATCCAAGATGGCAACCCCAGCCGAGTTCAGAAAAGACTGGTCAGCAACATCCGGAACGACGAGTAGAAGAGCGGTCTCGGCGATGGGAATTGTTTTCCCAGTGGAGGGCGGTGAGAGAACGAAAAGGCTGGTGTGAGTGGAGGTTTGGGCTGAAGCCAGGGCTGTCGAGAGGCAGAACCGGAGATTATATGCGGTCGACGAGAGCATACGAAGCGGAAGACATAAGGCCAGAAAGCGATGACACACGCGTGGTTGCCTGGTGGGATTATGTGTCGAGAAGGAGGGAAATGTTGGAGGTGGGGGAGAGGACGCGAGGAGTGAGCATGAGAGAGTGCGATACAGACAGGAAGACAAGGAAGAAAGAGAGAAGGCGAGGTGGCAGCTGTTGGTATTATGCTAGCCGATCGGTCGGGCTGGAGGAGCACCGATGAGGGACGCGTGAGAGAGCTAGTTACGCCACTCCCCCGGCTTGGTTGTGGAGTCAGAAGGAGTGAAGCGCAACTAAGCAAGGGCTGTGTTTATTGTATTAATGGGTTTTCCCTCTCGTCCTGCTACCACAATGGCTCTCTCTTTTCTGATCGTAGCCAGGCCATTTGCCCACTAAAATCGCCCGCTAAAAGACTGCGGAAGGAAGGGGGGCCGACATGCAGGCCCAGCCGGATACAACACCCAACCTTATACAGGAGGAGGAGGTGGCGGTGGGGAGCAGGAAGCAATGCGCGAGAGGCTTACCGGCCGGTATCTGCCGTGGATGGAGGGCAAGAAGAGGAGATTATGATTGTTTCCATGGGAGTTGACCAGGAAAAAGCGGTCGATTACTGCGTACTCCGTACTAAGTCCGTGTATTATTACTATGAGTGCACAGAGTCTGAGTGCAGGCACGGACCTTGTGATGTCGCAGCGGGGAAGGGGCGAGGCATTTGTCGATGGTCGCTCCTTCCTGACTTTTTGTTGGCCGGTCCGCTTACATGGCCGCAGGAGAGGGAGGGGTGGTGGGATGTGGGATTTATTTGGCACTGGCTCTCGTCGTTTGCGTCCGCTCATACCTGTGCGGTTACATATGTATGTGCTTACGTATGTGCTCCGTAGTTATCGATTATCTCATCCGCTGTTGCTGCCTTTGTTGGCTGTGTCTTGGCTTCTATCTGCGCGATGCACGGCCCTCACTGTATTGATTATACCGTACGGAGTAGGATTCACCAAGATGAACGGGAATTTGTGGCACTTCTACCACATCTGCCTGTTTTCCTTTCTGGCTCTCCGCCCGATGGGGTTTTCGCGTGTTTTGACCCGACAAAAAAAGCAGGCAGGTCACGCAATTGTGTCCCGAGCCCTTGTCGAATGGTGCCTTGGGTCAGAGAGCCCGGATGGCTGGACCGTTTTGCGGCCAGCCCCAGCCTGTCCCATCTCTGCTCTCTGGCCACTGACTGGTCCGCCACGCCATGCAGCCAAAAGAGCCAAGGAAAGTTAGGGGATGGAGCAGCCGACCAGAACGGCGGCCTGGGTCGGTCGTGTCTATCCTGCCTCCGTCATTCGTTCCTGTGCTACTCCTCCTTTTTAGTCCCTGTGCAGACACGCGATATGCCCGCCAATAAGTCCGTCCTTCGTCCTTCCGCAACTCCATCGACTGTTCGGAGGACCGGCCTAGCATGATTGTACGAATATATCTTGGCCTGGCCCGACTTGGCCGGCCTCTGTCCACCATCATCCGCGAGCCAATCCTTCCGCTCGGCGTTGTCTCCCGCGTAATCACACGTCAGTCGGACGTCGTGTTCTTTTCGTGCCCTTGTCTAGTAAGTTACGAGTAGACAGAACGATCACATGGATTGAAAATTCTCATGGTGTGCGCGGAAAGCGAGGTGGATCGAGAGAAGAAGCCACTTTTCATTCTTAGAGCATACAAAGGAGGAACTCGACGAAAAAAAAGCCTGGAGTCACAACATAAGCCTGTAGAAAAACCACAGCCAGACAACCCGGGTCCAAACCCGTGACCTTGTTTACTCGCGAAATAAGTACCGCCCTGAAGTCAAAACAATATACCGTGTCTCATTCAGTCGTCAAGGCCCATACCGCCGATTACCAGAGCCCTTCAAGCTGCTGGACCCTAGTCCGGCACTGATAATGGGGGGGTTGACCGTCTTGTTGCTACCACTGCTGACGTGGCTATGTGAACTGAGGCTATTCAAGCTGGTCTTGCTGTTGGGGAGCTTGGTCTTGGTGCTGGGGACCTCTCTCTTTCGCCGATCTTTTTCGTGATCCCAGCCTCGCTCCCGGGAATCATCGGCGGTGCTGCACCGACTGTGCCGCTCTCTTTCCATGTCACCGTGGCTGCTTGGCCGTTTATGATCCTGACGCGATCGATACTGGTTTCGGTCTCGCTCACAGCTCCGGTCCCAGTTCTGGTCTCTGTGACGATGCTCTCGGTCTCTGTCTCGGTCGCTGCGGTCACTGTCCAGAAGCCGGTCACGGTAGCCCTTCGGTCTCCTATATCCCCTGTCATCATCCTTATCTCGGTCTTCACCGCGATCCCTGTCTCTGCTGCGACTCGATATTTCTTTCTCTTTATCCCTGTCCCGATCCCTGTCTCTGATCCTGTCCCTGTCCCTATCTCTGTCTCGACCTCGGTCACGCTCTCGTTCACGCTCACGGCTGCGGTCCGGACCACGATCATAATCGTGACGGCCTTTGTAATCTCTGTCCTCAACTCGGTCTCGGTCTCGGTCTCGGTCTCGGTCTCGGTCTCGGTCTCGGTCTCGGTCTCGGTCTCGGTCTCGGTCTCGGTCTCGACCGTGGTCACGTTCGCGCTCCACCTCCCTTCTCCGCCGTTCATGGACTCGTACACCTGTATCATCATCAGAATCTAACGATGGGCTGCGACCTAAGCGGAAGCTATGCGGATTATCTTTGGTGTATTGTGGTTCTGGAGGGCCGACCCCAAAAGCATTTGGACGCGATGTGCTCCGCGGGCGTTCCAAATTGCCCCTCCCGCCACTTCCCAGAACATTACTGGGGGGTATGGGCGCAACCTTCTCGTGGACGCCTCTATGAGCGCTCTGGCCCTTCCGCTGCGGTAGCTCATCTATGTGATGTGGAGAGCGATGCGGCGAGCGACGAGATAGTCTCGGCGCCCGATCGTCTCCTCGTTGCCGATCCGTACTACTTGACGAGCTCCCTCTCGTTCTTGGCACCGGCGTGACTGGATACACTTCAGGAACATCGGGAGGAGAATGGTGAGGACGGTGGCCGGTGGCCATCGGGGGTTCATCCAAGTGACGGCCATGAGGAGATTGCATCTTCTTGCTTCGCTCACGGGGTCTTTCTTCTTCTGTAGAATCGCTCGACGACGATTTTCGGAGATGACTATTTCGATACATAGGTGTTTTTCGATTGCCAGTCTCAAGATTGCTGGCAGCGTGGGGAGGATAGTGCATCTTGACCTTCGGCTCGTGCATGTCTGGAGGTGCATAGTCGGAGAAGCTTCTGCGGCGGACATCTGCATGGTGCTCATCGGCTGGCTGGTGTCGGAACCTGTAAGCCATTGATGCAGCACCCACAGTGGCTGCGAATCCGGCGGCTGCAGCTGGCACGTAGCGAGCAAAGGCAGGCCGAGGGCCGTCGTTCGGCTCAACTCTAGTGCGACTCAGCGGAGGGCTCGGATGCCGCGGCGTATGAGGTGGTGATGTTGACGAAGAAGCAGCACTGGCGCGGGTTGCAAAAGGGCGAGTGTAGTTGTATGCTCCTTCCTTGAAGTGCACATCGGGAGAGGTTGGTTCCTCCATTTTCGGGGACTCAGCCTCACGGCGCAGTTTGTTGGCGCACCGGTTGTGCCACGCTTCGATTTGTGCATCTGGTTCAGACGGCAGAGCTTCTGCCGGCAAGTCTGGCGGAAACTCCTCGCCAGTATCCGGGTTCTTAAGCTTCCAGTTCTTGACAGCATACTGCAACAAGGGCACATGGACGCCTGGACACAGGAGCGTCTCAACCGATTGCCAACGCTGAAATCCTTTGGTAGTCAGGGTCGGGATTGTGGGAGCGGCGAAATCGTTGTCAATGGGTTGGCTGAGATTATGCTGGCAACCGGTCACCTGCCATATGAAAGAGATTGACTCGTGGCCGCTTTCTAGAAAAAGAGCTGCATGACTTGTTAGCATAGCTGTGTGAAACTGAGCCGTGCTTCGCTTGTTCCGAACGTCTGGCAGCTCACCGTCATAGTCGACTCCTGCAGTCGAGTAAAAGGCAGCAAGCTTCTTCGGGTTCAGCGCCTTCTCTTCCCTATCGCCGATATTGTCGATCTGCGCAATTGTCAATCTCAGCCCATGTCTGGACTCATCGACGGTGGCCAGCGTTTAAGTGGGCATGGATGCTTACAACGTATTGAGCCAGCGACCGCAGAAGAGCACTGAATATGGGTGTCGGGGCTTTGTCATCTTGATAGAGGTAGCCATAATATGATTTTTCGTCAACGGCTGGCTTAGGCGGCGATGGCCTAGGCGGCGATGTTGAATTGGCCATGATGAAGCGACGATGATGGTGTTCTTTGCACGAAACGAAGATTGAATTGAACAAAGGGCGCTCGCGATGATATTATATGGAGGAGCAAGGCAAACGCGGGACAACAGCCACCAGACGACTGGTCAAAGGCGGGAAGGCACGTCACTTCATAGGCAGCAGCTAAGGCAGGAAAGAGGACCGGCTAACTTTGCGACATGAAAAAAATTGATGCATGCGGAAGGCGCAGAGAAGGCTGATGCTGAGTTTGGCTTCTGCCCCGAAGTAGTACCGGTGGTGGGTGAAACCAGATCACGAAATATGCACAAAATGCCCGCAGAATTTACGTCAAAAGAGGGGGGAGACAGCAGATAGCCAGAGACAAGCAGACTGAAAATCCGAGGGGGGAACAGGAATGCGACGGAAGGTGTGAGACGGAATGAAGCGGCCTCTGGCAGTTGGCGACAGAATCACGGGATCATGAAGGACCTTCCATTCTGGTCTTGCAGGTGGGGGTTTGGCGGGGAACTTGTGGCTCTGCTGCCATACGGGAGTACTATATGTATCTTACCAAATGGGTCACCGTCTGTAACATCGAGGACAGCCCATCGTGATCCACGCCACGAGCAGACGCCAGTGGCCGCCAGTCATACGGGCCGCTTAGCTGTTGGGCACGTGCCTTGACTGGGTCCAGCTGATAGCGGAGAAGCCCATACCTTGTGCTGTTTTATAGCGCTAACCGTCAGCTATGTTGGCCCACAGCCAAGGCTAACTATCGGGAGATGGCCTCAGTAAGCTGCCTTCAGCCCATGTCGACAGCCGAAGACATGCCCGTCCAACTCCGCAGTGCCTCAGGGCTGACGGGACTGCAGGTCGCCAGGGACTATGTTGCTTACTTCCTCGCTCAAAAGCGCAAGCGGCCTCCTTAGTGACAGTCCAAAGTTCCTTGCCTCTGCAGACTGACTTTCCAGCCGGTTGATCCCTCAACACAAAGAGTCTTATAGTTCCGCAGGGAACTTCTTACCATCTATAGCTAAAGACCGGCCGTAGAGTAGGCAGTGTATCCTACCACGATTAGAAAAGAGACCATGAAGAAGACGCCAAGTTGCGAGCTACATACTGTCGTGCCAGGGAGACGAGCAGAGTTGATGACACAAAGAAAGTGTATACGAATAATGCAGGAGAAAACTACATGACGCAGTCCTCACCTCCCAAGGTGCCTCCAACAGGGCTTCGCACAATGCAAGTAGGCTCACGCAGCACCCCAAGTGGATTCGAAATCTCAGCAATATATACAATACAAGGTTGGTGTGGCGGACGTTATTGAAACGACAAAAGCTTCGACGAGAATTTTTCAGAGACAGCGGCATCATCATCGTGGGCACATCTAAACCCAATGAAAAGATAGAAGCAGGAAGCCATCGCATTCCTTTCCTGTTACTTTACCTGGGTTATGTAGGTCTAACTCAACCATAGCTATGTATTGCTCGAAGCTGGCTTTACAGACACACGTTCACCCCTCCCATTCCTCAACGCCATGCAAATGCCATCTCTTCGATCGAACACTGCTCGTCTACTGTCCCTCCAACTCTGGTCTATGGCTATGGCCGTATGGTCCGTCATCCGTAAATGATATAGTCGGCATAAGCACCCTAGCCCAGCTCTTTGTATTGTTAACTCATGCTGCATTTTTGATGAAAGAACTAGAAAGTAAAAGGACCGAAGACAAGCATTCGGCCAGTTGGTGAGCAGTACGGAGTACAATTTGGACGAAATAAATTGGCGGGGGGGGGGGGGGGGTTCGTTTTTGAACGATAGATGCGGCCATACAGAGACCATACAGCTCATTTCAATTGGAGACAAATTTCCTATCTCGTACCTATAGCTGAACAGTCATAGTCGCACCTATCGCATGTCATTGTTACATCCTCTCTCTGGTCGTAAATAAAAGCTATTGCAATGTAGCCGGTGCTCTTACACAAACTCGGCTCCATTTGTTGTTTGGAAATTTTTTGCTTTTTTATTTCACTACCCTTCATGTCGAAGGGTCTGCTAAATCCGTTTCCCGTGGCCGTTAAGTAAACACCAGAAGAACAGCCTCCAACAAGACACCCCGCAACCCGGATTTTGTTTTCTTTCTCTTTATCATGCCGATCGCTCAGTCCACCTGCTAGTATAACCCACTTAAGCAAAAGTCGACGGGCGCTTGGCGCTGAAGATCTTCTTGGTCGAGATCTTGGGCACGCGGTGAGGCAGGGGGAAGGTAAGGCTCTTGGTCACGAGCTGCTTGATGTACGGGCGCTTGATATCCTCGTTCTTCTCGATCTCGACGACGCGGAGGATCTGCAATATATTGTTAGCAACACAGCACCAAGCAACGCGGAGCCTCAAGTGGCGGAGGAAAGCATACGTGAATCGACCGGAAGCGGGCACGGTGGCGAGCAGCCATGTCCTGGTACAGAGACTCGACGGCAGCGGTTCTCGACAGCTCACGGTACTCCTTGTACATGTTGTGGGTGCCTGACCGAGAGTCGTACCGGATCCAGATACCGAAGTTCTTGACCTTCAGGGGGTGCTTCTCAGAGATCTGCCAGAGACGCACGGTTAGAGCGTAATTCAAATGGTACACGCAGTCTGAAAGATCCGATGGAGACATACGGCGTTGACGGCAACGATCTCACCGGTGGCCTTCTTGACCTTCCGGAGACCGCGCAGGAAGTACCAGTACCGGGACTTGGCAACAACCTCGTTAGGGGCGAAGATGCGCATGCGGTACAGGCTGGGAGTCGGGTTGGACTCGGTCGGCAGATGCCGGCCGATGACCTGGTATTCCTGAAGACGGCCTGGAAAGAGAAAACTGTTAGCCATGCTTGCAGAATGATGATGCGTCACTGGGCCTCGTCCGCTCTCCATCAAGTCGCGACCAAAGCTGGAGAGTTCGATAAAAGGGCCAGAAAGAGGTGCACGTTTTAGAGAAATCCTTTCCCAGTCTCGGCAGCCATGTCGATCCAAAAATGATGGTGCCTTGCCCCGATTATAGCAGAGGAAAGAGGCACTGGGTGAATGATCCGACCGATCCTGTTCCCCGGGGAACAAATTGAAGGTGCTTTTCCGTGCGTGGCGTGGTCGTTGAAGGTGACATTGTCGACAGTCTCTCAGGGTGTGGTGATCTCTGAACGGCCTCCTGTTTCAATACGTCGGTCTCTTTCCGCGCCCCTCCTGCGAACTGGCTCTGGTCGTAATTCCTCCGCGTCGTTGAATGAATGACTGGCAAGCATGCATATAAAAAACTTACCCATCTTTCTTGAGTTAGAAAACTATTGCAATGCTGCGTTACTGGTAGAGGATGCTCACCTTGAATTTTATTTTTCGTTGATGTTGGTCGTCAAAATGATTGAGTCTAGTCGGAATTTTCAAATTTCTGTAAAGCAGACACAATATCGATTTGGTGGTTGCTTTTTTCGGGGCTTGGAAGCCCACGAAAATTGTGCGTCGGAAACGAGTTGATCCGCTCCGGCAAAGAAAGTCTGCCTCGATTTAGCGCGCAGCGTGGGTGGGTCACATATTTTATAGCCAACCAATGATAACCATCCCCTAATTTGAAGTGGGCTTTGGGCTTGAAAGGGAAGAAACAAAGTAGTTGAACGTTGTGAGAGGGAAGGAGCTACTCTGCTGAGAAGATGCGTTTAGGCGAAGCATAAAGGGCGACAAATCAAACGGTTCGCGACGAAGATCAAGAAGGGTGTATTAACGAAGACTTGTAGCAGTTACCTGGCTTGGCATCGTAGCTTTCAAGAGTTTTCTCAACGCCCTGTCTCTCAGCACCCATCGCCACTATGGATCGCCTGTTCCGGGATTTCGGAAAGGCAGTGGATGTCGGTGATGGGAGAGCTTTGGCTACATCGCTGCTTCCAGTATCTCCTTCTGGCGACCCGACTCGACTCCGTAACATATGGAATGGAGCCAATCAGCACGATGCAAAGTCAAGCATCAAGCGCAAAATTCAGAACAGTACAGACGCGCTTAACAACACTGAAGTACAAGGCTGGACTGAAGTATACTATGCTTACTGGAAGGCTGTTGGAGAGATCCTTCTCATACAAGAAAAACAAGAGGGTACCGGGGCAAAAGGACAGGTGAGCGGCCATACCTAACCATATTGGTCATACCAATTCCTCTGACGGCTCCTGTAGGCTACATGGATGAGTGTGTATGAGGCTTGGAAAGACGTGACCTTGGCTCTTCACAGAGGTTATACGAACTACGGATTCGAAGCCTGGAGCATACCCACACTCTATGTCGTGGGGAAATATCTGCGTGTATTTGCCGTCAAGGCTGACGACGAGCGAAATGTCACTGCAAGCTTTGACGGCAACGCCACCTTTCAGGACGACTTTGATGCCGAGAACGAAAAGCATCAGCAGCTGGAAGATTGTGCTCGCCAACTCAACCGACTCTTTCAACTGTGCCTGAGCGATCGGTATGAGATGCGCAATACCCCCTATGCTCTTACTTCAACTCGTTTCTTACTTACAATCAATCGCTTAGAACACAAGATATTGCAAACTCAAGAAAATGGGGCATTTACGGCGTGATAAATTTGCTGTTCAAAACGTATTTCAAGCTCAACTCAGCAGGCTTATCGAGAAACATCCTCAAGGCCCTAAGTGCCTATCAGGGAGACATGCCTAGCCTCGATAACTTTCCCAAGTCCCAGCGCGTTACTTTCAAGTATTACGAGGGGGTTTTATACTTTCTCGAAGAGAACTACGTGGAGGTTCGCTCTCATCACCAACATCCTTACGCTTCAATTATGTTGTATTGGAGGTACTGACTGCTGAATCATTAGGCAGAGAAGCATCTCACTGAGGCTTGGCTTTCATGTCATAACCAAGCACTGAAGAACAAAGAGTATGTTGTTACTCATTAGTAGAGCCAACCCAAAGGCTAATCCTTCTAGACTGATCCTCACTTACCTTATTCCATGCCACCTCATTACCACACACACCCTTCCCAGCGAAAAGCTGCTGGAGCCATACCCTCGCCTGCAGAAGCTGTTTCTTCCACTTTCGCAGTGCATAAAGAAAGGCGATCTGCATGCATTCGACGTCGCATTACAGAGGAACGAAGACGAGTTTGTCAGACAGCGCATCTATCTCACGCTGGAACGTGGACGAGATATCGCTCTCCGCAACCTCTTGAGGAAGGTCTTCCTTGCTGGCGGGTTTGAGGAGCCAACAGCACCTGGTGTAGCACCAGTCCGTCGGACGCGCGTGCCTGTAGCAAACTTCTCTGCTGCCATCAAGCTGGGTAGCCAGGAGAGTCTAGATGTGGATGAGGTGGAGTGCCTGATAGCAAACATGATTTACAAGGTGAGTTGAGCGATGCCTGTCGTTACTGTTTGGACCAGACGCTAACCGAAGGACTTACTTCGTTTTAAGAATCTCATGAAGGGATACATCCATCGTGAGAGGGGCATTGTAGTGTTGAGCAAGGCGGCGGCTTTCCCAGGTACCGGCGTGTAATGACAATGCAAAGCGAGATAACGAGCTTGTTTTAGTACGGGATTCCTTTATTTAGATATGGATTTGATGCAGAGTAGCGATTTCCCCCTTGCTTTCGAGACTAAATGAACGGTGTACTTTGTTTCACCACAACAGCACGGAGTACTCCGTATCCTAAAAACACAGGATTGAGCTACTCTGAGGCGTACATTATTATCTGCTATATGACGGCTTGTTAGCAGTCAAGGTGCATCTGCACATAGTTTCTTTTGGGGTAGTCACGCCAATTTGAACAAATGAAGTTGTGAGCCCAAGATGAAACCTACTTCTGATGCGTAAGAAGCGAGTGCGGAATAATCGTTTGCCAAACGACATACATCTTGTACGACTCATGTGCGCAAGCTACAAATTGAGCGAATACGACTGAACTTTCGGTCATCGTAGTAAACAGAAGCAACCCGTATTTGAAAACAGGTGTCAACGACCAGGACTTTGTAAATCGACATCCAACTAGGGCATTTGGTTGTTTTCTGGCCATTTTTTTATAGAAAAAGCGCAAAGCCAGCATATGCCCGTTGCATTACAACCTAGGGGCGATAACCGGTATTCCCAAAAATATTATACCCATAGCAAAACCAATGCCTTCGCGCAAAATACATATAACAATACAGAAATTCAATTAGAAGATCAGGCTGGCCAGACGTCCATCGGCACCCACCCCAGCAGAGTTGTCAGAAAGGAGAAAACCAAATGTGGGATATTGCTCATCACCCCCCTCTAACACAGGTCCTAAAGAGCCACATTGTAGGCAGTGTAGGTGCCACAGGCAAAGCTTTGTTCGTTTTACAAACTATGGGCAAGTCGAGTATAAGTCATCGACCCAGGTGAGTACTGCTTCTCGGGAATCGCGAAGAGAATAATCCAAAAATGTACTGCCGTCAAGAAGAAAGGAAAGAGAAAAGGAAATCCTAGAATGGGCAGTGGAAATTCGGTCATTCAAAGGTCTGAGATGGTGGCCAATCTCGGTGGCGATGAGTGTCTCGTCCGCAAAAAGCCCAGGGATCCCTAAACATTATCAAATCTTATTGCTTGCGTCAGTCGTAACCTGGCAAGGGCGGTATATAAAAGCAGAGCAACGCCATCATAAGTCCAATAAGCGCCAATAAAAACATCTCAGGAAGGTGTCGAAGCAAAGTGTGACCCCAAAAAGAATAAATCGAGAGACGCGATGGATAGAAATGTTCCTTGAAATTCGGAATACACTTGGGGTGTTTTTTTTGTTTGTGGTTGCTTGCTCTGTTAAATAACAGCAAGGAGAAGGTAAATCAACGCATGAAGAGCAACGACAGTGATGGCTCAAGAATTGCGATTGCTGCGGGGAGTGCTTCTAAAGGAGCTTCATCAGCACAGGTATACGATGGGATAAAGCTTGCATCCTACTTACTGGACCGACGAGATGTCGTCGACATGGTTGCAGAGGGCCACGAAAAGGTCGAAGAATAGCTGCGACCCGCCATTAAACATCTCCAACTGCATGGTGCCGCTGCGTTTGAAGGTGCTGCGGCTCCGGATGATGAGAGCCAGGTAATGAGCACGCAGCTTGGAATCAGTGTCAGGCGTGTGCGCATATGCGTATCGTGCAGATGACAGTATGGTGCTGCACTGGATTCCGGCTTCTGCAACCGAGCGAGGTTAGCACATGTTGACGTACGGAGAGTGCGGCAAAGAGCGGCAAGCTTACGAAGTCCTTGCTTTCGGAGCGCAATCCGTTTCAGCTCGTCCAGGCCATACTTGTCAGCTGTGCAGTATATCACCGTGTCCTTGAGCAGATCGCCGTCGACAACGTGGTGGTAGATGGTTGCTTCTGAAGAGACAGCACCACCATCGCCATTCTCCATATCCGTTCCGCTGGCCTCTCCGCGCTCTAGCTCCCACGAGTTGTGTCGTTTGTTGTGAATCAGTCGCGGATAGTAGTCGCCTTTGTAGAGGTACTCGAGAACGGACGAGAAGATCTCGGGCTCGTCTTCGGACAGTGCTATCCGCCTCGAGCCGGGGCTGCCAGGGTTTTTAGGGCTGCTCAGTATGCCAGCCTGGTGCTTTTCGTAGTACATCTGCCCGTGAAGGACCTGTCGGAAGTACGGAGAGGCACAGAGAATGTCTTCGTGGGCGGCAAAGATGCGCTGGTCGCGGCCGACGACGAGGGTGACAATGGCAGATGTGAGGTTTCTGAGGAATGAGCAGTGTTAGAAGATGGATGAGATTGTGATAAAAAGGTTGCAACAAAGAAATGGCAAGACTTGCGAAGCTGGAGATGGTGTGTTTTCGGCAAAGGCGGCAAGGGCAGAGGCCGAAGAGGCGTTTGGCGGATGGCGGCGAGACTCATGGCGGCGATGCTTTGAGATTCCAGCTTCTTTGTTAAATGAGCCACCAGGCTTGCTGGGCTTCTGGCCCTTGGAGAAGCTCTTGTTTTGCGACCGGGAAAACATAGCAGATGGAATAAGAAGGGTGAAAGTAAAAGTAGAATGAGAACAGAGAAGAGAGCTCTGATAAAACATGCGGCAAGGTAAAAGCAGGCGATCGTAATATGGCAGCCGTAATCCGATATTGGGCAGTAATGGGGTGCCGTTCCTTTTTCGACTTTACGTCTTATTTCATGGGTGTGTGCTGGTTTTTGTCGCTGCCGTTGTTAATTGAGCCTACCCGAGGCAAGTTTGTTGAAAAAGAGAGATATTCTCGTCCGGAATATATTAGGAATAGGAAGCGAGAAATATTTATACGGAGGATTGAGCGAGGACGACGGCCAGAAAAATGTATTACGGTGCGAACAGATTAGAACAGCGATGCAAGCCATCCATTCCCCTGAAGTGTGCCACCCAAGGCGCCATGCCGTGCCTGCCTAGTATTGGAGGAGGGGGGGTATGGCTTTGAACCGGGAAAAGAACCGGACATGGGGGAGAGTAGGAGGAAGAAGTGCTGAAATGAAGAGAGAGAGAATAAACCGGAAAGCTGGAGATGTTGGGCCGTCCAAGCGTGTCTCGACGTGTGGCACGTTCGTGTGGACTACGCCAAAAGCACACGCAGTCACATGATGCACTTGCCAGGTTGGGCAATAGTTTAATGGAATTTAGAGTGGTTTGGTTCCAAAAAAAACCTAGGTCGGTGGGGATGCAGCTGCGAAATCCAGCGGGGCTGCTGCAAGGTTGCATGGACTATGGATTCGCAGGCGAGCACACAATCGCTCTTCCACACCTGCACACAGCCTCTGCGGCATCGTTGTCACTCCACAGTGCTGCCTGGCGGTCATGAGTACGGCTGAGGCGTGAGGATGCCGTGAATGCAAGGGGAAACTGTGATGGGGTGTGTCTCCTCTAGGATCAAGTACCGGGAACGTGCATCTGTCTCCAGACCATGTTAGTTCTCTTGGCATCATCCTGTTTCTTTGCTTCCTTCCGTCCCAGACCCCTCTTCTGCTGATGTGGCCGGCCATACTACGTAGTGTGAGGAGTTTATCGTGGCCCTACTGCACAATTTCAAGTAGCTCCGGGACATGAGTAGGGAACATGACCTGGGAAAACGATACATCTAGTGCATCAGGCAGCAGATGCTCAAGATTGCCCAATTAAAAGCAGCCAAGTTCCTCCGTGACGTGAGGCAGCCCAGCAGCTACGATTACAAACGGACCCGCAAGGGATCCGTCCTATCACTCCCATTTTGTTTCGTATATTGCAAAGCATCACTTTTCTTTGGCGTCATGGATGTGAGATAAGGAACAGGCAGACGGCACCCATGCATCCTATTTAATAAAAAATGGGCCGGTTGACCAACCATGCAAGCTTCCATCCGATCCCCCTGGACCTAATGCGGCCGACTCGAACGTTCTTTTGTGACGGACAGTTCGTTTTGTCCTTCGTTCGGCATCCCACCAATCGCTGCTCGTGACATGGAACCCACACTCCTATTTGCAAAGAGCCGTGGCACTGCAAACCAGGCACCAGACCAGATCTCTCGGCCCAACCGTCATTATTACCTCACCAGAGATGTCCGTCTCACTCAGCCCCCTCCGACTTGGCTCTTACCGGATACCATGTACGATGTACTGTGACCATGTCAGTCAGGGGAAATACTCCATATCCACCGAGAATATTCCGAACTTATACATAGTAAGATACCGAGAAGCCGGAACACATGCAGACCCCCTTGTCTGCTATTTTTCCGATCCTGTCTGATGACGAAAAGCCAGAAAGAACACTTGTATGGCGGTCATATTTCCTCGTATATAGTACATGATTTCCCAATCCTATCCAAGACGCCCAAAGCCACCGTTGTATGAGAAAGACAAGTGATCTGTAATCATGATGTAAACGCCAGGTCCACCATTTGCGCCAGATCGATCGACCGTTGCAATATCGCCACCTCCTCTGTAGTCAGGTCGTGTATCGGGGCACCTCGCATGCAGCTCATGTCCATTTTCTGGGCACCCTTTTCCCAATCTCCATCCAGCATCCACTGGCGCGGAACCTCGTACTCGACATCGTTCAAATGCGCCTTGTTCTTTCTCAGGCTGCCGTTGTACCACAGCAGTCGTTTCGACTTGTCCATATGTGCAATCACAAAGCTGCACACCTTCGTGGGCTTGGGATTTTCGACCGTCTTGCTGTCGGTCCCGTTTGTTCCTCCACTTTCATCTTCCTTGATGGGATCGGTGGTCGCCCAGCCTACCATCGCCCCGTAGTGCTCCTCCATGGTGTATGACGAGCCCGCCAGCTCGAGCCCCATCCACCATGACTCCTTGTCGCCGTAAAGAATCTTGTACGTCACCTCCTGCCGCACTGCGTATGTGTTCTGCCAACATGTGTGCAGCAGCCCGACCAACACATCTACGCGGCCCTTGTCCAACACCACCACGCCTGAGTCCCCTTCCTCTGCGTATTGCTCGCTCCACACGAGAGACTTGCTCAGCTCGGCGCTCGGCCGTCGGATCTGGTCGTGCCACCACTCGTGGCGTGCCGGAAAGGCGTTCTTCCATAACAGCCGATCATGGAACAATAGCGCACCGGTTCTGTTGAAATCTTCCTGTGCAAGCAATGACTCTGGTGGTTGGACGAAGACAGCGTCGGCATCGAGAAGGATCACTTTTTCGAACCGCGTCGCCAGCGCCGCAAATGACTTGAAAGCCCAGCCGCCACCGGAAGAGCGGTCCAAGAAGCGGAAAAATGGAGCATGAAGCGACTCTCGCTTCAGCGGTTTCTCTTCGCCTTCTTTCGTCGGCTCGCCCCCCTCGGCCTTGTATATCTTGGTGATGTCGTCGTTATCTTGCTGAAATACGGTCGAGACATCGAGAAATTCGATCGGTAGACTGTCGTTCACCACGCCGGCGAGCAAGTTGCGGTTGGCCTTCGAGAGGTCAGCGTCGCCAGCGTAGGCTATCTGGATGGGCAGGGTGGACTTCAAGACAGTCCGCAACGAGCCGATCAAGTGCGCAGCAAAGAGGGCATTTTTGTCGCCAGCCGGGATGACAATCCCAGCGGAGCTGTCACTGAAAGAGGCTCTAATATCAGACACGGGCGTTCTCCGGCCAATCGTTCTGCCTTTCCAAGGCGACTTGTAGTTTGCTAGGAAAGGGAAGAGGCTCAAGGCAACCTCCTCAGAAGCCTCCTCGAGGACTGCCCGTGTCGGCGCAGTCTTGGGCATGTTGTCGGCCATGACGAGCCAATCACGCAGGACTCGGCTGCGCCGACCAAGCTCACCGAAACCATCCTTGAAAGGGGATCTGATGGGATAGTCGATGAAGTATTCTAACGTTTCCCGAAACGCCGGTAGCTCCTGGGCCGTTTGTGTGGTAATTGGGCGGGCAACGCATTGACGAAGAGTAATGTGGTCGGAGGAATAGAATGCCAAGACGGTACACAATATAACCGCTGCCGAAAACGCCAAGCCAAGGACGCGCCGGGGCGAGTCGGCCGGGGTCATGACAGAGGGTAAACTCAACAGGAAACGGGAAAGAAAATTGTATGGGAGTGAGACAGGTCGAAATAGGTAGGAAACATGTGGAGGATCTAGTCTTGAGGCAAGGTCGAAAAAGACAACACGGGGCTTAATCTAGGTAAGTAATACAGAGAATAGTTTGTCTGCGTAGAAACACGACTTAAAAATGCGCCAAACTATACAACGCGCCAGCTGGGTAGAACTGGAGAAGAAGGAGGAAAAAAGGGTGGGCAAGTCTCAGGGCAGTTTTAGTCCGCAACTAAGCTTTTCTTTTGCTTGCAACCTCTGCGCCATTGTTTTCCTGTTTCGACACGGGAGAGGCAAAGCAGTGTGACCCGGGAGGTGGCAGTACGAGAAAGTTTCAGTGGATGCGACTGGCTTGGCCGCCAATTAGACAACACCCCTGACAGACAAAGCCTGTGAAGAATGGTTGTGGTTCCACTGTCATGCCTGATTGATTTTGTACTCGTAACCCTTTCAATGCGCAATGGGGCGCTTCAAGGCCTCTGGCACTTATGGCCTTTGGTGTCTTCTACCTCTTCCAAGTAGATTGCAGTGAACCATTGTTGTCAATTCAGGGGGGTTAACGAGATCGACAGGGTTAAGCGCCGTTGATAACGGCTGCCGCGTCAGCAGTCTCGTCATGCTTGTCGTAATCGGAACAGTCCACATTTGCCGTTGATTTACGTTGAAGCATCATCCGAAGTCTGAGGACTTCACTGGCGGTGGTCGTTGCTGGCTGTGCCGTGTTTGTCTTGGCTTCTTGATCACCGACTGCGATGCGTATAATAAACGAACGATTGCCCACAGGTGTTGCCCAGTTATCACGCGCAGGCTTTTTGACCGAATAGGTAAACTGACTATCAACAAGTGATGCCAATAGCTTGTGAGATACCAAGATACAATACTTCGTACGTACACGAGAAAAGAGTTGGATGAGTGAAGACAAGCGACAGGCGTAAAAGAGCCAAGAATAGAGATTGATGGACTGAGAGAGAGGCTGGGAAAGCCATGTACGAAGGAAGCAGCAGAGGCCTTTGTCATTGATGAGCCCAGATTCACTGCCGTCCCACGAGGACAGCAAAAGGTATACAATCTGACCTATATTGGGATGAGTGATTATTTAACAGGATGCAAGCAAGTCCCATGTGTGAAATTTGCGGGCACGCGACCTTGTATCTTACGACTTGCTATCACCAACTCAATGCTCGTCCTTGTCGAAGCCTTTTTTTTTTTTTTTTTGGCGAAGCGTTTCTAATACAGAAGTCAAGTAGAAGGCAAAGGAAAGGTGCCCCGCAAACACTGCAGCCCTCTGTAGTGGGGCTGCAGTGACTGCTGCGTTCCTTCCCCGCCTAATAAGGTCCTTTGCTGGTGCCAAGATAGCCCGCTGCTTTTCTTTGCTGCCTTGTTCTACATACTTTCTGGCGAGCCAACATTGTTAATATCAGTTTGCATTCTACCCCGAATACGTTCACAAGAAAACCGGCTTTGCGCAGACGCCAAAAACTCTGATCCGCCCGACACGCTGCGGCCCCTGATTCCTTTACCATCACCGACGTCTCTCGGCGAAGTTGGAGCTTCAGTACGGACTTGTTCGGATACAGCACGCATCGGCTTTTCGAGGACATCAGCCCTGTCATGACGAGCGATAAAGAGACGCACGGCGAGTCTGGGACGGCTCCGTCGCAGGACGAGTCGGTATCGACATCTTCGGCCTCGACACCTGTCCTGGTGTCGACTGCGGCCACACACATTGCCCTCGCCGACGGCACAGAGACGGTGCCGAATACAGAGCCAGAAGATGGACAGGGACCACTCGCTAGCCCCAGCCTGCGGAACAGCAAGGGCTGGGACGGCAAGCTGAGGCTACCCAAGAAGACGGCCGTGCTTGCCAATCCGGAGGCGCTGTCGGACCCCGAGTATTCAGACGAGGACAACGTTGTACCCGGTGAGACTATATCTGCAGATGAAGGTAATGTCGATTTTCCTGGCTTTTCCTCTTTAGCTCTCTCTCTCTCCGACCCTTTTACTGACCGGCTGCGTCTTCCCCTCCTAGACATCTTAGACGGCGAGGACCCCGAGACGGACGAGATCTTCTGCACGCACTCCCGGGTGCGTTCTATCGACGCCCTCCACCTCGAGCGCTTCACCTGCTGCCAGCGACTTTGTCTGCGTCAGAATAGCATCCAGCGGCTGGACTCACCCGACGCGACTCCGGGCCAGGGACTCGCCGCGCTCGCTGGATGCCTCAAGGAGCTCGACATGTACGACAACCTGATCGCACACATGCGCGGCGTCGAGACACTCCCAGGCTTGACCAGCCTCGACCTCAGCTTCAACAAGATCAAGCATATCAAGCACCTGGCCGGGCTGCGCGAGCTCACTGACCTCTTCCTGGTGGCCAACAAGATCGGCAAAATCGAGGGCCTCGAGACGCTGACGCGCATGCGCATGCTGGAGCTGGGCTCGAACCGCATCCGTGAGATCCGCGGTCTGGACGGCCTGGTCGCTCTCGAGGAGCTCTGGCTGGCCAAGAACAAGATCACGGACCTGTCCGGCCTGGACGGCTTGCCGCGCCTGCGCCTATTGAGCCTGCAGTCGAACCGCATCAGCGACCTGTCGCCGCTGCGTGTGGTGTCCACGCTCGAGGAGCTGTATCTGTCACACAACCTGCTCGAGTCTGTGGCATCGCTCTCGGTCGACGAGACGAAGACCTCGGAGACCGACGGCAAAGCCTCCGACGACAAAACCGCTGCCACGTCGATCCTGCCGAATCTGCGCACGCTCGATATTGGAAACAACAAGATCACCTCACTTCAGGGCATCGGCGGCCTGCACAAGCTCGAGGAGCTATGGGCCAGCTACAACCTCCTGAACGACTTTACGGACGTGGAACGCAACATGGCCGACAAGAGCTCCCTCGAGACGGTCTACTTCGAGGGCAACCCACTGCAGCTGCGGGCACCAGCACTGTACCGGAACAAAGTGCGTCTGGTGCTGCCGCAGGTAAAGCAGATCGATGCTAGTACGTTTATGCCTGTCTCGCTTTCTTCTTTATGCCGTGCTAACCGTTACAGCCTACGTTCGCTAGAGCAGATAGAACAAGAGGCTGCGCTCATGCCGTCACGATTAGGCGTTGGTTGGAAAGGGTTATTTATTGGGATTTGCAGATTCAAAGCCGGCCTGCTGTCACACGAAGGCTAGAGAGGCAGATAGAATCAGTAATAGGACCACATGCGAGATGTGCACGATCGTTGACAGTGAATGGCAAGCCAGCAGTGGCCGTGACTCTTGCTCTATCCAAACGCCCTCCGTCTGTTTCTACTACTCGTCTAGCTAAATATCCACAGCTGCTCGGTCGGGAAGTACTGCGCAACAATGTCAGCAAGGAGAAGAGGGGAAGCAAGGGAGGGCTTGCACGCACGTTGGCCGGCTGGTTGAAGCGGATGTTCTTGTCGAGGGCCGTGAGGCTGTCGATGTCCTCCTGGGGCAGGTCCCAGGCGACGACGTCCAAGTTCTCGGCAAGGCGCGAGGGCGTGGAGGTTTTGGGGATGACGGCCAGGCCGCGCTGGGTGGCCCAGCGGAGGAGGATCTGGCCGGTAGTCTTGCCGTTCTTGGCGGCGATGGCCTTGACGGTAGGCTCCTGGAAGAGCGGAGTCAAGGCGGTGGCGTGAGCCATCTTGAACTCGTCAAAAGAGGCAGGGCCGAAGGAGGAGTAGGCAGTGACGGCGATGCCCTCAGCCTTGGCGAGGCGCAACAGATTCGGCTGGACGAGGTAGGGGTGGTGCTCGATCTGCAGGGTGGCAGGCGGGATCTTGGCGACGCGCAGGAGATCATAGAGCAGCTGAGACTGGAAGTTGGACACGCCGATGCTGCGGCTGAGGCCCTTGGCCACGAGCGACTCCATGGCGGTCCAGGTCTCATGGATGCTGGCCTTGCTGGTGCGGATCTCGGTCCCAGCGTCGTCAAAGTGCCAGCCAGGCGGGTAGCGCACCGCCGGGTCGACGTACTCGAGGGCGACCGGGAAGTGGATGACGTAGAGGTCAAAGTAGTCGATGCCCCAGTCCTTGAGCTGGCGACGCACAATCGGCTCGACCCGGTCGCCGTCGTGGAACGTGTTCCACAGCTTGGACACGATGAAGAGGTCCTCGCGCTTGACGAGGCCCTCCTTGATGGCCCGGGCCACGCCCTGGCCGACCTCGACCTCGTTTCCATAGTCTGGCTGGTCAGCAGCTGGTGGCCGAGAGAGGGGTCGTGAAGGCAGCCGAGAAGGACTCACCACAGGCGCCGTCCAGCAACCGGTAGCCGGCCTTGATGGCATTGTAGACGGTGTCGGCAGCAACATCGGTGCCGACCTTCCAGAGGCCGAAGCCGACCTGGGGCATCGCGTGGCCGCTGCTGAGCTTGATGGAAGCCATTGTGGACGAAGAGGACAATCGAAAAGCGGGTGCAGATGGCAGACGAGAAAGGCAAAAAGTCGCCAGGAAGGAACGGGCCTGCCTGATTTATAGAGCAGCGGAAGAAGAGGGGCAGCGGGCAAAGCTCTTTCCCCGGCTTACACGGGAGACGCAGCCCATTAGCCGCTGCTGGAGCTACGCCGCTAGCTCAAGCTCCCGGGCTGTTGCGTCTGGTGACTTCAGCGCCGGACGAGACGCCGTTCTGGGTCCTTTCGTCCTGGCCATCCGCTTGGACCTTCCTCCGTACGTATCGCCTGTGGATGCCGTAACAGCAGCGCCGAACGGCCCCACTCGCTTCCATGCCAGAGCACACAGCCATAGAACCCCGTGACAGAGGCTGTCTTCATCCCCATCTTCTGCTCTGTCCTCTGTTCTTGTTCCAGACACAGGCGCGCCGGCGATATGCTCGGGATCAGAGCACAATGACATATCCACAGCATAGAACTCGGTCCACCGCTGAGATTTAGCCGCAATCAGGCTAAATCCGCTAGCCGCTTCATCCAGATCAACACGTCGGATAAATGTCGGAAGTGCATTTGCTAATAGCCTGGTTCACGAACGGGTATATAAGATAAAGGATAATTAGATGATGTCTATGTTGCTCATATGCGTTGGACATGCGAATGCCAACTAGTGTTTGCGACAGAAAGTGCCTAGATATTTCAACGTATCAAGTGGCATCTGGCAAAATATCGTGAGCGCTAATCGCGCCCCCAAACATGCCCTATGAAGGAAGGAGTTGACGTAACGCCGTATTTAGGCAATTATGCGAATGGGGTTCGTCTCCGGAGCATTTCAGAGCCACGAGCCTTCTTATATCACCGGCGCTTCTGTCTGGCCACAGCTTGATCATACATGCTGAATGATGACCTTTGTCTACCAGTAGCCGCGTCGATTTGTAACAGTGGTGATTTAGTTTCTCGCCGTCGAAGTTACCGTTTCCAGAGCAGTTCCCTGGAGACGAGCGGTTGTTTGGTTTCGTATTGACCCGGAGCGGCTACTGCCTAAAGGGACCGATACGCCGGTGGTATCGGCTATATGTGGCGCGGCGACTGGCCATACGACAACGTGATGGACATGTCGAAGCAAGCCTGCGTCTGAGCCGCCGTAGAGATGGACGTCATCAGGGAGAGGGAGTCGTCGATGATTCGTCGAGGACCGAGAAAGACGGCTCATCTGAACGTGTTAGTGCTGGCAGGACCGGAGCAGAGATAGGCTCTCAGACATACGATTTTTTGCGAAGGCCGATGCCCAGACCAACACCGAGCCCAACAGCAGCTGATGCCAGGAGAAGCAGGCCGGCGAACAGCCGTTTCCAGAAGCCGCCTTTGGAGTACCACCTCTTCGTGTCCGGCTCGCTTTCGGGCAGAGGCTGCGCCTCCAGCTTAGTCTCAGCCTCTGGGTTCCTCTCGGCATAGAGCTCTTCCAAGAGCCCGAATCGGCGGACATATGCCGGGTGCACGCCCGTGCCTCGATGGATGCGGCCTGGTCCGGCCGGGGGGTTGCTGCTGCCGTAGGTCCTGTTCTTGCCGGTGCCGGGGCCACCGATCTGGCCATGCTTGCGCGACGACGAGGGCGGCTTTGACTTCTCAGTCCCGTCCGAGCGGCGTTTCGATCGCGGCGAGAGGGCCGCTGTGGGCGACTTGGGCGTCTCGACATCGCCGTCCACGTCGTTCTCGAGCACGATGGGCAGCGGGTGGATGCTCCGGATGGACGACCGCTGGCTCTGTGACGCCATGACGCGAGAGAGAAGATGGCGAGTGACGAAAAGCAAGTGACAAGTGGTCCGGCCTGGAAAAAGGAAGCCAGGAAGACAGGATGCTGCGGCTGATCTAATTTGGCGCAGGAGAGAGGAAGAGGAGTGCAGCCAACGCAGGCAGCGCAGACAATGCAGGCAGCTACATACTATGTAGTATAGCCGGCAGGTGAGGACGGCCAGGGACGCCGCCAAGTGGGAAGCCGTGGAGAAGGATGGATCGGCCCTGGAGAGCCGACATGTGTCTCTTGACCAGGCCTGTCGGTGGACAAGCATCGACGCGATCGTCTCTTACGAGCACCGAAGCGGATGGCCATTAGGCCTCTTCGGGCAAGCTGTGCTCTGCGTGCAGGCTGAGTGAGGCTGAAAAGACAGATGAGGGTCCGAATGAGAAAAATCGAGCAGGGCGGCTAATGAGACTAATCCGAATATTGGGCCGTCCACTGCGGACACACGATGCATTAGGCCTGATCAGCACCACTCTTTCGCCCGCAGAGCCGTGGCGTAATCCTCTTTCGAGGAAGGAGCCATCTGGGGTGGTCTGAGGAAGGGGGACAGAGCACAAGCAGGACGAGCGAGGAAGGAGCTCCGGGCTGTCCGGATTGCTTCTTTTTTTCCCCCGTCCCTTGCCTTTCCTCTTTTCTTTTCGGTCGCTGCCCCCTCTTTCTCGCCGTCGCTCATGATGCATCCCGAGGCCGATGCCTCTGAGACAGGAGGAAAAGCAGGCTTAAAAGGCGCCGCTCCTGAGAGGGTTGACTCAGTCCGATGCGGAGGCGCAGGTACGAGCAGGATGCATGGGCTCATGCAGCGCGACAAACTATGCAGAGCACAGCCCAAAGTACGGAGTAAAAGTATACGATGTACGGAGTAAGATACGTCGTGTGCGGCCTGGCCGATTCAGCTGCTCCAGACAGCTCTCTCCAACGCTCAGGAACAGGACATCCCCTGCGACCGGTGGATCCACCCGATACGGTAACATCTTTCTTTGGAGTCGGTTCTAGCGCTGTGATTTGCTTCGTTTGCAAAGCCGATGAGCCGTTGTGACTCCTATGCCCTAATCGTGCTGTGCCGAAAGGGCCGGCAGCGCTGTTTAATGAGTGTCTCCCACTTGTCCTTAGCGCTCGGCCTGTCAGGGGTTCTCGTAACCCCACCCGGACGGCTGGCAAGGGGCTTTTTGCTGGCGCTGGCGGCCAGGCAACCAACCCGCTGGCGGCTGGGGCAAAACAGGCAAAGATCGGTCTTACTGCAATATTGGCTGCACTACGACTTATGGCGTCTTTCCTCCCGCCTCTTTTTCCTCTTGCTTTCTTTTCTCCTTCGCCACCAGGCCAGCGCATACATATGGTAGTCCACGTCTTTCGGCATGGATCATCAGGCGGTGTGACATTGGTCTGATTGTCTGATTGCACACGATCTTACATTGTACTCTGTATACTCCGTAGCCCCGTACTCCATACTCCATATATCGAACCGAAAGCCGCAGATACGCAAATAGCCGGGATGGCAAATCCGTGCATCGATGGCGTCACCGGCCTATTGTCCCTCTACCTCTTTTGCTGGCGGTGGCAGCGGTTCATCGCTACCCTCCACCCAGACTTGCGCCAGCTCCTTCTCGATCTCGGCTCGCCGTGCTCGCCACGCTTCCACCTGCGACAGCCGTTCGCGTAACTCCTGCAGCTCACGCTCGACGTTCTGCTTCTCGCGCTCAGTGCCGATGCGCTCAAACAGCCACTCGTCTCCGTTCTCGCCCATTCCCATGATCAGGTTGAACGTGTGGTACTTTTTGAGCGAAGCCCGGGTTGAGATCGTGATCAGGGCTGTAGAGCAGCTAGTCAGCATGGAAAGGAGAAAAGAACCGAGTCAAACGGCAAACTTACTGATCCCTCGCTCTTTGCACTTCTCGTAGAGCAGCCCCTCCACGTCACTCGACACCGCGCTCGTGCCCTCGTCGATAAAGGCATACTGCGGCTCGTGGTACAGCAGCCGGGCAATGGCCATACGCTGCTTCTCGCCGCCGCTCAGCACATCCTTCCACTCCTTCTTCGTGTCCCAGCCGCCCTCACGTGCCGGCAGGTAGCCCAGATGCGCGTCCTCCAGCACGCGCTTCAGGTCGTGCTCGTTCTTGTGCTTGTTGCGCATGTCCGCCTCGCCGTCCGGGTAGATCACCTGGTCGCGCAGCGTGCCGATGCTCAGATACGACCGCTGCGGCAAAAACATGATACCGTCCTCGCCCACCGCCTTTGGCCGACTCACCAACCCGCGGTACACCGGCCAGAGCCCAGCCACAATCCGCCCGATCGACGACTTGCCCGCGCCGTTGGGCCCCGAGATCAACAGGTGCTCGCCTCGCCGCACAATCAGCGATAGCGACTCCAGCAGCTCCTCGCCTTCGTGTGGCCACAGTCCCGGCGCTACAACCGGCACGTTCTCCAGCCGCACCCCGTCGAAGCCCTTCTGCATCGTGCCCTGCACGTCCGACAGCGAGTACAGCTCGCTCTGCCGCCCCGCTTGCGGGTAATATGCATTGGCATGCACCCGGTGCAGCGTCGAGATCAACGTGTACACCCGACTCGTGTGGCCCGCCAGCTCTGCCAGGTCCTTGATCGAGTACATCATCCGTCCGCCCGCGTCGGCGAGCGACAACATCAGCCGTCGGTTCGTGATAAAGTCTTTGGTGCGCGAGCGCTCCCGATCGCCTGTCGATGTCGCCGTCAGACCGTTACCGGCCAGCTCTGTCAGTCCGCCGAGGCCACCCCAGGCCGGGAGAAACACTGGCAGCGCCGAGAGCAGATAGCCGTACGCGCTCCAGCTGTACTTGACGATGAAGTCCTCCAACATGTTGTAGCGGATTTTGAGGAAGTAGATGCCCTCCATCCACGTCTTGAGCTCCTTGAACTCCCGGTTTAGCGCCTGTTTTTCCATGTCTGCACCGCCGTAAAATGCCACCTCCTCGGCGTTGGCGATCAGGCGGGCATGCAGGCTGCGGAACTCGCCCTCCTTACGGCCCTCAACCGCCTTGAGCTTGCCAAAGGGCGGTGATAACCGCCGCAGAATGCTGGCAGTCACAAAGTAGTTGCTCATGATGCCCGAGAGCGCCAGAGGGCCGAGTGCCCGGTAGAGCTGGTAATTGAAGACGCACAGGTCGATCAGCGGCTTGCCGAGCGACGAGTAGATACCGGCAGCAGCGGCGCAAAACAGGGTCAGGTCTTGCGTGATGTACTGATCTGCGCTCTGGCCGAGGCCACCGTCGAGGTTGGAGAGCTTGTAGTAGTTGAGATTGTCGTTTAGATACAGGTCGTGAATATACCGCGTGAGCCGCGTACGGAAAGCGATCGACACCTTGGACTCAAGAAACTTGATCATGGCGTTTGTGTACGATGCCACACCACCGAAGCCGCACCACTGGGCTACTATTAGCACCACGAAATAGAAACTAGGAGCAGCTGAAGCCAAAGTCTATACCTTTAGTAAGCCCCAGATAAACAGCTTGCCGTTGCCGACCACTAGGTCGCGGACAATCTCGCCGTCCAACCGGGCCACGACGAGCGATAGGTACGTCCGGAGCACGAGGAAACCGGCATGACTGACGAGCAGGCCGGACTCCTTGCTGGTCCAGCGCGGGACCATGATGCTCATAAGGCTGAGGAACTGGTGTAAAAATGCCAAGTTGAGACCTGGCTTGGTTTGGGTCCCCGGCACGTAGCCGTCGCTATTGCCGCTGTGGAGGCCGGAGACACGAGGCGGATTCAGAAACAGCCGACGGTGGGCCTCAAAAGTCAGAGGCTTGGTCGTCGGGATGACCACCTTGGACGTGCCGCCACGATAGGGCACGTAGATGGTGCGCGAGCCGTCCTTGTTGTGCAGCCACGAGTTGGTGCGGACCAGCTTCAGGCCCTGTTCCTGCTCCAGCCGGCTGCGATGCCACCAGCGACGTCCGCCCTCAGCTCCCAGCAAAATGGATACCAGCAGTGACACTGTCGCGAGCAGGCGGGTTGTTCGCGTCGTGCGGCGCAGTCGGCGGCTGACCATAGCGCCGTACTTGCTGATGAAGCCGGCGATGGCGGCCTCGGCGGCCGACTGGCGCAGTGTGGACTGAGCAGCCATGGTCGTTGTGCGATGGACTCTTGCTTTTTGTTATTTCTATTCCGTATGGCTCGCTGGTAGGAGACGTCAATATGCCGAAGGGCCGCCGTGTCCAGCCATAGGGAAGGCTTGCGGATCGATAAACCGGCGGCGTGGGCGTCGCGTGCGTTCTCGGAAGCCGATAAGGAGCGTCTATGAGCTGTATCTTGCAGTGTTGAGGCGCTGTTGTAGATGGCGATACAAACAGACCGACGGTCGACGAGTTGGAATGGACAGGAAAGAGCGCTGGGGAAGGCATGTGACGCAACTCCGAGGCAAACTGGGGAAGCTCTTGCCTTGCGCTTGCGTGTGGAATGCGGAGTTAGTGGGTCTCTCCAGCGAGACGTCATTTCACCACGTGACTAGTTGTTCGGGACGAGCGCCATTGTGGCGTTGCGAGCCACAAAAAGCAGATTGCGCAAGACGATACGCATGTTTTTTTGAGTTGTGTCAGCAGCGCTCTGCGATTGGCAAGCGTCTGGAAAAGCCGAAAGGTGATGGGGCTGCCTCTCGCATGCCGCGGCGCGTAGCGCCCGGGGAAAGGGCCAGCGGCTGTGACTGGTGCCAGTTCTTGCGTGGCCGTTGTCTGGCAGAGACAGGGACCGGAGACAGAGCTTCTTTTTACCTGTTTCCGCTCCCATCTCCTGGTTCCCCTCACCTCGTCCAACCCTTTCTGGTCCAGTGTGACTGCCGGCTATCACGTCTGCCTGGGCGGCAAGCTCTGCCCAATCAGAGCCCAACAGGCAGTTTGGGTGGTGTTACTATGTACTCATATTTAGACCATTCGTAATGGTTTTACGGAGTAGTGTTGGTGCAGTGTACTCGTACTCGTAGCCAGCATCTACGACGTGCTACAAAGTATGTAGCCTCTCGCACCAGAAGAGCTACCCGTCACGGGCCTTTGGGCCTCGATCGCCCCATCCCCCGTCTTGCTCTGCTTGGTTGCAGACAGAGGGCGGCAAACAGCTCATGCACCGGTGTGGCGCGCTAACTGGGACCCGTTGTTCTGCTCCAATTGACCGCTGTTTCTCGTGCCCATAGCATCTGCGCTGGCGGCTACTAGTTAGGCTCACACGGGGTATCTTGCCTGCTCGAACGCATTTACCAAGGTGCCCCTCCCCCCCAGCACCTCTCCGACTCGCAAAGGAACCGGAGAGCTTGCACTGTTGTGAAAAGCCGCCTTTCTACATCTAGGCTGGATGGGGAGGGGCTAGGACGAGAGGCCGGTGCATCGGTCAGAGATGAACGGACAGGGGTGTGGGAGATATCCCGTGAAGAGGAGTTAGCATCATCTTTGGCGTCGCAGCAATGTGGGCGCAATTGGTTGCTTCTTACGGCCTCTTGCCGTTGTGAAGGGCCCCCTTTCGTGCTGCGAGCACTGCCATTGGCCCGCCCGCCATCGGCCAACTGTCGGTGACCCGCTGGCGGAAATCTGCGCTAGTAGGGTACCGCATAGAACAGGGCCTGTCTCACGCCAATTTGCTGGGAAAACGCCCTAGCCCGTAAAGTTGCTCCCTAACAGCTCTGTGGGGAGTAGCACTGGAGCGGCCGCTCAGAGCCTGTAGTGCCAGTTGCTGGCCGCCTACGGAGCACTGACTTACGACGTGAGATACTCCGTACATACGGAGTACTATGTATGTACTTTGTACCCATGCTTTTGCTGGCTAATCTCTCTGCGGAATGATCCTGCCACCGCCCGTCCACTCGCTCCCCCCTTTCACTAGTACTTCGTACTATGTGCTGAAAAGTAATACAGAAAATGGAGGACCATCATCACAACCATCAATCTCGCTTCAGCCTCTGAGATACGCCTGTCTTTCTCCTCCGCTTCTACTCTTTCTCCCCCATCTTGCCCTGTCCTCTGGTCTCGCCGTGCGGCTCGCTGGATCAGGCCGTGCTGCTGTCACGCCTCTGCTGCATCGCTGTCCATGCCCTGAGGCTGAACAGCGTCCCCTACTCGACGTCGTATTTCTGCCGCTATTCATTTCTGGCTACCCTGGAACACGCTCGAGAAAAAGAGGTCCTCCACCCCAGTCAACCTTGCTATCGCATCCACGTCGTCACGCTCAAATTTCCCTCAATTTCATTCGACTCCATTATTTTTCACTTATTACTTTTTTTCGTCTCTCTCTCTCTCTTCACCCTCCCCCTTTGCCAGCATCCCCGAGCATCAGATTTGCCTGCAACTGCACTCCAGCACAAACCGGTGGCATCCGTCCGGTCTGGCCTTGTTTCGGCCCGCCAAAACCGCCGCATTAGGGGCAAACACAAAGGGAACAGGCCCAAGGCAAAAGACCAAAAAGGCCTATCCTAGGTCTTAGCCAGCTTGAGCGGGTGAGTGAACGCGCGCGTCTGTTGATCCCCATTGTCCCCTTGCATCTCCTTTCTTCTTCATCACCTTTCTTCATCCTGCCTCTACGGAGTATTGGACTCCGCTTCGCGTCTTCTTCCCACGCCCCGTACCGTTTCGCTTCCGCCTGCTCACTCATTTCATTCTCGCTTGTCAGCACGTTTTGTTTTCCCTTAGTCATCCACAAGGAGAGACACTGTCGCATGCGATCATTCTTTCGCCCCCCCCCCCTTTTGCACACCCAACTTCCAGCCTGAACAAAACTGCCGGCCCGACGCTTTCTCTTCAGCGAACAAGGTTCAACGAGCGAGGCTGCCGTCCATCTCCCCCGTTTCCACGCCGTGCATGTCTCCCGATTACGACCACTCTCACTCGCCCCTTTTCTCCTGGCTGCGTTCGTAGGCTCCAAGCCGAGAACAAAAACAACCGAGCCCCATTTGCTGACGCCCAAGCCACCCATCAGAGCACCCTTCCGAACAGTCCGCACTGTCAGGCTTGTTGGGCTCGTCAGAAGACATGTCTCCAGTCGTTGAGTCGCAGCCGGCGCAGCAAAACCTGGCCGAAAGCTCAAAAGACAACGAAGTCGTCTCCTCGGAAGAAGGCAGCGCCAGTGCCAACACTCCACAGAAAAAGGGCCGCTCCCTTCTCCACGTCCCTTCGCGTTCGTCCTCACAGAAGATCCAGGCATCGCCAACGTCGACCGGTCTGAGTGGTGCCACTGCCAGTGAATCGCGCGAAAGCATTGACGGCAAGTCTCGTGAATCCAAGAGCAGCTTCGTCGGTCGGCAGCCACCCAACGGCAGCGCGTCGAGCAGGCATTCAGGCAACGGCAACGGCACCGACCCGACCAACACTCCCATCGACTCGCAGCCCAGCTCTCCCGCCGTGGCACCCTCTCCGAAGCGGAAGAAGGGCGGCGGCTTCTTGGCCATTTTCGGCTGCTGCTCCGCGCCCGACGATGCGAACGCCCTCGACGGCGACGACCCTCCTCTCCCTGCCAGCAAGCTGAAGGACATCCCCCCACGCCCGGCCGTCGCCGCCCGGAGGACGGCCGTTCCCATTGAACACCCCCCGACCAGTGCCGTTCCCGAGCTATCTGAAAAGGACGAACCTGCCGAGGAAACCCGTCAGCTAGAGGAGAAGTACCAGCCCCAGCCACAACCTCACTATCCGTCACAGCCGCAACCACAGCAATCACAACCCCTAGCGAGCACATCAGCCGCTATCGCATCATCAGCCGGGCCGCAGCGAGAATCGGAAACTGCCTCGCTTGAAAACAACACCCCGACGACTGCCTCGACTGTCGTTGCAGGCACACTGAACCGCGATTCGGACTCGAAGCGAGCATCCCTTACCGGTTCGGGCAGCGTGGCACCAACCGTCACAGTTGAACCGCTACTCCATCCCGAGGTCAAGGAATCACCTGTTGTTGACGAGGCGGTCGAGGAGGTCGTGCCGCGTTCCTCCGAAGACGACAATGCTGAGATGTCTGAAGTAGATGATGTCGCTCCATCTACACAGCATGTGGATGAAGACGTGATCACTCAGGTTCCCGAGGTGCTTCCTAGCGTGCCACCCCCACCGCCAGGCCCGGCACCTGTCGCGTCAGTACAGGCTGGCAACACCGATCTGTCAACCATGGAGCCGGCTATCGAGTACACGCAGCCAACGGCCCTGTTACCCCCTATTGAGCCGCATCTGAAGGGCAGGAAGTGCTTAGTGCTAGATCTGGATGAGACCCTGGTGCACAGTTCTTTTAAGGTACGCACGCTTCTCCAACCGATGCGATGTGCATACTTCCAAAAACATACTCTTAACATCGCACAGATACTCCACCAGGCCGACTTCACCATCCCGGTCGAGATCGAAGGCAGCTACCACAACATCTACGTGATCAAGCGGCCAGGTGTCGACCAGTTCATGAAGAGAGTTGGTGAACTGTACGAAGTCGTCGTCTTCACGGCATCGGTATCAAAAGTATGTAACTCTGCATCCCGGCCATCTCTTTGTTGGAATACGTCCGCTGACAATCTTCTTCACAACAGTACGGCAACCCACTGCTGGACCAGCTGGACATTCACAAGGTTGTCCACCACAGACTCTTCCGGGAGAGCTGCTTCAACCACCAGGGCAACTATGTTAAGGATCTGTCCATGGTTGGCCGGGACTTGAAGGATACGATTATCATCGATAACTCGCCTACTTCCTACATATTCCACCCACAGCACGCCGTGCCCATTAGCAGCTGGTTCTCCGATGCACACGACAACGAACTGCTTGACCTGATTCCTGTTCTGGAAGACCTCGCTGGTCCTACTGTTCAGGATGTCAGCCTGGTCCTAGATGTTACTCTTTAATGGCGGTAAACACGGAGACAACCCCGCCACCACTTGGACTTTCGAACATAATGTCCAGTGCTTTTCTTTTGTCAGCGTACGATACTTACGGAAATACACACCCTCACACATGCAAGAAGCGCAACAATCATCTACAACATCCAGACCCACCTACACATAAGACATACCGGGCATTTTTGTCTTTATGCAACAGCGGATTTGTCGGTTTCGAAGAAGAGAACGCGTTCTTTGCACTCTTTTCTGCCATCATATTATAGCGGAAGGCGTTTTTGTTTGGGGCATTATTTATGCTGCATTTTGCCGGCATGGACGCAGATGCTTCGTTTTCAAACCCTTTTAATCTCTCACCCTCAATAAATAGCGCAGCCACACCAGCGCAGCTTCTTTTGCTTTCCAGCTTGCCTCACATGGCCTGCGTCATATGATCTGCTAGCATGGTGCTTGGTCTTCAAGCTCGCCCCTTTTCACGCCGAACAAATTTGCGACCAGCGAGACGGCCTGGTCTTATCAGCAAGCATATCGCATATCCCTATTGTATTTTTGGAGTCCAAAATGCATCAAGGTCCTGTTGTGGACATATGGTTTTGTGCCGTGCATATCCGTGGTCACATTTTTGCGAGAGTGACTTTTTGGAGGCCATGGCATCGTGGCATACTCGCTGTCTTGCCGGGTTGTCTTGCTTTGTATGGTGGGCGTGAAGTTCACGTTGCTCGGGGGCTGGGGGAGAAGCTATCTATGCGGTGATTTTTTTTTTAATGCGGTTCTTTTGGTGAGGGTCGACACGGAGATGTCGACGTATACTTCTTATGGAGAGCTTTTTGATGAGTTTGTGGAGAGTTTGTGGAGAGTCTTATTGGGACAGAAGAGATGAAAAAAAAATCACGGGGAAGATAAATGGATACCCTATGCACACGGGGGAAGATATCAGATCTCAGATCTCATTTCTTTGTTACCTGTGCAGTTCAGCATGATTCTGTATCAGGCTTGGAAGAAGAGGAACAGGCCGTTGTTTGTATTTTATTTTTATGTTTTTGTTGTCATTGTTTCGTCTGTATTTTGCATTTACATCGTCTCGTCTCTCTTACTTCATTTTGACCACACCAGATATATGTGCCTCCATTGATCCCCCTCTGTACCCTTTAACCCCTCTTCGTTTCGTTCACCTTCGCTTCCTGGAACCTTTCTACAGATTCTTTGTTTTGTCTAGCTCGACACAGTGTCAGAGAGGGCTATGATTCAAGCGACAAAGTGATAGCAGCGGTGCACCACACAAAGTTTTGTCTTGTCTCTGCAGGTTGACTTTCTTGGAGATGCCAAGCTGTGTGTTTTAATCTTTATTTTGCTTTTCTTATTCATATGAGTTCTGGTAATTCTTGATAGGAGGCCTTTCGTGTGTTGACACAAACGATTGCAATATACGGATGATATGAAAACCTGAGAATCTCGCGAAAAAGACCAAAGGAAAAAAACGAAACAAACTAGAGCGTATGAGTAAAGCATGCGTGAGGCTCTTGACTTTAGTAAGTGACATCTTGAAGCTTAAATTCCAAACTAGCAGGGGTTCGCGTCCCTTGTCCGGGCTCTCGGGCCCGGAACAATAATTATGCACCAGAGTCATTGCATAGTAAAAGAATTGTGGGGCGCCGTACTGAGTGAATCAGGAGCTGGTGTCGTGGCCTCAATTTGCACGCGAGTCGACTCCTTTTTGGCCAATTCATTATACGACCGACTCTCTTTCTGCACTTCACTCCGAACTAACAACAACACATTCACGCCCGACCGTCTCTTCCCATCCGGCTCGTTTCTTTCGTTCTTCCGTCTATTCGCTCACTTGGCGTCCGTTTTGTGCTTGCCTTCTTGCCCAATTGCCGTCCCGTTTCATCATGGTAGGAAGATCTTTCCCCGATCGTCGCATTACTTTCGGCCTGTCGCTAACCAGCCCAGTCTTCACCACGCGCTTCTTCCCCGACGCCTGTCGGCGCCTCTACTGGTGCCGCCGCCAACCGTGGCGCCTCGCCCTCGCCGCCGCCCCCACCAGGAGGTGCCCGCACGCAGATCCGCCGTCGCGCAGCTGCCGATCAGAAGGAGAAGGCTGCCAATGCGCGGCCGAGCAGCACCCGGGCTGCGGGTGCGGGTGGTAGCAGCAGCACGATGTTGAGTACGTGCGGCCGATGGTAGCGCCTTTTGGAAGATCTTCGAGAGCGCGCCTGGCATGGCGTTGCAGAAGCCGTCGTTCACAAAGTGCTGACTGTAATCTAGGACTGTACACCGATGAGTCGCCTGGCTTGAAGGTGGACCCCGTGGTGGTACTCGTCTTGTCGCTGGTGTTTATCTTCAGCGTCGTTGCTCTGCACAGTATGCTTCCACCCTTTCCCAGTCTGCATTCGTGTGCTTTCATCCTGGTCGGTGCCTTATTAACCTTCCTACTTTATAGTCATCGCCAAGATCACTCGGCGATTCTCGAGCTAAACAGACGAAGAACGATCTGGAGGGTGGCGAAGGGATGTTTTGGCAGACCGAATAGAATAACGGCAACTGCCAAGAATAGACGCAGTGGCTTGGCCTGCTTCAATGCATGAAGCGCATAGCCTGGCTAGCCATCGCCGTCTGGTGTCGGGGATGGTGAGGGGGAGGCCCAAAGGGCCAGCTGTCAGGTTGGGCCGCTGGGACTTGGGCTTTATGTGTATACTGATAATTGGGGTTTTTTCATTTTCTCCTCGTGCTTGTTTCTTAGGACAAAAAAACTACAATGTTATATTATGCCAGGCAGGCTTCTGGGACAAGCAATACCAGGTGCATTTTTTGGGAATGTTTCGAGGATAGAGAGGGCGGTAACCGAACAAAAGCAGGACAATTCGAATAACCTCGGCCATGTCCGAGCACTAGACGAGCCATTTTCACTTGCAGCTTGCTTGGTACCATCGGAACTGCAGAAGCGCTTATGCCGTGTTTGTCGTGGATCTACGAGTGGTCAATATAGAATGGTCACCGAGAAGGTGGTCGGACGTTAGTTTCGCACAAGTGCGTGGTACCTCATAAGATTGTGAGGCTTAGGCTTTACACTATAAAGATGCCATAATCAGAAGAGAACCGCCGTAGCGAAGTCTCCCAGGCGCAACGCTCGTTGTATTTCGCATCTGGACCGTACCTTGATGTCATGGGCCTTGTCGTGAACATGCACAGGGCGAGAAAGTTGGTACCAGAGGTATACTGTTGTAGGTGCCTTGTAGAAATATGCATGTCTCTTATCCTGGCAACACGTGGATAGAGGATGGTTTCACAGCTGAAACGTAGGGCTGGCGAGCAAGCGAGGCTGCTAGCGGTCTCTGGGACTTAAAGCAAGTATCCGCAGCCAGTCACGTCAAGATGATAGACAACGAGAGCCCCAAAGGCCCAAGACTTGGCCTCGAAGGAATGACTTCCTGGTACGGTGTAATACCAGCGATTTGTCTTGCACTGACAGATAAGACGGAAAGGCAAGTCACCTTTCTACCACTAGAGCATTTTCTGAACACTCTCTAGTGGGACACGATATTTTATCTAGTGTATTTTGCCTGGTGTCAGCATGCTTGCGTCACGATCATAGCCATTCACTGGATTTGTACACTTTTTGATAGATTGTCGATATGGGTGTTGGCGTTTGCAATATTGCTAACGAAGAAGAAGACGCTGTGCACCAAAAAAAAAAAGGGTGTATACCGTCCCACCTATATGGCTAGACAATTGGTCAGGGAGCTTGTGTGATGGTGTGTGTGGCCCTTGGCTATGGTTTGCCAGCAGCATCGTGTTCAGCGGCATCACATTGTGGCTCAATTTGATGATCTGATATTCGGTCGTAGCAGAAGTCGACTTGCGAGAAAATTTTACTGCGTCTTATGGAGAAAATAAAACAATCGTCTAGCCAGTCATCATAAGGCCCCGTCATCGGCCACAAGACGACAACTCTGGCTTACATTGACATCAGCTTCGTAAAAAGTGAAGCTTGATGTCAGAGGACATGATAAGATAAGATGTGTGGAAAACTGGGGCCGGCGGAGGTAGGAACGGAAACGGAGTAGCAGGCATAGGAACGGATAGATTTTGGGCCGACTCCTCTGTATTCAAATATTCGTTCCCAAACAGGCACAGCGAAAAAGCATATCTTACTTCGCACCTTCTCTGCGCGTAAGCAGAGGCCAACTCATTCACTGCTTATTAAGATAAGCCGCCGGAAATTCAGCCAAATCAGCGCATTGCATAGCTATAGCGCGATCTGTGATCTTCACCGGACTGCAAACGGTAGGCTGTCTGCTATTCGACGGCCCCACAAACTCATGATAAAGTTTGTCCAAAGGAGAGTACTGGGGACCTGGGGGGACAAGTGCGAGGAAATTACATGGCCGCTACTCGGGTAAACCTTTTGACACCGTTCTGGGCCGAGAACGAGAGAGATGTCCTACTCGTACTTTCGGCGCAAGGATCCACCGCAGATTCCGGGATGTTGTTGTTTGGGCCTTTGGACATGACACATCATGTGCGTGTTCAGATGCTGTCTCGCTCGAAGCTTTGTATGATTGCGTAGTTTAAAAAGGTGTCTGTCCTCTTGTCACGGCTTGTGTTGCTGGGATTTGTCACCAGTCTTGAACAAGTGCTTCAAGCGCCTTCTACTTTGCAATAGCTTTTACTCACTTCAAAGTCTGTGTTCCTCCTCTGCTTCCAAACTATAGAGTTCTGTGGCTATTTCTGTTGCTCTTCAAAGAAGTGCCCGCTTTGATTGTTGCTCCGCGTCGAGATTCTGGCTGAGCCTCTTTCCATACCTCATTGACATCGTCAAGAAAATTTCAACAACTGCCTGCTTCTCTTTCAGCAACACATACACGTCTATTACAACAAGAGTAATTGGCTCTCTGCCAAAATGGCCACAGGTCGCTACAAGCTCGATCCGCTGGCCGACTCGGACACGGGCACGTCAATGCAAGAAGAGCTGCGCCCCGAAGGTGTTCCCATGGAGTCGGGGCTTGGCCATACGGCAGCCACATCTAGCAGTGATGGCACCGTTCTGGAATCGGACATGGCTGGCGGCAAGATCGAGAGAGTCGACAACAAGGCCGTTTTCAGGCCGACGCGCAGCTTCTTCCTCGCCTTCTCCGCTCTGATGGTGGTAACCATTGCTATCGCTCTGGATGCCACCAGCATGTCTGTCTCGCTGTCGAGCATCAGTGCCGCACTTGGCGGCAGTGCTCTGGAGGCTTTCTGGTCAGGCACCAGCTTTCTTCTGGCCAGCACGGTGCTGCAGCCCACAGCTGCGTCTCTGAGCAACATATTTGGGCGCAAATACGTGCGTCTTTTCCTCCCCCTGTCCGCTTCCCTTCTCTGCTTCTCTGTCTTGTCGTCCGGTCTGACAAGTTAGCTCATATATGTCAATGGCATCTTCTTTTTTGTCGGCTCTCTCGTGGCCGCCTTGGCCAACAACTTCACCGTCTTGATCGTCGGTCGGACCATCCAAGGCATCGGTGGCGGTAGCCTCATCGCCCTGACCGAAGTTGTCGTGACCGACCTCGTGTCGCTCGCCTTCCGGCCGACCTGGTTCTCTGTTCTTAGTGCCATGTGGAGTCTGGGAACTGTTAGCGGTCCGCTTGTCGGCGCCGCCTTTACCCAGAACGTCAGCTGGCGCTGGATCTTCTACATCAACCTGCCCATGATCGGTGTCGGCATGGCTTTTATCGTGCTCTTCTTGCATCAGGCCAAGATTCCCGGCGGCATCATTGCCAAGACGTTGCGCTTCGACTGGGTCGGCTCCGTCCTGTTCACCGCCAGCTCTACCTCTTTTCTCTACGGTCTATCGACAGGCGGCGTATCAAATCCTTGGAGCTCCTACCGCGTCTTGCTGCCGCTCATTCTGGGGTTCCTTGGCACTGTTGCCTTTGGCTTCTACGAGTTCCGTGTTGCCCGCGAACCCATCATCAACCGGCGTATCTTTAGCAACCTTGACATAATCCTCACGTACATCATGACTGTACTGCATGGCGCCATCCTCTGGTCGGTGTTGTACTTCTTGCGTAAGGCTTCTCTTTCCTTTTTTGGCGGCCCCTGTTAGACTTGTGCTTTTGCTGACGCTACCAGCTCTCTACTACGAGGCTGTCAAGGGATATTCAACCGTCATCACAGGCGTGGCCGTGCTCCCAATAACATTGACGGTAGCACCGGCAGCTTCGGCTGTGGGAGTCATCACGGGAATCACCGGTCGTTACCGGTGGTCTATCTGGATCGGCTGGGCCCTGACCACCATGGGCTCCGGTCTGCTTCTCTTGCTGAAACCAGACACCTCGGTGGCGGCCTGGATCTGGCTCAACGTTCCCTTGGGCGTAGGCACCGGCATGCTGTTCCCAGCCATGGGCCTGTCGATCCAAGCGGCCTGTGAGCCTGTCTTGAACGGTCAGGCTTCTGCTTTCTTCTCCTTCCTGCGCACCTTTGGCCAGTCCATCGGTGTGGCCGTCAGCGGTGTCATCTTTCAGAACTCGTTTAAAAGGAAGCTCGCAGCTCTGCCTGCATTTGCAAGCCTGGCCAACCAATACTCACACGATGCCACATCTGTCGTCGCCATAATCCGGCATATGCCCGCTAGTGTCGAGAAAACTCAGTTGGTCAAGGCTTACAATGAAGGTCTGCATGTCATCTACGTTTCCATGATAGCCTTTTCCGCCTTCTGCTTGATTCTTAGTGTTTTCCTCCGTGGTTACAGCCTAAATCAGGAACATGTCACCAGCCAGGCACTGATAAACAACGGCGAGGAGGTGAAAACTGAGAAAGAATAGACCCAGCCATGAGGTAAGCGGTAGAGGCTCTCACGGTAGAGGCTCTCACGCGTATAAAAGACCAATGCGTCGGGTTAATGCTTTTCTTTGTTTCCATGCACTACCAAGTGCTTACAATCCGATTTCATAATTTCTTCACAAATCGAGATTTGGCGGCGGGGGGGTTCTGGTTTATCTTTGTTACACACCAAGCGAATTTTCTGTATTTGATTTTCAAGTTTTAATCCATAGGAGCAACCGTTCTCCCCTCTTTTTGTGTAAATATAAAATTACTACGCTTTGACGACGCTGCTTTTCGCTCTCAACTTTTAAAACACAATGACAACCGGCGTGATTAGTAACAAATAGAACCATTATTTTTACTGATTGCTAGCAAGAGCCTGATTTCTGCGCCTGTCTATAGGTACATTTTGTCAATGAAGCCTCAGCAACTGTTTCCGCAAACAAATTGTGACAATTTAGTACAAACAGACGTTTCAGATAATAAGTAGCAGAGTTTGGCTTCATTCATAACATACTGTAGCTAATTTCGGATAGGACGGCTCGCCAAACAAAGGGTTCGGCGAATGAAGGCTTTCGGACGGAGTTGATTGTAATATTGGTCTTCGTATCCGTCGTGGCACGGTAAGAGAGCAGCAAGCCAAGTCAGTATCACGATATTATTTTCAATATCGCAGTAGCATCGAGAAATATGTTTTTGTTCATGAGATATGAACCCCTCGCCGAAGTTCCCGATCTCCTTCGTATATCGTACACGAACGTTTACACAGCATGTAACTTGACTAATTCTATTCGAAGAAAGTAAGCAGATCCTGAGGGTGATTTGTTGAATGTCGTGTTAATACGCGTTGTATACTAGGCAGAATCCCAGCCTCTGCCATGAGCTTCCAAGGGCTAGTGGCTGAGTCATGATGCAGCGTTGCACAGCAGGATGTCGAGACAGCCGTTCTAAACTTGAGCCACGGTATGTTTGACGGTGGCAGAGACACCATATCCAGCTTCTATGATGTCATAGAGCCGTTGTCAATCGTGCTATTATTTTTATCCACCTCGATAACGAGCGTTTCCGCTGCCTTAGATTGCGACCAGTATAGTATATATGTGTTGGGTCGTGCTTGGCCAAGGCCAGAACAGACTCACGACCGAGACCGGAATTGCCTAGGAAGTGGGAAGATACAAGATTTAAGTTTGGCGCAGTTTGCAAAGCTCGACATAAGATATATTTAGTCACAAGGACGACTTTCCCTTTCAGTGAGGAAATCTCTTTGTCTGGGTTTATTTATTTGTAATCTGTAAGTATATTAATATTGGCAAGATATTGTAGCTGAAATATCCGGACCTGCATCCTTGGATGAGACTGAATCAGAAGACGAGCATATTTCGACGACGTCGCCATCTTATATATATCTCTCTTAAGCTAAACAGGTGGGGGAAGCTACTCCGTACAATAATATGCCATTGGCTCACTCAAATAGGCTGTTAACGAGACTATAAGAGCTAATCCAAATGCATTCTTAGCGTGTGAACAAGCTTCCTTGAGGAAGGCACCGGTCCCCTCGTTCCTCTGTTTCCTTGTAAAATATCTGGGCCCGACTTCTGGGCCAAAAACCCACCGTTTTCAGTCTTTCTCCTTTCCCTCAAACTACAGCCGATGCTTTGTGATATCGCAGTAGATTGGAGTGCCTAGAGTATAGCTATAAGTAGGACACCGCAGAGTTCAGCATTTCGGAGGTAAATCCAAACTTTTGACCAACTAAAATGACTCCGAGCTCGGCTGATTAGCATAGCTTCGAAATATGAATCGAGTCCAGGCTGACAAGATTTTGAGAGATATAAGGTCACATGCACAGACATGAAGATTGGATGTTCTGGTGGAAGCCACAGAGAGGAGATCTCTGGTATGGACGGCTGGAAGGTCACCAACGGCTTCACTCGCAAATAGAATTTTCTGCTGAAAATTGTGACGAGCTCTGGAGGCGACGAAAGGGCACCGGGCGTTACGGGGAAAAGAGCTGCCGGTGGTCGATAATGTGGAAGGCTTAACTCTCTTGAGGAATTTTGAACACTGCGGCTAGTTTCCATATGCGCATGCCCCGGATTACTCATGCAGTATTATCGGACTCGGTTTTGCTGGCCTCCAAGGCGAAGAGTAGACATACGGGACAGGGAGGTCTGTAGACGTGAACTGTTACGTTCTAATAGTGACACGTCTTCGCCACGATGATCATGAGACGGAGATCGGCCAATTCTGATTGATTAGCGCGAGACAGCAGTGGAGCGGAGGACATATTTTTCTTGCTTCTGGGCTTAGTACTGAGCTTGATTGGACTACTTCTACAAGCACATCTTGGAGACGTTGGCAACTGCCTTCCGACAGTCGTGTTCCGGTCTCTTCTTCTTGTTCTCGCCAATGTGGTGATACCTTCATTGCCTCGTATAAAGCTTACACGACAGAGACAACGTGGCAAACAAGTGGGTCTGGATCGGTAAAACGGCGAAAACAGGCACGCGAAACGAGCTGTTGTGCTGCGGTGGTATGTCAGGACGACTAGATTGAGCTTGATTAGGATATGTTCACATCAGCTGAGAAAACACAATAAGCATGCAGCCATGGCGCACGAATTCTATAGTTTGTGGTGAAATGAGATACTTCATATTGTAGACGTTGACCTTCTCTGCATACAGACGCAAGAAAGCTATACCAGTTACACTGAGCTCTCCCACAGAATTAAAAGGGGTTTCTAAAGTTCTATATCAAGGCTTTGGGTTTTTAATTTCATATTGAATCCTACAGTTAAGGCCTCAAATGGTTTGTCTGTAAATCTATTTGACATATGACAATCTATTAGGCTTCAATTGTTACGAAGCAAAATTGATCTTGGTTTTCACCAAGTAGTTACATCAAAGGTAGTGAACCAAAGTGCCTATTACATCTTGCCGTTCAACTTTTCGCGGGATAGGAGCCCTTGTACAACACGATGCTGCGGCTCGCCATTACCGGAATCGTAGTCCGTCTTGTCACAGCCCCAAAACATCCGTGCCTTAGCTCGGCTTCAAGCCGAAAATATATCGATTACGTGTTTGCAGGTGGATTCCGGCGTGCTGTCATACTCGCTCTTTCCATTTCTGGCGGCGTGCCGCTGTCCGCTCCTTCCTCCTGCCGTTCGTACGAGGTTCGAGTTGCCTGGTCAGCAAATAACTTTCTGGCGGTCATCGTAGTTTTTCTCCCACCATATTACCCTCAGTTTTCGCTTGTGCCGAAAAAATATCAGCAGCAGCGATATTGCTGTCCCGTTGCGAGAACGCGTTTGCCAACTTGCGAATTAAAGCCACCACGTTACGCCGCATGCAGTGCGCACACACGGTCCTCTTCCCTCCTGTAAGGGACATTCAGGTACGCATGCCGAGATCTTAGTTCCGTGTTCATATCTATTTTTATCCCGTCTTCTCTTTACACTATTTTTCTCTCGTACAGCCTTAGTCTTGAGCTTGAATTTTCTGCCCCATTTTGGCCTCCCCTCTGCATCGTTGGAGACGATGCACCACTGTTTGACCCGAGTTTTGTCACCGCCTGTTCTACAACATATTGTTGCCGTTGTTCCTCTCCGGTGTGAATCACTTTCCTCTTTCTTGTCATGGTGTTTTTCTCATGAACCGGAGGCCTTTAATACCTATTTCTGACTGTCTTGAGTATTTAATAACTGAGGACCTAGTGCTATATTAATTTTCCATTGCCATTCTGTCGAGTTTTCTACTTTGGCAAACGAGCTCCCTCAAAGCGAAAAGCGTGGGATAGAAAAAAAGCCCGGCGTGTCTCTGAAATCAGTCCATTTATTGTAATTTATTGGTTCATTATTACATTCCGATTTTCTACACTTATCTACTGCTGCAACAAAATATTTATTCGACGTTGGCTTTCAGAACGGCTTTCAACACACCTTGAAGCTGCAATTTTTCTAAAGTCTCTACCTTGCTCCTCACAACTCAGACCTACTCGAACTTTTCCAGCGACGCGTATTTTGATTCCAGGCACCGTTGGCTCTTATTATCGCCCGAGCTGGGCCTCTAAAGTTTTCATTGTTTTGCCATCCGCTTTTGCCAAGAGTATTGGGACAAGTCAGCCCTCAGGCAAGTTTCCGGGATCTATCCGTCACCGCCCATTCGGCTGTGTATTACAATTTCTTTCGGACTTGCCCAGAAGTGTGTGCGCACAAACGCGCATACACACTCTTTCTCCTGCCGCCACCCGCTAACCAGCATATCTGGCACTGCCCTCGTTCGGAGCCTTCGTTATCACCACAATATCCTTTTGATTGAAATGCGATATGGCGGCCATCAGCCTTGAGAATCAAAAGAGTCGCCCAAGAGTGGACAGTTTCCAAAGGATGCTGGACTTGGAAAAGAGATATAAGGTAAGTTTCCCGTCTCGTTCTGATATGCACAGTTGGGACTTGTGTTGATCCATCACGTCTCTCACTACATGATCTGCAGACGTACCAAGCCATCTCACATATACTCACCTATTTAGCTTGCGAGACTTCATAGGGCACAGACACCACCGACATCGGATTCGACAACTTCAGTCCAGTTACAAATCCAAACACCCTCAATTCAAGCGAGACGTCGAAATTTGAGAGATTATCCACTGCCGAACATTGAGAGCACTTCGGACTCTAGGCTAGCTCCAGGGGGGGGTTCAAGCCTCCCTCTATCTATCACCGTCTCCCCGCCCCAGGAGAAAGACCCAGAAAGACGGCAAAAGCAACAGAGGGTGAGGAGCGAGTCCGGTCCTGTGGCTGCCAAAAAAAAGGGACCACTCTCAAAAAGCAAAGAAGAAGACGAAGCCAGACCACGAGGTAGATCTGTGGAGTTTGCATCCCAGTGTATAAGTGACACCGCCGAAGGAGAGGGAAACATGGAAGGCTCACAGTCTGACCAGTCATCTATATGCCAATCTCCCAGCTGGGAGGGATATGGTAAAAAGAAGAGAAACAAGAGAATGGAGGCTGAGCTACGCAAAAGGGACAAAGATACAGCTGATAGAACCCCGAAGCTTGGTGTTAAAAGGAAGACCACAAATCGTTTGTATAAGCTCCCGCCTCACGATTTTCAGGACCCTACTAGCAGCCGAGACCAAAGCTCTACCTCACCCACTTGCCTCCAAGAAAAAGCTTCCGAGCTGGACACTACCGAGCTCACGAACGAATTAACTGTACCCCGGATTACGATCCCAGACAGACGGGAGATGGCTAAGGGTTCAGTGACTGTTGGAGAGCAAATCACTATAGCAGAACTAAAAACAGACATGGGTTCACGACCGCTGGGAAGCTCAGCACAGCGAAACCAGATGCATCCTGTTGGTGCAAATACCAAATCTGCCTCGGCCGAAGGTCTCTTTGCAGAGAAAGCGAGAAACGGAGTTCAGTCAACAGTTCGTCCTGATGGCACACTACCAAGCTTCATCACACTTGCCCCAGCAGCAACGGCGAACGATAAAACATCATATCCACCTACATCTTCCAAGTCTCACAATCTGAGCGGCTTCCTGACAAGGGGTCACAGCAGACGCAACTCGGTCTCTACTAGCTTTTCTTCTCAAATAGAAGAGGCGTCTAAGATATTCAGAGCAAGGGACTCAGAAAGTCCGTGCGAGTCTGGTGTAGATTCTGCTGAGAAAAGGCCAGATCAGGCGCTCCACAGCTTGTTTGACAGAGGCCGCCTACCAGGCGGAACTACTAACAGCGGTAGTTACGTTCGACAGGTGAGAACACAGAGCATCGAGCGCTCCATCGGCGGAGTTTTGGAGCAGACGGCACTGTCAGCTGCGACCGGCCGATCCAGTCTAGACAGCCATTTTCCAGAACACCACGAGGCAGAAACATGGCGAGCAAGACAGCGGATCACCTTGAGTCAGACTAAATGGCCAATTATAAAGAAGCCCATGAACACCGAAAACTACAGCAAAGAACTGGCAGCGAATCCTGAGCTTGCTGCTCCACAGAAACTCCAAGGCTGTCTACAGCGACACGAGCAACAAGGTCCACAAACGAACAATACACAGCCAGTGCAACAGCCAGAGCCTTCAGGGAAAAAGGAACACTCGAAAGTGGAAAGAGAAACTGGCAAGCGTTTCACTTTGGCTTCCAAGCCATACACTTCACCAAGTTTGGACTCGGCAACTCCCACGAGCGGCATATTCTCATCCATCAGATCTCGAATGAGCAGACGAGGCAGTAGTTCAAGTGGTGCAAATTCTGTGGCCGCTCGAAGCTTTAGAGAAATGGCCATAAATGCGATACACTTTCCAGTCTCCTCGGTGACGACATTATCACAATCGGGTAGCGATGAACCAGGGAAATCACAAAGCACAAGTCCGTCACAGACAATGGCAGGGGGGGATACGGCACTTGCATCTACGAAAGAAGTACAGATCCTTCACCCTGTAAGCCATGACTCGAACGGGCCGAACGCGAAATCTGCTTCTTCACAGACAGCACATGCTATCAACCGGCCGTTTGAGGTTTCATCCACTTCTTCGTTCCACGACGACACTTCTACGTCGCCCTCCCCTCCAAGTACTCCAGATACTTCGAGACCACAATCAGCCAGAGGGTTGCCTGCGACAATTGAAGATGCTCAAATACTGGAGATGGGAGAAAAAACACTATTCGGAAAACGAGACCCGGAGATCCTCGAAAGCAAAAGAAAAGACCTCTTGCCAGACTCTTTAAAGACATTATTCAGCAGGCCTTTGGACGGTGCGGACGAACCGGATGCGCGCAAGTCAATCAGCAGACCGAATGAGACAGATGGCAAGATAGTTGCAAGGCCTGAGGAGTGCGATGCAAACAGAAGCCGCCCTAACTGCAACCAACCACAGAAAATGAAGGGCTTTGAGCAACCGGCCAGTGGGAAGATTCTGGGAGACCATAAGCACATCTTTCAAGATGTGATCGAACCCACGAGAAGGGTTGAAGACAGACCAGAGGACACTAGGTGTCGCACAACATCCAGTGGCGATCGCAGCCTGAGTTTTGCGGATGGCCTTGGACTCTTGGACAAGTCGTGGAGTCACAAGCCCATTACACCCGACACCGACACCCTGTCTTTTGTTACCACTTTGACGAACCAAGAAGGCCAGTACGGCGGGATGAGTGAAGACAGAAATGCGGGTACAGACGTTGCTGCATCACTAGAGGCAATAAGCGCTGCCGAAGACAGTAGAAGGATGAGCAGCCAAGCCAGGGGCACGATTCAGGGGGCTTTCAAAGCGGTTGCCCATGAGGCGAAGGAAAATACGGCACCGACAACAATCTATGCCGATTCGGGGTTTCAGTATCAGAAAAAAAGCCAGTTGCAGCCAAGAAATGCCTACGACAAACAGGAGATGCGAGGAAATCAGCACACAAAGCACACGTTGACAGCAAGGGAAGATGGTTTTAGAAGAGAGCAAGTGAAAGGCCAGGCGAAGAAAGAAAAGAACTTAGAGCAATCTCATATTCAGGCCAACAAAACTCTACCTAAGACAACTTCGACTGCTGGTTTCGTTTCGCCTGTCATGTCTTCCTCTGGGCGCAATTCACCAAGTGCGGTCTACTTACAAGGAGCGGGACGATCAGCCCCTGTAATTTCCTCGCCACTATCCAATGTGATCCGTTCCGCCACGGCCAACATGTCAAGTTCATCTCTACCGACGCGGACGAAGGCAAATCTGAAGACATTGACATCACTTCTACCGCCATCACCCTCCGATACGATTTCGCCCAAAGCGCTGCAGTCTTCACCATTGCACAACCCAGCACGTGACGGTAAATTGGCTAGACCTATCGCGAAAATGCTTGTGGAGTGCTGTCATTGCAAGTTCTTGCACGATATGCCTTCGCGTGTTTACGAATGTATGGCGCAACCGGACGCTGTGGTCACAGACCAAAGTCTTGGAGTATCGGGGGCCATCACCACCATGGTCAAGTGTCCATGGTGCCATCACAATATGAGCAAGAAATGCTGTGCCGGCTATGCGGCTATGGTTTACCTCAAGGAGAGGCTTCACTAGAGTTTGAGTTAACCCTGCCACCTTATTTTCACTCGCAGGCGCTGTTTGTTTTATTTTGGTAATTTATTATGTTTCTGGCTTTAACCTGTATCATATTAAGTACATCTGAGCAAAAGATCCAGCGAATGGATCGATTGTGACTGTTATTTCTGGACCTTCAGGAATACGTGAAAGGATTACTGGGAATCCAACTGCAACTGACGCTAATTTGAGAAAAGAAAAAGGCTGGAGAAGTTTGACGAAGACGAACGTGTGATACACACTCAGCGAGGCATCCAACCTTCACGAGTATACATTATTAAGCCGCATGGGACAATGGCTTTTTCGTCGTAGAGAACAATTTCGGGGTAGTCGACAGCACCGCCCTTGTCTCTGGTGACGGCCCTGACCTGGATAAGGGAAGCTGTTAGTGCTCTGGTGCTGACTAAGACATTCGTGATTGGGTGCACATACAGCATCGTATCCAAGATCCGGTCCGGTGCGGTTTTGATCTGGCCGGTAGAGTGGCTGTGGCCGGCTGCACATGACTCGGCAGAGAAGCATGGCGTGCTCCAAGGAGCGAAGATGGTGATTTTTGGCATAGAGATCGGCTTCTGCAGCTTGAGGTCAGTTCCGGTCCAGTTCTGGTTGCGGTATAGGCAGTCCTGCGGTTCATCTTGCTTACTTGAGGATATTGGCGTGGTGTAGATCCCCGGGCCAAACATACCGGCAGAGTCTGTCGCGAGAGTCAGAGAAGATTCGGTGATTTGCGTTGGGAGAGTATATATAGTACCTGCTCGGCTGAGTTTGAAAGAGTCGCGAAGGATGCTGCACAGGTTGCAGTCGCTGTTGTGGCAGGGCTGCACGCCGTAGTCACCGATGCTGCAAGACCGACGGGTGCCGTGGAAGTAGTAGTCTGACCGCAGACTCAAGCTGTGAAGCGTGGATTCGGTTAGGGCTGTTACTCTGCTGGCGTCGTGACAGATGAGCAAGGAAAAGATGGGCACGTACGGGTCTGAAGTGGAGGATGCCAGCGACAGTTCCTTCTGGCCCCAGAAGTATACGGCCGTTACCGCGGCCCTTTTGCCAGGGTGTTGCCAGCCAATATCGAAGAGACTTTTGACTGTAAGGGGTTAGAAAAGTCGACAACCGAGAGGGGAAAAGAGATATGGCGGACTTGCATTTGATGAACAGTCTATCGTTTGGTGACACAGAAAGTAGTTCCTGCATCAGGAGGAAGACGTTAGGTCAGGGTTAAGAACATGCGTTTGGGTCCGAAAGACAGCGAGCTATGACGGACAAACATACCCGGCGAGCTTGGACAATACTGTAGACAGACCGGGGAACGTCGACGATGTTATACTGCACATCCTTTCGGTCGTGTCGAAGAGGCAGATGATCCTGTTGTAGAGGCCAGTGGGAGTGGAAGCTGGGATAGGTAGCCATCATTGCGGCAGGCGAGACGAGCATGAGAATGAGTGAGCGCTTGGACCGGGGAAGAGCGTGGATGCAGGGTGTTTATATCGAGAGGTGAAGATCGAATGTGGCTGGACAGCCGGCCCATCACCTTCGGCCGCTCGGGTCAGGCACGAGTCGAAAGAGCGACAGGGGTGCAGGGCCAGATAGAGACACGAGAGCACCAGCAGGCCTGTGATTCGATTGCCTCATGGTCGGGCAGCCAGTGGGGTCGGGCCACCTGGATTGTGCGTTGGCTGCCGATGCAAGGCAACCAGCAGCATGGGTGCGCGATTGGCTTTGAAGAGGGCCAGAAACGGAGCGATGGATGCTTGCCGGACGGCCAATGGACAGCTCCCGGGGAGAATGAGGCAGAGTGTGTGTGGGGGTTGTGGATATTTCAGGAAGATGCAGACGGCGGAAAGGAAGCCGGGGTCAAAGGCAAGCAAGGCTTTCTGCACTTTACTCACAGAAGAGTTGCAGAAGAGGGGTTCATTGGCTGTGGATTTCTTCCAGGAGTGCACCACCGCCCTACACCTGTTGTCCGTCTAGGACTTGCCGAAATATGCTGTAGTTGCTGCTATCGCGGCTGCTGCTGCTGTTGTTGCTGCCGCTGCCGGCATAGACGGCAAAGACGACGTCGCGCCACCAGTGACCAGCGCCGGCAAACTCGTCTTCGTGCAGGACCTCGAGCCAGCAGTGGGCCACATCTTCGGCCGGGTTGCCGAACACGCCACAGCCCAGGGCGCCCAGCACGAGCTGGTCGTGGCCATGACGGGCGGCTGCTCGCAGCGTCAGACGCATCTTGGCCTTTGTGGCATCGCGGTCGCGATCCTTTGCAAAGACCAGCTTCGTGTGTCCCGGTGGTGACGACGGTCTAGACGATCTTGGCGACGAGGCCATTGCTCTGGCTGCCGCCAGCTCTGGATCCAGCAGACAGTCGTAGGCATTATCGATCTCGCCATCCCCGTAATCGTCTGAGCTGTGCATCCGGCTATCAGGCCTGACTGCGCGTCCGTCTGCCGTCTGACTGCTGGCTCTGCTGGCTCTGCTCTCTCTGCCCTCTCTGCTGTCGTTCCGCTCACGCTTGCAGCGATCATCCTCGTGGCCGTGCTGCTGGCGTCTCTTGCGTGACCGGTGCTGCTCTCTCTGCTCGTCGTGGCCGGCGCCCCGAACGGTCAGCGATTGCACCGGGGGTCGATACAAGGCAGCCACGGTGACGGCGCTGACGACAGGCAGAAGCCGGGGCGGCACGGCTGGCGCCAGCAGGTGGTGGCCCGAGGACATGTCGCTGCGCATGACCAGCACGTAGCGGCTGTAGAAGACCTCGTCGCGGCCGAGCGGGTAGAGGCTCTGGTGCAGGCTCAGCGAGAGCGAGCTGCGGTAGCAGAGAGCCTCCTCCTGGGCCATGGCGCCATTTCGCCAGCCGCCACCAGGATGGCGGCGATTGGCAAAGTTGACCACGATCGGCGGCCGCTGCGAGTGGCCGTGAAGCTGGCAGCTGCCCAAAGCGACGGCCACGTTGAGCGTGTCATCGTCCACGACACGAATTGTGGCCGGCCGCGAAAACGCCGGACAGCGATCGGGGTGCAGCCGTGGAGCGGCGTCGACCGTCAGCTTCTCCGTGTCGCTGGCATCCTGCATTGTGCCCAGCTCGTGCAGCAGACCCGGCAGCACGTTCAGGGTCTCCTGCGCCGTCGCCTGCAGCCGCGCGCGCTGACCCAGAGGATAGTCGGCCGGCGGCACGGCGCTGCGAAAACCAGCCGGCTCTGCTTGCGAAGAAGCGACCGAGGAGACAGACGAGCCACGCACAGGGCCGCGCAGAGGCAGGAAAGTCAGCTTGCCATCGCGCCATTTGCGCGTTGGCTCGGCCTTGGGCTCGGCCTTGGACTGCTGGGGCAATCTGTGATGCGTCGGCCACATGGTGGAAAGGTGCGGAAAGAGAAAGGACGCAGAGTCGCTGTCTCTTCGTTTCGCAGTCAGCCCGAAAGATGCTGACCAAGGACGGCGGGAAAGCGGCCGAAACAAGACTGGCGTCTCGCAGGCCGACAGTCTGTTTGCTCCGCCTCGTCTGCTGTCAGCCCCGTTCGGGCGGCCTCTGAGGCGATTCGCTTCTGGCTTGGCTGCCTGATACCCACAATCCGTTGCTCTTGTGGCTGCCTCTGGGCTAGTCATACATGTCACATTGGCCGTTTGTTCTGCACTGTCTGCGACACTGTGACGTTCATGCGTTGGCAAGGAAAGTGGAAGCACGTGCAGAGGTGCGTGACTGTAATGCGGGTACAAAGCTGGATGGAAGAAGCTGAAGCTTGACTGTCTCTGAAAGTCTCGATGGCATGTCAAAAAAATGGCGATTCCATATAGCAAGTGCAAAGTGCCGAGGGAAGGTGCATGGCGCATACACGTCCTTGCAACTGCCCGTTCGAGACGAGGTCCTTCTGTTGGTCAGCACGCAATTGTGTCACTGCAGCCACTCTTACAAGCCACTTTCTGTACTTCGTGACGTATCAGCCACACCAAGAAGTGAAAGCCATGATTAGTCCATTCCTCCGATCTATAGTATTACAAGCTCTTTTTGTCTCTCTCTCTCCTTCTCTCTCCCTCCCGTCTATCCCCTGTGGTTTAGCCATGCCCAGAAGACGACGACCATCCAGGTTAAGCGCCAGGTCGTCGTCCAGAACTCGCGTCCGGCCACCTGCAGCGTTCCTGCACGGGGTTGTCCATCCTGGGCGTGCAGTCCGCCATGTCGCCGTCGCTGGCTGCTGTCATCGTCGCCATTGCCGCCGTTCAGCCCGCGATACATGAACCCGAAGCCGGCCTGACGCCAGCGACCACGTCCGCTGCCACGAAGTCCCAGCGTGCTCCAGACGAGCCGCTTCAGGCTCGCGAGAGCCGTCCGCCCGGCAATGAGCAGTCGTCGTCGTCGTGCGGCCGGCTTCCACCGGTTGCTGCCACCACCACCACCACCAACCAAGTACGCCGTTCTCCCGTCGCCGCCCTCGTTGGCAAAGCTGTCGTACGAGGAATCGTCGCCGTATGAGTCGTCCTCATCACGGACGATCTCGATCTTGGGTGCGTAGGCCGGTGATGCCGACGCCCTGGACGACCGGCGCGGACGGCCGCTGCGGTTCTTGTGTCGGTGTGGATGCTGGTATGGCGGCGCCAATCCGCCCAGACTGCTGTCGCCACCACCGCCATAACCATAGCCAGAACGGCCGTTCACCTGGGCCCGGCCTCGCGAGTACGTCGCTGCGGCTGCCTGTGGCGCAAAGAAGCCGGACGAGCCGCTCGCACCTCCCTTTTCGTTTCCAGACACGTTGCCAGGCTCGTCCACACTGCCATTGCTCGCTGCTGCTGCTGCTGCTACTGACGAGCTCTTCTTGCCGCCGTACTCGTCGTCCTCCACCTTGGCCTTGCTGTACAGCGGCAGCACAGACGACGAGCGCGACTTTGAGATCGAGTCACCACCACCACCATCGGACAGCCGCCCGTCACGTGGACCCAGCGCAAACGGCTGCCAGCCCAGCACGGGCACGAGCACGGCGCGCGCGGCCAGCAGCACCAGCGACACGACCACCATGCCGGCATAGCGCGCAAACGTGCCCAGCTGGTTGGGCAGCAGACACAGGTGCGTCTGCATGGTGCTGCCGGTGGCGGCTGCCGGAGTCAGTGGTCGGCCGGCCGCGTCCACCGGGTTGTGCAGGCTGAGCATCAGGAAGCCGGGCGTCGGCACGCCCATGGCCATGTTGAAGGCCTTGACCGTGATCTCGGGCACGTGGTCCTGGCGCTCGTCGTGCACCACCGTGCAGTAGTCGTGGTCGTCGCCCGAGAAGGCCTGCACCACGTTGCCCACGCTCCGGACCAGCCGGATCGAGTCGGCCTCGCTCAGCACGTTCTGGTACTGGTATCCACGCGTGACCGAGATCGCGTTGCGATCGTCGGGAAACACCGGCTGCGGCTTGCCCTCGGCATCGACGTCCGCAGACGACGGCTTTGTCGGCGGCCAGTGCTCCCGCAGAGGCCCACACGGCGTTCCTGGTGGTCGGTATAGCGGCACGTGTGTGAGCAGGATCGTCGGCAGGTCTGCTACTGCATCCCCATCCACACTGCTGCTGCTGCTCAGCGCTTGTCGGAGCCCATCCACGTCAAACTGCGCCTCGTCCAGGTCCTCGACCCGGTGCGCAAACACCACCTCCTCGCCGAGACCGTGCTGGTGCCGCAGCTCACGCGCCACCGCTTTCTTCTTCGTCCAGGCCACGTCGTCCAAAAAGTGCTGTGTCGGGCCGTAGATCGGCTGCATGTCCGGCTGGCTCGCCCGCTCCGACGTGTCGGCACTGAGCGACACCGTGTCCACCGACACAAACGTGTGGTTGCCCACCACGTCCACCCGGTTGCCCTCGCCAAAGAAGCTCTCGAACCGGTTGCGCACCGACTGCTGCACCTCCGACCCGAATCCCAGATCGTGGTTGCCCGGCAGACTGGCAATCAGCCGTCGGCCACGCTGGCCCGCCCTCGTTCTGAAGCCGCCGACGTTCCAGTCGTCTAGGAAGATGTCGCCAAACCGCGCGTATTCGCCTAGCCAGTAGTCCTCCGCGTACTTTTTCTGCCACACCCGTGCCCACGCCTTCTCGCTCTCCGGCCGGCTGCTCCACGCCAGCTCCCCAAACTCGCCGCGCGAAGGCCTCCACTCGCGTCCCCCGTCAAACAGGTCGCCCAGAAAAAAAAGCGTGTCCGGCCGCAGCTGCTCCTGCAGCTCGCGGTATGACCGCCGCATGTAGTTGTCCGTGAGCATCACCGTCAGCGCGCTCAGCGGCCACGGCCGTCCGGGATACGAGTGCGCATCCGTGATCTGCGGATCCGCCACAAAGATGACTCGGTGGGGTGTCGCTCCTGAAGGCTACATTCGTCCGCATCGTCAGCAGTCGGCTTCGACGTCGCCTTCCCTCCTCCACCACTCACCCATTTCTCCCAATGACCCCAGTCGCAATGGGCCACTCTGGCATGGAAGATCCACCGCTCGCCCCAGAGCAACACCAGCATCCAGAAGCCCACGAGCAGGTGCGGCACGCTGAACAGCCGCCGTCGCGTCAGGTTGCGTCGCATGTGCCACCACGCCGTCTGCAATAGTCGGACAAGCAGAGGCGGTCGCTGTCGTCGGCCGTGGCCACCGTTCGATCTGATCATGCTGCCTGCCATCCGAGACGTCTCGGCAGCCTTGCGCAGCACGTATCTGTAAAGGAGCCGGGCGATGTTGGCAGACAGACCGCCAAAGTCGTCGCCGTCCGAGAGAAGCCCGGACCTGTGTCTGGCTGTTGTCGTTCGCGTGGACTGCATTCGAGGTGTGAAGCCGTTGTTATGAGGCGCCGTCATGCCGGCGCGAGGACCGTCGGTTGGCCGTGTGTGAGCAAAGACACTATTTCCATTTATTGATGATAATAGGGGAAAGCTTGACCGCGACAGTGGACCTAACCGCGGCACAGCTAAGCGTGTCGGACTTAGCCTGAAGCCACCCCCCCAACGCCCCTGTGGCTGAGACGTTCTAGGCCTAGTTAGCGTATTAAGCATGAATCCGGATGCTCACGTGTTTGCATGAAGGCGGCTTAGAATCGGCTTCAATACGGAGTGCTCCGTACATATGTAAGTAGGATATTGCCCCCAGGCAGGAGTCTACAGGTCGCAGGGGGGTCGGAAAAGCGAACAGCTCTTTTCGGTCGTTCGGATTAACCCAAAGTGACAGTGACAAGGTTTATGATGCCTAGCTACAACACCTTTGCAGCACCTTTTTCCCAGCAAAATGTCTGGCCATTCTCCCGTCTTTCGTAGACGCAATTCTTTCAGGAAAATTATTGGAGCCTTCAGCAAGCGCCTTTGCAGCAAAAAATGCCTCGGGATTCTCATCAGCCCGCGCGATGTAGAAGAGGGCTAACTTCCGAGCTGGTTACCTTTCAAGGGAGTTTCTCGGGTCCCCGATGAATATTCCCCCCACAATATCGTGAGTTGCATCGCGTTGTCGGCACATTGAAAATAAGCTGTTTCAGCGACAGACTTGACAGAAGTGTTTTCGAGGATTCATCCCCTTCAAGTGCAGCAATTCTAGCAATGTGCAGACTCTCACTGTATACCCTTCTGGTCGAGTGGTGGGTTACTGCAGACCTTCAGATTTCATACAAGAATGAAAAGGGAGAAAGCTTTTTGATTCTTGCTGTCAGGGCAGGTCGTAAACCAGTCTGCGAAGTGCTCCTGAAGCGCGAGGCAGACATCAATGAGAAGAGTGGTATATATCGCGGCAGCGCCCTAGTGGAGGCGGTGTCTAAGCGGGATGGAGAAACTCGTTGACTTCCTTGTCAGACACGACGCAGATGTCAACCTTCGGGCGGGACGTAACGGCAGTGCTTTAGCTACAGCAGCAAGTGTCGCAGACAATACCAGGATTGTCGAGTTCCTTGTCGAATGCGGTGCAGATGTTAATCTTCCGCACCGAATTGGACATACGGCAGCGCCTTGGCTGCAGCAGTATACAGTGGAAGCATTGAGATTATCGAATTTCTCATTGAGAACGGCGCGGATGTCAATCTTGTACATCAAACTGGAAATTACGGCAGCGCCTTGGTTGCAGCATACCGTGGAAGCATTGTGATTGTTGGGCTCCTTATTGGATTGGCGCAGATGCCAGAATCCTGCTTCTTACCGAGGATTATGGAAGCGCCTTGGCTGCAGCAGCATACCACGGAACCATTGAGACTATCAAGCGCCTTATCAATAACGGTGCAGACGTTGACTTTCTTCTTGAAACTGGAAAATATGGCAGGGCCCTGGCTGCAGCTGCACGTCAAACGGATCGGAATTGTCAAGGACCTCATTAGGCGCGGCGCAGAAGTTGACCTTCCGCTTGAAACTGGGGACTACAGCAGCGCCTTGGCAGCGGCAGCAGTAGGAGATGGCGTTCTTATGGTTGAGATACTTCTCGGAAATGGCGCCGATGTGAATCGACAACTTCGGGCAAAGTACTGCGGTTCTGCTTTGGCCATGGCTGCTTACTGGGGCCGGAAAGATCGGGTGCAGCAACTGATAGATTCTGGAGCAAGGGTGGATCTTGTACTGCAGAATGGATGTTTCCGTACCACTTTAGATGCGGCTATAAGCGATGTGGATGGATCGGAAGATTCAGACAAGGGGTGTTTGAGTATCAAGCAAGGCAAAGCTGAAGTCGCAGACATACTTCGGGTAAGCAGACAGCCCACAAGATGGTGGAGGAGCTTATCAAAAGTTCTGACCCAATTCCTAGAAGAATTGTAGGGTACTGTATATCGATGGTCGTAGTACTGTGTCGACTGGCTGCAGCATTAGCGCATGCCTACCTATAAGTTTTCATGAATCAGCAAAACGTAGTGGTGTGATCCGCTAAATGCTAGCGGCTGTCGCTAAAGTCCTTCTCCATTCCGGACGTATTATACTTCATACGGTGTATTGCATTAGGCAGTGGGACCGAACGTTCTATGGGCACCTCCTCGAGTAACCAATTTTTAAACTCCTTGGTGATTTTCGTTTGGCTGTACGGAGCACGGAGTAGTATCACAATACTTCAATCAGCTGAATATAACTGGGAAAGCCGTCTCAAGATGATCATGGAGGCGGTGACAATGGTAGCCGGTGTTCCGATGTCGCTGGCGAACATCCTTCTGGCGGGCTTCTTCTTCTGTTCTAGCTTGGGACTATAATTTTCCTGATTAATTCGGGAGGGCGGAGTACATAGTGCATATTATGTAGCTATGTAACTCCGCGTGCGATAAGATCATCTCGGCTCGGGTTATCCACGACGCGTGATTTTAGATGCATCTACTCCGTCTACATGCCCATCTCTCAAACAGCAGCCATTCCGTCCGCACCTCGCTCTTTCTTCACAAACACGTTTCCCGTTGAAAAGATCCTCTCGAACGAAGACACTCTGTTTTGCGTCAGCCGCCCGATATTACCGCCGCATCCTCCCGAGCCCGTCAAGGCCAGGGGCATTGGGCCCTTCAATCCCCCATCCGTTCAGGCCGCCAGTTCCAGTTTCATCACGATGAAGGGCTGGACCAAGACGACGCGAATATGCGTCATGATGGCGCTCGACACAGTGTTCCTGGCAATTGAGCTGGGCGTCGGCTACTACGTGTCGAGTCTGGCCTTGATTGCTGATGGCTTCCATATGGTATGCATTGGATGGCGTCATACATATGTATTATGCCAGCGGCTGACATCTTCTTTCACCACTGTCTTTAGCTCAACGACATCATTTCTCTTGCAGTAGGGCTCTGGGCCGTGAACCTTGCTCGCAAGGAGTCCAACGACCGGTTCTCCTACGGTGTTTGTCTCTCCCTGTCCCATCTTCTTCTCAGTCTGGTCTCCTGTCTGACCGGTGTGTCTTGCTCTTCTTCAGTGGCTGCGTGCCGAAATCCTCGGTGCCTTTTTCAACGCCACCTTTCTGATCGGTCTCTGCGTCACGATCGTTCTGGAGGCGATCCAGCGCTTCTTCGAGCCGCCCAACATCAGCAACCCGGAGATTGTGCTGGTCGTCGGCTTCTGCGGCCTGGTCTCGAACCTGGTCGGCTTCTGGGTTCTCGGTGGCCACGGCCACTCGCACGGTGCTGCTGATGAGGAGGCCGGTCACGATCATGACCACGACCGCGCCCACGTACACGACCACGTTCACGATCACAGCCATGACCACGGCCATGTCCACGCCGATGCTTTCGTGGAGAATGGCGTGGACAACCCGGACGACTGCCCGGACGAGGACCGCGACGAGGAGCTGGCCATCGAGGCTGCCCAGACGGACGGTACCACGGCCTCTGTCGACGGACTGCGCCACGTCTCCTTCACGCCACTCGACGGTCGGGGTTCTGCACAGTCCCGAGCCACTTCTACTGCACGTCGGCGTGCCAACAGCGGCCGTCGTGTGCCGACGTCGATTGAGGATCTCAGCATCCACCCGGCCAGCTTCCGGCAGGACCTCCGCGAGATGATCACGGCATGGCCGACGCGCGACGACGACGTCGAGGAAGAAACGGACTCGGACTCGACCGGCGAGAACGCGCAGACCAGAGGCACGACCGCCAGCAGCGCCACCGAGCGGACGCCGCTGATCAGCAGGTCGCAGCTTGACGGGGCTGCCGACAGCGTGTGCCAGCACGACGCCAGCGGACACCACGAACACGATCACGGACACGATCACAATCACACTCACGGCCACAGCCACAACCCTCACGCGCACCAGCGGCCACGACGCGATTCGCACGGCAACCACCACCACAGCCTGCCCAAGGACCCCAGCAAAGCCGGCGGTCACGGTCACGGCCACAGCCATGGCGATATGGGGATGAATGCCATGGTGTTGCACGTGATCGGTGACGCTCTCGGCAATATTGGCGTCATTGTGACGGCGCTCATCATCTGGAAGACGACGTGGGCGTACCGGATGTATGCCGACCCTGTCGTCTCGCTGCTGATCACGGCCATCATCCTGCGCTCGGCCATCCCGCTGACCAAGGCCACGTCCAAGATCCTGCTGCAGGCCACGCCCGACCACATCGACATCAACGACATCCGCGAGGACATCCAGGACCTCGCCGGCGTGCTCAGCTGCCACCACGTCCACGTGTGGCAGTTGTCGGACTCGCAGATCGTCGCCTCCATGCACGTCGAGGTATCCTTTCCCATTTCCGAGTACGGCGGCGAGAAGTACATGAAGCTGGCCCGCCGCATTCGCAAGTGTCTCCACGGTTACGGCATCCACAGCGCCACCATCCAGCCCGAGTTTCGCCTCGGCCAGGAGACTGCAAAGGGCACCGGTACTGGCAGCGGAAACGGAAACGGAAACGGAAACGGAAACGGAAACGGCTTCAACACCGGCCCTGCTGACCCCCGGCAAGTCCAAGAGCAGCGCGGCCGCTCATCCCTCAGCCATGGCCACGCCGACAACGGCGAGACCGTTCCCGCCGCTGGTGCTGGCACCGGCGACCTCGCTGCCGACGGCGCCGCCGATGTCTCCTCAGCGCCCGTTCTGGCCGCCTCTCAGCCCAGCTGCCTGCTCGACTGCGTCGACGACTGCGTCGGCCTCGGCTGCTGCTCCCAGACGTCGAGGGCTGGATCCCCCAACGCCACTACCCACTCAAGAGACCATGACGGCCACTCCCACTGAACCCGCTGTCCTCCCTGGCTTTCTTTTTGTTTTGCTTCTCTTCATGCCTTGAGCTGTATTTTCCCCGTATTATTGTCTTTTTTCAACACGCACTTGCACACACTTTCCTGTCTCTTTTCCTTAACCGTTGTCGTTTGTCATCGGTGCATCTGCACGTCCGGTCGTTCGTCACACATACACAACATAAAGAACATACACCACATATACGTAGCTTGACGTTAATGTTTACCCTTGTCCTCCGAGTCGCGAGCACTAACCCCCGCTTTTTCCTTTTATTGGTACGCGGAGAGATACCTCTTAGTTGGAGGAACACGTATGTACTACAGCACCAAACCAGCCTGACACACAGGCGTTGATAGGCTTGTAAGATACGATTGCATCTACGTTACTTGATTGAAGACTTCCCCTCTATCTTTTAGCCCGTCAAATTCTTTCTGCTCGGGTAATATCGGTTGGAGATCATCTTCGCGGCTGTCCAAAATAAACTTCAATATAATATGACTAGCACTAAACTCGCTCTCGTTCGGAAACTCTGGACCGTTCGGCAGAAACAGGGCTTCAGGGCAAAAAGAAGAAAGCTGATCTTCTTTCTCAGGTGGTATCGTGTTGTAGCCCCGCATGTCCTTCGGTTAGAAAAATTAAATCTGGGCGCATTTGTAGGAGAAAAGCAGCAAGAAGAAAGGCTAGAACCATCAGTAGCCACAAAGGCGTGGCCATATAAAAGCAAATATGGGAGAATATCGGGTAACAAATATAAAGAGACCACCTCGATCTCCGTAGGCACGGCTTATAACAAGCAAACTATCACACAGCGCTTTCTTCTCAAGCCCGACATGAGCTGCCACTAACGGCGGATGGGCAGAGGCGCAGGCCGACTGCCAGGGCCATTAACTCCCTCCATGTTGCCGGTCAATTCAGCCACGCGTGCCTTGATCCGAGCAACGCGAGACTCAATCGCTGCAGGACTATTAGCAGGGTTGGTCAGAGAACAGGACAGAAACATGAGTTACGTACTCTCTTCACCACTCGCAGCTTCACCCGCCCCCTTGGGCTTGGTGTACGTCGTGCTCGGCGGTACTTCCGTCTGGCGTTGTGCTGCACGATCAGCTGCGTTTTTCCGAATCTGAGCCCACCGATCCAGCGCCGGCGGTAAGCTCGGCTCGGCTGGTTCCGGCACTGGTGCAGGGGATACGAGCTTCGGCGATACGGGCGATCGCTGGCGGGCAATCGGCGGGGGGACTGCCTCTTCTTCGGTGTCAGAGTCTTCTGGGACGAACGCTGGCTGGTCAAGAGGACACTGGTCGAAACGGTTGAAATCCGTCTTGACCTCCATCTCCTCGGCAGTATCAACGCCGGGGACCGAGTTGCCAGACGTGACATCAGCTGGCTCGGCAACCGGTGCCGGCTCGGACAGCCCGACAACAGGCTCCTTGTAGACGGGGATGGCTGACGGAGTAGCCCGTACCGGAACTGGCTTCCTAGCTGGAGAAGCAGGCGGTGCGGCAGCAGCTGGAGCTAGATTCACGGCTGCTGCAATCGGAGCCGCAATTGGACGTGTCGGAGCTACTTCTTCGGCTGGTGCAGTCGGCTTGGGTGAAGGGTTGGAGCTACTGCTTTCCGCAGCGGCCGCTGCCAGCATCGCACTCACATCAGCGCCTGCGTTCTCGGGAAGCTTAGATTGTCGGTTCTTGCGGTTGAATAGTTTGCGGAATCCCCCATTTGCGGTTGCGGACGTAGGCAGATCTTTGTTCTTCTCGTCAGCCTCCTTTTCCTTGCCGTCTTTGTGAAGTTTGTTGACAGCCTTCTTTCCCTCGGGGTTGGACGCAGGGACTGGAACAGGTTCCAATTTTGTCGGCGTGTCTTCCGGCGTGTCTTTCGGTGGCACCCGAGGTGAGGCCGGTCCCAACATGCTAGACGGCTCCGAAACTGCAATGCGAGGGCTTATCGGCGCCGGAGCCGGAGCCGCCTTCGACTTCTCTGTCAGGTTCGCGATTCGGTCCTTCACGGAAGCCGGCGAAAGAAGAGTTGGCGACTGCACGGTACTGACAGCAGGCTTTGGAGACAGGGCGGGAGTTGTTGACGATGTTGCCAGCGGCGACAGCCGAGGTATCTGGGTCGCTGGTTTCTCTATCGCATCCTCTGTGGCTGTGCTATTATAGCTACCCGTCGGGGATGGTAGGCCGCTTAAATGGACATTGGGCGATGACACGGATAACTGGCCACGGCCAGCATTGATGTTGCCGAGATACTTTTCTCGTATAGCCTCCTTGTCATATTTGCTGGCCCACTTCAGTGCGGGAGACGCCTCAGAAGCAATCACAGGCTGAAGAGTGAAGACGCTGGTTGTCTTTTCAGCAGCATGGCTTTCTGTGCGTCCACGTCTGCTCAATGCCACATCAGAGCCGTTTCGCTCTCTTTCCTCCTGTTGGTGTCTGGCCTGTAGCTTCTGTGCTGCTGCCTGGATCTTCGCCTGCTGGTTGGCTGCGATACTCGTCCTACTAGCACTGGCCGCGTCGCCTCCTGGCATGAGCTGTCCTTGTCCATTGCGCTTATCATGAGATTGCTTGCCCACAGACTTGCTGCGAGAAATACCCTTGTTTCGACGAGTCCAGCTGAAGAAGCCCTTCTTTTCTGCAATATAGGCACCTTCGTCAGGCTCTGCAGCAGCGCCCTTAACGACCTCTTCCATGACCAGCCATCGGCCTGCTTTAATGCTCGTCTCGATGACAGCACAACGCCCAAAAGCCGACTTTCGCTCAGGTGTCTCCTCGGGTGCCAGACTGCTCATCCACACCCACCAGAAGGCGTCGTCCAAGTCGAAGCGGCTGATGCTCGCGAGCTCGCCAGGTTCTAGTGCACGTTCCGTTTCCAGGCGAGGCCGGTGGGATTGCGAGCTCCGTTGACGGGTGTTTGTGTCAATCGGCGGCAAAATCTTGTCTGGGGGAAGAAGTATGTTTGAAGGGCTGTTCGGGCCGTCGTCCACAAAGCCAGAGGAAAGAAAGTCCGCCCACGAAGGGGTCGTTGGTCTGCCAAGCCCATTGCCACCGGAAGCTGGCGTCGTCCTCAGGGCATGGTTCCTCTTGGCTGCTAGGTTGTTTTTCTCCTCGTCGTCTTCATCCTCTTCGATAAGGCTGCCGAAACCTACGTCTTCAAATCGTGACCAGGACGCGTCGCGAAGACTGGTGGAGTGTTTGGAGCTGGACACCGCTTGGGTCTGGTTGGCCGCGGAGATCGCCTTAAGAACTCTGCGACATTCATCCGTCAAAGCCTGGACCGGGTCTTCGTAATCGGAAAATTCACGAAGCGCACGATCTTCGTCTCGGTACTCGAAATGACTGCCCCGACGAAGCAGAGAGAATGGGGTAGGAGACACGTTATCGACAATCATAATCACCCTGAACGTGGACGTTTGTAGCAACACCGGTCTCTGGGGAGGGTATTCCGTCTCTTGCAGCAGCTTCTGTAGCGACATTGGAAGTGTGGCAAAGCTTCCAGGTCCCCGGGCAGGCGAGAGTGACCGGAGGTAGGCAAAGAACAGATGGCTGGTAGCATCCGCCGCCTTTAGCCAATCCTTGTAACCGCCCTCAAACCCATTTCCAGTGCCCTTACTGTCAAAGGCCCACCACGATGCCATACGAGACAACTTCCGGCCACCGAATCCATTTGCCTTGCCATGCGCAGCAATGGCAGAAAGAAGGTCGAAGAGGTCGAATATGATGCCCGCTCGGGCCGCATTGTCGACGCTAAGCGGGATGAAAGTGTTGAATGAGTCGGGAGCTTCGTTTGAATCTGCAGCAATATGGGGTTAGCGCCCGGTTCACAAGTTGAGCGCTCGAGAACCACCACTCGTACCTTGCTCTCCAATTTTAAAAAGTTCGTAAGCATCCCAGCCGACAACTCCTCCCTGTAAGCGGCTCCAACACCACTTGATGACACCTGAAATCACCTGTGTAGATAGTACGCAATCCGTTGTTAGCCGTGAGCACAAGAACACTAGTTTGGACCGTTGCTCAGAAGCGTACCATTGGCTCCGTCATGCGAAGCTCCTGCAAGAGCACATCGCCAGACACGCCGGCACTGGTGTCAAAGAAGTGGCGCACGAATGTCCGGACCGCACTAGGGTCCGATGTGGGCCGAAAAGGGAGGAGGAGAAACGGGATGTCGAGACCTGTGAGGTTTGGGAGTCAGTTTTGGGTTGGCCATTTGGAGAGCTGAAAAAGAGGGGAAGCGGTGGTGTACCTCTCGCCTTGAGCTCTGCAGTGCAAACCTTCACCAGCTCCCGAATCTCTTCTGGTTCGACCGTCTTCCGGGTGTAGGCATCGTCCCACAGCGGCTTGGTTGGCAGTTTGTTGGCAAGGTCGTTTGCGCCGTTTTTTTTGGACCTGGTCTTTGTGGAGCCATCCTTGCCCTTCAAGCGGGAAAATATGCTGGGCATGGTGACTTTTGCGCCCGCGTAGTACCCGGTTGGAGGATGCAAAACCGAATCTGAGATGCGAAGGGGTTGTATGCGTATGGCTATTGGTAGCAAAGTAGGGGAGAGGGCTGAAGCGAAAGTGGAAAAGGGGGGATGAAGGAGATCGGGCAAATTATGTGCTATACGTTCGGCGGCGCAAAAAGCCCAATGTTGACTGCGTCGTGAGCAGCGACGAGATGGGTCGTCTTTAATGGGGGGTAACGGAGGGCGAAAGTTGAGCAAATAATAGACTGGAGGCGGAGTAACTGCTGTGCTGTTCCCTTCTCTTTGGTATCTGCTGTAATAACAAGTTGGGAAACGCAAGCAATATCAGATTAAATGCCCGTACACAAGCGGGAGGTCTGGCGAGACAGGCCGAGAGGGTAAAACAAATAATATAAGGGTATCGAAACGCGCAAACACGGCGCAAGAGCACAAACGAAAAAAAATTGGGAACAAGTGAACGCTGTATGGGCGCTTGTAGGTAAGACGTGAGAACGAGGAGGGAAAAATAGCAGAGATCGTAAAATAGGAGGAATCAGGGGGGACGAAACAAGAAGCTAAAGGGAAAAAGCTTCCTTCCTTGTCAATATCTCTTGTCACTCGCTCCTTCCTACTTCTACCCTATTTCGTTCAGGGGCGAGATTGACCAGCGAGAAAATGGTATCGTCTGGCTGGGAGATGGGCAAGGGTAGACTAGGGAAGGTGGACAGGGCGTGGTTGGCAGAAAGTGGGGGTGTGCGCAGCGAAAGTGTGTAGGTTGAACAGGTAAGGTACGGTGAGTGTGCCCATGCTACGTGTCCTACGTCAGAGGGCGATTTACTGCGATTTGCAGGACCTCAGATATCTTACATGGTCGTTTTCTTGTCCGACGATCAGTGTCCGAGTGCATGGGCCTCATTTGGGCCCCTGCTTCACGTGTTTGGGCACCAATTGCGTACGGAGTATGGTGCACTTGAGGTGCTCATTAAACTTAGGCGCGGGCTATCTTCGAATCTCCAAAGATGTCCAGCCCCATGTAGCATAGCGTGCTGGTCGTATATTTCACGCTTTGGCATTGGCAGTGGGCTACATCGTATGTCTGTGAGATTTGCTAGTATGGGAGAGGACTCCGTAATAGTAAGTATCTTACTTCGTACGACTGTGCCCGAATACTACGAGTACTCCGTACCCCATACTAGTACAAAGTATCCTAAAACTATTGCAGGCAAATGCAAGAGCTGTTACAGGGCACAAGTGGGACCAGCAGACTAGCTAGAGGGGCACGTACGAGCGCTAATTAGAGCAGCTGAATGAAGAAAACTGCCGTGGCGTGTGCCTGGACCCTGCTCTGGGTACGGAGTACTCCGTACAGAGCAGCTTGTGTCTACAAGCTCTCATCGATATGGTAGGAGCATTCAGCTGATTAATAAAAAATAAGAGGGCATTATTAGCATCCGCACTCCGTACACTACCGTCAATTGCGGTAGCCCGTACGAGGAAGATGCATCCACACGATACGGGGCCACGCTATGGCTGCATGCATGCCCTATATGTACGGCGATATGATCGAGCGTGTCCGACACATGTCGGCAGCCACAGACCTATGGAGGTGAGCCGATCTGCCCTGTCTGCCTGTGTGTTTTACTTCTTCGCAGCATCGCCGGCAGTCGAAAAGTCTTGTGCTCAGGGATTACTGGCCGGAACGGCTAGCAGCCGTGGGTGATGCTTGCCAGAGCAGAGGCTGATACTCCGTAGATTGCTACTAAAACTCTATGTCGTATTCTACGCACGTCACAACAGGCGAAGCGCGGCGCCTAGCCACAGTTGGCCGGCGCTATGCCCTGCCAGAAAACACAGAACGGTTTGCCTTCTTTTCCCTCACACCAACCAGCTCAGGCATGGCCTACCGGATCGGTTGCCTTCATGGCATGAAACTCGCGTATATCTTGCTCGCCTCGAAAAAAAGGAGACTTGCCCTTCGGCTGAAAGAATCAGCAGAGCCAGCCAGAGCCATGCAAGCAATTAGTAATATAACTCAAAACATAGACACCAATCCGAAGAAAGCCCCACGTTTCTGTAGTCATAGTTGACTAGCTTACTTCTTGAACTGGCCGAAAATAGCAGCGGAACCCCCCCCCCCCCCCGAACTTTCCACATAAGCGGCAGAGTTGCAAGCTGGCAGCCTCTGAATGGCCAAATACGGATTAAGAGACTGCAAGAGTCCGGGGCGCAGACCCTTCCTGCCCATGCTTTAGCGAGCAGCTCGTCGAAGACCATGGGGGCTTGCCTTTCCGCTTGCTTCAAGAAGTATGGCGGCCTCTTTGTTTACGTGCAAAACTATCTTGCACAGCCATCGTTGCTTTTTCCATGGCTAGAAGGCCAGGAGTAAGAGATACATGCAGATATCTCCGGACACCAGCAGAACAGGAGGGTAATCCGCGGGGTCCGAAAACTAGAGAGGCCTACTCAATAATAAGCGGACCCCCGATGCACGCTTATCGTTATGCAACGCCCAAGGCGACCCGGGCCATAGGAACTGTTGGCGTGGAGCATGTAAGTATATAGCGGCTGGCGACGTCACAATGTCTCTTTTTGTGGCTTATGAAATTCTACTGCAAAAAAAATATATATATATAATAGTTACTCTGCAGAAAACGAGAGATCATTATTTCGACTAAACAAAGTTGTGGTTCCTCCTTTCCGTCATATGCCCAATAATATGGCTATTGTATCCCTAAAATCCCCTTCGTAACGATGGCCTATGTAGATGTGCCCACCTGCTGTATACTCGTGTGTAGTCATCCCGACAACACCGGTTGAGCTGGGCCGGAGATATTCACCTCCTGTGAGCCCTCACTCTCCTCGATGTCGGTTTCTTCTTCATCCAGCGTCCGTGCTCCGGCTCTGGCATTCTCCTTGTCTTCCTCTGTAAACAAGGCGTCTTTCTTGGTCTCCAGCTTTGTCGCTTTCCCCTCTTTCTCTTGCTTCTTCTCTGCCTTTGCCTCTTTCGTCTTCTCCTTCTCCAGCTCCTTCTCTTCTTCCTCCTGTTCTTCTTCCGTCTCTTCCTCGTTTTCTTCCTCTGTCTCTTCTTCTGTTTCTTCCTCCGTTTCTTCTTCCTGATCTTCCTCTGCAGAGTTCTGCACAGTGTTTTCCGTAGGGGTTCCCGCAGGTGTTTCTGCAGACTGCACCGCAGGCTTCTCTGTAGGCTTCTCTGTAGGCTTCTCTATAGGCTTTTCCGCAGGCTTCTCCGCAAGCTTCTCCGCAAGCTTCTCCGCAGGTTTCTCCGCAGGCTTGACCACGGGCTTCTCGACAGGCTTCACTGCAGACTTTTCCGCAGGTTTTACCGCGGGCTTCTTTTCGGACTGCTCAACAGGCTCCTCGTCGTGCTTCTTTGTCGTCACCACGGTGCTCGTTGACGTTCCTGGCATCAGGCTCCAGTTGATCTCGCCTTCCGACCCGTATCGCTTCAGCAGCCACTCGTTTGCTAACCGGAAGTGTTTGCACTCAAAGAACCCCCTGTGTGCGCTCAGCGGACTCGGATGCACGCTGTGCAGCACCAGGTGTCGCTTCTGGTCGATCTTGGCCACGCGCTTGGCTGCTAGCGAGCCCCATGCCAAGAACACAACGCCACGCGAGCGCCGCTGCGCCACCACTTCCAGCACGCGTTGTGTGAAGCGTTCCCAGCCATGGTTGGCATGGGAGCCAGCATCGTGTGCACGTACCGTCAACACTGTATTGAGCATGAGCACTCCGCGCTCCGCCCAAGGTGTCAACAGACCGGCCTTCTCCGGTGGCGGGGGCACAAAGGTGCCCGGATAGTCGTTCTTGAGGGCGACATACATGTTGCGAAGCGACGGTGGCGGTGCAACGGGAGGCTTGACTGAAAAGGCAAGGCCATGGGCCTGGCCATCGTTGTGATATGGATCCTGGCCGACGATGACGACCTTGACCGACTGGAGAGTGCTGTAGCGAGACCTGGAAGGCGAGGAAATGAGGTACTATGTCAGCAACAGCTAGTAGGGCAAGCCGGCTCCGAAATCGTGCTCACCAGGAGTAAAGGTCTCCGGGAGGCGGAAAGATCTTCTTGCCAGCATTGTGCTCGCGCTGCAAAAAGCGTTTGAGTTCGAGGAAGGACGGTGTGGTTAGGTCATCTTTCAGAGCCGCCAGCCAGCTTTCGCCAAGCGTGGCGATCTCGAGCTTGAGCAAGTCTTTCTGTTCTGGCGTCAACTTGGCCACCCATCTGGCCTTGTCGAACTTGGACTCAGAAAACACGGCTGAGGGTGTCGATGATGCCATAGGAGCTGCACTCTTGGCACCACTGGTGCTCTTCGGGGCTGCTATCGAGCCACCGAAAAAGGACGTGAGCGAGCTCTGCTGCTTCGGCTTCTTTGCATCAGTTTCGGCGGATGGCTCGGCGGCCGCCTTGCGTTTAAGGTTGGACATGGGGAGAGGATGCTCGAGGTGGTGAAGTGCAATGCTACAGGTCGTGATAGGCGGCCAATTGGACCTGAGCGTGTGATGAGTCCGATAGAACGGCAATTAAGGTGATCGTGATGCGGACGATTGAATGCCAGCTCGGGCAAAATATCGGGTTACAAGAAATGAGAAATTTTGTAACAATGATTGCGTGAGATTTCGGTATTTCTGTAAACAGAGTGGATTTGTCGACCACGGTGTAAAAAGGAGTACGGAGTAGATTTGTTTACGAAATGCAGCTGGCTGTCCATGCAGTGCTCCAATTGTCAGACAGTCGTCCAGGGTCAATGGCGGCTCCGACAGGGAGTGCGGCAGCTACTACTTTTTAGTCGGTTTCGCGCGTCTCTTGCAGGTCGTGAATTTTCGCGTTTAACTAGGTCGCGTCTGGATTACGTCGTCGGTGGCGGATTAATTAGCTCTTAGTAGCGTCCAGTTAGCGCGTGGAGAAGACGTTCAGCTATCGCCGTCCACTGCCATTGCTACATATTCTAAGGGATTCCTATTCTTTAACAGTCGGATCAGCAGTCAACGGCCAGGCTATTGTTTTTGCGAACATCTATTTCTTTCTTCTTTCTATTTACTAGTTTTAGATACCGTACGCACTCTAGGGGAACTTCGCTTTTGAAAAAAAAAAGATATATTATAAAAAGTACCGCCATGTAGAGTTTTGCCCTATTGTACGTCGTAGATCGCCTGTCCGTACGTCATAAACCGCCCAACTCCATAAATGTGATATCCTACATCAAAGGCTGCACAGGGCAAGGACCCTACTTAGGACCCATCCTTGTGAATGTTGCCCCCGAATTCCCGCTCTAGCGATCGTTCATTTATGCCCCGGAACATTTTCTTTCCAACTTCGTAGCTGCTGATCATGATGGCGCATGCGGGTGCCACCTTTAGGGTTCGGGGGATCCAGCCCTTGAAGAGTCCGGGTATACCCTCTGTCCGGTAGATGTGCCACAGCAGGCGACCCATGTTCTGCCCCTCCGGCACGGGCACCGTCGCTGCCGACACTGCCTTCGGGTCAATGCCGGCCATCTGAACATCCCGAAACACTTGTGTGCGTGTCTTGCCGACGTCGAATGGCATCGTCGCGATCGACGCAACCGCTCCGGACAGTGCACCTGCGGTAAAGCTGTCAAGGAAGGTGTCGCTGTGGTTCTCGCGGCTCTGCGACGGCCGACGTTGCCTTTGCACCCCCCGCCGCTGCCCGTCCAGGTCCAGGACTCGTTCCCGGCCGCGACGTCGCTCTCTCGCCTCCGTTATCTGTCCACGTACTGTCTCGTACCCCCACCAGTACATGCCAGAGAAGGGCACGTCACGCCACAGCGTCAGCGTTAGTCCCCGCCAGAGCGACCAGTATCCGTGTGTCTGCACCATAGACCGAAAATCCCGGAAGGTGTCCTGCAGAATTCCAGTAGTAGATGCGCCTTCCGATGCTTGTAATCTCGTCCGAAATAGTTCGATAGGGCCAACAGCCGTCGCAGCCATGATACGTGCCGAAGAGCCAGCGACCAGCGGAGCATACTGCTCTGACGAGATGTGCGAGACAGGGCTGTTTGGGTTGAAACGTAGCCACTCGTAACCTGTAAAGTAAATGATGTTGGCCGGGACCGACATGACCAGCGTCGGGGAGAGCCCGCGCCAAAGCGTAGATAATCCTTCGTTCCGGGCAATCTTTCGAAGTCCATCCATGGTGGAGTTGAATGTCTTCTGCTGGTGCTGTTCAACTGCGCAGTCCTTCGACATTGCGGCAGCAGCGGCGGCGGCAGCAGCAGCGGCGGCGGATTCGGCTTTTCCGGCACCAGCAAGACACATCTCAGTATTGGCATTCATGTAGAAAACTTCACGGCAGCAGGCCGTGACGCCAATATCGGAAGCTCGGAACGCATTAGACGAACTCATTATCTTTCGGAAATTGGCGGGTAGCTTCTCAAAGTCGATAACCGGCTGGGATACTCTCTGAGATTGCCATCGTATCCGGACAACATCGAGGGGCGTCACTGAGAGAAAGTAGTGACGTTAGAAAATGAGCGCCATAGAAAAGTGCCTCTCCATAGATGGTGCGCCTGAATTGGAGGGAACATACCCAGTAGACCAGTAGCGAGACTCCCGGCTGTCGCAGACAACATCCTCTGAAAGACTGTAATTTCAGGAGAAATCCTGTTGTCTGGGCCATCGTCTTCTATGCTTGGAGGTGTGTATGGCAGTGTCTCTGCGCCCTCATGATGTAATCTATAATGATCGTGTCTGTCGTTCGTCGAAGCAAACGACGTTGCCATCGCACCCAGATATCAAAAGCAGAACTGCTTTTGAGGGACCTTGAGATAGTCTCAGTGTTGATCGTCCTTCAGACAAGCAGCCAGTGTTTGTCTGTTCCTCACAACAAGAGAATTGGCATTGGTTCGTTTAAGGGACCGTCGATGAGGTGGATGACTGCGGAGTTTAATTCATGTCTGCGGCTATCTGGGGCGAAATGATGGATTTTTTTTTCGGCAGGCAGCCTTCTGTCTAGGCCGAATGACGTTGGTCCCGCAGCTATGTAGCCACTTACATCAGATAAGATAGACCGGTTTTCGGAGTTCTATGCAGCTACTTCTTGCTTCGGGTGTCACGTGTGCCTGGAAGCTACGAAGCTTTTTTGCTGCACGTTTAAAACCCAAGACGGCAGAAAGCACGACAACCACGGCTTATCGGTGGACGGCAGCGACCATTTCTCCAGCAGAAAAGCGCTACTGGACATGCAGTGCATAGCTTTACGCATCTAGTTGTTTTTTACTTGAGGAACAGCGATCGCGATAGAGATAACGGCGCGACGATTTTCCTCCCGAACGACGAATTTGACGCGACTTATTGTACCTACATCCCGACTTGCGATACGGGCAGAATGTCTTCGGCGGCAGAAAGGCTCGCCGCCTTAAAGGCGCGGGTTGCAGCAGCTGTTGCAGGAAATGGAGCCAGCAACAGCGGCGGCAGTGGTGGTAGCAGCAGCAGCTTTGGCAACAACAGCGGCATCGAAAGAACCAGCGGAATGCCACCAAGTGGAGGCTTAAATGTACCATTGCATCCCGCGCTCGAAGACCTGGGATCGAGAACGTTTACGAGCAAGACGACCGGCAAGGGGAAGGCATCCTTCCAGCGGGGCGGGCGGCGAGGAGCAGCAGTCACCGTCAACCCATATCTCGACAACACCCCTCCTGCTCCAGGCCTAGCAGCAGGGCCTGTGGCGAAGCCGAGGGAGCCACGACAGCTCCAGTTCAACCAAAAGGGTAAATACATTCAGCAGGGCAATGCACTCCGGCGGCAGGCGGCCCTCGAGGCCATGAAGAAGCGAATTGCCGAGCAGGCACGCAAAGCCGGAATGGACGAGATACCGAGCGACAAGAACTTTGTCGTCGAGGAGCCGCCAGACATGGAGTGGGTCGACCAGGCATATTTTGCAGAAGGCAAGACGTACGATGACATAGGCACGGAAAGCTGTCTGGTGGTGGAGGGAGAGGACACTGTCGTCACCGACCTGATCCAACATCCGATCCCGATCGAGCCACCGCAGGAAAAGCTGGTGCCGGCACCAAAACCGATGTTTCTCACGAAGCGGGAGCAGAAGAAGGAGCGGCGACAGCGGCGCATGGCCGAGCTGAAGGAGAAGCAGGCCAAGATCCGGCTGGGTCTGATGCCAGCACCGCCGCCCAAGGTGAAGCGGTCGAACCTGATGCGCGTGCTAGGCGAGGAGGCCGTGCAGGACCCCACGGCCGTGGAGGCACGAGTCAACCGGGAGATTGCCGAGCGGTTCCAGACGCACATGAGCACCAACGAGGAGCGCAAGCTCACGAAGGAGCAGCGACATGAGAAGCTGGCGACGAACCAGGATAAGGACGCGGCCAAGGGCATCCACATGCTCATCTTCAAGATCCCATCACTGGTGAACGGACAGCACCGGTTCAAGATCTGGAAGAATGCCGAACAGCTGGCGCTCACAGGAGTGTGCATCATGCACCCCAAGACGAGCCTGGTGGTGGTCGAGGGCGGCGAGCACAGCATCAATAAGTACCGCAAGCTGATGATGAACCGCATCGACTGGACGCAGAACGTGCCGTCACACATGCCGGCCAAGGCAACTGCAGAGGGTGGCGTGCCTGCTGAGAAGGGACCAGCTCGCGAGTGGCTGGCAAGCGAAAGCGAAAGCTTGCCGAACAACCAGATCCAGCTGCTCTTTGATGGCGAGGTCAAGATCCGGGCGTTCCGCAAGTGGCTCAGCAGGGTGTGCGACACAGATCGGGAAGCCTTTGACTTCCTGGCTCGGTCGAAGCTGGAGAGCTTTTGGGCACAGGCAAGAAGCGGCGCATGAAGCAGATCCCGTAAGAGGGCATATAAGTTCACGAGAGTGTTTGCAGGAGGTGGCTTCTCTAGCATGGCGTCACGGAAGGCTGTAATAATGCAAATAAAAGGGCAATGGTTTAAAGGAAAGAGAATCGAGGCTGAAGCACAAAGATGCGTTAAATTGCAAAGTATCACCCGAGATTTGGCCTGCATTCTTCTCAGCCGTAGCATTGCGACAGCTTATTTTGGCTATTACCCGCTAGTAGGAGATAAGCAACTAAAGGGTCCCCTTCCGGTCTACATGTCGCTTTTTCCGCCTATTTGAACAACCATTTCATATCTATGCAGTGACTGAAGTAGCAAACAGGTTGACACGTTTGGTCAAAACATAAGGGAACACTATTGTGCATCTACAGTTACAAGGGAATACCTCTTATTGCATCTCATTCCATCCAATTTGTTCTGCAAATTTTCGCTGGCAACTTGGCTGCATTTGTCATCCGCTTCGCCGTCATGTCCCAACAGCCAGGAGAAGGTGCCGATACTCAAATCAGCTCGGAGCTCGAATCCTTCCGACAGCAATGGCGTGCCGAGGTGAAGGCCAAAACGACAGCTCCGGCGAGGGCCGGCAAAAGCGGTCTCGGCAATGCCGGCTCCAGCTCCAGACCGCAAACCTATGCTGAGTCATCCGTGCAACACCGCTCACCACCGCTGCCGGCCGCAGGTACAGGCGTGCCGTCTGCGCCTCTGACATTGCTTTCTTCCGGAAAGAAGCCAGTGACACGTGATGAAGATGAGAGCTACATCCAACCGTTGTCTTTTGATGAGCCATCAGTCTCGGCCAAGGGAGGAGACAGCGAAGATGCCCATCATGGTTCTCAGGGAGAGCCACAAGAGCCGGTCTCGGCCCTTGAGCATTACGAGAAGGCGGTTGAGAAGGAAGAGCTAGGCAGTCTGGGAGACAGCTTGCGGCTGTACCGCAAAGCATTCCGGGTAAAGAAACGGAGATTCCCGGTATGTACGGTGTGCAGTCTGTGTTCTGACCCGCTCCTTCTAGATGGACAGCGCCGTGGACAAGAAGTACAAGAACAAGCACTTTCCGGCACCTGCCCCGACAGCAAGTACCGGCAAGACAGCAGCAACGTCCGAGGGTGCAGAAAAGCATGAACACGCTGCTAGCGGCAGCGGCACGGCAGCGGCCAAGCCAGACGCGAAGCCGCTTACAATGAACGAGTTGATAGCCTCATTTGCGGGCCTGGCCATAGAGGCGGCGCCGCCCCCGATCGAGGGCATGCCGGAGCTGCCGTGTCCCCTGGCGAGTCTGCCGGGCGAGATCCTGGTACAAATTCTGGGCGACGTGGCGGCGCTGGACGTGGACGACTTTGTGCGGCTGGCGCGCGTGTGCAAGAAGCTGGCGTACGTAGTGGCCAAAGAGGACCAGATCTGGCGGCGCGTGTGCGTCGAGTCTGCGTGCGGCTTTGGCGGCATGCGGCGCACATGGCAGACGACGATCGAGTGGAAGCCGCTGCGAGTCGACCTGCTGGGCGAGGGGGGCGACCTGGGCGGGCTTGAGGACGGTGTCGAGGCAGTAGAGACAAAGGGGTGGGTGGAGGACGAAGAGGAGGTGCGGCGGCGGCGTGAGGCCGAGCAGGCGGCAGCTGAGGCGACGACGTTGGCGCTGCGCACACGCTCCATCTACACGTCGTGGCAACACATGTTCCGGGCGCGGCCACGGGTGCGGTTCAACGGTTGCTACATCTGCACGGTCAACTACATCCGGCCAGGTCAGGCGTCGGCCAATCTGGTGACATGGAACAGCCCGGTGCACATTGTGACGTACTTCCGGTACCTGCGGTTTTTCCGCGACGGCACGGTGATCGGGCTGCTGACGACGTCGGAGCCGGCTGACGTGGTGCACCATCTGACGCGTGACCAGACGCTGCAGCACCGGGACGGGGCGATGAAGTACGCGATGCGCGGGCGATGGCGCATGTCCGGCATCGGGGCAGCCCAGGACAGCCAGGACAGCCCAGACAGCCCGGAGGCGTTCTCGTCTCTGGCTGCGGCTACGGCGGCCGAGAACAAGATCGTGGTCGAGACCGAGGGCGTGGGCAAGTACTACAACCGGATGGAATTCACGATGCAGACGGCCGGCAAGGGCACGCGCAACAACAAACTCAACTGGCGGGGCTTCTACAGCTACAACCGCCTGACGGACGACTGGGGCGAGTTCGGGCTGAAGAACGACAAGCCCTTCTTCTTCAGCCGTGTGCGGAGCTATGGGCTGGGGGAGTGATGGAAATGGAGAAGAGCTGGCTGAGCATGGCTGCATTTAGACTGGAACGGATAGTTACAGAATAGAAAGCCAACAGATGAGACCAGAACAAGTAACGCGGTTGAGATTTGAAGTTTGAGTACGGAGTACGGAGAACGACGTGCTCTGAAGGCCTCTTGCTTACTAATGTAGGCTGACTTGATGGGAATGGGGCATCTAGGACGAGTAAGTACAAAAACCTGTTGCAAGTAGTGTGTGGTCAGTGAGGCTGAGCGCTGCTTGGCAATTTGTTCTCGTAACAGCAGCTTCGCAGCCGATTCTCCACTAAATTCAGGGGAAACTTACAGGTATCTCGGAGCGCCGATAGCGTTAGTGGCTGGCGGCTGCCGAGTGGAGAAAGGGAGGGGTGGCTTTCTACTCCGTATACTCTGTAGCATCGTGTCTTTCGTATCCAATTGCTGGCTAAAAAATATCACCGTGTCGTCCTGACTCCACGTGACGTCCATTACCTCCTCGACGTCTGCCAACATGTCCTGAAGCCGCGTGGCCTACCCTCCTTACATCTATACTTTGTCCTTTTTGTTGCAATCTGTCCGTTCTTTCGCCGTCGTTGATCCACCGCATTCGATTCGACGCCATGGGTTTTCTTCGTGTTCTGCGCAGCGTCTACGACGTCGACACGCTCGACACCCGCTTCACGACCCCGTCCACGGTCCCCTACCGGGCTGCCGTCGCAGACCGCTACGACAATGGCAACGACTCGTCCGTGGCGGCTGACGACAGCAAGATCTCGTCGGTCAGGGCCGAGATCAGCAAGCGGGCAGAACCGTCCAAGTGGCGGTCACCCGAGTACTTGCTCTACATCATCCTCATCTCCATCGCGATGCCATTCATGTTCTGGATTCCATACAGCGTATCAAGGCGTACGTCCAGTGGCACCGGCCCTTCCACCGCTCTCATCCTTCGCTGGTAGCCCCGCTGACCGCAGAAGCATCCGATCCTCGCTACTCCAAGTACGAGTCGAAGCTCGCACCCGGATGGATTCCTGGCCGAAAAATTGTATGCTTGCCGTGCCTTGTTTCCGGACTCTGCTTCTTCTTCTCATCTCGCTCGCTGCTCGCTGACCATTGCTTCTCCAGGACATCTCCGACTCGCAGTACCACACTTTCCGCACGAACCTTCCCTTCATGGCCATCCTCCTCGTCTTCCATCCCCTCCTGCGAAGAGGCTGGAATGCAGTCAATCCGAATCGGCAAAAGGCGACGTCACCGTCGGCACGTTCCCCCATGCCGGCCACCGAGCAGGCGGATGCGCGCCTGCAGCAGCGCCTGTCCTTTGACCACGCCTTTGCTTATGTCTTCCTTGTCGCCCTGCACGGCATCTCCGCCGCCAAGGTGCTGCTGATCCTCTACATCAACTACAACATTGCCACGGCACTGCCGCGGCGCTACGTGCCGGCGGTCACCTGGCTCTTCAACATCAGCACGCTCTTTGCCAACGAGCTCGCCAGCGGCTACAGGCTGGCCAACGTGGCCTCCCTGCTGACGACCGGTTCGTGGCAGACGGCGATGTGGCAGGGCGATGGTGCCGTCGACGGCTCGCTGGTCCAATGGGGACACTGGCTGGACAGCTTCGGCGGTGTCATGTCGCGCTGGGAGGTGCTGTTCAACCTGACGGTGCTGCGGCTGATCAGCTTCAACATGGACCACTACTGGAGCCGGGCCAGCCGTGGTTCCAGCACGCTAGAGGTGAGAAACACTCCGGCAAGCTCACGCTCTCTATTCGACACTGACGCTCCAAAGAAGAAGCAGCTCGATCCCGCGAACCTGTCGGAGCGCGACCGCGTGTCCATCTCGGCACAGCCCCAGGACTTCTCGTTCCGCAACTACCTCGCGTACATCGTGTATGCGCCACTATACCTGACCGGACCCATCATCACGTTCAACGACTTCATCAGCCAGGCACGCTACCGGTCCGCCACCATCGAGACCCGGCGCACGCTGCAGTACGCGGTGCGGTTCCTGTTCTGCCTGCTGGCCATGGAGCTGGTGCTGCACTACGACTATGTCGGGGCCATCTCGCAGGCCGCGCCGCTCTGGTCGTCCTACACGCCGGCTCAGCTGTCGCTGCTGTCGTACTTTAACCTGCACGTGATCTGGCTGAAGTTGTTGCTGCCCTGGCGGCTCTTCCGCCTGTGGGCGCTGCTGGACGGCGTCGACGCGCCCGAGAACATGCTGCGCTGCGTCAGCAACAACTACAGCACGCTCTCCTTCTGGCGCGCCTGGCACCGGTCCTTCAACCGCTGGCTGGTCCGCTACATCTGGATCCCGCTGGGCGGCTCCAACTTCCGGTCCTGGCGCGGCGTCGTCCGCTCGCTGCTGACGTACGTGCTCGTCTTCACCTTTGTCGCGCTCTGGCACGATATCCAGCTGCGCCTCCTCATCTGGGGCTGGCTGGTCGTCCTCTTCTTCGTGCCCGAGGTCGCCGCCACCTACCTCTTCCCCCGCCGCCGCTGGGAAGCCCATCTGACCGCCTACCGCATGCTCTGCTGTGCCGGCGCCGTCATCAACGTCCTCATGATGATGAGTGCCAACCTCGTCGGCTTTGCCGTCGGCTGGGACGGCCTCCAGAACATCATCTACGGCATCCTGCACGACTGGCCCGGCGTGCTCTTCTTCGTCGTCGCTTGCAGCGTCCTCTTCTTTGGCGTGCAGGTCATGTTTGAGATCCGCCAGACTGAGCTTCGGAGGGGAATCTTGCTGAAGTGCTGAGCCCGAGCAGGGAGCAGCGGCTTGGCTGTGGAGACGTTGGCCGTGTAGGATAAAACTCCGTATATTGGGACTCGTACTTGCAAGAGTATAGCTGGTACGAAAAGTGGGGCGCTTGGCTTATAAGCGACGACACATTACGAGCATTGGCCGAACTTTATATAATTCAACTTGGCCTTTTCAATAGCCTCGCCTTTTCCAGTCCCCTTCCACGATGGATATTCCAGAAACAAATTTGACTAATTCTATTAGTGGATCTCTCCCTGTACCAAGACGGAAGTAAGCGCCCTCAAGCTTGGTCAGTTATACGATATAAAATAGAGACAGCGAACTCGAAGCCATCAATACCGGCATTCTGAAGCCGCCCCCCAAAGAAGTCAAGAGAAATTGCCCCGCTCCGATCAGCGAGCTGCAATCTTGGCAGATGGCGCAGAGTTCACCAGCTCGATGTCAACGCTGCGAACGCGGTCACTGGCGTCAGCGTGAGCAAACTTGCCGTCAAAGCCGAGCTTGCATTCGATCAACCATATGCGCATAATGATCAAGCCTTGAACGAGGATGAAGATGAGAACGCAGGCAATAGCGATGTGTGACATGAATACGATAACGATACCACGGTTTCCGACCTGCGCCGGGTCGAGGAAGCTGTAGACGTAGATGCCCGTGGTGATGCGAGCTATGTATGCAAGTCCTAGATACAGGACCAGGACTGCGAGCAGCCAGAGAACGTGTGCCCAGGCGTGCGGTGCTGTGCGCGTCATGACGATCTCGAAGAGGGCAAAGGCCGAGTTGAGGCCATGCCGAGACAAGCTGTTCCAAGCCACAAATTTCAGAGGGAACCATTGTGCCGGGGAGGCCCAGACCCAATAGAGAGCTGTGATAAGGAGGGGATAGACGGTTATTGTAGCGCAAAGGAAGGCCCAATGCAGGATTTGGAGAGATCGCGGCAAGCGGTCGGGCAGAGCAGTGCCGGTGCGAGCGTAAATAAAAGTGTCGACGGACGAAACCAGAAAGTAATAGGCGATGCCCCAGTAAGAGAGAAAGCTAAAATGGGAAAGCTCGAGGAGAGCGGCTGAGCAGCCACCGAGCTCGTCGTGGCCACAAAGCCAGCCAATAACGGAATACAGGACGAAGAAGGCGTAGATTGAAAACAAGGCTCGTATAGCGCAGAGAGCATACGGTGGGAGGCACCACGAGGTCTCAAAGCGGTACGTGTTGTCGAATCCGTCCATTGCTGTGTCGGATGGAGATTATGGCTGGAGGACAGCTTGTATGAACAGTCGTTAGAGTCGAAGAAATAAGCAGATGGACCAGCCTGGACGGACTGAATGGGAGCCATAAAGTGTGTGTCAAAAACAGCAAGAGCAATTCAATTGTGAGACAAGAAGTGGTATGAATTACTAGCATGAGGGGCAGCATGAAAATCAATATGACCAGAAGGGAGGACAGACTCTTAGGGGGCGACGTACACGTTGCGTAATGCTTCCTAACACTGAATCAGTAATATGTGTTCGTCTGTTGGCAGATTATGAGTAAGCCACGGTCTGGCCCATGAGAGCTGTTGTGATGTGCAAGGGAAAACAGAAACCGGGAAATGGTTCACAATATCCGCGAAGCACATTGTCTCTGTATTGTGAAGATGTAAGTGCAGTGAATTCCTTCCTATTTGGGCGAAACAGGCCCGCCCCATACGAGCATTGTTCAGCACTAGAAGCCGCATCATACTTGCTTTTTTCGTAGGATAGTTGAAATAGCTCCATTGCATGCATACTCCTTTCTCCTTACTCACACACATATCCTTTTGCACCTGGCATGCTGTCAACCTGGTTTCTGTCACCTAAGGCATGCACGCCAACTATGTATGTAAGAACGAGCCCACAACTCAAGCCGCACCGAATGAGATCTTACAGTCGGAAACTAAAAACTAGCGGCCAAACCTTGTTTTGCTCCTATGGCTTCATCTAGCCTCGGCTTCTTGTGCGGCTCGACCATACCTGACGTGCCCAAAGTAGCCTGGCATTGTTCAACCAGCCGATCTCCTCAGCTCTCTATATCCGAAGCAATTCAGGCGACGGACTTAGGGCACTTCGTTTTTTAATCTATATAATTCTTGTAGCGACTGCTCAGCTGCCATTGGCTAGATTCCACGTGTCCGACCAGGCTCTGATCGACGAAACAACGGCGCTGAACTTGTGTTAGAAGGGCCGGATGGTGGAGATCAGTCTCCCTTTCGGTATGTCCTCCACACTGGACCCCTGCAGGTCAGGAACAGAATGCGGCTTTCGTATACGTGAGAAGCTCTGGCAGGCGTTGGAGGCGAAACACGGGGCCGTTTTCGTGCAGACCTCTCTCCACGAATCGTCTACATCGTGTTTGGGGTGTGCCGCGATGATCACCGGGTGGCCAGTTCCCGCCTGGGCCATGGCTTCTTGGGGCAGGTGAGAGTCTGCTCAGCTGTTCTTGCACGCAGGGCGTCAAATGCGATACGAGGATAGCGCACGGGGCGCGAGGGACAATCCAAAACGCATCCATATCTTATCTGCGCTCGTAGATCGCCGACCTGGCCCCCGAAACACGTCGGCGCGAGAGGCTAAGATACAACAAAACAGACGCGAGGACGGGCAAAAGTTTGGTGCCGAGAATAAGAGCGGCACCAACAACTGTCTGCCGTCAACGATATTGGGCGAGGTTGCGTGTCATTGTCGCACAGTTCCTGCAGAAAGTGACCGGCCAACGACACGGAGCGGCTTACTTTCACCCTGGAGGCTGCATGCCGCCTCTGCTTCAAGGGTTGCATCCGGACGTAAGACACTCGTACGGAGTACATAGTACCGCGCCATGCTGGCACTGCGATGGTCGATATAAACACGTGCAGACTAGGCGCTGCAAGAGAAATGCGATTTTGAGAGTGCAGAAGCCTTTGCATTGGACAACATATTGCTCTTGTTTGCTGGGACGGCCATTGGGTGTAAAAATAGCCACCAATATTCTGTACTCCGTAGTGTATGGATTATTGGCAGTAAAGAGCATTAGCGATTAGGGCGGAAAAGGGCCAACAGAGCTCGCGTAGTCGCATGGCCTAATCTAGCATTGGCAGACCACAATGTAATTAGGCCGTAGACCACAAGTAAGATGGAATCCGCGCACACATGCGCAGTCCTCTGTCAACCGCATTTCCGTCCCGTGCGGGATGAGACCGTACCAATGGAATAGATAAGAGATGCATCTCTCCTTTTCGAGACTCGTCTTCGTACGGAGTACAGGTATCTTACGAGTACGAGGGTTTATCTCCTACTTCTTACCAGTGTAACCTCCTTGTGGGTCCGCTGTCCCTGCTCATCTTTTCCCTACCACCCCACCTAACCCGAAATGCACGGCGCCAAAGATGTGCGCAGAAGGGGGGGGGGGGGGGTTGGATTACGAACACATACTACGAGTACAGAGTGTTTCGTACTCGTAAAGCTCGTAGTGCGGCCTTCTTGCACGGGATGCCGGGGAATGAAGGGAGGGCGGACGCGCATCTTCTGTTGCGATATCAGGGGCAGGCTGTGCCGTTCCGAGCAGCTCTCTGTTTTGGTTTCTATCTCTTCTGGCTTCTGTCTGCTTGGTTTTTGTCTGTTTTGGCTTTGGCCTGCTTTGATTCGAACAGGGAGACTCGATGGATCGGTATTGCGATTTGCGGTTTGCGGATTCCGCATTAATCATCTGGAAAAGCCTCGGGCAATCTGGGGCTCGGTTGCCTTTGCAGTCCAGACCATTTACGCGGTGCGATCGTTTCTGTCTCAGTGCTATGGGGCTGTTATTCTGCAGAAGGACCTTTCCGCAGCCCCCTCCCCCTCTCCCCCCGGCCAGCCCCCCCCGGCTCCAATAGAATCTGTGTGCCCTGTGGGAGAGCTCCATAATACCCATGTATCCAAGCGTGCCAGCATACTCCGTACTATGTAATATTCACTCAGCTGTACGCCTCGCCTGCAGCTCGCTGATGTCTGTCGGTCCGGCGCTGTGTCGTGCCTGCCGCGCCCAGCTGTCTTACGCATGCCATAGTACTTACTCCCTATGGAGCACGTCGTAAGACGCACTTCTTCGCCGGGCTGTTCTGCTAATTAGGACAGGCTGCCAATTGGATACCGGTCTTTCCTGCCCGTTGCACTCGTTGCATTCGTTGCACTCTTGCACTCCCCTTTTAAACAAGGCGCCCCATCCGTACTCTACGCTAACGATTTTATCTTCTTCCCTCCTTTCCACACCTCTTTTCCCTCTCCTTTTCTTTTATTTCCTCGCCCCTCCTCGTCAAATAATATCAACCTCTCGCCAGCGCGCAGACGTGCCCCCGTCCCCAAGTCCTGGTCCTGTCGTCGCCACCCGCTATCTGCCGCTACTCGCCAGCGTCTCTTTCTTTTTGGTCCGCCCTCAGATCGTGCATCCTTCCAGCATCGAGCGCCTTGTGAAACTGTCGCCTACGAAAAATCATATAACAGTCGCGGACGGTATCACCATCGTTCTACCCCGGCCCCGTGTCACGCCCTTGCCTCCCAGAGTCGTCTGATACCGCTGCTTCACCCTCCGAGAGTTACACCGCTGCTGTGACCCTTGGCATATACGTCAACCTGACGGCTCTCGCTTTCCGTCATGTCGGGTGTATCTCGTCTCTGAGAGGAGGACACTCGAATTCTGGCCTCAGCCATCAGAGCGCTGGTTCCTACCTGAATCTGTCTGCTGCGTGAGGCGCCTCCACGGCTGCTTCTTGGGCCTTTCGCAGAGTCCGGCAGCCAAAGCCCCCAACGACGCGACAGTGGCAATACCGGGTCTCTGGACGAGGACCGGCCTGATCAACGATCTTGCCTGCATGTCTAATACGCAACCAGCAGCCATGAGGTCCACGGCAACCGAGGCGGCTGCGTCTCTGCAGCGGAATAGCGAACTGGCCATCCGTCTGTCATCAGCCCAGTCGCACGCAGCCACCCGACAAGGCGGAACGCCTCAGAACCAAATGTCGGCCGATATCACCGCACGCGCAGTACCAAGAAAGACTTCGATCCCGCGACATCCTATCCCTTCTATGCAGGAGGCATTCGCCGAGTCGCTGGCGGAGGTGACGTCGGGAACGCTCTCGCTCAAACCCAAGCTCGCTGTCGACAGCGCTCAAGCTCGCCGCGCCCGGCTAATTGACCAGGACAAGTCAGAGGGGCCACCCGCCGCGCTGTGGCGGTATCGCCCCGGCCAGAACTGCCACGAGCTGCGCAAGCTGATTGCCCAGATTGCCTTTGGTGTCTATCTTCTTCTCAAGGGCATGGCCAACAACAATGCGCAGGTGGTTGCCATCTTGCAGGGCCATATCGATGAGGTCGATGAGTACCTGAGAACGGCCATGGACGATCTTACGCTCGCCAATCAGGACCTCGCTACCCGGCTAGAGCATCTCAGGCTTCCACTGAGTGATCTGCCTGCCTTTGAGGATATGCTCGAGGACCGGGCCTTCCGCCTCCGCATCGTCGAAGGCAATGTCCGGATTGAGCATATTTTGTCGCGAACCGGCACCGCCCTGCTGCAGGCGACAGAGGACATCAATGAGGGCCTTCGTTCGACAAAGGATTTCAATGCCTATCTTTCTTCTGAATCTCAAGGCCCCTGGCACGCTGATGCCGATGTTGCCGACATCTATGAAGCGATGCGCGGCAATGCCGAAGGCTGGCTGAATGCCTTTACCGATATGGAAGAAAAGAGCCACACGCTCGGAATCCTCATCGCCAAGCTGGCTGAAATGGTCACTAAAATGGACAATTGTGCCGGTGAAGTGAGCCGTCGAACAAGAGTAAGAACATGCGCTTATCTTTCAGTGTGAATTTATTGTGTGTCAGGCTGACCCTGTCGCCCTAGTTCACCATACAGCCGTACACACTGCCGGAAGACGACGTTGGGCAAACATATCACATTTCACAGATATCAGAAGGCTCGCAGGAGTCCTCAAATGACTCGTCTCACGAAACGACTCCTCCAGACTCTCCAGGTGCCCAGGCCCATGTCCCACAGGAGCCTCCCCGTCTCTCGCTGCGGCTTAGTGTCCTGGACAGTAGTAGCCTGACAGCAGATTTTCTCGATCTCGGTTCAAGAAACAGCCTCTTTGGCGGCGATGCTATGTTCTCGACCTGGACCCCAACCTCAGGCACGGAAGAGAGGAATAACGCTGCCATCCAAGCCGAAAAAGCGGACGACCAGCGACCCCATGAGCTCGCGATCATGTTAGACGCAGGCCCAGGCACGGAGTTTCATGATCGCCGGTCTAGCCCGGGTGGACGCGAAGAGAACGGTGGCGAGAGGATCGATACCGACGCCGCGGATGCATACGATTTGGACATAGATGATGACAACCTTTCATCTATTCCGCTTCGCATTGACATTGATTCCCCAAAGCCGGTCGTAAATAGAGCATTGAATCACCATATGAAACCTGAGAACAGTTTCTTTAACGACGAGGATGATGAGGACGATGAGGATGAAGAGGATGAAGAAGCTGCAGAAGAAGCAGCAGAAGAAGCGGAAGCTGAGGCGGAAGCAGACGAAAAAGCAGACGAAGCGCCACTGTACCTTCTTCAGCCACGGACCTATACTCCGCAACCGCCTGCCCCGTTGCCATCGCCGATGGTGCACGAACGCAATTCATACCTGGCGTCCTCAACTTCACCTTCGCCTTCGCCATCGCCTTCTCCTTCATCATCGCCATCGCCATCGCCAACGCCATCGCTACGACAGCAGCAGCAGCAGTACCACTACTACAGCCACCATCCGAGAGCCGACAAAGGCGCACCGCAACTCTCGGTTCGTCCTCCTCCAGAACAGCCAAAGTACCGAGCCCCTTCTCCGGCTGCACTGGGCCAGGCTACAGCAGTCCACCTGCGCCCAGGGACTGGCCGCAGCCACGATGGAGGAGACAGGCAGATCCCGCATAGACAGCTTTCGATGCGCTCACCGGTGCCCTCGGAATCTTCGTCTAGACGGACCGAGACGAGTGGTACTCCATCCAGAAAAAGAACGTCTCTTCGTGAGCGAATTTCGCTTCGCACAGCACCACCGGAGGCGATCCTTGTACCGGCACCAAATGCGCCGCTACTCCAACGACCGGTGTTTGCGTCGCCACGGACCTACCAGAACTACAGGACGTTCACTGGCCCAGACTCGGCCAACAGCACGGATCCTGAGCGAACCCTTGCTCCATATTACGCGGACGAAGTGGTGCACCCGAAAAGCAGTGCGGGTGCCGAATTCAATCCGCCCGTCTTTCCCGGCATTCTCCCGTCTCCACACTCGGATCAGCAATTCTTCCGCCCTGTTCAGGCAAGCCCACATTCGCCTCTGCAGCAACGGCCTCACACAGCCGGCCAAGTCCCGATGCGATCCCACCACCTCCGTAATGCACCGTCGTCGATGGGCATGAGCACGCTGAGCAGTGTCACGACGATGACGCAGGACTCAGAGGCCACCAGGCGAACGGTCAAGAAAAAGCGGAGTGCGTTTGGGTGGCTCAAAAAGGCCTTTACTCTGGACGACGATGAGCGTGCGGAATTTGACCAGCGCAAGAAGCAAGCTCAGCAGAACGCGTATTTCGAGTCACACTCCAAGGGCCCGAAATTCCTCGACGGCCGACGGGTCCGATAATTGTACCACCACACACAACATAATCTAATAACTTGGCTGTTTTGGTTTCTCATTTTGATAGGATACCCCACGGCTTCTAGCGTCCCGCATAAACTAGCCAGCAGCAGTTTCCTGAATGCATTTACGAAAGCATAGCGTTCCTTTGTCGTTCTCCATTATGTCCTAGCTGCTGAGAGTAATATTGGAAAGAACTGCGGGTGAAAAGAGGATCTCAACAAATACAATTGTTCTAATAGCGGTATTGATAACGGCGGCATATCAATGGCAACCTTGGGGAATACAACTGATACATTCCGACATGCGTGCAGAGTAACCTTGCGGTTCTTTTCTCTGTTATAATTTGTCGCGAAGCGCTATGAAGACAGCCTCGGCCTTTGCTCTCAGCTGGGCGTCTTCGTCCCAGATGGCGCCTTGTACGTAGAACTTGCGCGGTCCCTCCAAGCGCGTGAAGCGAGCGGTCACTAGGATGGTGGCCGACGTACGCACCGGGCGAACATAGGTAGTGTTGAGGAAGCCGGTGACGAAGCCATGGCGTACAGTTGCAGACGCAACCGCGGCCGCTTCTGCTGGTGAGTATTTCTCGTCGGTCTGCGAGGGGGTCTGGCTCTGCGAGTTTTCTTGCTGTTGCTGTTGCTGCAGTTTCTGCAGCCGTCTGAGGCGGCGCTGGTTGAGCGGCATGAGCAGGCCAAGCACCTCGTCGAGGATGGTGCCGACGAGGCCACCGTGCATCACGCCCACATGGCCGTTCATGCCGGGGCCGACGGTCATGAGGGCCTTGAGCTCGACGATGGGTGCATGCGACAGCGCGTCGGCCGGCTCCTCGTAGAACACGACGTACGCCGAGATTGTGTCGGGCGAGTTGAGCGTGTTGGTGAACGCGTTGTCGGCCGTCTCGGGGCTGCTGATGCGGAAGCCTTCGGGTGTGGAAGTTGCTGGCGACCACAGCGACGACGACGACGACGATGACGATGGCCGTTTACGCGTTGCCGGCACCACGATGCGTATCCGGGTCGAGCTGCCCGTCGCCCCGGCCGGTCCATTCTCGGCCGGCCGCAGATGGGCGCGACACCAAGGGATGGCCAGAAAATGGGCTACCGCACCGGTCGGATCATCGGACACGGTGACAGAAGTAGAAGACAAGGGACCGTCTCGTTCAGGAACGGTCTGGCCCTCAGGTCCGGCAGCGGACACGTCTGGCTCGCTCGAGAAGCTGCCCCAGCTGGCGGCCCCTGGTGGACGTGTCATGGCGATGTGTGACAGGAGAGGATGGGCCGCAGAGGTGCTGTAGGAACGGGAGACCAGAGGGGTGGCAGAGAGCTGTGAGGCGGCTGCTTTTAGACGGCGCGAGATTCGCAGAAACGACATGGCACGCAAAAGAAGAAGAAAACGGCGGGGGAAACGGTACTCCAAAAAGCTATATATGGCAGCCGATTGGGCGGGGAAACAACGGATTCGCAAGATCGACAACGAAGCTGGCAACCAGGCCGAGGTCCGTTTCGATTCACAGCTAGCGGCCCACTTTCCGTTGTAGCTGGGCCTGGGGAAGTCGAGTTCACGTGATATTGATACGTTTAGGCCATTTGATGCAACTTGTAATACCACATACAGAGTAGTGGAACGTACTCCGTACTCGTAACATATCTCTCCGAGTCCAAGAACCTCAACCAGAAAAGCCATCTCGGATTCGACACAAAAAATCCAAAAAAAACCCGGGACCCCGGGACCCGGGTATCTAGAGGCGGTTGTGTGTGCATCGTTGGCAAGCCAGAACACGGCAACGTCCGCACTCATATATGTATTCGGGGAGATAGTGGGAGCATGTTTCGCACCGGTGGGCACCTTCACGACGCATCCATGCCCCGTGAGCACACCCGTGGTTCCGCACCAGATTTTGTCGTTCCCTTTGAATCAGGCGGGCTCTGTCCTGTGGATATGGCATCCCAGCACCGGTACCTCTGTTGACGATAACCTCGGCTCTGGTGATCAATCTGTGCTCATCCCACTGTGGGCATTTACATGTTTTCCAGCGTTTGCCACACGTATAGCAAAACTGTGCACCACAAATACAGGCTGCACACCAATCTCAGAAACGATCAAATAGCCATGATGGGGAGACACTCACTCATGTGGAAACATCCTAGTTCCAGCTCGACAAGTCTGCGGCAAGAATAGCATCGCTGCCATCCCTTTTTAGCGGCAAGTTGGAGGACTTTCTGTACCGATGGGTCGTCCGGGCAGTCACCTTGGTGCGAGGCCCCTTTGCAGATGACGCACGTGCGAGTATGGCAGCGGGGGCAGCTCCCTATGCCATTCTTGATGAACTGGGCCGGTATGTAGGTAGAGCAGGTCTGCATGTGGCAGTACGTCCTCTTAGTGTCGTCTAACTCGACCTTTTTGGCAAGAAACTGCCCGACGAGGCTGGTCGGTAGAAACGGTCGGTTCGGTTCAAGTGGGATCGCCTGGCGGCAACAACGAGGTGGGTACAGCGACTCGTCCTTCATAGAGGCAGTAAAAAGGGTTGCCAAACAGGAACGACAATATTCGTGGGAGCATGGACAGCGCGCAATGTCATACAACCTAAATTCCTCCCGGCAACTGACACACGTGGCCATGCTCTTCGCTCCGGGGGCATGAGGTCGTCGACTGGAGGCCCATGAAGACGATTCCGGCTGATCGGCCACGCTGTCGTCGGGATCAAAGACATACAAGGCCCCCAACTTGCTGAGCAGTTCAACGTCAGCATTGGAATTGCCAGCCGAGCTGTGTGATGGGGTCTGTCTGTTCAGATTAAGATTCAAAGCCATTTGATGATCTCGAGCTGCCTGCTCTTCTTCTTGCTGTTGGCGGGAGATGAGCTCGCCATCGGCAACAACGGCTTGGGCAATGCTCATACACATGCGCCGATCCGTGAAAAAAGCTCCGAACCCTTCCAGCTCTGCTTTGTAGGCAGCCAGAGCGAGTTCGGAATCAAGCTGCTCTCCTTCACGCTGTTTTCCTTTGGAAGAGCTGATCAGGTTTTGAAGCCCTTGGAGCTGGAGCTCAATCATCAAAGATACCGATGCATCTTCGCCGCTAAGAGCTTCCATTATAAACTTCCATTCAGGTTGAACAGGTCGGAAAGCAGTGTAACTGATATATGGTGATAATGGGGTGAAAGGCAATGATGGGCTTTGTACTATGCGGTGTCGTGATTTCGCCGACTTTGGTGTGGCGAAGGTGATAATTACCCCTCACACACTAACAGCTTCATATATATATTCAAGAGCGATTCCGCTCAATATCAGCTATGTTGGTTCTAAGACACAGGTTGCAAATATAATCTCTTCTCAGTAAGATACCAACCCATCTAACCAATGATGTTATAGAAGAAGCCTAGTCCCGGTGTGGAAGTACCTGAGCTAACCGTATAAGCCTTAGTCATTTAGGTATCGATCTTACATCCTAGATCTTAGCCAACTGTACGGAGTACGTACAGAGGTAGGCATCTGCCGTATGCCCGCGAGATCAAGTAGCAGGGAAAACTCTGAACATGATCGATCACTGAGGATTGATCACAACCTGTCGAAACACTACGTGAACTAAACGGAGGCGAGAACGGGCATTACTGGAAGGTGTCCGTTCCTAAAATCAAGAGCGAAGTAAACCAATCGGGAACTTTGTTCTCAGGCTTGGTCATACTTTAGGACTTCAGAGTTGGCTCCATCGAGGCTTTAAGGCACTCAATTTACTGGCAAATATGAAGTTCGATACGCCTAATTGGAATTGTACCATCTCAGATTATAATGCGAAATATTCTCGCATTCTACATTACTGCTGTCCGGGCTTCTCGCCCATTATCAAACATATTTGGAAGGCCGGTGGCAAGACAACGATAATTAAATTGAAACAGCTTCAAAAGCAGGTCTCTAATTTTTTTTCTGTGAAATTCATTCACCGACTGTTTATTGCTTCTTCCAAATCTTTAGCAACGGGCTCCGTGGCAACAAGTTCATAATCAGCCTGGGTTTCTATTGCCTCCTCGAAATCCCTTTGCAGCACGTTGAGAACAACTTGGCTGTATGATGGCAACAGAGGCATTTTGCACCGACTGGCCAGCAGTTGAGCTAACTTTGCGCTCCATACCCGCAGACTCCAAAGTGTCATCGTCGGAGTTGGAGTCGTCTTCGGAGTCAAGATCAAGCTCTGTGGCTTCTTCTGCCATATTGGAAGAAAAATTGTCGAAAACTCGAAGACTGTCGATAGGTAGGACTGTCGTGTCTGAAGCAAGCGTATCCAATAAATCCGACAATCGCAGCATTTATGCTGGTGAGCCACTCGGAGCTGATTCTGTGGCCATCAGACTGTTGCGGTTGCTTCCTAGTGTCAAACGAATGGAGATATCTACTGCGATTTCAGACTACTGGGTCTTAAAGTGCCAAAATCAGAAAAAAATAAAGAAATCAGAAATATGGCAATCAGACCATCAACCGTCTGTATTTTACCTCGGTGATTGACTGAGCACCGACTATAGATGAAATTGGTACGGGACACCTCATGTACGATGCACTCAACGCCGATAAAAACACAAACGGCTCGTTAGAATCAAGTATCGAACATCAGGTCGTATCCAGTATCGCCTTAATCATGCCTCTCTCTCTGATCTACCAAAATATGACACAGTAAGATTGCCATCGGTAGCATTGGGGGCATCTTGACCACCTGCGTGTCGGATTCCGTTTCCGGTGGCAACGACCGCAGATTGAGAAACAGGCCGTATACGGGCAGAACATCGCCCAGCGTCTCGATCTGTTTTCAGCCGGAGATCAACGCCGCGCGAGCCTCTACCTGTGTGCGTTTCGTCGCCGTGCTCGGTTCTTCCTTGCACTTGACCTGCACGAGCAACGCAGTCATCGATCGACCAGGGCCTTGCCACACGGCCACCAGCAGGTCTGCGCCTGGGAAGTTCGCCGAGAGATACCAGGCCTGGCCGGTCAGAAAGGTCATTTGCAGATGGCTCTGCGTGATGTACGGCGAATTGGTGCATAGCCGGCCCAAGTGCGTGGCGAGTATGCATGACCTCTCCAGCAGTGTGCTCTTCGGCTGCGCCCAGACAAACGTGTGCAAAAACGGCCAGACCTTTGTGCAGGGTTGTGACGCCTTTGGCATCTTGGTCCGTTGACGTATTGTCAGCAGCCAGGAGATGTAGTATGCCGGCAATGATCTCGCCGGCATCGCTCACATTCAATGCGTCGTGGTGCAGCATCTTGACGAGACTAGTCATCATAATCCTGCGCAATCCAGCTCCTCCTTCATTCTCCACATGACGTGCAGTGCCAGATCACTTTGATCGTTGATGCTGGTATAACGAGCTTGACTGGGAACAAGACGTCCCCCCATAACGGTCACCCTAATGAGAAAAAGAAGCGTAACCATTTGTTGCTTTTATTCGGGGCAACCTAGACGAAGCTATGACCATCAATGTGCTGTACAATGATGGTCCGGAGCCATTCTTGCACCTTTGTAGACCGCTTCGCCATACCATCCCGGGTGGTATGAATCCCGTACAAAGGAGGAAACAGCTTTATGCTTAAGCCGATCTTCAGGCTTGGATCATGCTCGAAAGACGGCACAAAATCCTGCACGTGTGACAATGTTTCTAGCAAGAGGTCAAAGATCTGAAACGCCTGCGTTTGTCTTCCTTTGGCTTCCAGAGCTCGTCGTAGCTGGTGAAAAGCCACGGGCTGGCGACCATTTGCGACGACATTTTTTCTGTCGTCAGCTCTCACATGCAGTAAGCCACGGGCTTCATCGAAGCATATAATGAGGAGTTCGGGCTGTCCGCGTTGATATGTGAGCGTCTGTCTCGTTGTGGCCTGCAGCGCATCCCACTTCCTGAGAGTAGCGAGGTTTATGTTGTCTAAGATTATCCTAATCGCCGCTTTGTTGCATGGCTTTTTGAAAGAGTGCCCGACTAGACTAGCCATTTCATCGCTGAAAGAAGCATGATTCTCATGGCATTGGAGCCGGAAGAGTATGGCAGGGGACATGTCCAATTCTTCAGTCAGCTTAACAAGCTCGACGTTCGCTTGGATAACGGCCCCAAAATATCCGGATAGCTTTTCTGTCCGAAAGGTTCCGTAGACAGTCGCCCAGAGACCCAGATCGAATGATCGAAAGGGCTAGGACAAGCTCGTATGAAATACCCAGACCTGCTCGCCTTCAGCCAGGTGCTTAAGTGACAATCACTTGCCGGACCCGGAGAGCCCGACGATGGCTGCGTATGGCGAGTGGTATTCGCAGCCGTACTGTATCTCGTAGTGCATGCCGGCGTACTGTATCAACTTTTCGTGTAACCGCCAACTGGGAGAGACCCCAGCACTATCGGTAATCTCGTCACATTCAAAGGCTGCTTGCGTAAAAGTGCCATTAGTTCTGGCAGATAGAGACTTTGCTTCTCCTGAGAATGCCCTGACGGCCCTCTTGGCATAAACCCGCCGGTTTGTATCCTTGAAAACTCCATCTCTGATCCCGGTAGCAAAGCTCTGCTGATGCCGCTTGGCAAACCGGTCACCTCGTCGGGAACAGCTGGTATGGTTTTTAGCTGTGGTCATTGTTAGCGCAAGGGAAGGCTGTGGAGGCTAAGCACTTACAAGTATCCATCGCATGTGTGGTATCGTAATGCGTAGATTGACGAAAATTTGACGGTTGTTAAAATGATTGGAGGGAAGCAGGAGTAAGAGTTTACCACTAACCAGGATATTCATAGCTATATGAAATCGGATCGCACTGTCAGACTTAGTCGCGTCGTGATATACGCATGATATTTTCAATGATGCCGGATAACAGTGCTTCTATCAATATAACTAATGCAGAGTCTTCGATAATATATTCGGTCTGAACGGCGGCTATCGCCGTGTAGTGTCTGAAAGGCTTCCGTAGCTATAGACCGTAATTGCAGGGAGGGCGAAGCTGTCCGGGGTCTCGTGCTAGAGTAGACCATCCCTGTCAGGCTTTAGCAGGGTGGTGATTAGAGTGAGCAACGTTGAGTATTGAGAAGAAGAACAAGTGAGTCTTAGTCCTATGCAGGACGTCAATTTAGGGAAAATCATGTCTTGTATAAGAGATTGGTTGACTGCATCGTCGTTGGTGTATAAATGATATTGACTAATAGGGACATAATATATCTGTTTTTTTTTTTTCTTTTTTTTTTTTTTTTTGTTTTAGTTTTGTTACGGCTGAATAACTTGGCATTTTGACTTGATTACTACAATTCAGGAAGGAGGGTTGGTGAGGTTGTTGCTGGCAAAGCAGATAGAATTAGTTAATACGCTGATGCTGATGTAAGGTGTTACTTGGCAACTAGGTCCGAGCGTCTTGGTGATTGCAATTGTGAGACCAAAGTAAGTATCAATTCATGCCTCGGCTTGCAAATCTGGTAGTGCATCAGTGTTATTCATCTTCACGAAAAAGCTACGTAGGACGCGCTGCAGCCTGCGCTTGAATCGATTTATTGTGTGGTGGCTAATGAAGCAGGTGTAAGATACCCATCAAATGACACGGACCTGGGCTGGCACAGAGACAAGCGACCGACTGGGGTAAAGATTGACACAGAGGGACTTGGGATATATTTATTTCTAACTCTATCAACCCCTTATCATTATACATCCTAGTTCCCATCTTGCAATATATCGCATCCAGTTGTATATGCCAAAGTCGCTTGTTTCAACTGCTAACACTCCGCTATACAAATAGGAAAAACTACTCCCACGGACGTGGTTCTTTAGCTCATAGAACCGTTGATAGTATAACTTGTAAAATGTAAAACCGAGCTCGTCTGTGATCGGGTGGGAATCGAATCGCCCCCGTATGGTATGAGTCTAAATGGTGGGAGACCAAATTCCGAAGGAACCCCGATAGGAGTGGTTGGTGTGCCTAGAGTACGAACAGATTGGCGCTGGGGACGCAGATTGTCAAGTTCCACCACTAAACACCAAAAAAAGTACAGAGTACGGAGTAATTAGCTAGTGTTTTGTAAGAGAGCAACTCAACTCAAGCGCCACAAGAAGCAAACAAGGTACTAATATTACCGTTCGCCTCTAGGTCTGGCCTAAATCCACGTCGCATGGATCTCTGTTCAAGGCAGGTCCAAATAGCCATAATCGTCGGTGGCAGGGCTATCAAAATCCCAATAATAGCAATATAAGATTCAGCGGAGAGAGGCATCGTTAAATGTGTTTGTCGCGGTACACAGTAAGATTAAAGTAGTTAAAGTTGGTAAGTATAGTGTCTAATGCGACTTACACAAATAAGAGCGGCGTTGGTGACGAACAATATTTATATTATACTCCGTACTAGGTAATAGGCGCGACGCATTTTGGACCCGTATTGATACTAGTGCCAGAAAAATCACAGGCCAGTACGGCCAAATGGGGCGGAAGGGCCACAGTGTGGAGGATTCCAATGCTTGACAAAATACTATTAAAAGTGTACGGAGGTCCCTACCAAAAGTCATGCCCACCCTATCTCACCGCCTTTCCTAATAAAGACATAAAGTCACAGTATATAAAGGGTCACGTGCACTGTATATTCTCGCTAAGCTATCAGCATGTATTATGCTGTAATTTCCTTATATGCAGTAATTCTTAGTGGGACTATAAGCTAACTGTTATCAGTCTATCGCTAAGTTTGTTCTCCGTGCACACAGCAAATCAGACTGTATACTGCCGATGTCACATCGAAGGGGTCACGACTTTAGGTAGCTACACGAGCACCGCTAAGGCTGCACTTGCTTCTCCTAAGATACATTTTTTTTCTCCTACTCCGTACACTAGCAGAAAAATAAATGGGCGAAATGACGACGGGCTAGTAAGATAATTTGTATGGCTGACAACATCCAACGTGTTTACTTTACAAGAGAATTCATTGGACGGGCAAACACCGCCACATTAAGTACCCACAAGTCTTTTCTGCAAGCAGGGACCCATTTGGCTGCATAACTAACCAAGAGTATTCCGTTCTCCGTACTCCTCCGTACGGAGTATTTACAAGGTGGATGGGGTAAGATTCGCGCCCCCTGTCAGGTCTTTTCAACCGCGTCTTCAGATTTTTGCCACTTGCAAACAATCGAGCAGTACATTCCTTTTGCAAAAGCGAACGTTTAACATGCCCCACTTAAAAAGTGGGAACGTGGGTCGTAATACTGAGCAGGCAATATACGACGTAATACGGGGTACGGAGTAGAGATCATACACATTGCGTCAAGTCACGTGACTACTTCAGTCGCAGAGCCCTTTAGGCGAGGCTGGCTGGCAGCTTGCAGCTGCCCCATTGGCCGACTTGGGTGGGGGTGACAAAACGGGGTGAAGGCGGGCAGAAAAGCATTTCGTCAGCCTTTCGACAGGCTTCTCTCAACAGTCTGCGCTTGTTCCCGTTTTTGCCGTTTTCGCGGTTTCTTCGCTCTGATCAACACAACGAAAAGAAAGATGGCTGATAAAGGTGAGTGCGAAGCAAGCATAGATCTGTGTGCGCTTCTTGGAGCCAGACCTTTGACCTCTCTGCAACGCATCTTCTTCCACCGCATCGGCTAACCCGCCAGAACTCACCCCCGCCGAGGAGGCAGCTGTCCGCGCCAAGGAGGCAGCCGAGCAGGCGGCGCTGCCGTACAAGTGGACGCAGACGATTGCCGACCTGGACGTGGCGGTGTCGTCGATCCCGGGCAACCTCAAGGCGCGCGACCTCGTGGTCGAGATCAAGCGCGACGCCATCACCGTTGGCATCAAAGGCCAGCCGCCCGTGGTCACCGGCGCGCTCTTCCGGCCCATCCTGACGGCCGACTCGACCTGGACGCTCAGCGGCAACGCCGACGGCACCAAGACGATCGAGGTCCACCTCGACAAGACCAACAAGGCCGAGTGGTGGCCGCACGTCGTCACGTCCGCACCCCAGATCGACGTCACCCGCATCCAACCCGAGACGTCCAAGCTGTCGGATCTCGACGGCGCCACCCGTGGCATGGTCGAGAAGATGATGTACGACCAGCGCCAGAAGGAGCAGGGCAAGCCCACGTCTGACGAGCAGAAGAAGCTCGACATCCTCAAGAAGTTCCAGGAGCAGCACCCCGAGATGGACTTTACCAACGCCAAGATCAGCTAGGCGTGTCGGACAAGGAGGAGGGGAAAGCATTGGTCATGTACAGAAGCAAGAATTCAATTTTTTACAAACATTCTCATGTCAGCGACTAAACGAAAACCAGGGGCTATGCAGTCAGCCAAGGTCTCAGAGAACCACTGTTTGCTTTTGGAACGCCAGTAATGCAGTAGCAGATAGACACGGCTGCAACGCATATGAGAGCGGTCCGACACAAAGAGACTACGGTACAGATGGTCGCAGAGCGCTGTCAACCTACCGTGATGTGACCGGGAGTGGTTTTACGTGGATGACACATGGTTTTGTTACATTTGTTACAACAGATACGGCACGTGATGTTGTTGGCCATAAACAGCCGTTTCTGTGATATTTCATTGCCCGTCCGGTTTACTGCTTTGCCAGCCGCGCTGCCTTGAACCGGCTGACCCGCTTGTGGCCGCCCTCGTCTTCGTCCAGCGGCACGACCGCCGACTGGTTGGCGTGTGTAAACCCGCCCTGCCGCTGGATCAGCCTATTGCGCGACCGGTGGTATTCCGTCGCCGCTTCTTGCATAAGAAGCGCTGGATCTAGCTCGTCCGGCTCGCGCGCCTCGGCCGTTGGCTGCCGCTCGACCACAGCCTCGGCCAGCGTCTTGCCTTCTGGGCCTTCCGGCGTCACCCGGCGGTCCAGATCCAGAAACCGCGCCGGCGCCTGGTGAGGCCCTTGCGGCAGCTGTGGCACTTGCGGTGAGGCCACGGTTGTTCCCCGGGCCATCTTGAACCGGGACGGCTTCTTGGCCACGGCCGGCTCAAGAGCTCCCACGGTCGGCTTGCTGTTGCTGCTCTGTCGCTCAATCACGTCTCCCAGCGGCTCGACAACAGGCACGACATCCTTGGCGTTGACAGCCTCCAACTTCTCGGCTGCTGGTGCCACATCGGCCGGAGATATGTCGAGCGCGTTGGCAAACGAAACTTTCTTCTTCTCGCCCGACTCCTTAGACTTGTCCTTGAGCGATGAGCCCGTCGAGGGAACGCTTCCCGACAATGGTGCCGCCGTCAGGCCAGACACACGGATGCGCCCAATGCCTTCGTCAAAGTCGTTTTCCTCGCTGTTGGTGTCTACAGCCATTGAAGAGGCTTCCTTTTCTTGTCGTGCGACCCCAAGCTTCCTCTCGAGCTCTCGCATCCGCTCCCGGTATGCCTCGTCAATGGCGCTATATTTGGATCGCCCATGGCCGTCTTCCTCGTCGTCATCGTCATCGTCGTATTCGTCGTCGTAGCCTTCATCGTCTTCCTCGCCAGAAGATACCTCTTCGATATCGAGCTGGGCTACAATCGGCCCAATCTCCGACATGCTGTATTCCAGCATCTCACGGCGAAGTGCAGCGTCAGCCTCCAACTCGTCGATGGGGGCAACTGACGTCGCAGTGGAAATCATAGACTCCTGCTCTTTTGCTGCGCGTATGATCTCGTCAAGGCGCTGGGCTGTGCGGGACATTTGCGGTTGTGATGTTTCAGAGGAAGGCTCGTCGTGCCCGGGTTTCGTATCGTCTGCGAAAGAAACGCCTTTCTTTCCGTCCTTTGGCGCACTTGCAGGTGCAGCGACAATTTTCATTGCCGAAGCCGATGAAGGCTCTTTTTCTACGCTTTTTTGGTTCTTTTTCTGGTCCTCCTCTTCAGGCCCACCCTCGGGCAGCTCGTTGATACCGGCCTTCTTGAGCGTCTCCAACACACGCGACTCCGTGTTAGACGGTGTCTGCAGCCGCACATTCAGCACGTTTCCTTCCTCGTCTAGTTCCTCGACAATGTCTGTGATAGGCTCGCCCGACTCTTCGTCGCCGATCATATCCGGTCTGCTAATCACCTGGGCTGCCGCCAGCCGGTTGGCCTCCCTCTCCACCTGCTTCTGCAATGCTGACGCATTCTGCCGCACGTAGTCGAGCCGCCGCCCGATCAAACCCCGAATCTGGCCCGGCTTCTTCGTGATACTCTGGCCCGGCTGCGCCCCAACGATCTCGCTGACTGTCTTCTGGTCCACCAGCTGGCCGTCAAAGTCGCGGCAGACGTGGGCCAGCCGGGTCTGCTGCTCGTGCGAGAGCGTCGCGTCGGCATCGCCATCGTCCTCGCTGTCGCCGTCGTCGTCGCTGGTCCTTGTGGCCTCGGCCACCTCCTCGCTTAGAGCCTCGTACTCTGCCTCCAGCAGTTGCCAATGCCCGAGCGCCTGGGTCAACTTGGCCACGCTGGCCTCGAGAAGCTGGGTATGCCGCTCCAGGTCGGAGACGCTGTCTCGTATCGTGGTCATCGCATTGGAGAAAGAAACTGCTGAAATATTTCCGTCAAAAGAGCGAGAAGAAACTAAAAAAGGGCAGAAAAGATGACGGTCCATAAATTCTCGTGATTGTATTTTGCTAGCCCAATTGGGTATTACATCATGGCGTAAGGAGTACTCCGTAGCCTCGTTCATTCGACCTACTTTGAAGTCTTTACGAGTATTCAAAGGTCTCAGGTTCTCTACTGGTAGATAATCTAGTCCCAAACATCAAGAAAACCAAATAAATTACAAGACTAAATCAACTATGTCTTCCTAGGCGGAACGTATGACTTCCTTATACCTAGAAGGCGGTGTCTGTAGACACGTGACACTCTGTGATTACATGGTAATATCGATTAGGCAGCAGCTTGGTCATGTGGGCGAGCAATCTACAGCCTGGCGCGATCACGTGCCTGACGTAAGCCTAGTACTTGGTCTTCTATGCCTGAGACCAGGGTGAATACTTTCCCAGCCAGCATTGCTCATCACAGAAACACAATCGACCGGCCTACTGTGCGCATGACCGAAGCAACCACGATACAGCAGGATTGACTGCTCAGCGTCTGTGGTCATTCGGGTGTCTGTTGCATCGGCAGGACTGTCTGTCGCCGTTCGCCATGTCGCGAAAACCTTCGAGCCGACCGCATGGCAACACAGCGGTGGTGCCGGCGCCCTTTACGGCGGCCAACTCGGGCACGGCCGGCGTGACGATGGACAGCACGGGCACGACTAACGGGTCGGCCGACGACATCTGTCCGGTGTGCAAGACGATTCGCTACCTGAACAAGGACATGGTCTTTTTGATCAACCCGGAGTGCTACCACCCGATGTGTTCCAACTGCGTCGGCCGTCTGTTTACGGGGCCCAACCAGTGTCCGTATGCGGGCTGCCACAAGACGCTGCGCCGCAAGGACTTCCGGCGGGCCTTCTTTGAGGATCTCGGCGTCGAGCGCGAGGTCGACATCCGTCGCCGCGTCGCCGCCGTCTTCAACCAGACCGAAGACGATTTTGAGTCGCTGGACGCGTACAACGAATATCTGGAAAAGGTCGAGGCCCTGACTATGGATCTGGTGAGTGGTACGCCGGCTGGTCGGCGCACGGCCGAGGCCGAGCTGTCACGCTGGGAGGCCGAACATCGCGCCGAAATCGAGCGGAATCGCCGTCGCGGCGAACGAGCCGACGAGCTGAGCCGGTCTCGGCTGGCTGCCGAGAAGGAAGCTGCTCGGGCCCGTCGTGTCGACGCCCTGCGCCAGGACGAAGAGGACCGCCGCGCCCGCTTGCGTGCTCACGAGGAGGATCTCGACAGCCTCGTGCGTGCGCCCGACGGCGACGGCGGTGCGGCAGCTGGCCGCATCCTTCTCCGACGTCGCGGCCAGAACCAGCGCGACGCCTTGATGGCCTCGGAGGAGCAGACGCTGCGGAATGACGCAAACGAAACGACTAGAAACTCGGGTGCCCTCGTCGGCTCGGCCAGCACGAACACGGCCGCTGCTGCAGCCCCCCCCTCGGGCCTCACCATCCGTGGTCTCAAGGACCGGCGCAAGGCCGCAGCTGCTGCGGCGGCCGCGGCTGAGGGCCCCTACGACCCGTTCGAAGGACTCGATCCGCCGCCGTCGCGCTTCCACGTCCAGGAGACCGAGTACCGCAACCCTTGGCTGCAGGGCGCGCGCGAACACACCAGTCACGTGGTCGGCGGCTACGACGTGCACGAGTACTGCACCCGTGCTCTCTTCGACGCTTTCTCCGGCCTCGCCGTCTTTGTCGCCGATGAGAAGGAGACCCGGCTGCCCGGCGTCGCGGCCGCCGACGTCGCATCCATGGGCGCGTCACTCGCCGCTGCCGACGGCCCATCCGCCTCGTCGCTCGCCATCAAGATGGAGGTTGATGCGGTGTCGTGAGACCGGGTGCGGTTTTACTTTTGCATTGCTATCGGCGTTGGGCTCAACTACAAGGAAATACCGAGTATATTATTTACCTTGGCACACTGCAAAGGTGGCAGAATAAAAATATAAAAAAGGTCAACGGAAAGGACGCGGCCAAAAGGCTCGAGAAGACGGCAGGATATGGGCCGTCCATCAGGGATGCTATGAATTATGTATGTACAGGGTAACCAGGAAGGAGAAGAACGTCATAGATGGCCGAGCTCGGGAAAAATGGAATGGACGGTACTGTAATGAAATGCGAATGAAAATGACAACGCCTCGCTGAGTCCGTCGACGTGCAACGGGATAGATCGGTGGCCCTGTTGCATCTGCTTTTGGCCTTGTGCCTCTCTTCTCGTCTTGCTTGTTGTGTTCTTGTCGTTGTGTCTCCTCTTCTGCTCCTTCTCTTGTCCTGTCTTTCCTCTGACATCTTTCCTCTCCTTGTCCTCTCTTCTCTTTTCTTCTCTCTTTCCTTCTCCCTTCCCTCCCATTCTCTGCCCCGTTCTCTCCCCTCTTCCTCTCCATCTCCCCCCTTACTCACTGCCACTGTCCGCCTGTTGCCGGCCGTGGAAATACCGACACCGTGTCCAGCTGATCCAACAAGTTGCCCGTCGGCTGGTTGTGCTGCCATCCCATCCCCGTCTGCTGGTTCACAAACGCTGCCTGTCGGAACGGGTTCGTCGTGCCCGTCGGCTGTGGTGCCAGCGCGCTGATGCCTCCTGCCGTCGCTGGCCGCTGCTGCTGTCCGTCGCTGCCGGCACCGCCGCCTCCGTTGTTTCGCGCAAATGGGTTTGTGCCCGTCCGCATCGCCACGAGCGGTGCTGCCGCCGGTGCTGCCGCCGCCTGCGGTGAGGCGCGCGCAAACGGATTCGTAGATCCGGTCGTCGCCGCCACCAGCGGACTCGCTGCCACTGCGGACGTGTTGCTGCCCGTCGCCGTCTGGGTCATCATCGACTGCCGGAACGGGTTCGTGTTCGGCTGCTGGCCCGTCGGCATGGCCATCTGCGGCAGCGCCAGCAGGTTCGCCTGCTGCGGCTGGAAGGCCGTCTGCTGCGGCTGCAACAGCTGTGGTTGTGGCTGTGCCGTGAACCCGCCAAAGCCCATGCCCGTAAACGCTGGCTGTTGCGGCTGTGGCTGCTGCTGCTGCTGCTGCTGCATTTGTTGCTGTTGCACTTGTTGCTGTTGCATCTGTTGCTGCTGCGTCTGTTGCTGTTGCATCTGCTGCTGCTGCTGCATTTGCTGCATCTGTTGCATCTGCTGCATCTGCTGCTGCGGCTGGGCGAACCCGACAGCTGCTCCCGTGGCCTGCATCTGGAACGGGTTCGTCGACGCATAGCCCGTCGGCTGGGCCACGAAGCCCGTCGGCTGCTGGAACATGCCCGCTGCCGGCTGTGCCCCCCAAGGCGACGCTCCGGCCATCGGCTGCGGCTGCTGGCTGGCCTGGACCGCCATGGGCGTCTGGTTCTGCTCGATGGAGCCGAAGAAGTCGATCAGGTTCTGGTCGGGCCCCCTCGGCTGCGGCGGCTTCGATCCTGGTGGCGGTGCCAGCTTCGGTACCGACGTTGCCGCATTGTCGGCCTGGCTGGACGCGGCAGCCTTGGAGCCGGATGCCTTGGCGCCGTCACCCGAGCTGCCCTTGGACTTTTTGGTGGCAATCTCGGCGAGGTACTGCCTCCGGTGGACCTCAAAGTCCGGGTCTTTGAGATACTCCTCCAGCTGACGGCCCAGATTCACGGGCGCGTGCTTGAGCTTCGGCACCTCCACGCGCGTCTGGTGCTCGTACTGGCGCGCCACGGTGAGGTATTGCACCACAAAGTCGGTCTGTCGCGTAAAGGTAAGATAGATCTGCATGGCCCGCTCGGCGTCGACCTTGGACATCTCAAAGAAGTGGCCTGCCGCCCCAGTCTTAGCAGTCGCGCATGCCGAGCGAAGGGTTCAGAGGGCGCCCAACAGTGGTGCACACACGTACCTAGGATGTTGATCATCGCCTGGTTGAGCACCTGGAAGAGCGAGAGCAGGTCCAGAACCAGCAGCCGGAAGACAAAGATGGTGATCTCATTGCCCGTGTCGTCGTCCACCATGTCGCACTTGAGGAGCGCCGTCAGCTGGTTCTGCACCGCCTCGGTTTCCCGCAACAGGCCCTTGTCGACCGTCAGCTTCTCCAGGATCGACTCCTTTGCGCGCACCCAGTCGACCTTGGTGTCGCGGTATGCCTTTGCCCGCTCGTTCAGGTACGTCGAGTAGTGCCGTATATTCCGGCCTTGGACCTGACCTGCGGCCGGATGTCAGCTTCTTTCTACCGTCTGTTCGCCCTACCCATGCTTACCGTCCGTTATGGCAGAGGGCACCAACAGGCCTCTGTTCGTGGAAAGATAGGCTAGTGTGATGTCGGGAGAGCCTTCGCGGATCATCAGGTGGATGGTGATCAGACTCTTGAAGACGGTCGTCCACGAAGTTTCCCGCATGCGAAACTGGAGAGCACGGAACACCTCGCCGACGCCAGCCTCGCCCGCATGTGTGGCGATCAGAATGTGCTCAATGTACTTTGTTTTCGGCGGCGCAAGCTGCAGGGAGAGTGCACGGTCAGACAGCTGGCAACGCGGCCATTGAGAAGGGAGCTAAAGGACATACCTTGACCTTGGTAGCGCCCTTGACGGACTTTTCAAACGAGCTCGCCATGGTCGGAAGAGAATGATGAGTGACGTGGGGTATTTGGTGTTGCGACGGCACAGAGCCGGTCTAGATGGACGAGGCCGGATGAGAGACAGCAGGCTGTGGCGAGATGGAAGTGGTGAGGCAAGCTGCAAAGTTCGTGGTCGAAAGACGGTCGTAGGTCGTTCGTTGGTCGTGAAACGAAGCGATGCAGGATCAGTGTTTCAACAGAGGACGGCCGCGGTCGCGGACGGCGCCATCGCAGACGGAGAGATGAAGGAAGTGATGACAGGGGCAGCGGATAGCCTCGGCGCCAGGGATTGTTGGCCGGAGAAGCAGAAGCGGGCGAGTCGAGGAAGGAGGACGGTGCGGTAGCAGTGCAAGGCCGGAGGGGAGAGGCAGACGTCAGACAGGATTGCGTGAGGACGGAGCGCACTCGGGATCGTTGGATGCGGCGGCGCAGACGGGGAAAACACGCAGGAGGACGTTGCAGTTTGGCGTTTTGGCAAAGGGGAGAGAGATTGCGCTGCATTACGATTTACGATCACGGGAGGCTAGCATCCGGACTGGCGTTAGCGGGTTCGCATAGTGCTAATCAGAGCGCTGAGCCGGACATCCACGCCTGTGCATTGACGCATACCGGGACATCTCCAGTGGACAGTCCGCTGTGCGGGGCAGATTGCGCCTGATTGGTTGGCCGAGTTACAGAGCTCAAATTGATAAATTTTCTACTATCTAGCAAAGACAAACAACGACAACAAGCTGAAGGGTATAAGGCTGTGAAACACGGAGAAGAGTGCAAGAGGCAAAAAGCGCAAAAAAATGATTGCAGTGGCAGTGCAGGCAGTGCAAACTAGGGGAACAAGAGGTGGTGAAACGGGGTAATACGAGGCCTGAGAGACCTTGCTCCAGACACTCTTTCTCTTCCTTCAAGATTGGGTCAGATTGCCGTTATCGCGTTCGTAATAAACAAGGTCGGTTGTGCCGAACGCTTATTTCACGCATCCCGGGTCCCTGCCTCCACAGCCGACCGCTTAAGCACCCGAAGGCGAGAGTTGGCTGTGGCGCAGGGGGGATGCATCAAAGGATACACGCTAGCTTTCATCATCTGATCGCGGCAGTTAGCAAGACAGTTGGACATTGGCTGGGCTGTGACAAAGCTTGCTACTCACATTGTTTTGAATTGGAAGGATAATGAGAAAAGAGGGAAAAGAGGAAGAGAGCCGTCTGTGAGAAGATGTTCATATGCTTTTTTTTTTCTGCCACTGCTAGCGCGGTGGGACTCCGGAGCGGAATGTCATTGGCCCGAGTACAATCACAGTGCGAGACCACACTGTATGGCTTTTTCGTGACACCACTTGCTTGAGCTTGTTGAGTCTGGTATACAGTGAGGAATCGACCAGAGGACTCGGTACCGGATGCCATGTTAATAAAGGCTCTTCCATTCAGAGGCGTGCAGGCCGTTGCAGGGCGACATGTTCCACCAGCAGCCCTTCGTGGAGCCTGTCTGTCTTGCCGACTTCGCGATGCAGCAGGGCCGAGAAAGCTGTCGACGACGACGCAACGAAAGCAAAAGGCGACTGGCAGAGCGGCACTGTCGGAGAGCCAATGGGACGAGTATAAGCAGAGCTGTAGGTGACAACGGAGGCAGCTGCGGCCCTGATCCTGCGAGCGAAGACAGGTTTCTGACGCAGCGACAGTTGACTTCCCGCGTGCTTCCAGCGCAGACGAGTTCGAGGTGGGCCGGACGGTGACGGTGCACGGCTTCCTAGGGCGGCGGCGGGACATTTCGGCGCGGGCGAGCTTTGTGGACGTGGTGCGTCCGGGCGAGCCACAGCCGATCCAGCTGCACTCGACGTGGGAGGCGGAGGGCAACAGCGGCGCCGAGACGACGCACGCGCAGCTGCGTGCAGTGCCGCCGTACAGCGCGGTCTGGGCGACGGGCACGGTGGTGTCTGTGCCCGACAGCCAGGGCAAGGCTGGCGAGAAGGTGCTGGTGCGGCTCGCGGCCATACAAGTGCTCAGCCGCTTTCCGCGCGACATTGTGGTGTCCAAGGGCGCCGTCTTTCCAGCAACGGCACGCCACCTGCAGATGCGCTTCTCGGCGGCGCTACAGCGGCGACTGGCCTTCCGCAGCGACGTGGCCGACCGGCTGCGACAGCTGCTGACGGGTGCGGGCTTCCGCGAGTTCGAGACGCCGCTGCTGTTCAAGTCGACGCCTGAGGGCGCGCGCGAGTTCGTGGTGCCGACACGGCGTCGCGGCTGGGCCTATGCCCTGCCCCAGAGCCCGCAGCAGTTCAAGCAGATGCTCATGGCCTCGGGCGTGGCCGCGTCCTACTTTCAGTTCGCCCGCTGCTTCCGCGACGAGGATCTCCGTGCCGATCGTCAGCCCGAGTTCACCCAGCTCGATCTCGAGATGGCCTTTGCCACGGGCGAACACGTCATGCAGACCGTCGAGCAGCTCGTCCGCGACCTCTACTGCCACATCCAGCAGACGTACGTGTTGGCGCCCGCTGGCATCGGCAGCGCGGACGAGAGTGGCCTCGTGCCCACGCCGCATTCCGAGGCCCCTACATCCGGTGACGCCGTTCCCTACGCGACCCTGCCGGACGAACCGTTTCGGCGCATCTCGTACTACGAGGCCATGGCCAAGTACGGGTCGGACAAGCCGGACCTGCGGATACCAGGAGAGGTGGGTGCGGCGAGATGAGAGAAAAGAGAAAAAAAAAAAAAAGAAAGAAAACAAGAGACAACTGCTAACACCAACAGATCCACCAAATCGACCACTTTCTGCCAAAGACCTTTACCAGCATGATTTCTGACCTGGCCGACCCTGTCGTCGAGGCCGTGCGGCTGCGTCTGGACGGCAGCCCGCGCGCGAACCGCGACTTTGTGCGCCGACTATTTGACAGCCTGCCGCCGACCCTGGGCCAGAACCCGGACGGCCAGCCGGCCGTGCTGCTGTTTGATGCGAGCCAGCCACTGAGCGGGCTAGCCGCGCTAGGTCATGAGGCCGCGGCGACGCTAGGGGTCGAACTGGGCGGTCTGGAGGACGGGGACGTGGTCCTGCTGCAGGCACGCCGACGCGAGCCTTTTAGCGGTGGCTCGACCGCGCTGGGCCAGCTGCGCCTCGAGGCGTGGCGGGCGGCCGTGGCGGGCGGTCTGCTTGAGCCGGATCACCGCTTCTGCTTCGCCTGGGTCGTCGGCTTCCCCATGTTTACGCGCGACGTCGACACGGCCTCGGAGCCGGGCCAAGGCGGCCATGCCGGCTTCTCGGCCACGCATCATCCGTTCACGGCGCCGCTCACGACGGCCGACCTCGATCTGCTCGCTACCGATCCGCTTCGAGCCCGCGCTGACCACTACGACCTCGTCGTCAACGGCGTCGAACTCGGCGGTGGCAGCCGTCGCATCCACGTCGCTGCCGTCCAGGAACTCGTTTTGCGCCACGTCCTCCAGATGGACGACGCCGGCGTCGCCCAGTTCGCTCACCTGCTCGCCGCCCTGCGCGCTGGTTGCCCCCCCCATGCTGGAATGGCCCTCGGCTTCGATCGCCTCGTCGCCCTGCTCGCCGGCACGCCGTCCGTCCGCGACGTCATCGCCTTCCCAAAGAGTATGAAGGGCGAGGACCTCGCCGTGCGCAGCCCCACCCGACTGACTGCTGCCCAGCTCGAGACGTACCATCTGGCGGTGCGGCCGGCCGCAGACAAGGGAAAGGACGCAGAAAAGGGTGCAGAATAGACTCACTTTGTACTTTGTACATCCAGAAATACACCGCTACTAAAAAGGATGACTAAGCACAAGGCTGGCAAGGCTGTATACAGTTCAGAGACACAGTGTGCGACATACACCACACGGTCGCTAACCTCAATTTTCCGGTGGAGTATTAACGCAAGATCCCCAAACGGCGTCGACGCCAACCGAAGGACGAGCTGCCCGCGTTGCTGTCGTTTCTTTTGGACCTCTGCACCAGTGTCTGCCCCGGATCTCGCTTTTCTCTCTCCTGCCTCTCCCCACCATACGCTTGCTGCAGAGCTCGGCCTGTCATCATCCGCCACCCGGCCTCCCGTCCGTTCTTCCACGTGGTCCTCCTCCTTTCCTTTTGTTCGGGCAGACGTCCCCATCGAACGATCAGCTCGCACGCTCCCAGCCTGGTTTTGCGCAAACCCTGCCCGGCTGCATCTCGACGATCGCGCGGTCTAGCGCTGCCCTCCCTCTCCCATCACATCAGGCTCATCGCTCGCCACTTCCGCCATGGCCGACCGAAGCGTTGAGCGCGAGCTCACGTCGCGCGTCAAGGCGCTGAACAAGGCGATTGCGTCCAACGAGCCGGCGCACAGCATCCTGGCCATCATGGAGACGCTGAAGAAGGCGGTGGCCCCGACGGAGGATGTGCTGCGGGTGGGTGTTTTCTTGGGGGCATATGTTCTTTTTGTTCTTTTCTCGTTCTTTTTTCTTTTCTTTTCTTTGTTTTCTTTTCTTTGTTTTCTTTTTCGTTTCTCTTTTCTTCGTCCTCCTACTAACTTCCCCAGTCAACTCGTGCCGGCCATACGGTCGGCAAGCTGCGGGCACACGCCAACCACGAGGTCAAGTCGATGGCCACGGAGATCGTGACCAAGTGGAAGAAGGCGGTGGAGCTGGAGAAGAAGCGATCGGGCGGCGCTGCGGCGAGCAAGCGGGCCTCGCCGGCCAACCACAGCAGCAGCACGGGGACGCCGCAGCGCAGGGGCACGACGTCGCCAGGACCGGCCGGACCAGACGCGCGAGCCGAAGCCAAGTCGACGGCAGCAGCTCCGGCTGTGGCGGCGTCATCCGGCACAGCGACAGCCTCGTTCCAGGGCGATCCCGACAAGCGCAAGTTTGAGACGGACGGCGTGGACGTCAACCGGACGGGCGTGCAGAGCCGCGACAACTGCATCGGGCTGCTGTACAACGGGCTCGCGTTCCGGTCGACAGAGCTGCCGGAGCGGGTGCTGGCCAAGGCGATCGAGGTCGAGAAGGCGGCCTTTGTGGTGTACAAGGGCGAGACGGCCGAGTATCGGGCCAAGCTGCGGTCGCTCTTCCAGAACCTCAAGAACCGGTCGAACCCGGCGCTGGGACGACGCGTGGTCGCGGGCGAGATCGCGGCTGACGCCTTTGTCGTCATGTCGTCGGACGAGCTCAAGTCGGCCCACCTGAAGCAGCTCGAGAGCGACCTCCAGAAGGAAAACATGAAGAAGGCCCAGGTGCCGATGACGGAAAAGTCCATCAGCGACGCCCTGACCTGCGGCAAGTGCAAGCAGCGCAAGGTCAGCTACACGCAGGCGCAGACGCGCAGCGCCGACGAGCCCATGACGACCTTTTGCGAGTGCACCGTGTGCGGCCACCGATGGAAGGTGAGTTGGACTTGGCTTGGTGGTGTGGATAGCTGGTGTCCCGTGACCGGAAGACTGACAAGCGTGCCTAGTTCTCGTGAGCAGCCGTGCAGGACGGAAACGGGTGGACCTTACAGCGGGATATGGACCTGCTTTGCTTTTGTTTCTTGTCTCGTCCCTTGCCTTCTTTGCTCTTCCTCTTCCTTCCTTCCTCTTCTCGGTCTTCATTCCCGGTTCCCCCCTTTTTGTCCCCGCCCAGGGACGTGTAAAGAGTTACGGTGCAGGTTGTTTAGTGTACAGACGCAACACGTTAATTGCAGGTGTGCATGTTTACTTCTGGCTTCGCGGCGCGAGTCCGAGGATGGTCAAGAGGTCCTTGCCTGCAGCCTTTTCTGTCCCTTCCCCCTCCGCCTCCCTCATCTCGTCAATGACGTTGTAGAACTTGCTGAGATGGCGTTGTCCCGAGTCGCACAGCAGCGTGACGACGCGGCTTCCGGGCGGCAGGGTCAGGGCGACAGCCACGGCGGCCACGCAGTTGACGGCCGTCGAGCTGCCGGCAAAGATGCCGTCGTGCTCGACGAGCCAGCGGGCCATGTGGCAAGCCTGTGTGTCGGACACGGCGACGGCGTCGTCGATGAGGTGGAGGCCGGCCTCGAGCGTAGCCGTCATGCGGTTCATGCCGATGCCCTCAACGATGCTGTCGACCTGCGACCGGCGCCGGGTGCCTTCTTTTTCCGTAGCCGCGTACAGGACGCCGTTGCGGACGAGATTGACGAGCCCGGAGCCCTGCGGGTCGGCCGCGACGATGCGCCAGTCTCCAAGTCCGGCATCCTCCTTGAGGAACCGGGCCACGCCCGTGAGCGTGCCGGCCGTTCCGGCGCCACAGACAAAGGCAGACTGTCTGGAGCTGCCGTTCCGACTGGCGACTTGCTGCACAATCTCCGGTCCGGTCGTCCGTCGGTGGGCCTCCGCGTTTGCCGGCGTCTCAAACTGGTCCGAGAAGAAGCCGTGGCTGCCGTCGGTGTGTGTCTGGCTGTGTTCGGCGGCCGCCCGGCGCGCCCGGTTGACAAAGTGCCCCGGGTCGACGATGGGGGCCACGGGCACGCGCTCGACCACGGCACCCATCTCGCGCAGCAGCCGCGACTTTTCAACGCCCTGGTCGTCCGGCATGAAGATGTGGGCGCCGTAGCCGAGAGCGCGGGCCAGCGTCGCGATCGAGATGCCCGTGCTGCCGCTCGTGCCCTCGTAGATCGTGTCGCCGCGCCCCGGCACCAGCAGCCCGTCCGCCTCGGCCGTGCGGATCATGCTGAGTGCCACCCGGTCCTTGGGACTGCCGCCTGGATTCAGCAGCTCCGCCTTGGCCAGCACCTCGCAGCCCGTCGCCGCACAGAGGCTGCCGATCCGTACCAGCGGCGTGTCACCAATGCAATCGGCCAGCCCCGCTGCAATGCCGTGGCTGCGGCTGTGGCCTGCTGCTGGCCTCGTCCTGCTTAGCAGCCGGCTGTCCAGCAGCCGGCTTTCGTCCAGCAGAGACCAGCCATCCTCACCCTCGCCCTCGCCCTCTGGCTCCACCTCCGACTCGTGGTCCTCCAGACGCACGCCCACGCTGTCGCCTCTTCGCCGTGCCTCCTCTCGCGATGCAATCGTGTCCGCTCGCCGGATCGCTCGTCGCAGCTGGTTCTGCTTCCGCCTGTCTTCGTACAGCCGCTCCAGGTCCGGATACACGTCCTTGAGGCCCAGCGTCACCAGCACGCCCGTCGCAAACGCCACCGTCAAGGCGGCCGCACCATAGGCCTTGGGGTGGTCTTGCAGTGACATTGTGTGCCTCTCTCACGAGAAAACAGAAAATTCTCGCTTTAGCTGATGACGTTAGCAGTCTCGTTGGCGACTGCCGTTCTTTGTCGCCGGCTCCTGCCGCTTTGGTCGGTGCCCGCTAAAGCTGGCCAACCAGCGAGCTCCAAATAGGATGGCCCACGCTGGGATAAAAATGATACGCATCTTATATTCAGAATAGAAACCCCTCCGAAAAACCTCAACCTCACGCTCTCTCACGCCAATGGACTCGCCTGTCGTCTCGCGCCTCTTCCGCCAGCTGTTCCGGCACCTGGACTGCCGGCCACGACGCAACTTTGCCTTTCTTGCGTCGTCGCTGCAGCTGGCCCGCCGCCACCAGCTGCACCACCAACAGCACCGGCCATATGCATCAGCGCCCCGGCGGGACCGCTCCAACGAGAGCGACTGGCAGCAGCGCACCGACCTCTTTCCCGCCGACATGTCGGTCGAGTATGCCGAGTATCCGATGGTGACGGCCCAGGACCTGCGGCTGCGTCGCGAACGGCCGCGTCGGGTCAAGATGCTGATGCGAGACTTTATTGAGGGTGGGTTCTTCGCAATAGCATGACTACCTTTATACTTATTGCTGCCAGCCACGCCCGCTGACTCCCCCAGACAGCCTCTACAACCCTCACTACGGCTACTTCTCCAAGCAGGTCGTCATCTTCACGCCCGGTGAGCCCTTCCGCTTCACCGAGATGCGCGACGAGCCCGAGTTCAGCGCCATTCTCAGCCAGCGCTACAGCGATTTTGAGGACGGCCTCGATGCCGCTGCTGTCGCCCAGGGCGGCGAGCCGTCCGAGACCCGCCAGCTGTGGTACACGCCCACCGAGCTGTTCCGCCCGCACTACGGCGAGGCTGTGGCCCGCTACCTGGTGGCCAACTACATGCTGACCAGCTTTCCTTACGACGATCTGATCATCTACGAGATGGGCGCTGGCCGCGGCACTATGATGCTCAACATCCTCGACTATCTGCGCGTCCACGAGCCGGCCGTCTATGCCCGCACCCGCTACCGCATCATCGAGATCTCCTCGTCGTTGGCGTCGTTGCAGCGCCGTGAACTGCACGGCTCGCCAGCCACCTCGCCAGCCGCCACGGCTGCTGCAGATCGAGGCCACGGCGATCGCGTCGAGATCATCAACCAGTCTGTCTTCGACTGGACCACGCCTGAGCCGTCGCCCTGCTTTTTCCTCGCCTTCGAGGTCTTTGACAACTTCGCCCACGACTGCGTCCGCTACGACCTCGCGTCACAGCAACCTCTGCAGGCCGTCGTCCTCGTCGCCGCCGACGGTGATCTCTACGAGTTCTACCAGCCTCAGCTCGATCCTGTCGCCGCCCGTTTTCTCCGCGTTCGCAACGCCGCCACTGCCGGCCACTATCCCCTGCCCTTCTCGCGCAATCCCCTCGTTCGCGCCCTCCGTCGTGGCCTCTTCAGCACTGGCCCTGCTCATACCCCCTCCCTCAGCCGCCCAGAATACCTCCCAACTCGTCTGCTCGACTTCTTTGCCGTCCTCGCCCGCTTCTTTCCCGCCCATCGCCTCCTCACCAGCGACTTCCACGCTCTCCCTGACGCCATCACCGGCCTCAACGCTCCCGTCGTCCAGACTCGCTTCCAGCGCCGCCCTGTCCCCGTCTCTACCCCCCTCGTCCACCAGGGCTACTTCGACATCATGTTCCCTACTGACTTCACCGTCGTCGAGGCCCTCTACCGTGCCGTCACCGGAAAACACTCCCGCGTCGCCACCCACGAGCACTTTATGCGCAACTGGGCCTCCCTGGACCAGACTCGCACCCGCAGCGGCGAGAGTCCCTTGCTGTCCTGGTACAAGAACGCTAGCATGCTGGCTACTATATAGGTCTGAGAGCATGTTGGCTGTCTCGTGTATATTGTGTAACACGCCTTACGTAATCACCGTATCCGCATAAGACAACTACATATCTACATCAGCTAGTAGTATCTCCGAAAGATACCAGCTCAAATAACCAAGCGTGCAACCCGGTGAAATAGCAGCAAGACACTGAGACGAACATACTCTTTCGAAATCACCGCCCGTCCCTCCGTTCACTCCGTACCCGGCCTTCTATTGTTTTGTTCCCGTTCCCTTTACAGTTCCAACCCCTTCAGCTTCTCGGCCAGCCACTCCTCTGCCCGCTTCACGCCGTCCTCGAGCTTCTCTGGCTTTGTTCCCGAGCCTTGCCGAGTCGGCTCCTTGCCGCCCGCCTTGCCACCCACCACGTCGCTGACAGCAGTCGACCACTGCTCCGCCGTGACGCCCTTGGATGCGAGATGCTGATTTGTTAGAAGGGAAATCAAAAAGAGGCGGAGAGAAAACCAAAAGAAAAGAAAAGGAAAAGAAAAAAACTCACAGTTCCCACATATACGCCGTGCACGACGCCCTCCGACGGGCTGCCGCCAAACACATACACGGACCGCTCCTTGTCCTTCGTCTTGAAGTGGTTCATCACCTCGGAAATGGCCTTGGCGTTGGCTGAGATCGGCAGGTGGCCCACAAACACCTTGGATTCCTTGTTGTCTGGCTTCGCAAAGTGGTCCGTCACCGCGCCGACAGCCGCCTTCAGCTCGGCTTTTTGCCGCTTCTTCAGCTCGTCCAGTACGTCCTTCTGCACCTTGGCGAACCGCGTCCGCAGCTCCTCCTTGGCCAGCGCCGAAATGGCCAGCTGGTTGAGGTCGTGCTGTGCCGCTTTGATCTCCGTCTCCTTCTCCGGCCCAAACGGCAGCTTCTCAATCGCCTCGATCCGCTCCTGGAATTGTGTCGCCTCGCGCTGTACCCGGTGTGCCGCATCGCCCGTGTATGCCACAATCCGCCGGATGCCCTTGGCGATTCCGCTCTCCTCCACCACCACCACGTCCTTGATCAGACCCGTCTGCTCCACGTGCGTCCCGCCACAGAACTCCACGCTGTAGCCGCGCCACTCCGCCTTTTTTGGCGTCCGCAGCAGCTCGTCCACGTCCACACCTACTGACACCACCCGCACCGGGTCCGGATACGTCTCGCCAAACACCGCCCGCACGCCCTCGATCTCGCGCGCGCTGGCCAGGTCCACGTCCTTGTAGAACACCTTGAGGTTGCGCTGGATGTTCGCGTTCGCTAGCTCCTCGATCTTCTTGATCTCCGCCAGGCTCACCGCCGACTTATGCGAGAAGTCGAACCGCAGCTTGTCCTGGTCCACCAGCGAGCCCTTCTGGTTCACGTCGTCGCCGAGCACCTCGCGCAGCGCATGGTTCAGAACGTGCGTGCCCGTGTGGTTGTTGCGAATCGGCGCCCGCCGCAGCTCCTCGTACTCGCAGATCACGTTGTCGCCCGAGCTCAGCTCACCGTACTCGAGGTATCCGTTGTGCACAACATAGCCGCCGTACTCCTGCACGTCCAGCACCTTGAACTCTGCCACGTCGTCAATCACGATTCTGCCCGTGTCCGCCACCTGGCCACCCGATTCGGCGTAGAAGTTGGTCTTGTCCACGAGAATGCCCAGCGGCGTGTTGGCCGGGATGTCCTTGGTCGTCTTGACAAAGCCCGTGCCCGTGTAGATCAGCTCCACCCGGCTGTGCAGGTCGCCGCGGAGGTACTTGGCCTCCGAGCTCGGCCGCACGATCTTGTGCTCGTTCTCCAACTCCGCGATCTGGTGCACGTTGAGCTTGGCAAACGTCTGCACCGCCTCCTTGACCGACTTGCTGGCCTCTCTCGCCCTCTCCCGTGCCACGGCCACCTCTTCGGCATCAATTGACAGACCCCGCTCCTCAGCCATCAGCTGCGTCAGATCCTCGGGGAAGCCAAACGTGTCGTAGAGCCGCCACACATCGGCTCCCGACAGCGTCTTGGCGCCGCTCTTGGCCGTTGCCGCAGCGTACTTTTCAAACTGCCTCTCGCCGCGGTCCAGAGTCCGCGAAAACGCCTCTTCCTCCTCGTCCAGGATCTCCTTGATGTCCTTCTGCTTCTTGGCAATCTCGGGGAACTGGTGGCCCATCTGGTCGACGAGCGCGGGCAGGATCTGGGAGAAGAAGGAGCCGATCTCAGCGCCAAAGTACTTGCGCGCATAGCGGACACCTCTCCGCAGCACGCGGCGAACGACGTAGCCACGGCCGTCGTTGTTGGGCACGGCGCCGTCCGCCATCGAAAAGGTCAACAGACGGATGTGGTCGGCCACAACACGGTACGCCGTGTCAATGCCGTCCACGTCGTCCTTGCCGTACTTGTCCGTGTACGGGCGGGCACCGGTGACCTCCTGGATGCGATCGAAGAGGGGGGTGAAGATGTCGGTGGCGTAGTTGGAGATCTTGTCCTGCAGGGCGGACACGAGCCGCTCAAAGCCCATGCCGGTGTCGACATGCTTGGCAGGCAGTGACTTGAGCGACTTGTCCTGCTGGCGGTCAAACTGAATGAACACATTGTTCCAGACCTCGACAACGAGCGGGTCGTCCTGGTTGACCAGGCTGGAGGCATTGCGGCCGCCGCCAACCTTGTCGTAGTGCACCTCGCTGCACGGGCCACAGGGGCCCTGGTCGCCCATCTCCCAGAAGTTGTCCTTCATGTTACCAGGCAGGATGTGGTCCTCAGGCACGCCGACAGACAACCACAGGTTCTTGGCCTCCAGGTCGGGCTCGAGTCCCATGGCCGGGTTGCCCTCAAAGTATGTGACGTAGAGCCGGGCGGGGTCGAGGCCGTAGACGTTTGTGAGCAGGTCCCATGACATCTCGATGGCCTCCTTCTTGAAGTAGTCGCCAAAAGACCAGTTGCCCAGCATCTCAAAGAAGGTGTGGTGGTAGCTGTCCTTGCCGACATCGTCGAGATCGTTGTGCTTGCCGCCAGCACGGATGCACTGCAAGGGGGATCAGCTTTGGCTCAGGAGCAGGAGGGCAGGGCAGAGCAGCAGGAGACGGTCACACCTTCTGGGTGTCGACAGCACGCTTCAAGCTGGACAGAGGGTCGGCCTTGGCCACGGTGCCGAGGAAAATTGGCTTGAACTGGTTCATGCCAGCGTTGGTGAAGAGGAGAGTCGGGTCATTGTGCGGCACGACAGACGAAGACGGCACTGGAACGGGTCAGGCCAGAGAGGTGATGAGGGGGATTGAGCTCGCCAGAGCAAGCGAGCCTTACCGATGGTGTGGCCCTTCTTCTCAAAGTATTCGAGAAAGGTCTGGCGGACCTTGAGGCCGGTCCATTTTGGCGACTCGGCCATGGTAGAAGACGGGCGAGCAAAGAGGGCGGGGTAGCGTCGAAATGTCAGAGCAGCGCAGAGGGCGGGCGAGACGGCAATCCGAGAGTTGTGCTGCTGCTTGGTGGCGTGGCCGTTTATGAAGCCGCGAGTTGTGGTGGTGAATTTTTTCCAAGCGGTCGTGGTGGGTTTGCTCAGAGCTCCTGGACCGGTGCAGCAGACAGAGCCGGAAGGAACGTTCTCGAGGGGTCGTGGGGCTACGGCGCCAGAGGGGTAGAACGTTCCACGAGGATGAGTCAACTGGCGCAAGGGCCTGATAAAAGCCGGTACAGAGCCGCCACCACCTGCGCCCCTGCTTAAGTTGGCCTGGCACGCCAGATCTCCCGCCCTTCCAGCACCGGCCGCCACCAATCCAGCCAAGTCAGCCAACTCGGCCAGCTCAGCCCATTCCGACTGCGTAGTCGCTCCGACCAGCCGCCGGCCTTGCAACATCTCAATTCAACGTCTGAGTCACAGCGGTACAGCGTCGCGGCTCTAAACGCCTCCTTGCATGAGATAAGGGAAAATACCGGTAAACAGGACGAGACCAGAGCGATCTCCCTCGGCGAGCCACTAGATTTGCGGTCTGGGCCAACCAATCTGTCCCCATCCGCACTCGGATAGAGAGAGGGTCCTGTGCCTGAGCACGCGCCGCTTTCCCGTGTTCGCCTGTTGTCCGGTCGTCTTCCGAGGTCGCAGGAAGGGAACAGAGGTCGAGGCAGCTTGTCGATCGGAGAGCCTGACGATTCGTGGGACTGAAGACCGAAGACGACAGGCCTCAGACCACTACTGCCGAGAAGAGGTGCAGTTAGGGCAGAAAATTAGTCGCCAGCGCCCGCAGCATACACACCGCCTACAAATTAGCGACCATGCTGCTGCAGTCACAGCCGGCGAACAGCACTATGCCCGCCGGACTGACCCGCCACAGCAAGCGGAAGGCCGTCGATTCGCTCGACAACAACGAGCGTCTGTCTAAGCGGCTGAGTTTGCTGAACATTGGTATGCTTGTCTTTCTCTTCCTTTTTTCCAATTCTTGCTCCTGTTTCGCTGCTGTCCTCGACATACGAGGCAGTCTTATCAGGCGGCCGTGATCGGTTCAGTCGACCTCTTTCAGCTGATGTCCTCCGCTCTGCTGCATCACCACCGTTCTGGTGCCTTTCTACGTGTGCTAATCTCAACCAGAACAAAGTGGTACCAGGATCTACGCTCCTGTCGCGAGCACTAGATCACCAGTCGAGCACCAGCCCGTCCCCTCGTCATCCTTCCATGAAACTCTGCACGGACAGAACCAGTCGGCATTGCCGGACGCCGCACAGTATCCCCCGGCACGAGCCTTTTTCGAGACAGTAGCAGCACCGGCTGTGCCAGTTCCTCCATCACGCACCGCTGATGAGTCTTCCGACATGCAGGTGGACGACACCAAGTTCAAGGTGTACATCCACAACATCGACGACGAGCTGGCCAGCGGCTCTGACTCGGACGGCGACGGCGATGGAAAGCTCGTCTTCCTGCCCCACGTCAACAAGCACCTGCGCGATGCTGCGCGGTCCAACGCCGGCTTCGTGCCCGCCATCCCCCGGCCTATCCGGGTCAACGAGGACGGTGAGCTGGCCGGCATGCAGCTCGTGCTCTACAACGACCCCAGCTCGCTCTCCGTGGCACCCGAGCACGACAGCGTCCGCCAGGCTATTTTGGATGCCCGCGCCCGCATTAGAGAGCGGCAGCGTGGGCAGTGCCTGGACAGCCCGCAGGGTCCAAGTAGCCCTGGCGTCTCGGACATGACCGACGAAGAGTCCTCGTCTATGCTGCAGTCTCCTGCTCGGTTCGACGATGACGATGATGCCATGGAAATGGACTGAGCCGGTCCTGACCTCGGCTGTACTAATACCTGGCTTGGGTTTGCACTTCTTTGCGAGGAGTTTCTTTATGTCGGGAAGAGTTTAGATGCCCGCGGTCAGCTGGCTTTGGTTTCTGGGCAACGTGACAAGGTATCGTTTTGTTCATGTTCATGGCTCATGAGTAACGTAGTTCATATATTGAAGCGTTTTAGCGTGACAAAAAAAAGATTGCAATATGATATGTTCCCCTGCATCCAGTTGTATGCATATCACCGCGAACAAATCCATCCCTCCTGTCTATATCTCACAAGCCTATCCCCCATTTCAATGTACAGCATGTTCAGTCTTTCCACCGCTCCTCTGCTTCGTCATACCCAAGCACGTCCGCATCCACTTGCATGCTTGCCAACATCATCGCCATGGTGAATCCCTGAAATAGTCAGTGAGAAATCGAGTTGCTTGTAGCTTCTAAGGGCCCATACCTCTTGTTCCTCTTCCTCTTCTGCTGATTCCTCTCTCTCATAATCTTTCTCTTCGGCCTCCGTAATTCTGTCTCCTTCTTCATAATCGTCGTGCCTCGGCCGTCTTGTCCTCGATTCGTCATAATAGTTCTCACTGCCGGCCTGCCGCATCATGGACCGCCATGCCCGTGCGCCTCCTGCCCGTGCCACGCGCTCAGACACCAGCACAAAGACCTCGTCAGCCGCCGTCCGTCCGGCCTCGCGCCACCGGGCAATGAGCGCGGGCAGCTCACTCTCGGCGCCACCTTCGGCGCCACCCTCGGTAGAAGCACTGGCGTGCTGGATGACGCGGTCCCCTGCATCGAGGTCTCGCTCAAACTGCGCGACCAGATCAGCTAGCGAGACGGTTGCTTCTGGTACCACCGGTACGGTTCTCTGTTTGTGTCTCCGCTCGGGCGAGGCTATGGATGGGGCTGCACTGCTGCCTAGGGGTGCTGCGAGCAGTGATGCTGCTGCTGTGGCTGCGGCCGGCTCTTCTCGACCTGACGCCTGCTCGTTGTCCTGCTGCCTCTTCACGGCCGGAGACCGAAAGGGCCGCTTCAGAACAGCAGTAGCCTCCTCTGCTCGGCGGCGCCGCTTGGCGGCCGGAGTCAACATCGAACGCTGTCGCCAGAGATAGTGTCAACGGATTGAGAGTGCGCAGCAGTGGGCGAGCCTCTCCTGTGCCTCCATCTGCTTTCTGAATGTCCTGCAGGCAGTCTTATCGTAACGAAAAAGCACAAAGGGAGAAACTCGCCCGTGCAAAGAAGGTTGCTGAGAGGCAGCGTCAAGTGGGACGTACCTGCTACTTTGGGATATGGCAAAAGCCTCGTGCTCAAACGTAGGCTACATAATACCATTTTTTAGTATGTTTTAGGACGTACGGCCATAGATACTGGAAAGCACGGGATCCCGTCCGCTCTCCCCTAGTTAAACCAGTAATCGGCGGATTAGTAGTTGGGTCGGTGACGACCAGCGAATACCCGCTGCTGTACGTTTTTGCCTACCTTTGTTTTTTTTGTTTTTTTTTACATATGCATATTTTTAGCTTATCACACATTTGCCATTTTTCAAGCCCATTTACCGCAGATAGACAACCTTACCAAGCAGGATTAACATTTAAAAATCTCTATTGCATGCCTAGCAAAAGATGCACTTTTATTTTTCCTCGATTTCTCTCCAATTCATAAGATAGACACATAGGACGTATTGGCAAACAGAAGCCCGCATGACGCCGGAGGAATGACAGCTCTACGGATACGCTTCCGCCCAAATCCGCACTTAAGCGCATAGACGACTTCTCACTATGGCTTCTTGGGTCCAGAAGTTAAACTTGCAGACTATTACAAGCGGTAGAAAGACTGCTTGCCTTGTGAGATGAAACCTGTCATCTAACGTTGTGTTTATTTTGGTAGTGTAGAGGAAATCTGGATATTGCCTGCTGTATGTTTGGCTCGGAATCTGTTTTCTTCAACAAGAGGAAGGAAATGCCCTTATGAGCAAGCGGAGGTAATCATCAACCGGGAGTTTTCACGCAACGAGCTCTCAAACACAGATTAGACCGAAAGGATAAACGTAAAGATTTGACAGGTGGCATTTGTTAAAGCCACTGAGCGAGACTGGGATGGAGATCATCCACCACGAAGTCCTAGCAGTTCCCAGCTTAGACGCAATGTGCGCTTTTCGGCAAGATGCAGCGCCCAACCGAATGTACACGGACTTTCTTAGTTTCTTAGAGTAAAACCGGGGGCTTGCCCTCGTCAAGGCTGAAACCAACAAAACGTCAGAAGGGGCAGGTAAGACACAACAGACCGTCTCCCGTGTGTCTGAACACTGGAAAGTTGAAAAATTACTCACGGCCTGGCTCTACAACAAGAATGATCTGCAATGGATAAACAAAGTCCCGCTCAGACACGTAATATTCAGTTGATCTTAGTAGAAAGAAGATTGCGTTTTATGATCAATTGACTGTCTTGTGTTCTGCGCAAAAAGTGTTGCAGCAAAATTCAAAATGATTTGAGTCTACCAAAACCGTCGCTCTTATTTTTTGTCGTTTCCATTGTACAGAAGCATGCAGCATCAATGCCCTACGCCGCCTGCTAACCAGGCGGCTTGGTCGGGGCCCGGTGGCGGGAAGAAGCCCCTGTCTGCAGCTGGTTGGAAGCCTTGCAGATGTTGCGCCAGGCCCTGCTGCTGTCGTTGCCGTGCCTCCTCTTCCTGTCTGATGGCAATCCGTCTCTGTTGCCTATAGTACAGTAGAAACACAATGGCCATGACCACGCCGATGATTATGACAGGCTCAACCAAACCTAACTCGGGGAGATCTTCAAATCTGCCTTCGTCGTCCAAATACGTGTCGTCGTACTCGTCGTAGTATTCTACATCATGGTATCCGGCGCTGCTAGTAAAGGTCTCGATCCACTCACTGAACGACCATTTTCGTGCTGGGACTCGAACATGTTAGTGCCAGAAGCATAGCCTCGCGAAAACCCGTGGGGAAGGGACAGAATACTAACCAGGCTCATCCTGGATAGAATTGATCTGGCCATGCGTCAATGTATTCCAGGCACTTCGGAGGCGCAGTCTCAACAAGGTCAGCGACACCGGCAGGTATGCCTCTTCGTTGGTCTCCAACGCATAGTCGTAAAAGCGCTTCGCCAAATGATAGTCCTGGTCGAGGCCGACACCATTCTCGTGCATCCACCCCAAGTTGTACAGCGCCTGTGCGCTCTGGTGGTACTCGGCTGCACCCAGATAGCATTGCACCGCTTTATCAACGTCTTTCTTCGTGCCGATGCCATACAGGTAAAAGTCGCCCATCTTGACAAGCGAATCCACATTGTGCTGTCGGGAGGATCTTGTGTAGTGGATCAGGCCCAGTGCCGGTTCATCCAGCAGGCCCTTCTTGACCATCTGGCGAGAGAGAATCGACGGAAGCTTTAGATTGGACTGCTGCGGGTCTAGCAGATAACCGATGTTGTTCTGGGCCATCTCATAGCCCTGCTCGGCTGCTCCAAGATACTCGAGCAGAGCCAGTTCGTAGTTTCCATCTTCGTACGCCTGGTTTGCCTCTGTCCAGGACGACACCAACGGATCCGCCTTCTCGGCGACACTTTTGTAATAGCTCAGAGCCGGTCCACATGCCTTATCACGGCCTACCCCATGGTGGATCATCTCGGCCAGGTAGTAATATGCCTGCATGTTTCCGTACCGAGCCGCCAGCTCAAAGTAGTCGTTTGCTATTCGAAGATCTTCGGCCTGTCCCTGGTCTAGATAGAGCACGCCCAGCTCCACCTGGGCTGGCGTATAGTTCTGCTCAGCTGCTGACCGGAAAAGCTTTGAAGCCCTATCGACATTGGTAGTGCCGCCGTAACCGTGCAGCAACATCAGGCCCATCAGGTATTGGGACTGGGGGTCAGCAAAGGCGATTCCGCGGTCGAGCCAAAACTTGGCCCGTTCAAAGTTCTGCTCGACGCCATCTCCGCGCAGGTAGATGCGGCCGAGAAACCCCGCTGCACTGGCAGCCGTTTTATCCAGAGACGGCTTCGGACTATCCACGATGCTGCCGTCTTTCTTCCAGTACTTGCTCACCACCATATAAAAGTACTTCCGTGCCATCTGCATATCGCGCTCAAGCATCCGCTGGCCCTCGTAGTAAATCCGTCCTACGTTCAGGGCGGCTTTGAAGTCTCCCTTCTGTGCCATGAGATCTAGGTACTCGATGATATCGTCGATCGAGGCGTAGGCGTCAGAGTGCGGCTGGGCACGGGGGGCATGGATTCCTGAGCTGACGACGCTGGCCCCTACGCCGTAGACGCCTCCAAATTCGTCTGCTATACGATACGGCTGCTGGACCCAGCCCATACCGCCTGGGGGCCCCGAGCGGTACCATGCAATGGCCTTATCCGCCACGCGTTTGTAATACTGCAGTGCTTGCTCACAGCTCCGAGGGGTCCCGATGCCGGCATGATGCCGCGCAGCCACGGTCATTTCAGCCCGGGTGTGGCCGTGCAGCGCAGCGAATGTGTAGTATAGCAGGGCCCGGGCCTGATCTCGCTCAACTGCGTTGCCAATGCCAGTCGAGTACATCAGTCCGACCATGTACAGTGCCGAGCTGTTTCCATGCGTGTCTGCGAGCCGGCGGTAGTAGTCGAAGGCAGCCGGAAAGTTTCTCGGATGCGAATAGTTTCCGTAGTAGTTCATTTCGGCCAGGAGGTACAGTGCATCCGGATTGTCCTCGCGAGCCGACTCTTCGAGCAACTGCACGGCCTCGATTAGGGCTATCGGGGCTGCTTGCGACGAGGTATCTTGCTGCTGTAGTGGTGGCGGACCTCGCATGGAAAAGCTGGGCATTGCCTTTAGGATAAAGCGAAAGGCTAGTGAGAGGTACCCATTTTGTTTTCGTTTTCGGTAGTGTGGTTGGGATGGTATCGTCGTCAGTTTCACGAGGGCAGCGTCGACGAGGTCACGTCCTAGCATTATCGCCATATGTCAGCATCGGGTGTACGTCGCACTCATAGACCCCCTACACGGCCCCGATGAGCCTGAGCGTGTTCTCATACCACTTTCCCGGCCGTTGTCGGTCGGCGCTCTGAGAAGGATATCTTCCGGCGTCACGTGGTCCCGGACCCCGGCATCCTTCGCGGCTCCTTTTTCTCGTACATCGCTGTGCTGTGGATCGGCACAGGTCACGGATATGACCTGCAGAAGCACTGTCGGGGTATGGAGGTCAGTCACGGCGTTCGTCATTGAGCCTAATGGGCGGGGAGGGGACGCCGAGCTTACGAGTGCCCCAAAGAAAGGGCCGTCGCATCTTCGAAAGGGTGAGGGTAGTCTGGGTTGCGAGGGAAAAGAAAAGAGAGAGGTATCAAAGCAAGGAACAGTGCCAGACCATCGCTTCTAAAATGAAACACAATGCATGTAAACCGGCGTGCTGTTGTCGCCCGTTCTAGTGGTGTGGCATGGTGCGGTAATACTTAAAAGTGTCTATGTCGTGACGTTGACCCCATCCAAGATATCTGGTCTTTCTAGGGGATTACTTACCATGCTGCAAGCTGGCAAGATTGGTAAAGCTCCAGTGGTTCCTGCAAGATACCTGCCAGAACAGTAATACGGGACTAGCAGCCAGTTACGTCAGAAAGAATGCGCGTGGACCCACAAATTTGGAATATTAGTCAGCGCGATAAAGCCTGGCTGTTCACGATAATAATCACTTACAACTTTTTTCAGCCCACAAGAAGCCAATGAAAAAGTCGCTCGGATCGAAAGCTGATTTTATTGGCCAAGCAAAAAGTAGGATGTGCTTGCAGACATATCTCGATAAAAGAGCCCAAACTCAAGGAAAAGCCTTTGTTTCCCGGAAAGCGACTTAGTGCACACGAGGCCATCATGTATGAGCTCGTTGGTGCAGACGAATACCAGTATTCTGGACCTGAAGTGCCATATGTTCTCGACCTGATCCCACTAGCCTCAGGTCTGGCTGCGATATCATCGGACGGAAGACTGTCTCTGTTCGACCCGCTTCGTGTGGGCAGTGGCCCAAATCGCACCTTTCAGACGTCCCATGGCAATCTCACAACGGCAAAGGCCCTGGATGCAGCCGGCTGTGTCCTAGCTACGGCTGGTGAGAACGGCACGGTATCCCTGTGGGATCTGCGCGACTCGGCACAAGGACCAGGGGTCACCGTCCAGGTTGGTGAGTGATCTTCAACTTCTCCCGAGGCGGCTGCATCAAACAGCATATATAGTGTACTAAACAGCACTTCTTCCAGGCTCTTGTGATGCCAACATATTGTCGCTTGCCTGTGAGCCACAGAGCCAGTCTATCGCCGCAGGGACAGAACTTGCTGGCTATCAAGCCTCAATCGTGATCTGGTATGGCCTTTCTTTCTCTCGTTCCCTCCTCCACTAACAATGGCTCTCAGGGATGTCAGGGCCGGCACCTCCCCGAAAGTCAGTTACAATGACGTTCACAGTGACGATGTGACAGAAGTATGTCTATCTCTCATGAAAAAAGCCCAGTGGTGGGGATGTTTAGCTAACAGCTAGAAAGCTGGCCTTCCACCCACGACACAATCATGTACTCTTGTCCGGCTCTACAGACGGCTTGGTGAACATATGTGATACCCGGATAACAGATGAAGACGAGGCCGTCATTCAGGCTTTCAACCACGGAGCCTCAATCCACCACGCAGGCTTCCTCAGCGACAGCGAAGTATACGCGCTGTCACACGACGAGAAGCTGGCCATGTACGATATGGCCGAAGAGCGGGAAGCAGGCTCTGCCACTAAAGACTTTGGGGATACGCGACAGACACTGGGCTGCCAATACGTTGCCAATATGCTACCAAAGGCAGGATTCACTGGGGCCGTGCTTGGAGCCGGAGCACAAGAGTATGTATCTGTAAAAGAGCCCGAAGACATAATGACACATGTTGTTTATATTCTTCGACTAACACTCTTTAGTGCGGGGATGTTTAAGCTAGTCCATTTGTCCAAACACCAAGGATGGGGGGTTGATTTAGAATCTGTTGTCGGCCTTCCCGGTGCTCATGGCTCAGATATCGTTCGCGGTTTCTGTGTCTTCGACGAGCAGCAGGTTGTCTACACATGCGGAGAAGACGGCAAGATCAGGGCATGGAGGCCGCCATTGTCGTAGTAGAACAAACAGGAATGCAGCCTTGTTCGGGCGGTCATGTGCCTCTCTCAGCCATACTTGTCGTGCTTGTGCTTGACTTTTACATCCAGCAGCTTCTCGTGATAGTCACCCTCTCTCCGGGCTTTTTTGAGCAGCTTCACCTCGTCGTCTTCCAGCCGCCGCCCCACGGCATCTTCCAGCTCGCGCCTGCTAATCTTCTCCCGGGCCTTCTCTTCCTTGGACGCCTTGATCTTGGGCTTGAACCGAGCTTGCATGCGGATGCGCACTGTTGTATTGGTGTTGCTCTCGGTCGCGTCGCCGCGGATTTCTGGCGCCGAGCCGGCCTTGGACGATGTCGACAGTTGCACAGACAAGTAGGTGTCGCGCAGGGTCTTGATTTGAAACGTGCCGGGCGTGTCCTCGGTCTCGACGAGCACAAACGACTCTACCGGGGACACAGCGATGGCCGTGGCCGAAAAGAGGCCGTACTTGTCGCATCCTAGGTATCTAAAGTAACCGGTCAGCCCAGAAGACGAGGAAAAACAGCGAGCTCAGAGGCCAAGGCAGGGAACCCACCTTCCATGATGTCCCTTAAAGCGAAAGTGTTCCGTTCCGACAATGCGGCTTGCAACCCAGACCTGTCGGACGTCATGGGGCTCGGCACTGGACGGGTTGCCATCCACAATGTTCTCGATCGGCATGGAAAAGACGGTGCCATTCGCATCCGAGGCCAGGGCCGTGGGAGTTGCGCTTGGCAGCACCAGCAAGATAGGACCAGCTACGTCGGTCAGGACTTCGGCTGAAACCCAGGTGTCGTCTTCGGCAATCGATTCGTCGTTGGCGGCAATCAGCTCCTGCTTCTTGCGCGATTCCTCGGCCGCATCCTTGTCTCTGTGCTTTCTCTTCTTCGGCTTCTTGTCGCCTTTGAAAACGAGCGGCTTTACCATCGTGTCGTCGGGTCGCCGTCAAGATGATGACCGGTTGTTTGTTGCGTTGAACCACATGCTAGTGAAGAAGAAAAGAGTATCCGCTACAGGTACACATGCAGCCAATCACAGCGCATTTCACCAGCCACTAAGCCACAAGTAGCCTTGCAGCACACTGCACGCAATGACAGCCTTGCGCCATAGAGAATTTTTGGGGAGCTTTTCCAGCGTCGCGCGTCTGGACTGAAATACACTGCAGTCGCCAATTTCGACACCCTGTGCGCGCAGTCCACCACAAACAACACAGACTACCCGTCACCATGGATGACCTTTACGACGAGTACGGCCAGTCCCTACGTGTGATTTTATATACCCTTGCTCTAACATTGTGATCAGATTTGGCAACTTCATCGGCGAAGAGCCCGAGGGGTCTGAAGAAGGATCTGAGCAGGCCGAGGCCGAGGCCGACAACTATGGCTACGATGACGAGGATGCGGGAGGCGCAGAGGGCGTTGGTCAGGAGTTAATGGAAATGGATGGTAAGGATCCCAGGTGGCGCACTGGATGCACAATGCTTGGGCTGCTAATGACTGATTTGTCGTCGGTTCTGTAGATGACGGACCATCGAATGCTGTGATCCTTCACGAGGACAAACAGTACTATCCGACAGCAGCACAAGTATACGGGTCAGAGGTGGAGGCCCTGGTGCAGGAGGAGGATGCGCAGCCACTGTCGGAGCCGATTGTGGCGCCGGTCGAGCAGAAGAAATTCAGCGTGGAGGAGGCCGATCTGCCACGCGTTTTCTTCGACCGGGGGTTCATGACGGACCTGACGAACTACCCGGAGCAGATACGAAACGTTGCGTTTGCCGGGCAGCTGCACCACGGCAAGACGGCCTTCATGGACATGCTCGTGCTGGAGACACATGATATTGCCGAGCGGCTAGAGCAGCGATCGGGTCGGCGACGAGACGAGCAGTTGCGGTACACGGATGTGCACATTCTGGAGCGAGAGCGGGGGGTGTCGATCAAGAGCGCGCCGATGAGCCTGGTGCTGCCAACGACGAGAGGCAAGTCGCATCTGATCAACATGATCGACACGCCTGGCCACGTCAACTTTGCGGACGAGGTGGCAGCAGCTCTGCGGCTGGTGGACGGCCTCTGCCTGGTGGTGGATGTGGTGGAGGGCGTGCAGCTGCACACGGAGATGATCATACGACACGCGGTGCTGGAGGACCTGCCGCTGACGCTGGTAATCAACAAGGTGGACCGGTTGATTCTGGAGCTCAAGCTGCCGCCGGCGGACGCCTACTACAAGCTCAAGCACACGATCGAGGACGTCAACCGGGTGATTGCAGAGACGATGCCAGGGCCGATCGATGCGAAGCGGGTAAGCCCGGAGAAGGGCAACGTGCTGTTTGCGTGCACGAGTCTGGGCTGGTGCTTCACGCTGCCGTCATTTGCCAAGATGTACGCGGACAGCTTCGGGGCGATGGACGTGGACGAGTTTGCGCGGCGGCTGTGGGGCGACGTGTTCTTCAACCCGAAGAAGCGGTCGTTTACGCGCAAGGCGGTGGAGGCAGAGGCGAAGCGGTCGTTTGTGCACTTTGTGCTAGAGCCGATCTACAAGCTGTTCACGCACACGATCAGCGAGAGCCCGCGCGAGCTCAAGGTGTTTCTGGAGCAGCTAGGCATCGTGCTGAAGCCGTCGCAGCTGCGGGCCGATGCCAAGGTACTGCTGAAGCTGGTGTGTGAGCAGTTCTTCGGGCCACCGGCAGCGTTCGCAGACATGGTGGTCAAGCACGTGCCGTCGCCGGTGGAGGCAGCAGCACGACACCTGCAGCGGTACTACACCGGGCCGCTGGACAGCAGGGTGGCACGGGCGATGGAGACGTGTGACCAAGACGGGCCGCTGGTGGTGGAGGTGACGAAGCTGTTCAGCTCGAGCGACGCCAAGAGCTTCAACGCGCTGGGACGGGTGCTGAGCGGCATTGCGCGGCCAGGCATGGAAGTGCGGGTGCTGGGCGAGGGCTACTCGCTGGACGACGAGGAGGACATGGCGCCAGCGCGGATTGCCGACGTGTGGATCGCGGAGACGCGCTACAACATCGCGACAGACGGCGTGCCGGCGGGCAACCTGGTGCTGCTGGGCGGAGTGGACAACTCGATCGTCAAGTCGGCGACGGTGGTGGCACGGCGGTTCGACGAGGACGAGGACGCGTACATCTTCCGGCCGGTGACGCACTACACAGAATCGGTCTTCAAGGTGGCCGTGGAGCCGGTCAACCCATCGGAGCTGCCGAAGATGCTGGACGGCATCCGCAAGATCAACAAGAGCTACCCGCTGGTAACGACCAAGGTCGAGGAGTCGGGCGAGCACATCCTGATCGGCACGGGCGAGCTATACATGGACTGCGTCATGCACGACCTGCGGCTGCTGTACGCCGACATGGAAATCAAGGTGTCAGACCCGCTGACGCGCTTCTGCGAGACGGTCGTGGACGAGTCGTCGACCAAGTGCTGGACCACCACGCCCAACAAGAAGAACCGCATCACCATGGTGGCCGAGCCGCTGGAGGACGGGCTGGCCCGCGACATCGAGACGGGCGCGGTGCGCATCCGGGATCCGGTGCGGAAGACGGCCAAGTTCTTCCAGGACAAGTACGACTGGGATCTGCTGGCCGCCCGCAGCATCTGGGCCTTTGGGCCGGAGGAGAACGGGCCCAACATCCTGCAGGACGACACGCTGCCAGGCGAAGTCGACAAGAAGCTGCTCAGCACGGTCAAGGAGTCCATCCGGCAGGGCTTCAGCTGGGCTGCCCGGGAGGGACCTCTCTGCGAAGAACGCAAGTTTGTCCCCACACTGTTCCGAGTAAAGTCCGAGCTAACAAGGCAGCGATCCGCAACACCAAGTTCAAGCTAATGGACGTGTCGCTAGCCCAGGAGGCCATCTACCGCGGCGGCGGCCAGATCATCCCGACGGCGCGTCGAGCCTGCTACGGATCTTTCTTGCTGTCATCGCCGCGGCTGATGGAGCCGGTCTACCAGGTCTCGATGACGGGTTCGGGCAGCGCGTCCAACGAGCTCTACAATTTGCTGTCGCGGCGGCGTGGTCACGTGCTGACCGATGTCTCGGTAGCCGGCACGAACCTGTCACGCGTCACCGGGCTGCTGCCGGTCATCGACTCGTTTGGCTTCGAGACCGACCTGCGCATCACGTCCAAGGGCGCTGCCTTGGTCAGCATGGTCTTTGACCGCTGGCAGGTCATCCCGGGCGACCCGCTCGACAAGGACGTGGTGCTGCGGCCGATGCAGATGGCTAGCGTGCAGGCCACCGCCCGCGATTTTGTGCTCAAGACGCGGCGCCGGAAGGGCCTCAGCGAGGACATCGCCACCGGCAAGTTTCTCGAGCCGGAACTGTACCGGGAGCTGGTCGAGAGCGGCATCCTCACTGAAGGATCCTGAGCAGAGGAGGGGACACGGGGCAAGCTCGGCGAGCTCGGCGAGCTCGGGGACCACGGAGACGTTGAGGCCCAAATATACTCGTCTCTTTCTGTTTCTCTTTTTCTCTCTTCTCGTATCTTCTCATCTGCAAGGACATGCCCGCCATCCAATCGTCCTCTTCATCGTGATTTTCGGCTTATTCGTCAGACCTTTGGCAGACCATGTCGCAACAGGGATATGCCCGCAGACGTGCTTCAGTGGGAGTGGCTTTATCGTCCGTTTAGCTCAATGCGGCCGTTACAAGGTAAGATATATTTGGCCTTCTCAATAGTCTCTGCTTAGTACCCGCTGCATCCGTTTTAGGCAAGAACAAGAGTAAAAATGGACAGGTCAGTATTAATAATAACAATACGGAGCAGCATCTGGCAGCCACTCTAAGCACAAGTTCAACCTTGCGGAGTACTTTGTACCCCGGCCAGGCTTTTTCGCTCCAACCGCACTCGAAACCTGGCCCAGGGGAGGGGCTTGCGCCAAAGGACCCAAAAATAGAAGGGAAACAAGCTCTTCCGGACCGCTCCTCCAGGCCTTTGTGTTGCAAACGAAACAGAGACCTCAGACCCTGGCTTCTTCATGCTGTTGAACAGCCAGTACGACGTAGCTTACAAGTGCACCACTTCCCGCGACTTGGGAACCCCTTTTCGCCCCCGAGCAGGACACACTGTACGAGTCCCCTCCACGCTGCAGCCTAGTCCCATTTTTGCAAGTATTGGTTTTCGTGCAATGCAACTCTACTCTCACACTTTCTCGAGGCCGGAATATAGTCGGACTTTTTATAGGGTTACGTGGAGGTAGGGAGAAGGGTTGTAATGCAATACGGAGTAGCAAGACGGGCAATGACAATCCTCATACTCTGCAGGCTCCGAGCATACGGGATGTCCTCGGAGTTACGCCTGGAGACAGGTCCAAAGGCCAGAAGCTGTTCCATCCCCTCTCTCTCGGCCTTTCGGGCTGCACAAAAGGAAGGACAACCAGAACCCAGCTGCAGCTTGCTCGCATAAGTGGCCTTTCCCCGTCTCCTTTAGACAACTCAAACGCACCCCACGCGGTTTAAACGAGTTTGTGTCCCTGTTATCTCGGTTCTCTTCTTTTGTTGAAGTCTTACTACCTACTATGTATTCTAATTTTGCTGTGTCCTTGGTGTTTCCTTCCCCCCCAGACCTACAGCCAATATGAACAAGCCTCCGTCTTCCCATGGGCCACGACCTTGCCGCCAGAGGCCTGGTCGCCGATCTTAACAATGAATTGTGACTTCGACGTATGTAGGGCAGAGTTGCCAGATACTCCGCACGTACTCCGTAGGCGAAGTTGCTCTGGGTCTGGATAGCGGACCAGTCGCCTGAGTGACAAGCTTGTACGGAGTAAACGCAACCCGTGGCGTTCCTGGAGATGCCACTGTCCAAACGCAGTGGGGGCCGCACCCATGTTTGCTGAAGTGACTGTCTACTCGTACCTGACGGAATACGGAGTATTCCAGCCAAGTTGGCCAGCGATGATCCGGACTCCATAGCGGGAGTTCCATTGACAAGGGGGTAGCCGAGGGATTTTCCACTGCGTCCCCCTTTCCACCCCTCTTCGAATTCCCTTGTACGTCACCGAGAGGGGGCCTTTCATTTGCAGGTTTCGAGCATTTTATCGAGCACGCCGCGGAGCGTATCGTTTTCCAGGGCAGCCGCTACCCGCTCCTTGTCCGACAGCTGCTTGCTGACCTGGTCATCCTGGCTGTGGGAGCCTTCTTTGACCTCGATATCGACCCGGTAGTTGGGCGGCAGTGTCTGCTCCAGACGAACGCGGATGGCAAGGCCGATGACCGTCACCAGAGAGCAGTGGTTGATAGTCGGCGTGACATAGACCACCACCCGGGTAAGCGTGTCGCGGTCGAGAGACTTTGCCAGCAGCGGGGACGGTGAGATTTGAATGTCCGGCAGATTGACTACGGAGAGCTGGCCCAGCGTGTGGGGGTGCTCTGGATCGGATATCGTGGAAATCAGGTCTTTTGCCCGCGAGGCGGTGCGAGCGTCAGCAGGGTGCATTCCAGTATAATAGGGATGGGGGCAGGGTAGCACTGCCTGCCGGGCGTACCGTAAATCTCCTGCTCGTCGATCGGCTCTTCCGTGTAGACGCCGTCGTCGCCATCGTCGCCTTCGTCATAGACATCTCCGCCAGATGAGATGGAGGACGCCGGTGAGGGAGGGGATGCGAGAGCGGCGATGTGGGAGGCTCCCCAGAAGAGGCTGTCGGGCCGTTTGGGGGCCAGGATGCTGTCGAACCTGAACTCCTCGCCGTGCCGGGAGGTCGTCTCCCTCCGCAGCCGGCGGCTCGGCAGCTCAGCCGCGCTGAGGATCGTGGGATTGGCGTTTTGCAGCTCAGCCATTGAAACAAATATGGACAAGGGAATGCGTGGAAATCGCTTTGTCCGTCAGGCAAAATGCTTCCGGATTCGTTATTATCGTGAATGTTTGTCTAGATTTGTCATGATGGCGCGGTGGGCCGAAATCGCATCAGACCCTGCGTTTAGGTTTTTCCGCTTCCGCCTGGTTACTGAACTAGTACGGAGTACAGTATGGCCCGTGGCGGGCGATGCAATTCGGTTGGTCAGCTGGGCTACGGCAGTCACGGCAAGTAAACGCTGTCTCGGGCTACCGGCAGTGTTGCAAATCGGTGCGTTTTAGTGTACGGAGTAAGATAAGATACCAATAACAGAGGTAAGATACATACGGAGTACACGCTGGCTTTCCACAGACTCGCATTTCCTTTCTCAGTAATACGATAGGGGTAGCCCAGCCAATGCATAGTAAGGAGTTTATGTACGGAGTCGTAGTCCGTACTCCGTACATAGTAGTTCTAATACATGCCTGCACGAGCCACACCGAACATTATTGCAGAATGATCCACCTTCTTTTTCAATCTTCTAGAATCCCAGCCGTTGCCTGTGCTAAAAATTGCTAGCAGGGAAAGTCTTTCACCGCTCTGGCAAGAATTCAGGAGATTATTGGCTTTGATAGATTCAAGTGGGACCAGCATTCCACAAAACGGCCACAATTGTATCTACTCCGTACGACGTATGCCTTACAAATATCAATAATATCTTAGTATTCAACCCAATCTAACCCTTTGGAATCAGTGCATCATTCCCCTGACCAGAGCTTCGCTGCTACAGACGGCATCCCGGCCAAACCAATATTCATGCAGACCGTCGTGATGAATAATTCCTACAGAGCAGTGCACTTGCAATTTTTCAGTCGACCTGCCACGCGTCACATACGACAACTCGTATCGCCCTCACATAGGGCTACTTTTCACCACTAAAGTTGCTGGCAACTCGCAGCGTGCAGCGTGGCATTGTGCTGACAGGTCCAACCGAAGCAGCTGCGGAAGCCAAGTACCCGTAGTTCTAGGCCTAAGAAAGCCTCTGCCCTCCACGGCCCCATCCTGGCGCGGTGGCGTAGCGAACAGGTGACGGGACAGGTGCATTGCACGACTCTGCGAGTGCGGAGTAGATTCATGTTTCTTCCTCTGTGTTTGCATGTGAAAGGACGCCACGCCTGGGCGGCCATGTCTGTGCTCGGCCGCCTCGCCAGTGACGTTGCATTTGCATCTTACGTGTCCTGCCGCACTCGTAGTGCTCGTGGCAATCGCAAGGCTATACGGAGTACGGAGTACGAGTACGCGATACAACTACGTCGTATGGGCTATGAGTACATAGTATGGCGGTTGGAGCGCCTTCCTGAAAGGGCACGCTTGTTGGGGAAACCCCCAATGGCCGGTTTCTGCGTGTCTCGTACGAAGAACGGTACGGAGTGCGGAGAATAGCCCGGGTTATGGCACTATCCCAGATTTTGTTGCTGACTCTTGCTTACCTTCACCGTCTCTGGTTTCATTCGGTCTCCTGCCCTCCCTCATCCCGTTCGTGCTCGTAAATGCACAATACTCGTACACGAATCTCATTACGAGTACTCCGTTCGAGTATTTCCGTGGGTACAGGGATGCTCCTAAATATTGGCTCCAGGGATCGTGCCTGCGAACAGCACAACTTACCCAGCGATATAACACCATGCAGTTCTGTCCCCTGTACGGAGTACGGGTACATACATACAGCCTACCTAATGTTTATCGCTGTTTCCCACCACGATCTTTCGACGATCGTTTCCCGCCCCAGAACACGCCAGAACCCAAACGGGGCTTCTTCTCCACAGCTACAGCGCAACCATGGGCGCAGCGAAAATGGATTCGAGCCGAGTGTGTTCACTAATTCCAGTGCTACATGGTGAATACCCCTGGGTCCTGTCGGATCCTGTGCCAGCAAGCCTAGGCTTGCTGGCGAGGAGTCGAGCGACGCAGGATAACGAACCAGCTCTACGGATTGGCCCGTGGGGCACCGTCAAAAGGTATGCCCCGAGGAAAGGCCACCAATAAGACGGGGCCTTCAGGCTGAGGCGGCCAGCGTGTGGAGCCATCAGCCAGATACGCGGTCTTGCCACTTTGCACTTCCTGCGTCGCCTATGACTAATATCAGGGGGCATGCTTAGTCGACGGTATGACAGCGGTATCGTACTTCGTACTCCGTAAGATACTTAGCAATACTCCCCGTACGTTGTCCGTATTTCGAGCGAGGTTCTTGTCGGAAAGATCTCTCACGCCTAGCCTGGAAGAACGGCCAACTGGCTTGTGGCGCTAATTATTAAGCCACCCCTTTCCAAGACGTGCGAGATGGGAAGGACTGCCAAGGACTGATCACACTCTCTGTCCCCCGAGTCTGTCTGTTAGAAACGGCGGCTGTCGCAGCCAGGATCGAGCCAGGACTGCCAGGACTGACACTTTTTGAGTGCTTTGGCTGCAACGGGGCCGGTTGCGTTTCAGTCAGGACAAAACGGCTCCCTTGAATCATTGCGATATATGTTGGACGAGTGTACTCCGTACTTTACGGCAAAACGTGGCAGCTCGCCCGACGCTTTGCAAGCGCCGAAACAAGGAGGCTCATCTCGTATCTTACGAACACCTTTTCGAACGTGCAGTACTTTTGTGTTGAAAGCGGCGAAAAGACCGCGACTGGTAAATACATACGAGTATCGTAAACAGAGAGAGCTGCCATGTTCCCATCAGAAACGTCAGAAACGTCTTGGAGGTCTCTGGTCCGTAGCGACACTGGATAGCGGAGGCAATTTCGGGGTATGTAGCAGAAGGTTCGTACGGAGTACGGACTCGTAAGTTACCGTACACGCAAGTTTACAGAAGATCGCTATCCACTCCAGGAGTGAGTCGCCCCTTACATACTCCGTAAATCTCAACCCTCTGTTCCGCTTCGCCCTAGCCAGCTGAGCATTTCTTATTCCCAGTGGCTTCTGGGGCGCATATTTCCTCGGGTGCCATAAGACACTTGTGTGCTTCGGAAACAAGACGTGGAGTGGAGATGGGATGGAACACTTTCTGCCAGCGCAGGATACCCCAGTATAACTCGTTCGCATCCGGCCGGCAGACAATCAGTATCAATGCAATTATCAACAATAGCTGAATGCACCGCCACTCTTACGACGTAAAGCACAAGCCATAAGTGATGCATACAGATGTGTTAAGATATCTTACCTTCTTCGCACGCCACTGCGTGCATGCACAGACGTATCTGTAACGAGAGAGATGGAACGAAAGAAGAAGAGCGTAGGCGACGCCGCCAAGACCAGACCTGCATTTGGACAAAGTGAGACAAAATGAGAGACCGGCTTTGTATTACTCAGTCTACTCAACACGTCCAGATGATTTTATCGCGCTAGCTGCAAGCTAGAGGTTAGCGATATGCGCGAGCCCATCCCCTATGAAAGAGCGGCCACCACGGGTCTCCCAATCAGTTTCGCAATTCTGTCTTTTTTGCTGCCGTAAGATACATAGTAACGCTACGTCGCACACGCCATTGCTGAGCCTGCGTCCTGCAGACACCCTCCCTAGCGGACAGATCGTCACAGCACCATCCCTAACCGATCTGTCCCTACTGCAGCCTCGCCACGGGCTTTTGAACTCTGGAATCTGGAATGGCCAGAACGGACGGGTCCTCGTACTATGTACAAACACTCGATACTCGTATTCGTACTCGCTGTGAGGTGCTTCCTATTACGGACTACATAATACTGTGCAGTCTACAATCCAAGTATCGCGGTAGCTCCTTCCTGTTCAGATTCGGAAAGAAGGGGTACCAGTACAAAAGCTCGCTCGTGCAAGAAGCGAGGAGCAGAAAAAGAATCACGAACTTTGCAAACATCTCGTCCCCCAAAACTGGTATAAGATACCAGCTCGCTCGGCCTGCCGTCCCCACCGTCCTGCAGTAAGCAACTCATCAAATCGCAGCTCCTGCAAGCTGGAGCAATGCACACTAGACGCAGACATGCAGCCCTGCACGAAACAGCCGAGACGATGATTGATGCCGCTGGCATTGTTTGGTTCAGCCCCTAGCTTCACTGCGCTGCGGGAGGTTCCTGGCCCACCCTCTCAGCATCGCCGTCTGTTCCTCCCATCCACCCGACCGCCCTCCCGGTTACGCATCATCTCCGTTTGGGCTATGGCCAAGCAACCCTGCCACTTGCCGCCACTTCATCCCTGGTATTGGCACCGTTTTTGTCCAGCTCATCCTGAGGCGCGCCCTACAACACTCGAACTCGCCTTTATTCGCGCAAATAAAGCCTGGAGCAGTAATATTGCTACTATTTACACCCGCTAGAAATACAACCGACTAAAGTCTAAAAAATCTTAGGACTACGGAGTAGCTAGTCTACACTCCTCCCGCAGCCTCTCCACCTGTCTTGCCTGCGTCCGCTATTTAACTCAAGTCCAGTACTACTTCGCATTACTCCGTACAGAGTAGATCTTTGACGCCTCTCATAAGCTCACCCCCCTCCCTCTCCCCCCCTAGTCTGCACTACCCTTCCACCCCCTCATTTTCTCTCAACCTCTCACTGCCGCCGCCGCCGCTCCACCGCCTACCAACCAAAACTCACAATTCTGCTGTCCCTCGTTCCCATTCGGCGCACTTACAAGCAGCGCCGTACCTAGGACAAGCAAAAAAAGAAAAGAAAAGAAGACTCAACAGCGAAGAAAAACCGGCGCCTAGGACTCCCGCCGGATGCGATAGACCTTCGAATAGCCCCTCTCCTTTGTCGAATCTGCTGTGGTCACAAATCAACACGTGCGCGTCAACCTTTCTCAATCTCCCCCCCAACTCGTCATTGGTGCTGCTCGCTCTCTACTTCGTCAAGTTCCAACCCTCCACGGTCTCGCGCGCATCGTCTCTCACCGGCGCTGCATCACGGCATCTGGCTCCTCGGGTGGATGTAGTCTTCAACAAGCAGACGTATCTGCGCAAGACCGCACGGCGCAATCTGTGCCGCTCGGCTCTTCACCACGCTCTTCGCCAACATCTCGACCGGCACCTCTGCCCTGACCTCACTTATTTGCGTTGGCATTATTTATCGCAGCCATGACGAGTGACGACGCCACTGCGAGGCGGCTTCTGCCCCAGAGCTCGCAGATGAGCTCCTTCTCTTTCACCCCTCCGGCCACGTTCCAGCAACCAAGAGAGACACAACAGCGAAGTGAGTGCCTCGTTCTTCACATCCGCGGAGCATGGCAGTAGGATAGCAGAGAATGCCGGACACCAAGGACACTTGGACTTTCGATTATCTCTGTCCTGGCTACTAGCTACCGAAACGACGTCTGGGGACGCCTTCCGTATCTAACCCGTCTTGCAGATTATGTCTTCGTTGACGAGCACAATCGCCACAAGAGGTTAAAAGGTAAGGTCGCAACATGGCCGTTGCGCCGTGAGCGTAAGTGGGCGAGAAAATGCTGACATATTTTATGGTCTGCAGTCATGAGAGCTTGTGAAGGTTGCCGAAGGAGGAAGATCAAATGCGACGCAGCTACGACAAATACATGGCCTTGCTCGGCTTGTGTGCGACTGAAGCTTCAGTGTATTCGCCCGACTGGATATGATGATGCTTCTGATACGCAAAGCTATGACGACCAGCCTCAAGTACAGCAGCAGCAGCAGCAGCAGCAGCAACCTCCACAGCAGCCGCCCCCACAACAGCCATCACAACAGCATCAGCTGCAGCAACAGCCGCAACAGCCGCAGCAGCAGATGTACGGCCGCACCATCGACTTTCAGCATCACCAAATGGATCCTACAACGGTCATTGACACCAAGCCTGCGCTCTACGCTACACGAACGGCACCTGCAGATTACTCAACAGTACCAGTAAATTCTGGTGCCTCTAATGCTGCCCTCTATGCTCGAGTGCCGTACGGGGAATCTGCTTCTACTCTTCAATACACGACTGTGCCGCCGTCAATGCCCAGTGTGGAAACAGTGTACACAGGCCAGCAAAACGTATTTCCCACTCCACCAATGCAGCATAGCTCTCACACCGAGTCACCTCCCGATTCTGCATATATCACCGATGAGCAGGCTGCGTATGGCAATGCAGATCTAGCCGATCTTCTAGGCAGCTTGCGTATGAACGAGGCCGGGACAGCACCATACTTGAACAACCGCATACTAGCAAGCAAACGAGACAACGAGACGCCTTTGGCTGACGATGACGATGATTACAAAAGCTCACTGCCTCCGCTAGTGGCTGGCCCCGGCCTCAAGATCCGGATTCCTCCCGAACTTATGCCTGACGATGAAACTGCACAGCATTACTTTGATCTCTACTTTGAAAATGTTCATCCCTTCGTTCCTGTCTTGGATAAGGCCGCATTCTACCAACAATGGCACACGGACAGGGAATCTATATCCCCGCTCCTCATTGAGGCTCTCCTGTCCATTGGAGGTCGGCTTGGGCAGACGAGCCGTCCCAAGGACAGCAGTGGCTTGCTTTGGCGACAAGTACGTGTCCCGCCCCTGTTGCCCGCATTGTTCCCGAGACATGTCCCACAATGTTCTGACTGGTCGGCATTTAGGACATGCTGATTCGTTTATGGATGTTCCACGATTGAGCACGCTGCAAGCTCTCCTCGTCATGCTGAAAGCACGCGAAGCTGCCCCCAAACGCGGCTACTACTACCGGTCGTGGATGGCCATTGTCCAGTGTGTGCAGATGGCTAAAGATCTTGGACTTGACGAGCATTATGCCGACCATGAAGCCGGCCATCCATGCGGTTCAAGCCCCTCTGAGTGTCTTATGAAAACTCGCATCTGGCAGACAACCTTTATCTGCGAGGTTATGATCGGGTCACCCCAAGGTAAGGGACTGTCTTATGAACGGTCCTACTTTGCCGGCGCTCGTTGCTAACTGAAAAGGCCGGACGGACCTTACTGTGACAGTAGACTCGGTAGATTTGCGAGAACCGCCACATTTACAAGGCGTGGACGAGGCGGAGATACTGATATCTCGAAACTTCGTCTACTTTGTCCGTGTCGTCTCGTACATTTCCCGGATGAACAGAGTATACGCACGAATCAAGAGGAGCAAAGACTGGGGTGCCAATCCAGAGTTCACGAAGCTCAACCCCCTACTTCATGCCTGGCCCAGCGAGCTGCCAGGCGACATGGCGCTGTCGTTCCCGTCAGACGGCTCACCACCTTGGCTGCCTTCGTGCTTTGTTGGCAACGTGCACTCATACTACTACCTCAGCAGTTTACTACTTCACAGGCCGCAGCTGCAAGTGCTCGACCCGTCGTCTCCCGATGGGCGCTGGAAGCACCACATGATGGTCTGTTACTCGTCAGCGAAGCTTCTGTGTCGGTTGGAAGAAGCTATTCTGCAGACATTCGGCCTGGACGGTCTTCGGAACATGCAACGCGGGGTCAACTTCACTATATATGCAATTTTGACGTGCATTGTGATTCATCTGGTATATATCCGTCTCTTTGAGCCATTCCCCCCCCCCTTCTTGTGGAATTGATGATACTGACAGGGCAGGTCGCACTGACGTCGCCGGACCCGGATTTCAACTCAGATGCACGCGAGTATTTTACACGACACATGCGGGTTCTAGAGCAATGTATGAGTGCTTGGCCCATGCCGGAAATGCAGAAACAGGTCGACTCGATGCGCATGGCTTTCTCGGCCGATACTCGGAAGCCTTTTGTGCTGAAGCAAACGTTCCCATATGGAAGTCCGTCACCAGCGTCAAAACATGCCACACCACCGCATCAACAAGCTACCATAAGTGCCGTGGCGACCCCCGCTACCATGAACTACAGGCCAGAGCACCCACAAAGCCAATGTGTGGACCAAATCATCCAGCAGCAGCAGCAGCAACAACAACAACAACATCTTCAGCAGCAGCATCAGCATCAGCAACATCAGCAACATCAGCAACATCATCAACAGCATCATCTGCAGCGAATTGATACATCTCTTTCACAGTGCCTCCCGCCGACAGGCTACATGGGAAATGCCATATCGCCCCCAATATCGGCATCCGCAACCGACGTCAAGGGTCTAGTGACGCCTCTGTCTGGTCAATCACTGGCTATGATGGCGTCGGCAGCAGAAGGATCTGGATTACCGGATACGCTCTCCAGTCTGGCGCCTGGATGGAATCCGTCTAGAATTTTTGAGTGAGTTTTGCCTGGCTCGTGGCGGCTGCGAAAGCTGCTGAGAAGATCGCTGACAGTGTTTGTTACAGTCAGTGGAATTCGACATTTGGTACGCAACAATCTACTCAGCTCAGTTCCGCTACCTCGCAGGCCAGTACTCTAAGTGTCCCTTCGTCTTCAGGTTCCGTCGAGATCCCGACTCTCCAGGACATCCAAACCGTGCATGCTAGCCTTCCCCATGAGCTGCACCCCGTACAGGGTTCTGCAACATACGCTGCACCCATCCAAGCACAACATACATTTGTCACCCCGGCCATGTGGCAAGAATCCGTGGCCAGTGTGTACGAAGGGGGCATCAAGCGTTCCTGGGATTATGCCAGTGACTCGATGCCGATGTTGAAACGCTGAGCTAGGAAACCTCGAAATCAGACTAATCGGGGATGTGTATAGCTGGCGTTTTTTTACCTGCTTTTCTTAGCAAACATATCTCATTGCATCTTCGGCGCCCATCATCTTTTTGCTGGAGCGGGACATGTCTGTGGAAACCCAACAGAGAGGCAACGAAGCAAAGGACTGCAGTATGTCACGAGCGTCAAATGCCGAACGAAATGTTTGTGTTATTTTCCATGGTTAACGACAGGACAAGTTGAGGCGTTTTTCTCCTCGTGGCATTTGGACGTCACGACGGCTCATCTATATAAATTGGGACGGGACTTTCTTGTGTGGGAGTTATTGTGGCTTGGAATGATTGGGATGATTTGGGTTGAGCAGGTTGCCAGATCTGCCGGCAAACGCATTTTGGGAATATTTCAAGACATGTGTACTGTATATGACTATGTTTCCATGGCGAGCGCGTTTTGTTACAGATTCTTGGGTATGCAGCCGGGACAAAGCCCGAGGAATACAAGGTTTGCACGATTGGCAAGATGATGGGTGTTTTTATTGCATTATATGTCTAGGGGCGGATTACTAGAGAGAACACTGCATGTGGCTGGAAGTCAAGAAGTCAGCGTCTTGTAGCCGGCGAGCGAGGCGACGTTGGTGTGGCAGCAGCCTCTGCCTGCTGTCGCTTAAGGGTATCCAGCACGGCGTCCCAGGCCCAAGCCTCGGGGGTGCCACGGCTATTCCCGGCGGACGGAGCGCCAAAACGGGTGGTAGGCGGCAGGCGGATCCATGGATACGAGCGCAAGAAGAGGCCGGGTGCGGATGTCAATCCGGGAGATAGTTGGACTGTGCGCTTTACGTTGACGATGCCCAGACGCTCGTGGGCGGGCGCCAGGTCGCCAAGGGCCACGGTGGTGATGCGCGGGCGACCGACCAGGTTCATGGTGGTAAAGTCGAGCAGAGTGGCCGGTGGCAGCTTGTGAACGAAGCGGCGCAGCAGCTCGCGGTCCGGATGGCGGGCAAAAGGCGGCAGCCGCAGATGGACAAAGGCGACAAAGGGAGCAGTGGTGTAGGCGACGAGGCAGAAGGGAACGACGCCACAGACAGCGACTGTGGTGTTAGTGGAGGGAGATGAGGAGAAAGAGGAGAGTGGGAGGGAGAAGAGAAGGAGAGAGAAGGAAAGACAGGTCAAAAATCAGGAGAAGAGACAGGAGGTGAAGATGAGATGGAGATGAAGAACCGAAAAGGGCTTACTTCCTGCAACCTGCCACCACGGCTTCTCGGCCGCGATATAGGCAGGACCGACGAGAAAGGTGAAGAAGGCCAGGCCAAAGAGGGTGGTGACCTTGAGACAGGCGAGAAAGGTGGTCCGAGGCGTGCCGGCATGGTAGATGAGCAGGCGTTCGGGGACTTGCAGCACAAGCGTCAGCCAAGCTTGCCTACAAGAGGAATGTTACGGCTGAACGTACGTCTTCTCTGGGCCGAGGCAAAGAACCGGGCGCCAATGGCCGGACTACGCAGAACTGCACCAGCAGCAGCTTCAAAGCCGGAAAGCGTCATTACCATCTTCATTTTCACGACGACAGACGATCTCGGCGGCAGAGGACTGGTCACGGCTCGGAAAGACCGCAGGCCACACGTGCGACCAGACCGCAGGAGAGCATTCCTGATGACCATGGCTGACGACTCTGGGGTCATATGGGATGAAGATGGATGATGAACAGCCTCGAAAATTGCACACCTAGAGACACATTATGTGGGTCTCTCTACGTTCACGTGACGTGGGTCTTTGATGCCAGCATTTGTTGCACCAGCGCATCAATTGCAAAGGAAGCAATACATTCGATCCGAGGAAGCGGACAGTGACGCGAAGAGAGGACGAACGCAACAGATCACCGACAAGCAAGCTTGGACGGAAAAGATCGGTGCGCCTGCCAATTGACTTCTGGTTTCAGCCGTTTGATCGTCGCTTAGGCGAAGAAGTCATGGCGCCTAGTGAAGCAGAAGGAGAGAGGAACGAACGAGGGAAAGAGAAAAATATTTGCAAGATACGAATGACAAGCGACAGGCAGCAAAAAGAGGCGGGACAACGGCGAGCAGTGGCACGACTGATCAATTATGCATGAGTCCTTTACATAGGGACTTGGTATGCATATCAGGCAGTAAGCATATTTGGCGGAGGCTATACTCCGTACGGAGTCGCAGGCGGAAGAAGCATAATCCAGTTAGCGTTATTGACCCTCTTTCTCCTTTTTTGACGCCAACACCCCGGCAACGAGGCCATGGCTGGCCGACGTCTGAAACCTGCCTGGCATCATGGCCGCCACCTGCCGGTGGAAACGGTCTCACGAGTCGCTGTCGACCCGCCGCTTGTCAGAAAGAAGAGGAAGAAGGCGCAGAGTTGAGACGGAAACAGAGGCAGCAGGGGTAGTGCGGTCGAGAATGAGTATGCTTATGAGCTTGGGTGTTGCAGGTGGAGTTTTGCGATTTGGAGCCACAGACCCCCTGGTTTCATGACGGCTTCGTCGGTTCGCTTGCAGCTCGGGCGACCCACTGCCTGGACCAAAAGTGAGAGAGAGAGAGAGAGAGAGACGCTGCTGGCGTCTTGCTGATGTGAGAGAGCGGTCGCTCTGGTCGTGTTGTCGCATCCTAGAACCAGTCTCGGGCAGGATTCCAAGCGATCATGGTGCAGATCCGGGAGAATCAGTGTGTCAATGTGCCGGAAGCCGAGCGAGAAGACGAGCCTGGCGGCTGCCGAGAAATGGGGAGATGAGACGGCCAAGGCGCGCCGAGAGCCGCAGAAGAGCCTCAAGGAGGTCTTTCACCCTTCTTTTTTTCTTCCCCCCCCCCTGTCCAGACTATACGATGTATGATATGTCAATCCCTTCTGGATGGCCTGGATCCAGACGTCGCTTGCAAGCCGAGATTTGACCTGCCCTATACGAGCGGCCAGGAGCGATCATGACGGGCCAGCAATGGATCCTTTCTCCTTACCCCCTTGACCGGACGAATTGTTGCAGGCAGTCCGCACGGAGTAGCGTATGGTGCTCCAGTCGTCATACGATGGCACTTTTACGGTTAAGTGTCTCTGGCGATGGGATCTCGTCTATTTAATGCGGCGGCTCGCTGCGTCTGGTCGTGGCTTCCCTTTCTCTCTCCTCACCAACCAACCATCCGTTCACTGTCTTTCTTGGCTTCGCCTCCTTCGTTCTTTCTTCTTTCGCTTCTTCAGCTCTTTCCCTTCGTTGCAGTTCTGTGAACTTGCTCTTCCGCATCTTTGATTCGATTCTGTGAACCGTCTCAATCGCCTTTTTTCCGACTTACACTCTCTTGAATCTATTTTTGTTCATTCCCTCCACATCCACATCGACAACATGCCTTCCATCGCATCCGTCTCTACCTTTGCGCTCCTTGCCGCGGTGGCATCTGCCCGCTTCGGTCAGGAGCAGGGCAACGGCGCCATTTCCGCCATCTCTGCGCTGTCGGATCTGGGCTCCTCTGGTCAGGCGGCCACGCTTGCCGGCGGCTCCATCCAGTTCCTGCTGGCGGCGGCCAACCCCTGCGGCAAGCTCAAGCAGGCCGACCAGATCATCACTGAGCTGGGCACCAGCGACCGCGCCGTCGCCGCCGCCCGCGGCCTCGTCGCTGCCGAGCAGAACTTCAACCCCTTTGTCGTCAGCATCCCCAACATCTGCAGCGACCCCTCGCTGCCGGCCTCGTCGCAGCTGCGCGGTGTCGTGCCGCTGATCGACCCGGCCGTTGTCGGCTCCGACCACGAGAACGCCAACAGCAACTCGTCCAAGGTGACGCCCTTCAGCGCCGACGGCCTGAGCGTTGCTCAGATCATGGTTGCCCAGGGCTTTTCCAACTTCACGGCCGTTGCTCTGGACGGCACCAAGCAGGCCGCCTCTGCCCTCGGCAGCGCCCCGGCTGCTGGTGCTGCGGCTGCCGGTACTGCCGGTACTGCGGCTGCTGCCACTTCGGCTGCTGCTACCGCCGCCGCAACCTCGGCTGCTACCTCGGCTGCTGTGGTCGCTAATGCTGGCAGCAGCTGTGCTCCCCCTGTCACCATCACCACCTTTGTGACTGCCGATGCTGCTGCTGCTACCACTGCGGCTGCTGCCACCTCGGTCGCTGCTGCTGCTGCTGCTGCCTCGAGCTCGTCTTCGTCCGCTGCTGCCGGCACCTGCACGGGTGGTGGTAGCACCCTCGTGTGCTCCAGCCCTGCTGTTGGCGCCGGTGCCGTGAAGAACGCTGTGACGGGCAACTTTGATGGCTTCGTCAAGTCCACCATTGCCGGCCTCGACTTTGGTCTCTGCGTGCCTACGATGAAGTTCGAGGCTGGTCTTGACGGCCGTGCTTCCACTGCCAACACCTTCCAGGCCATCGACCCGCAAGTCAACAAGGGCCAGGAGGAGGCTCTGAACCCGTCCATCATCACCAACCGCATCCACGACCAGATGACCAACGTCTGCGGTGCCAACCAGGCCGCCAAGGATGCCGTTGCTGCTGCTGCCACCAAGGTTGCCGCCCTCGGCACTCGGGACGCCACCACTGCCAACACCTGGAACACCCTTCTGGGCTTCGACGGTACCAACATCAACCCCGACAACGCCCCCCAGACCGGCCTTGTTGGCCACACGTAAATGTGACTGGAACAGGGTCTACTAGCATTGGATAGTTTGGGGTTGCCTGTTATGTCTGGATATGCAGGAAGTGTACGGTTTGGGAGCATGTTCAATTCTAGAGTGTAGTTTTTCTTTTCATATATGCATTGCCGAAATAAGAGACATGTTACGGTCGAATAAGTGTGCTTGTGACCTGTATAATTGCAAACGGTGGTTGTATTTGTGATGTGAATTTGAATTTTGAGCGATTGTGTTCCGTTGATCGTGACTGAACCAAGCCATTGACAAGCGACATAGGCAATAGTAAAGATGATTTTGCTCGCCAACAAGTACGAAATAGAAGTAGAAGTACTTTCATTTTCTTCAGCATGACACTCGTACGTAAACGATGGTGGTTCCTTCCTGTTGCACAATCCGTGTCTTTGATATTTCTGACTAATCGCTACACTAAATTCTTGCTGACTCAACCGATATATCCCACAAACTTCTCATACACATCCAGTTGACGAGATAAAGCAGTCTCTCCCGGCAGCCCTTAGACTGCGTTCTTGTCGAGGTAGGTGAGCCACTGGTCGACGGTCCAGGACGAGGAGATGTCGTTGGCTACGACGCCGTCAAAGATGGCGGTCGGGCTGACGTGGACGCCGAGCAGACGGGCATACTTGATCGTCCACTTGAGGTCGTTGGTGATGGCGTTGCCGACATTGACGGTCCCATCGGCCGCCGGCTTGTCGGGGATGGCGAGCAGCTCGTAGATGGTGTCGGCATCGACGGCGCCGCCGGTGCTGGAGGCCGCCAGCGCTGCCAGCCGCCGGTACGTCGCGTTGCGGCCCTCGGCGACGACGTTGACGTCCATGTAGGCCTTCTGGTCGGCAAACAGTGCCGTGCTAAAGTCCCAGAACAGCTGCGGTTTGCCAGCCGCTGCGGCCACGCGCTGCACGGCCAGGCCGGCCTCGTGCACCAGCGTGCTGCTCGGATGCCACGGCTGCACCTGGTGGCGGAAGACCACCTGCAGCCGGCTGCCCGGGCCTGTCGGGTTGGCTGCCAGCTGTGGCGCCACGCCCTGCACCAGCGTGTTGAAGAACTTGGCCGAGTACGGGCACACGTAGTCGAGGAAGACCTCGAGCGTGTGCAGCGGCTCAGCGGACGCGGCCACGGCCTTGTTCAGGTCGGTGAACACGAGCCGGTGGGCCTTGAACTGCGGAGGGACGGCCATGGCAAAGACGATGTGATGTTGGGGGTGGAGGTTGCGGTGGAAGTTGGGAGGTGCAGGATGCTTGCTTTTTGGAGTGAGTCTGCGTGATTGACAGGTTCGGGAGCAAGCTTGAGTCTGCCAGGCAAATCAATGACAGATGCAGAATGCGTGCAGAGCCGGTGTATATAAACGCACGGAAAAGAGGATCAGTATCTTTATCGCGGTGATGTCGCCATCGGTTGATTACAAAACCCCCCGCATAGAAATACGAGCTTGGAATCACTTACACCACAGGCGAGCTCGCTGGGATGCCCCACTTAAAGGAGGTGGGGTAGCACTTGGAATCATCGCGGGAAACAAAATGATTCCAACGAAGGACGGAGTAAGCCGCGGCTAAATCCTCGTCTTACTTGATACGCTAACATAATCAAAGGAAGAGGTGCTGAAAACGGTACCCTGTGTAGTATCTCTCTTGTCTTTACCTCTCTGTGTCACGAGTCATTCTTTACAACAGGACAGTAAGCCAATAAAAAGCTGGCATCGCGAAACTGGAGATTGGGGTTCTTTCCTCTTTTCCATAGTAATACAACCTCATGTAGTCTCCGAACGTTTCCTTTGTCGCTACTATCAGCCTTACTTCGGTTCGGTTTCGTACCTTGCATCTCTAGCTAAAATGGCTCGCTATCGCCGCGGATCCAGCAAAAACCCAGGATCCAGGGGACAGTCGATCGCAATTCAGAGCCAGATGGTGCGATAACGTAGTCGGCATTCCCCCCAGAAATTCGTCTCATAATATTAGACTTCCTTGCGCATGAACGCCATGGCTTGGGCGCTTTTGCTGCAGCTTGCAAAGACTGGCAACGTGTCATAGAAAAGCAGAAGTTTCGCCAGATCAAGTTAAGCGTGCCTCGCTTGGATGACTTCGAGCACATGACCATCTATAGAAGTACACTCGTAAGACATGTTTGGTTAAATATAGAACTGCTACGATATAACTGCCGGAGCTACCAGAGTGGTGAAAACGGACGGATATGCCGGCGCAATAGCGTGGTATTGAGTGAGGCAATCGTGAAGTTGTTCTCTATTCTGAGTACCTGGAAGCCAACAGGTGAAGGTCTGGTATTGGAGCTTAGCGCTCAATCCCCGAGTGAGGCAAAGCACTGGTTCAAAAAATCTCATCTTTCAGGCGAGCAATGGAGGCGGAGGTGCATTCCCTGCAGCTGAGAACCATACACAAGATCTCACTACCACGGAAGATTGCGAGGCACTCTCCCATCTGTTGCGTGTCGCCGGAGTAGCAGCACGGAGAATGCCGGAACTACATACCCTGATCTTTTGGAACGGTGGAAAAGGCGAGGCGTGTGCGTTCAAGTATCGCAGGGAAGCGTACCAGGCGTCAATTACATGGTGCTCTACCTGGGACCTCGACCTGCCGCACAGTGTGGTGCAGGCTAGGGAACGGGTTGCCGTGGACGTGGTCTCATCTAATCTCGTCGTCGACGAGCAGCATCTCAGGAGTGATGTGATCTGCTCTCACGGCGGTGCAATTCATAATTTGGGCCTGCCCCCTGAAATGATCGATCCGGAGTGGCAGATACGGAAAGAAGAGAGTCGGATTCAGGCAAATGCTTGACTCTGATCACAAAACGGTCTAGACTGCTTCGCGGCGGAGTTCCCATTCAAGACGTTAGCCAAGATACTCCGTATAAAGCAGGGGTTTATTCTCAAACTATCCCCTCTGCCAGTCATTGGCAGGAAGACCAGGAATGGGTAGTCCACCTCGATTCACCACAGCGACAAAAACCAACATATCAAAGCCTTTTTGATCGGAACGTAATTTTCTATCATTGAAAAATGCATTGTCTTTTTGATGTTTTTTCAATTACATACAATGTAAGCTTAGTAACACGTGATATGATAACCCCCCAGAGGGTATTAACTGTCTTCCTAGTGTTGTCAAGGGTAGCCTTGTTGCGCATGAAATACATGTGTTGTTGGTTACTCTGACCGAAGTTACCACAGCGACCTCTAAATTGCAGTCGCATGCAACGTCTTCGACACAGACGCCCGCAGTAGCCATTGAGTGTTGCTGTCTGCAGTCGGCTATTCATTCTATCGGCATAACGGCGACGGGATTCTTTTAAAAATAGGAAAGAGGCCGCATGCCCTACTGATTGATTTTATCACATCTTGTGCTTACATTGCAGACTTCTCAAAATGTAAGGAATGCCCAACTAGCTTTACGATGGTGATACAATATGCACTGGAATAAGTTCATAAATGGAAGGAGCAATGGTATGTTCGTTGGCCACACTAGCCCGCCGCTTCTTGCTTTCGTAGTTTCATGTAATTGGTGATACTTTCTTTGGGCGCCGTTTGGTGCCACACCTGTGACATGAATGCATACGTCCCAGGACGCACACTCATATACCAGGCACACATTTTCGATTTCCGTCACGACCAAGCGCTTCGGCCGCAGCCCCTACACTGTGTTCTTAGTGATGATGCCGCGAGCAAACTCGCCAAACGTGATGTGCTGCTCGCGGTCGACCTCGTCGGCCAGGTTTGGCTGCGTGAAGACGGCGAGGGTGTTGCGAGCGATTCTGCTGCTGCTGGGCGCGGAGCCGCGCACAAAGTGCGGCACGGCCTTGAACTGGCCGGCGGTGATGCGCTCGAGTGCCTCGCCGGTCTGGAAGGCGATGCAGTCGCGAGGGATCTTGACCTGGACAGTCTCGCCGGTGCGCGACTTGATGTAGAGGCCGGCAGCCGGATCAGGCGATGCGGCGAGCTCATCGAGCGGGGAAAGGCCCGTGGCTACAGCTGTCGGTGCGGTCCAGTCGGTCTCGTCGACAAACATGGCCGAAGTGAGGCCGGTCAGACAGCCGTGGTCGAGATGGGTGGCACACCAGTCGTCACCGTCACCAGATGCTGCGGTCTCGCTCGCGGTCGTCTTCTCGGCCGGGAAGTAGTGCAGCAGCCGGGCCTTGGTGGTGGTCGACGTGGCCACGACGCCCTCGAGGTAGCCGACCGGGTAGCCCTGGATGGCCTGGGCGGCAAAGCGATCGCAGGCGCGGGCAACCAGCACGGCCACGTCGATGATCAGGCGGCACAGCGCCTCAAAGGTGGTGCGGAAGCCGGGAAGGGCGTCGCTGTCGGGCCACACGTTGGGCGAGAGGTACTCGGGAAAGGTGGCGGGCGAGAACTCGGCCGTCGGCTTGGCGCAGCCCAGCGCCGGGTCGACGTAAAAGGCACAGTTGGCATAGTAGGAGCCCTTGAGCGTGTCGACCTGGCCGTTCTTGAGCGTCTCCTTGCCGCGCGACCAGCCGGTCAGGTACTTGGCCGCTTCGTTCTCGAGCCGGGCCAGCACCTCTTCCGGCTGGTTGCCCAGGTACGACGCGTACGACAGCAGCCGCTTCCGCAGCTCGGCAAACTCGGCCGGCACGTCCTTGACGACGAGAATCCCCAGCGATCCCGGTCCAAAGGCCTCTTGCAGCTTTTCCAGCGCGATTGATCCTGTGCTTGGTCAGCCGGGTGCAGGGTTCTGATGTGGGGAGGCCTTGTCACCATTCTTGAGGTCCTCGAGGGACACGACGACAGCTTGGGCAATTGGTGCCATGGTGAGCTTTACTGTGCTTTGCAGATACTAGAGAGATAGAGACAGGCTTGGACACATCGCAGCGTCTGAACAGCTTTAATAGTCATGCGATCACAGGTCGTAAGATATTTTTGTGAGTTATCGACCATCATATCGGCACGCAGAGATAGCGTCCTATCGATATAGACGCACTTCTATTAATAGTGAGGGTTGCCAATAGAACTATGGTACGCTAAAAAAGAAGATACATTAGGTGCACTTGGTACTCCGTACTGAAAGCCGTGATGCTACTCCGGGTAGAGTTATGCACGTGACCTGCTCGCCATCGCTTTGTGTCACGTGACAGAGACCTCATATCCACCTTTGACCGCCCGCCCGGCAGAAAAGCTTTACCGCCAAAATTTTTGTCTTAGCTATGGGCCATTTTTTTTTCTTTGGCTGGTCCTCGTAGCGAACGACTTCACCCCCAGGAAGGACAGCAAAGAGCAGGCAAGATGTCGCGCAAAGCGGTAGATTCGCGGATTCCGGCGCTGATTCGAAATGGCGTGCAGGAGAAGAAGCGCAGCTTCTTTGTGGTGATTGGAGACCGGTCCAAGGATGTGATTGTGCACCTGCACTACATCATGTCGAGCATGGACGTGGCGCAGAACAAGTCGGTGTTGTGGGCATACAAGCACAAGCTGCTTGGGTTTACGAGGTAGGCTGTGGTAGAGGACGGACATGCGGGCGAGAGAAGGTCACTGACAACAATAGCCACCGGAAGAAGCGGGAGAACAAAATAAAAAAGGAGATCAAGCGGGGGATCAGGGAGGCCAACACGAACGACCCGTTCGAGCTGTTTGTGTCGCTGCACAACATCCGGTACGTGTACTACAAGGAGACAGACAAGATCCTGGGCAACACGTACGGGATGTGTATCCTGCAGGACTTTGAGGCATTGACGCCGAACATCCTGGCGCGGACGATCGAGACGGTAGAAGGTGGCGGGCTGGTGGTGCTGCTGCTGAAGGGGATGAGCAGCCTGCGGCAGCTGTACACGATGAGCATGGACGTGCACGCGCGGTACCGGACGGAGGCACATGCAGACGTGGTGCCACGGTTCAACGAGCGGTTCATCCTGTCGCTGGGAGGCTGCGAGGCGTGTCTGGTGATTGACGACGAGCTGAACGTGTTGCCGATTTCCGGCGGAAAGGGCGTGAAGGCACTGCCGCCACCAGATGAGGATGAAGAAGGCGTCAGTGGCGGCAAGGTGCGGACGGCGAGCCAGCGACAGCTGGAGGAGCTGCGGGACAGCCTGACGGACACGCCGCCAATCGGCAGTCTGATGCCGCTGGCAAAGACGCTGGACCAAGGACGGGCGCTGCTGACGTTTGCGGACGCGATCGCGGAGAAGTCGCTGCGCGGCACAGTAGCACTGACGGCAGCACGTGGTCGCGGCAAGTCAGCGGCGATGGGTCTCGCAGTTGCAGCAGCGGTGGCCCATGGGTACGCCAACATCTTCATCACGTCGCCATCGCCGGAGAACTTGAAGACGCTATTTGAGTTTGTGTTCCGCGGATTCGACGCGCTCGGCTACCTCGACCACGTCGACTACACGATCATCCAGTCGACCAACCCGGACCTGCCGAGCAAGCCGGTGGTGCGGGTCAACATCCACCGGGAGCACCGGCAGACGATCCAGTACATCCGGCCGCAGGACGCACACGTTCTGGGCCAGGCGGAGCTGGTGGTGATCGACGAGGCGGCGGCGATTCCGCTGCCTCTGGTGCGCCAGCTGATCGGGCCGTACCTGGTGTTCATGGCATCGACGATCAACGGGTACGAGGGCACGGGGCGGTCGCTGTCGCTGAAGCTGATCAAGCAGCTGCGCGAGCAGTCACGGGGAGGCGGGGTGAAGGCGGCCACGGCAGCCAGGACGGATGATGACGACGCAGTGGCGGTGACGGATCGGTCAACCGGACGGGCGGCCAAGTCACAACAGGATTACGAGCTGCTGGCGAGCGGATCGCGGTCGCTGCGCGAGATCACGCTGTCAGAGCCGATCCGATACGCACAGGGCGACGCGGTGGAGAAGTGGCTGAACGCAGTGCTCTGTCTGGACGCGACGCTGCCACGGGTATCCCGGCAGAGCAGCACGAGCTACCCGGACCCGTCTTCGTGCGAGCTGCTGCTGGTCAACCGCGACACACTCTTCTCCTTCCACCCGGTCTCGGAGCGGTTCCTGCAGCAGATGGTGGCGCTCTACGTGGCCAGCCACTACAAGAACACACCGGACGACCTGCAGCTGATGAGCGACGCGCCGGCCCACGAGCTGTTTGTGTTGGTGGCGCCGTCTTCGGCCGGCGATGAGGAAGGTGGTGGAGGAGGCAGCCGGCTGCCGGAGCCGCTCTGCGTAGTGCAGGTGGCGCTGGAGGGCCGGATCAGCCGTGAGAGCGTGATGCAGTCGCTGAGCCGCGGGATGCGGCCGTCGGGTGACCTGATCCCGTGGCTGGTCAGCCAGCAGTTCCAGGACGACGAGTTTGCGTCGCTGTCAGGTGCTCGGGTCGTTCGCATCGCCACGAACCCAGACTACGTGTCCAAGGGCTACGGTGCTCGCGCGCTGCAGCTGCTGTGCGACTACTACGAGGGCCGGTTCTTGAGCCTGTCCGAGGCCGACGAGAACGAGCCGGCAACGGCGCGCATCGTGACAGACGTGACGGATGTGGCCACCGGGGCCGCTGGCAGTCTCCTGGAAGACGACATCCGCGTGCGCGACATTGGCGCGATGCCGCCGCTGTTTGCCCGTCTGGCCGAGCGGCGACCGCCGGGACTGGACTATGTGGGCGTCAGCTACGGGCTGACGAGCCAGCTGCTCAAGTTCTGGAAGCGGGCCGCGTTTGCGCCCGTGTACCTGCGACAGACGGCCAACGAGCTGACAGGCGAGCACACGTGTGTGATGTTGCGGCCGCTCGGACATGGAGCTGGTGGCGCAGGCGGTGGCGCAGGCGGCGATGGGGCGTGGCTGGGGGCGTTCTCACGTGACTTCCACCGACGGTTCCTGTCGCTGTTGTCGTACCAGTTCCGGGCGTTTCCGCCGGCGCTGGCGCTCAGCATCGGCGAGGCGGCGCAGGCGGCGTCGGCACGGTTTGACGTCGACGGCGAGGCCCGGCCGCTGACCCACGCGGAGCTGAACGCGCTGCTGACGCCGTTCGACCTCAAGCGGCTCGAGTCGTACGCGAACAACATGCTGGACTACCACCTGATCCTGGACCTGGTGCCGGCAGTGGCACAACTATACTTTACCGGCCGGATTCTGGCACAGAACGACGCTCTGAAAAAGGGGTCCTCCCTGACCGGCGTCCAGCAGTGCATCCTGCTGGCCGTCGGGCTGCAGCGCAAGGACATGGAGGCTGTCGTGACCGACCTGACGCTGCCCATGTCGCAGCTGCTGGCCATGTTCATCAAGGTGCTGCGCAAGATCACGGCGCACTTTGGCACGCTGGTGGCAGCCGCCGTCGATGCCGAGCTGCCACGGCCGCGTCGGAGCGCTTTGGCGGGCGTCTCGGCTGCCAACGCGACCGGCGTGCACGACGACGAGACGGTCGACCAGCGGTTTGAGCCGCTGGCCCTGACGGTGGCGGAAGATCTGGCTGTAGTCGACGAGGACGACGAGGACGACGAGGCCCGCGAGAAGAAGCGCCGCCAGCGCGAGCTCATCGACTCGCTGCCCCTCGACCAGTACGAGGTCCAGGAGACCGACACGCCCGGCTGGGTCGAGGCTGAGCGCCAGGTCGCTGCTGCCGCCGGCCGCAGCGGTACCGTCGTCAGCATCAAGACGGCCAAGACTGGCGGCACGAAGCGCAAGCCAGGCCAGGCCACCGTGGCCGAGGTGTACGACGAGGTATATGGCGAGAAGAAGAAGAAGAAGCGGCGGTGAGCCGGCGGCCCCGCTGTATGGCTGCGTGTGTCGTCTGTCGTTCTTCCGTCTCCTCTCTTTTCATCTCTTTTCTCCCTTTTAGCTCAAAGATCGCCTAGCTCCATCTGAGGGATCCCCAATCTGATCACCGCTTACAGCTTACATAACCAGTGGACCTTGCAGAGGGCCCACCTCGAGATAGAGCTTGTTTTGTGTTACCCAATGCCAATTAAACGTATAGGGGCGGCCGAAGACATCTGGGGTCTTTTGTATGTCGTCCCGGTCTCTCCTTCTCTGCCGGCTGTCTGCTCGTTCCTTCCTTCACCCGAGTACCTTATGCTCGTCCTGTCGTTCCTTCCTGACCCAGAGACCGACGCGCACGTACACCCTTGTCCTTTGCCTTTTTGGGGATTTTTGGGACATCGCCCTCTCCTCGCCATCGTCCACTGAAACTCGCTCTTTTTCTGCCCTCACGCACGATGCATCGCCACCTCCCCCTGGCCCTCCTGGCTGCCGTCGCCGCCGTCGTGGCAGCCCCGACGCTGACGTCCGCACCCACGGCCACGGCCACCAACGCCTGGATCTCCGTCGGCAGCGACGGCTCTGCCCATACCATCACGGCCGAGCCGACGTCGACAGACTCGCACGCAGAAGGGACCGGCAGCACCACCAACACCCTGCCCGAGGCCACGGCCACCAACGGCGCCGGCGCCTTTCCCGTCTGCCAGAACACCGCCGGCGCACAGGCGCCGTTCTGTGCTCCTTCGGACGGCAGCACGCTCAACCCGGGCGGGACATACTACAGTAAGTGGTACGGCAAGACGGAGAGAGATTAGCAAGATCTTTGCTTTCTCCCTTTTGTCCATTTTCTCCCTTCCTATCTTCCTCCCTTTCCTCTTTCTCCCCCCCATATCTCTCCCTCGCTCACAACCAGTCACTTGGGATCCGACCTACTTCGCCTCCACGCCAAACACATCCGTCGTCATCACCGGAAACCTCTTCAACGCCTCGACCGGCGCAATTGTCCAGCAGGCCTTTTCCTCCGGAACGCTCGCCGCCGGCTGGTCCTTTTATGCCTGGTCCGTCGACGCATCCCTGCTCAAGGGTGCCGGCTCTGCTGGTGTCAACGTCAGCCTGTCCATGGTCTACCTGACCGGCAGCAGCAGCCAGGCTAACACGTCCGCGTCTGTGTCCTCGTCCCAATCCGCCGTTGTCCAGGGCCCCGTCGTCACCGTGGCCAAGCCATCTGCCGCCCTCCCTGAGCTCACCAAGGCGCCCACCGGCCCAGCCCTGTACATTGGCCTTCCCGCCGTGTTCGGCTTCATCATCGTCGTGCTGGCCGGTACCTTTCTCTGGAACCGCCATCATCGCCACATCGGTCTCGGCAACGTCATGAGCCGCTCGCGCTTTGGACCACTGGGCAGCCGCAGCGGTTACGGCATCCGCAAGTCGCGGCGCCAACGTGCTGCCGTCGGCGCCATCAACCTCGACAGCAAAGATACTGTCGACCTCGGGAATCGCTTCCACGGCCGCGTCGATAGTGGCAGCGGCAGCACGTCCCACCGGCCGGCCGACCGACTGCGCCGTGACAGCGACCTCCTCGGCAGCCTGGCCGGCACGCCGACCGAAGATCGCTTCAACGACGACGTCTACCACCCAAACACTACTCACACCGGCAGCTCCACCACCGGAAACGCCTTCCGCGATGAGCTGGCTAGACAGCAGCGGTCCGGCTGAAGGATAGCGCCTCTTGGTCCAGTCCTTGTCTTGCTAGTATAGCATATATCCAAGTTGGCTGAATGATACTGATCACATTTACCTTACTTTGCTGGCTACAATCGACAAGGAGCCAATGCCTCGACTGTGTCGATGAAAACGAATTGACCAGCTCCCTGTATTGTCCTGCTTTAATTGGAACCAATATCTGCAAGATGGGCTAAAACTGCAGCCATCCATACCAGTAGCCCTTATTAGCAGTGACGAGTCAGACGTTTTTTCGCCAAGACTGCAGCTTACTCTTACGTCATTTATCCCTTGTTGTAATTTGCTTCTGTGGTACAGCCAATAGTCGATATAATTTATGGAAATACATGCTACAGAGATGTAAACGCTTAATCTCTCTTCCCTTCGTTGTATCAAATTGACACGATTCGGCAGTCGACCATGCTAAAGTAATCAATCCCTATATACAATACCGGCTTAGTCGGGAAGGGGCCCCTTATTCTTACTACTACGGGTAAAGAAAAGAGTGTGTAAAATATGCAGCCCTCTACATTGGCAGTCCGTCTAATAACACTGTCATTCGGCTGGCGAGCGCCAAGCGCGTCTGCTCCGACACGCCGTGCACTAGCGGCATTAGATTTTTGCCGCTGCTCCATTTCTTTCCTCAAAACTTGTTGCAGCAGGTCTGCCGAGTTATCGCCGGTTGTATTAGCCTGCAAGGTAACTAGGTTGACGGCTGAAGTAAGCCTACATTTTCCTCACCATAATGCGGGGTACGAGGATAAGGATGGGGATCACACCAACCTGCCAACATCCTACACCCTGCAACAGAAGACGAAGCTGGTTGTCCGCTAAACGGGCCGATCAGAGCCCACGCCTTCTACCTGTTGAACAGAGGCTTGAACTTTCAAGGTCAGACTCTTTGGGCTTGAGTCAATTACCCCTCCGTCTATGACCCTACTAAACACGTGATCTCCTATCACAATGCATACAACTACCCCAGGTTTTTCGCATTGCCCTTTTACATGCCTGATCAGCACCTTCCAACAGTTCTCCCCACACATGTTTAACAGCTTGGGAGTGGTGGTGTGGAGTCTGCTAACGCCTGTAAGCCTCGCCTGTTGGCTGTACACATCATTTTCAGTCGTGATACCCTCCACGTAAGCTGCTCAGAGAGGCCAAGGCCCACCTTTCACCACACGAGTCCTAAATGAGTACAATACCGTTGACGATACGGTTGCAGAGACGAGCTCTGCGCCAGAAGTAATGCCCGCTTTGCCGTCGAGCATTCAGGCGGCCATGCAGAACCAATAGAGCCCGGTGGTATTTATAGAGAAGTGTAGGAAACCGCCTTGTTGGAATGCAGACAGCATATGCACACCCACACAGGCTAACAGACGCAAGAAATGTTCGGCTCAAAGGTTGTATTGACCGACTGTTGTAGAAATGATCTGGCTGGAAAGCAGCTGCCAACAACAGAATCACAGCACCTCAAGATAACATCACCAAAGCTTGTTGTCGAGCTCTCCGCCCGACTCGGGATATAATAAATAAGATAGCGACCTTCCGTTTCATGGAGAGAGAAAGACAGAAAATAATTCACAACGCGTCAGACCGTAGGCATTTTCGAGCATAATATCTCACCCAGCTTCCGGCACAAAATCTCAAAAGAACTCCAAGAGAGTACGATGGTACCACCGTACCACATGCAAGACTCTCCTCCAGGTCGGGATGAAATGATAACCCCAAATGAAGCTTTTTCATACCGACAAAACGAAAGAAAAAAACGCCAGGCAAGGTAACAAGGCGTACCTTTTCCACCCGATCCCTTTCCTGAACCCTTATCAAACACACCGCTAGATTAATCCAAAATCCATGACAACCAATACTGCTGTATGCTGGGTCCTTGTCCTCGACTCTTCCTTCTCCGCCCTGGAAGGGTCTTGAGAGCGTCGCAAAGCGGCTGGAGACGTAAAATATTCAGACTGCCCAAACGCCTTCACATAAGAAAACTCCGCCGCTTTGACCAGTTAAAATATACAAGATAGATGTGAAAAAACGAAACGAAAGTGAATGCCAGCAATAAAAAACAGAGAGTGGGTATGTTATGCAAGAAACAATAAAGACATCAGGGCGTTAAAAACAAAGCCTAGTATGCAAGATCGACATCTGCCATGGCCGGGATCTCCTTGCTCTCTGAGCCTGAAGATGATGCGGTCACGTCAGTATTCGTTTCTGAATGCGATGTCGTTGGGGCGAGCTCGTGGTGCTGGACCTGCGCCGTCTCGTGCGCGACTTCGGGGGGGATTCCGCTTTCGGAGTAGCCGAGGTCGCGCATCTGCTGGAAGCTCCAGCTCGGCTCAAACGCCGGGCTAAGCCATGCTTTGGTCACACGCTCATACATCTCGTCGATCTGCTCCAGGCTGAGCCTACTGGTCTCAAACACCATAAAGTAGACGACAAAGACAGACAGGATGCAGAACGTGCCCCAGATGAAGAACACGCGCGACCCGAGAGCCGCCGAGCCCTGGGTCTCGTCCACCAGAAAGGGCGTGCTGTAGCTAACGGCAAAGTTGAAACACCAGTTCGCCGACGTCGTGAGCGCGATCGACCGGGCCCGCACCTTGAGCGGGTACATCTCCGACGTGACGACCCACACCACAGGGCCCCACGAGGCGGCAAAGAAGAAGATAAAGATGGCGACGAAAATCAGCAGGATCGTGACAGAGGCGTGGGCCAGTCCCGAAGGCGCGGCGGCGGTGAACGACGCGATGAGAAGCTGAGACACGGCCATGCCAACGGCACCGGCCATCAACAGCTTGCGGCGGCCCCAAGCCTCGACGATAAACAGGCCCGGCACGGTGGAGACGACGTTGACGACGTTGATGATCAGGTACACGGAAAAGGCGTTGCCTATGCCTGCCTGGCTGAAGAAGCTGGTGCCGTAATACATGATAAAGTTGATGCCAGTGAGCTGCTGCAGGCTCTGCAAAATGCTGCCGGTCAGAGTGCGCCGGCCGAGATGGGGGGCGCCGCGGAACATTTCCATGTACGTGTCGGGGCCCAGGGCCATCTCGTACTCGTGGTTGGCCTGGATCTCGGCCAGCTCTTCGATCAGGGCCGGGTGGGTGATGTCCAGGCGGCGCAACCGGCTTAGAGACAGCGCGGCCGCATCTCTCATGCCGCACTTGATCAGGTAACGCGGCGTTTCGGGTAGGACAAGAATGCCCAGGGTCAGGAAGCATACCCATGCCAGCTGCAGGCCCATGGGTATGCGATATGCAGCGGCGTTCTGCATGCGGTAGGTCAGGATGTTGACGATCGAGGCAGTCAGCAGGCCGACGGTGATGAAGAGCTGGTAGGCGCACACCAGCGTTCCACGAATCCACTTGGGGGCCATTTCGGACTGGTAGAGGGGGACGAGCACCGAAACGGCGCCAATTCCGATGCCAGAGAAGAATCTGACAGCTCGGGTTAGCAGGGGGGAGAGGGCCAGACAGCGCAGACGCGAGCCTACCTTCCAGCCAGCAGCATTGGGATCCTGGTCGAGCAGATCTGGAATATGACGCCAAAAACAAAGACGCCGATGGAATAGAGCATGGATATCCGGCGGCCGATGATGTCGGCAGCCGGGGCAGAGGCAAGGGCGCCGACAATGGTGCCGGCACTGAGGATGGCAATGATGGCAGCCAATCTGTCAGAGGAGAGAGGCATGGGGGGATCTGCATGTCGGTCGGTACCAAACTGTTTCCGGAAGGCACTCATGGCGATAATGCCGTTGATGGACCCGGTATCGTAGCCGAAGAGCAGTCCACCGGTGGCGACAAAGAAGCCGACCATGATGGCCGGTGCGGAAGAGCCGGCCACGTTGTCGGGCTTGCGCCAGCCCATGGCGAGGCGAGCCATGGCGACGTCAGCGGGAATAAAAAGAAAGAGCCTTGGGGGTCAAGGCTGGCAGAAATGATGCAGAATCGGTAGACAAGGACTGCAGATAGGACGAGATGGCGGAAGATGCGAGGGAGCTGGGTCGCGGCGGCTTCGATTACGATTCCGGCCGCAGGTGTGGCTGCGCATCGAGGACGAGTTGGCGTGCGGCGAGCTGTCGTCGTCGTCGTCGTCGGAACGGACAAGCCAAGAGGAGCCTGCAGTCCCCAAAGGCGTCGGATTTGCTCTTTCTCTTTCGGCGGTGGTGCGAGGCAGCAATTGAAGCAGCCGGTCAGCGTTTGGAGCAGGCGATGTCGTCGAGGCGTCGTCGTCGATCGGGGCGGTCGTCCGTAACCCTAGCCGATTATTTTCCGATTATACCGAGCGTTTTCGTCTGCAGGGGCAAATCATATTATGTGCCAACACGCATTCTCGGGATCTCGCGATTATGTATTGCCAGTGGTCGTCTTTCCACCCCTGTCGGTTGGCGGCGGCGTGATCGGGCCCTGGCTGCGCCCGTCTGAAGCAAGAGGCACTTGAAAGACGGGGAGAGGAAGATGGAGAAAAAAAGGGACGGGCAGGTGGCAGCGACAATATGCTGCTCCGTACGGAGGAGAGGAGGGCGAAGAGAGGGAAAAGAGGAGGATGTGATGGTGGCTTGAGTGGGTAATAACAGTGGGGAAAAGAGGAGAGGCCAGAAGGAAAATGAAAGTGGGCGACCGCCTACGCCGCATCGAGTATGGGCATGCTTTTTTTTAAATTCGCTAAACTCCCTTCTCCTGAAAGACGGCCGGGGCGAGGAGGGGGGCCCGCCTTCTGCTTTCTGTGAGCATGCACTTTACGCCAACTTTTGTGGAGGAGGGAGGCCTGTAACGCGCTGTCATAGGCTGTTCTAGCCCCACAGCTCTTCGTCGCTCCTGCCCGCAACCTCGTCTGCTGGCTAAAAGGCCTTGGTCAATGAGGAGAAGAGGGACTCCGTACGGGGTGCTGGGCCTAGCTGGCGTGAGTACCGAAAGGCTGCCGGCCGGCGTACAAGCCCGTCTGCCTCGCAAGCTGCACAGGGCCGCTGAGAGGGAGGGGTTTTGCATAGTAAGGGCTTGCATTTGTGGGCTGTTGTTACGAGTACGTACTCGTGCTCCGTCTTTTGGCGGGTTTTTTTTTGGTGTTCTTCCCTCTTTTGCCCTGTCACCCCATCCGTTATTAATCGCTTTCCCCTCTCGGATTCCATTCTTGGCTGAGACATTTATTATGCTCGCCGCTGACACACCGCGTCTCTTCCAAACAGCAGCTGCCAAGCAGCCAAGCATGTGGCGTGCTGGTGCATTTGTATCTGCGAGCACGAGCGGCGAGAATCAAGTGTCCTGTTGCCTGGAGGCGCTAGGGCTGGAATGGAGTAGTTCTTTTGATGTTGGCACAAAATGCTCGTACTCGTGCTCACGGGTAGCGATACAATGCACAACTGTACGGAGTAGCCTCGTACCTCGCACGCTTACCGTGGCCCGGGGCCGCCGTGGCAAGGCTCAACCTTGCTTCTGCCCAGCTGGGTGGCATCTTGCATTCTGTCATTCTGTCTCGTGTGCATGAGGATCATTTCCCCTTCTGCTTGCTGCCATCACGGCCAACCGCTTTGCCGGACGAATATGATGTGCCGCGACTCCACAATTTACACAGAACTCCGTTGAGACAACCTCGATTTTCCGGGGAGGAACGCACCCGTACTCAGACCACGCTTACACAGGCAGGAGGGAAGCCAGAGGTGCATCGGAAGTGGGACAACACGAGCAGGGGGTCTGTGCAGGCAAAACTCCGGCAAAAAGGCTTACGGCAAGTGCGACAGGCCGCCCCAGTCCCCGTGCCTGCTGCTGTTTCTGTCGAATAGACCAAGACAGGCACAGATGCGCAAACTGCTCCTCCTTTGTATCTAAGCAAGGTACCGCACATACGAGTCGTATTGTGAGATATCTGCTAATTCTACGACAGGGTCGGGCGAGCAGCCGTAGATTGTGCTGCATAAACGACTGTAACGGTGGAGGGCTGATTCCGTACTTATCCGAAAGCTAAACGCCGGCTACTAAGATCGCTGTCCCTAGGGCTCATTTGCATTGCACGCTACTATGTAGGGTTAGAAAAGAGCCATCTGGCTGCAATGCGAAAACACGGGTTCATTTCTTATAAACTAAGATACGTCGTACTCGTAATATCCCTGGCATCGTGTCTTTTGGACATGAAGAGCACTAACCTTATCACAAGGTATGGAGCATCGTCTAGACCCTTGGAGCGCCATTACTCTGTAACCATTCGTCCAGTGACCGCTTCCACGAATTGCGTGACATATTTGCCTGTCTCATTGCCACGTCTGTGCAAGTCAGATACGTGGCAGCGAATAATCGACGTCTTGATCTTGTCGTAATGATGTCTCTTCCGAATTTACAAAAAATTACCGCAACAAGGACCGTTAAAGAAGTATCTTATCTTTTCAAGATGCTGTACTATGTAGGAACGGGGAACACGGATGCTGAGCATCCGTTTATTCGTATATGCACTGTCTCATGACTTGGTTTCGCAGAAGAGGCTGTCTCAATCTCTGTGGGGTGCGCACCCAGCTTCTGACCTCTGCTCCTCGCACGTTCAAGCTTCATTGGGACACAACAGACATCGCTTCCGTGTCGGCTGACTACTGCCTTTATTGGAAAATGGGCTGGCTGCATTGCCCCACCTTATGCTCGCTGCTGCATACGACGCACGGAGTACGACGTCCTACTCCGTATGCATGGTAAATCGAGAAATTCTCAAAGTGCATCATATTTCATAACTTCCAACCCTTGTGCAGGTACTCCGTGCAAGTACTCGCACGGAATCGGACCCGGGCTAGCGCGAGAGCGTGCGTACGAGTGTACCATACTCGTATGTGTGTGTGTTGATTATCAGGAGATTTCCATGTGCGCCTGGGAGTCAGCTCCATCTTGGTTCTTGCGGTGTCGTCTGGGTCCGCCTCTTGGTTCCAGGCCACTGACCAGGCCTTCTGTCAAAGGTGGTCCCAGGCCAGCGGAAACCTTTTTAGCTCCCAGTGCTGCTTATGGAAAGCTGCCGTGCTGCCTCCACCATCTCGTGCACCGTCCACAGATCGTCCACCGGTCGCATGTTCCGCCCTGTTGCTTCCAGCCACAGCGGCAGTACCGCAACTGCTGACATGAGTGACGTTGCCCGCACCACCGACAGAGCTGTATGACATTAATGCTACGTACCCACACCTTACTCTGCCAGTGTGCGGCGCCTCATCCGACAATACTGTTAATGTTGTTTTCCGACAACCCAAGACCGCCATGCACCTATTCCTGCTACTCCAGTATTCAAAGCTGTCCCTAACTATCACTGGAATTTCAGCGGTTCGGTAACATGCTGGTATATCATCACAATTGACAAGGCGATTGATTGTGTTGCCATTTTGTCGTCTCAGAGCAAATCTGCGGAGACAGGTCTATCTCCGGTGCATCCATCTGGAGGAAATCCCGGCGTGATCCGGCTCTTGTCAGCCGTGAGCCTGACCGCATTTTGGTTCAGCCGGCGCCATAATGGTGCATTTCTGTTATGCTCGTGACTTGGCCGCGCACTCGAGCGAGGTTTGATTAATGCGGCGGCATCGGCGCGCTGACGAACAAAGATTGACAGACATAGGATCATTGGTGCTATTGTGTATTTTCTCTAAGATAATTCGAAGCGTGTGGAGTCAACCAGAATGAACACTCTTCGAACTGCAACTTTAACAGAGCTTGATTTGACATCGCCGACAGGATGCCTTTGTGCAAGCCTATGGAGGAATGAAGTCATTGTTGGAAGGCAACATTTCAGGATTGAGTTATCGCTACGCCTATGCTCCTGAAGTCCGTAGTTAGGGAGTGCCTTTCTGTATCGACAAGCATTATGCACCCATATTGTTCATGCTGCTTCTGGTGGTAATTTGCAAATGCTCGGTGTAGGAGTATTGATTCCGACACGGTCCATTTATATCTGAAAGCAGGTAGTTATCCGTAGGCAAATCAATTGATAGCCGAGGACATGAGGAAGAAGACCGAGAGAGGCGGCTTTCCCCCGAGACTAATTGAAAATCTGCTAAACTTCTCTGGCTTTTTGATAAACTAATTAAACCTAGACTCTATCAAGGTAGGTGTATGTAGGTGATGGTATCTCAAATGGCAGGGACTTATATGGTAAGTGTATTTTTGCAACAGGGTGGCCTACATAGTAGTACTTTGCTTTATCCACACTAGAAATTATGACTGATTCTCGTGATATAGGGAGCGGTGTGGAAGTTTACTGGAATAGAGACTGGCATAGAGAGACTGTTTCAAAGACTGGCGTAAAAACTGGCATAAGACTGGTGTACGAAGTAGGGGGACTTCGTAAATCACAAGTTTTACCTAATAAGATATTCTAGTAATCACCACAAAAACCAAGGCAAGATTGATAAGGAACGTTACGGAGGTTGCTTGAGCTAAGGGATTGGTTGGATTGGTTGAACATTCTGCCAGATGGAAGCGTCCATGACAGCATTGCTCGTTTTTCACTCTGATTAATCTGCAATAGAATGGAGGACTATGATTGAAACAGAAGGTGCTGGGAAGGCTTTAGAGTAGGGTTGTAAGAAATTTTCAAGGCTACAGAATTGATTTTTCAAGACTTGAGGCTCTTGATCAGATCATCAAGACCGCCATCAATGCCGCATCTGGAAAACCATCAGGACAGAGTATCGTGTTCCTTGGCCTCTTCGGCCTGTTGATTAATTCCCCTGATCATGTTCACCGCGCGTACGATAAGTAATAAGATGGTATGGAGGAAGTACGCGAATAGTTTGACCTTTACACTTCTAACACTCTGGCTATAATGCCAAATAACCTGCACATGCCTTTCTCTAATGTTATGCATCAATTCCTTGCGGAACATTCTTACTATTACTCCTAAGAGGCTAGAAGCCGACCTCCGTTTCCATATCCAAACCGCTATAGCGTCTAAGATGCCGACAGACTATATTGCCTGGACTGAAAATTGGCAGCTAGCCATAATCCACTGCCAAGTAGGACACATTCTTCAAGCATCCGTTGCCCGAGTTTGGTTTGGCATTTTTTCAGAAAAGAATGTGCTCGTAGACGCGTGGTTTCTGCGACACCATTTCTAAATCACACTCGATGGTTTTAACTTGACGGCCAAACTGCACTTTGACATAAAGTTGTGTCGTCAATTGCAGCTTTTACCGTATCGAAATGCCGATCAGGCAAATAGTAGTCCCACACAAATGGTAACTCGGTCAACGGAAAACATTGCACTTGAGAGTATTGAGGTAACAAAAACACCAAATAAAACAGAAAAGACTAGTAACAACCACACAGAACTAGTTACCCCTCTGTATACTCCTCTATAGCCTTAAGAAGCTCCTGTCTATAAAGCGTTACTAGCACTGGCCTGCTAGTACGGAGCGCCGCTGCCCGTGCCGCGACTACCGCATCTACCCAGGCCTTCGCTGCCTCCCAGTCTAAATAGGCTATCGTCTCCTTCTTTGTCCACGCCGTCTATGTTACGGACACGAAGCTGTGCTTTATGTGGCCTAGGTGCGCCGTGTCGAAGATACTTTTGTCAGATTCTCCCCAACAACAGCTTCCTGCGGGATGGAGTCATAAAGCGAATATCTGGCAATATGCCAAGTCATACTTCAGTCCTAAAAGACTAGAAGGTCATCCGCAATAGCGGGTGTGCCGTCTGCAAGGTAGTATTTTAAACAAAGGTCTTGTTAATAGTGAATAGATTTAGCAGTTGAATGAGCGTGAGTTGTTGACTATCTCGAGATCACAGAAATGGGCACGATGCCGCTGCTTTTATGCCTCGAAACTAGCCACGTGGTCTCACACGAGAAATACGGCGTAGCAGTCTAGCCTGCCAGCGGCAAGCTTATAATATTCCAGTTTTGACAGTAATCGTACTCTGTCTTGCTGTGCCGGAGCGGCAGGACGGTGGCTTTCGGTAGGCCTGAATCGTCGGGAGGCCACTCCGCGTCAGTCCGTCGTACAAAGGTTGCCGTGCCGTGATATATCTTTGGTATACGTAATCATGATGTTTGCATAGTTGCGCGCGGCCACGTGCACTTACACGATTGTAGTGGTTTCTGCCGTGCGCGACCGCCTAAATAAGTCAGGTGGAACAGTCGCTCTACTATGTAATACTCATTTATGTCAGTCCCTGTGCCAGTCTTTCTGTGCTGGTATGTATCTTAAGTCGGTTTTTACGGAGTACGCCAGTCTCTGCGCCAGTCTCCGTGTCAGCCCCTAAGTAATGCAGGCTGTACTAGTAAAGCAAGAGTAAAAATGACTTACTTGAATCCATTTCATTAAACCAATTGGTAGACGAAAGCGCTGTGTAAAGTAAGTGGAGAAAAAAGAAGGGCGCGCACGCGCGGGGTATGTAAAACAATTAAAGGCTATTAGTAGAACATGGTCATGTGATCACGAAAAAAATACTGAGCAAGATCAGCGGGAAATCACATAGTATGGCAGGATTTAACCCCTCCTTTGTCGTGTAACATCGCCCCTCCTTTACACCTTCCCCTTTCTGAACGGCCAACAGTCTCCTCATATCTTACTATGTAGTGTCTTCAGTGTTGACAACCTTGCCAAAAACATTAACTAGGTTAAAATATTAGCGTATTTATATTGGTTGAAAAAAGCAGGCTACAGGCAGTAGAGACGTTATATCAATCCAATGGACCTTGGGGTTTTTTTGCTAAAGCCAGCCTGATCAGCAAACAAATTTAGTCCTAAAATATGCAGCGACATTGGTCTATGTTTCCGTCTCGTTCTGGCAGCTGTATAAAGCCAGAGCAGGAAGCCAAAGCAGGAAGTTAGGCCATAAGACAGAGCAATGGTTGCCTGTCGTGCCTGCCAACATCGCAGCTCCAACCATACTACGCGCGGTTTTCGTGGGAACGGCCCCACTGACTGTTGGAGATAAACGGAAAGCACGCACTCGCCCCGATGGGCGCCGTTTAGGGCGGTGAGAAAATGTAGACTAAGTGTCGTCCGTTCAACAAGTTGGCTATTTTTCATTGGGGGTGGGGTTCCTTCCTCGAGCTCTCTTTTCTGCCATAATAAGAACGCATCGTTTCCCAACGCCAACCCCTCAATCTTCCAAGTTGTCAATCCCTTTGTTGCATTGAAATCCCACTCCCTCACAACCTGTCCACACATCACAATGGCCAACCTACCACCCGTCTATATCGTCTCTGTCGCCAGAACGCCTGTCGGATCATTTCTAGGGTGAGTTGCACATGGTTCCTGGAAAAGGGGAGAGCTTCGTCTGTACAGGAGCTGACTGAACGTGTGTTCGTTTCCCATTGTGCAGCTCTCTCTCAAGCCTCAGCGCCATTGACCTCGGCGCCCACGCCATCAAGTGTACGCTTCAGCAAGAGCTCTGCCCCTTCTGACCCTTACCTTATACTGACTGCTTCAGCCGCCGTTGAGCGTGTGCCACAGATCAAGCCAGAAGATGTCGAGGAGGTCTTTTTCGGCAACGTGCTGTCAGCCAAGTAAGCAATCCTGCGATCTCGGTCTTGTGTTGCACCGGACACGTGAGCTGACATGATATTCTTTTCCAGTCTTGGCCAGGCGCCTGCGCGTCAGTGCGCCCTGAATGGCGGGCTCTCCAAGAGCGTGATTGCAACCACGGTCAACAAGGTGTGCGCTTCCGGCCTCAAGGCGATCATTCTGGGAGCTCAGACGATCATGACGGGCAATGCGTCGATTGTGGTGGCTGGTGGCACCGAGTCCATGTCCAACACGCCGCACTACCTGCCGACGCTGCGCAAGGGCTCCAAATACGGCAACGCAACGTTGGTGGACGGCGTGCTGAACGACGGCCTGACGGATGCCTACGGTGCCAAGGAGCACATGGGGCTGCAGGGCGAGCTGTGCAGCGACGACCACAGCATCTCGCGTGCCGAGCAGGACGAGTACGCCATCGGGACGTACCAGCGTGCGCAGGCGGCAACGGAGGCCGGCGTGTTTGCGTCGGAGATTGCGCCCATTGACGTTCCGGGTCCGCGGGGGAAGCCGGCGACGCGTGTGGACCGTGACGAGGAGGCCAAGAACCTCAACATTGACAAGCTGCGGTCGGTGCGGCCGGCTTTCAAGCCGAACGGTGGCACAGTGACGGCGGCTAATGCGGCGCCTATCAACGACGGCGCGGCTGCCGTGGTGCTGGTGTCGGAGGCGAAGCTCAAGGAGCTCGGGCTGAAGCCGCTGGCCAAGATCCTTGGTTGGGGTGATGCGGCCCAAGAGCCCGAGCGATTTACCACGGCGCCGGCCCTTGCCATTCCCAAGGCCATTGCCCATGCCGGATTGACGGCCGCCGATGTGGATTACTACGAGATCAACGAGGCATTTTCAGTTGTGGCCCTGGCCAACGCCAAGATTCTGGGCCTGGACGTCGACAAGGTGAACGTGTTTGGCGGTGCCGTGGCCATTGGCCATCCGCTCGGCTGCTCGGGTGCACGCATCGTCGCCACCTTGACGACGGTCCTGCGTGAGAAGAAGGGCAAGATCGGCGTGGCGGCCATCTGCAACGGCGGCGGTGGCGCGTCGTCGCTGGTGATTGAGAACCTGCAGTAAGTGGTTGGTCTGAGAGAGACAGACAGGGATTTCCGGCCAAAACGGCCGATATTGCAGGGCCCTTTGAGCCAGCAAATATACAAAAAGCGCAGCCTTTTCTAATGATAGTGGTGTCTGTGTCGGGGGGTCTTTTCTCCCGGCATGACGCTTTGCAATTAATAGATGGCCCACGGGACAGACGGCATCGAAAGCGAACCTATGATATTGGCACGTGTGACTAATTCTGCTCGAGCGTCTTGCAACTAATATAAACAAAAATGAAGAGAGCGGAAGGGCAGGGCAAAGGAAGAACTGCAGTGAAGTTGGTAGCCGTAAAAGTAAGATACATGCCCATGAAGGCCCAACAATAAGATAAGAGACAGAACAAGCACAAAACGCATAAACGCAAAGAACAGCCCCCCTGTTGAAAGCCCGATCAGAGAACCGCTGCTCCTTTCCCATCCTCCGTGTCCTTTCCCAGCCTCAGTCCCGGCTATTCGGCAGCCTGCTGCGAGGTTGCCCTGGTCTGCGCGTCCTCGCCAGGGCCGCCGTCTAGGCCGTCTGGGCCGTCTGGGCCGATAGTAGCCGAGGCGGCAGCCGAAACCAGGGCTTCAGCCGAAGCGGAAATCGCAGCCGCAGCTGCTTGTGCTTGGGCTTTTGCCTCAGCCTCGGCTGATGCTGTCTCTGCTGCGGCGGCTGCAGCGGCTGCGGCGACCAAGGAAGCCCCATCGTTTTCGGTGTTGCTGCCGACGACGACACCGGCAGCGGCAGCCGAAGTCCGGACAGCGTCGGGCGACGTGCCGTCGGCGACCCAGCGCGCAAACGCGTCCTTGCGCTGCTGGACCTCGTCTTGGGTCCGGTCCTTCATCCAGGCGTTGTTGATGACAAATTTCTCGCGGAATTGCTGCTCGCGCCAGTCGCGTCGTCGGCGCGCCAAGTCTCGACGGGCTTGCTCTGCCCGCCGACGTCGACTCGGCTGGCCGGACGGCTTGTCCTTTTCGCTTTCGTTTTCCTTTTCAGTCAAATCTTCGTTGTCGAGCTCGTTGTCCATGTCTTCGCGTCCGTCTTTGTCCTCGTCCTCCACGGCCTCCTCGACTGCCGCCTGGTGGTTGTAGATAAAGTACTCGGACGTGCCCTTCTCGTACACAATCGTGTATGAGTTCAAACAGATGCGCAGCACCAGACCCTCGTGAAAGGCCAGCGCCTTCCGGCCGTCACCGCTGTCCGAGTCCGCATCGCTCGCCACCGGCAGATTGCGGGCCAGCACCGACTTCTGCAGCCGCGCCCTATGCACGCCTTCGGTCGGCTCGATCCGCATGTACGACGAGATGTAGTACTGCCAGCGCTCCCGCAGCGCCATCTCGTCCACGTTAAAGGTCGGCTCGTCACGCTGCAGCCAACGCACCGTCGTCTCGTTCTTGGCCGGATACTATGTTGTTAGACATGGGCAAACGACCAGGCCAGCTGGCCCAGGAGGAAGAGACACAAACAAAACTCACCCAGGTAATCTGGAACATCTCGCCGTCCTTGATGCACTTCTCGGCAAACTTGCGCGCACTGATCTCGGTCTGGTACGACGTCTCGTCCAGTTGCCGGCTGACCAGAAACTGCTGCACCAGCTCCAGCGTCTTCTCGCGCGAGTCTGACCCGCTGCACACCAGCGCTTGCCGACACAACGTCTTGAGTAGATCCTGGATCGTGTATAGCTTCCAGCCCTTGCGCAGGTAATAATGCCGCAGCACGTCAAAGTAGCGGTTCTCCTCGATCTCGCCCGTCAGAAAGTCTTCGATCAGCTCCACCGTCCGCGGCCAGAACGCCTCGCCAACGGCCCCGTCAAAGTATCGCATCGGCTCCGACATCATCCCCAGCGCCCGGCCCGGCTTCTCGGCCGTCTCCCGCTGCTGCTCCTCCAGCACGCTCTCTCGGCTCTCCTTCACCGCCTTGAGCCGCTCGTACAGCTGGTGGAAGACGCTGAAGAAGACAAACACCGTCTGGTTGCAGAAGAAGTTGTACCACTGTCGCCGGAAGAGTCCGTCCGCCTTGAGCTCCCGTTCACTTTCCGCCAACGGATTCGCCCCCGAAACTACTGTCGGCCCTGGCGCCGCCGGTAGCCACCGCTCGTTCGACAGCTCTAGCGATGACCCTTCTTCGGCCACCGTCGGTGCGTCCGGCATCTCCTCCTCGTTTGCCGAGTGCACGTCCGGTGTCGATTCCTTGGATCCCGACGCCGCACTGCCCTCCTTGTGGTTGCGCGACTGTCGCGACCCGTTCCGTCCTGGGTCCAGCACGCCGCGCAGCAAGTCCGACTTCTTCGTCGTCCGTCGGCTGCGTCCGTTGGTCAGCTCTGCTGGCAGTCCGCTGTCGCCATCCTCGTCGCCCGAGTCCCGGTCGATGTCGCTGAGTCGTTGCTGCACCACCTCCTCTGGCAGGTCGAAGAACTGCGGCACAAACGTCTCGAAGAACTCCGTGATTCGCTCCTTCTCGGCTGCCCCGTGCTGTCCGCTTTGCAGCACGTACAGCACCATGAACCGCAGCAGGTCCAGCACCACCTCGCGGTCCGAGAAGTCCCAGAGAAATTGGTATACCGGCATCTTGGAGCCCAGTGCCGCCGCCCGCCGCTGCTCTTCGCGCTTCGTCTTGATCAGGTCCACCAGGTGCTTCGCCGACAGGTTGCGCTTGTCGTTCGACTTGACCTGGATCCCCATGTGGTCCAGACTCTTGAGGTACATCGCCTCCGTCTGCGCCATCCACACCTTCTCCCACTCCCGCTGCGAGAACCGCCACTCTTCGTCTTTTTGCTTGAGCCGCGCCATGATCACCGGCACTGCCGCAAACGGGTGGCTGAACATGTCGTTGGCCACCTCGATGCCGCGGTCGGGACCATACACCTTCTTCAGCACCCGCTTGTAGATCGATGTGCTCTGCCCACCAAGTCCGGGAGGCATCCGGAAGTTCTCCCGCTCCGACGGCGAGAGCGTGAGCATCTGCTGTGCCAGCGGCTCCAGAAGCTGTATGAACTTCTGGTTTGCCTCAATGTAAAAGTCGTAGTCGTGACGCTCCTCGTCGATGCGGTGCAATCCTTCCTCGTATCCGTTCTTGCGATGGGCAACGAACCCGGAATCTTCCGACGCCCACGTAGGGTGGGATGCCCACTCGTCGTTGAGGACTGAGTTGCAGAGCTCATCGCGACCGCTGCAGCGCTTTAACCGCTCCCGTCTCGGGAGAAGGCGGTAGCTGGGACCGTAGCCGCGACAGTTGCTGAGCGACACCCGCCCGCTCGGAGGCGCCGGACGGTTCTCAATGATCTCGTCCTCGCCCGTGTATCCGAGGTGGTTCTTGAACCAGCCGAAGAGCTCCGGGTTGCCACCAATAAACACGTGGCTCTTGGCCACCAGCACGTTCAACTCAATCAGGCCCTGCCGGTACAGGTTGATGAGCTTGAGGAACTCGTTCATCGTCGTGCGGTTCGGCAGGTACTTCTTGACACGCTCAAAGAAGCTCAGGCCCTCTTGCATGTCTTGAATCGTCCCAGTCGGCGCCAGTGGCTCTGGGACCACCGGCGTCAGCGTCGGCTCTGTGCTGGACACGGCTGCATCAACAGACGGCTTGTGCGAGAGCTTGGCCCGCTTGTTGGCCGCAGCTGGCGGCAACCCACGAACCGAAGATGTCGCCGTCGTCAGGTCCACGGGAGCAGGCGCCGGCATCGGTGCCTGCGGCTTCTCCTGCCGCGGCCGTTTCTTGCTCTCCTTGGCTGTGCTCGAAGGCGGCGCAAAGTTCCCCACCGGCGGCATCTTTGGCCCGTCTGCGTTCTGGCTGGGCGGCGTGGTTTGCACAGCGTTGCCGGCCCCGTTCGCCTCCTCGCCCGGACGGTTGCCGACCGGACGTGCGTGAGCTGCCGACTCGGGAAGAAACTGCTTGAAGTCTTCAAGCAGGTCCGGCGCACCGCTGAAGAGTGTCGTGACTTGGGCGTAAACCTCCTGGATCGGCTTCTGTTCGCGCTGGTAGGTTTGCAGGATCTCCAGAAATTGCTTATAGATTTCCGGCTTGTCCTGGAACCGGTTCTTGATCTTATTCACGTAGCTGATGGCGTGGTTGAACTCCACCGGCCCGCGCTTCTCGCCACCAGGCTGCTGAGCCGCAGCGCCGTTTGCGCCAGCCCCAGGAGCCGGCGTGTGTGCGTTTCGTGGCGCCGCAGAGTTATGGACTGCCATTCCCATGGCCATCCCCGGCCCGCCAGGAACACCAGCATGGCTGCCTCGCGGCATGTTGTCGTACATTCCAGCAGTGCCAGCATGGCCGTAAGGAGGAACACCGGGCGGTGGGATGTTCTGTGGCTGGCCGCCAAATTGGCCCTCGGGACCCTCGACGCTGTGTTGCACCTGCTGCTGCTGCTGCTGCGGCGGCCAGGGCCGGCCACCCATGCCCATAAACATGTTGCCCAGCCCAGGTTGAGGCGCGTGGGCTTCGGGAGGCAGGTTTCTGCTTCCCCCGATGGAGTGGATGGTCGAGCCAGATGGCGTTGTCACCCGGATGCTGTTTGGATTGTTCTCGAGGCCGCACTCGATACGATACCCCGGCGGCAGAAAGGTGTTGAACCCTTGGATCAAGTTGGGATGGCCTGCGAAAAGATCGGACACACGACTAATGACGCCCGGAGTGTCGATTCTGAGGAGCAATTGATTAGCTCCAAGGCCACACAGGGCCAGGAACACCCGAGACCGTTCACTTACGTCTGGCTTTTGAAGTCCTTCATGATGTCGAGGAAGCGGTTGTAAACATCCGGTTGTTCATGGAACTGAACCTTGACTTGGTCGAGATAGCTGAGCGCGTCCTATAGAACGGACGAAAACGACATGTCAGATAAGGGTGCTCTCAGCCAGTGTCACCAGACAGAGGACGAAGGTAACGACGACAGTACTTACATTCAGAATAGGCTGCTGTCCTTGTGTCACACCACCTGGTCCGCCGGGACCGGATGGACCAGGAGGACCGCCAGCACCATTCGGTCCCGGAGGACCGCCATGGCCTGGACCCATGGCAGTACCATAAGGTGGAGGCGGTTGGACAGCACGGTTATCAGGCTGAAGAGGCCCGCCAAATATTGAGCCCGGACCACCAGACCCCCCAAGAGCACCGTTCATCGGCACAGAGGAGCCGCCGTGTGTCATCATCGGGTACATTTGCTGCTGTTGCTGTTGTTGCTGCTGCTGCTGCTGCTGCTGCTGCTGCTGCGAGGGGTGTGGACGGCCCTGATCACCCACCGAGTGCATTGAGGGCGGCGGGCCACCGTATCCCGAAACACCTCCGGACTGCGGCGGCGGACCGCCCAGCTGGCCTGGCGGAGGCGGAGGCGGCGCATTGCCTGCACCACCACCGTGGTTAGCCAGGAGGCCATTTGGGCTGTGGATGGCACCGGCAATACGAGACGCGACCGGCTGGTGGATCGGGATGGAGCCGGCAGAGTTGTGGTGAGGCGGGCCGGGCTGCTGCTGCTGCTGTGGAGGCAGAGGGCCGGAGTATGCCTCCCGCTGGTGACGCTCAGCCTGTTCCCGCTGCTCGCGTTCGCGGAGGGCTGTCTCCTCCTGCTGGTGGTGGATAACCCGATTTCGCTGCTCGTCGAGTTCGCGTTCGCGCTCACGGTCGCGATCGAAGCCGACGCCGTGGAGCGGGGGATGAGCGTTGTTCATGGCTCGCCGATGGAGGTCCCTAGCTCGGGGAAACGGAAGGCATCTATTGATCGACGGGTGCTGACGGTGAAAATCCTGGGCGGAAAAACAATTGTTAGCAGGCCGAAACGACTTTAGAAAAAAAGCGAGTAGAGCTTGAGAACTAGGTAACACGCAATGAAAAAATACAGAGAAGTTGTAAGAGCAAAGCAATAATCTGTCCCGTGTGATCGCATGAGTAAGCTGCATACCTGGGAACAAACAACCCTCTCTTGCTGGCCTCTCAGAGTCGTTCTGCAGGGCTGCCGCAGCCGTGTGAGATGACCGTGTTTTGGGGTGTCAGAGTTGTGTTTCGGTCGAAATGCCCCAAATGCAGAGGGCCCAAAAATCGGGTATATCAATACCAGACGAGATCGGCTCCAGAAAACGCACGTTGAGCAGGCAACTGGTGCGAAAAACGAGACAACGCGCGGGTGAAGGGGAGGAGAGAAAGAGAGTTTTTGCGCGAAAGCCGAAGCGATTCCCAGCTGTTCACACTGGCGTCACGGCACAAAAGAAAGGGGAGGGCTGGATTTTCTGTCGGCCCGGCCTGATAAGAGCACGATAAGCGTCGCGTCTGCAGTAACTGTGATGCAGATAGTCACGTGGTGTCTGCGGTATCGCTTCAAGGTCATACGAAACCGGTCGCCGGCATTGTCATTGTGAGGTTTCAGCACCGTAAGTTGTTCCTATACGCACTGTAATGCATCTGGCCGGACTTGATTGGTCGGATAATGCACTAGACTTACGTGGGAGACCGTTTGCATTCTGCCGGCCATATTTCGGCCACCTACGGAGTAGACCTATTCACGGTACTTCATAGGACTCCGGGCACTATGCTTCCTTACTGACAAGCTAGATAGACGTACGCGGAGTCTTCAACAACTTACGTTTGGCAGTAGGACAATAAACAATGTGTCAAGAGAAGCGAACTGTGGAAACTGTGAACATTCGCAGATGAAATTTTATGTCAAGGCGGTGAAGCAGCTATCATATTAGCGTGAGCGGTAAGATACAAGTCTTCCTCGTAAAAGCTCACGGTGCCGATACATACTCCGTACGAGTACTTTGCAAGTTCTGTGCTCTACTGTGCCGCGATAATGATGATACATATCTAGATGAATGGCCAAGCTAATAAGATAGAACCCATAATACAATATGTTATTGATCAGTCTAATTACAAAAAAGAAGCACACTCGCTTTGCTACTTACGATTCTTCTCTACTACATATGACATTGCTAATTCCCTATTGTCGATCTCAAATTCGTTTCCAATTAGATACGGCTCCATGCCTGTATAGATGTTGTCCTTAGACATGAATCGTACCTCCCAATCACCGCCGTCATCGAATAAGTTCAAGAGGAATAATTACGGACGCCCTTGATGATCCACTTGTACATGTCAGTAATCTGCAAGGAAACAATACAAGGAAGTGCGGGCACCCACAACTTGACCATTTGCCACCGTGCTGGCAACGCTAGCCACTTCAATATTGCCAGGTTGAATCTGCTTCGTTAGAAAATCGACGAAAGAGAGGCAAAGATAGGAGAAGGAATTCTCACCACCATCACGCCGTCCTTGCCCTTTTCCCACCAGATCTCTTCCCCACCGGCAACTGCCAGTGTCTTGTAGTTCTCAGGCCACGGGCTGACGGGCACAATGTGTGCCTCGACAAAGCGTTGTAGGTTCCGCTTGGCCCGCTCCTGGCCGTCGCCCCCTTCATAGACAGCGGCGCCGTGTGTGCGATAGTCTTCCGGATCTTCCCACGGCTTGCGCGGTAGCTTCTCGATGGCCGAGTTCAGCGGTGCCAGTATGGTCGTGTTCTGGGTCACATCGTCAAACCGGTTCGTGATCACAGAAAAGTCGCGTGTGAATCCGGCAAACACGTTGATGCTGCGGTCGCGGCCGAGCACGTCGGACAACATGACCGTCCCAACGGCCGCGTGTCTGCCAGGCTCATGTCCCGACCCGGCTCCTGTCCCTGGCGGCATTACTGGCATCACTATTGGCTGCTGCTGTTTCTTCTCTGGTCTGGATCCCTCTTTAGGCAGAGGTCGGTCCTCTCCTTGCGGTGGCTGCTGGAGGACCACAAGCTGGGAGACGGCGGCGAGAATAAGCGACGCGAAAACGGGTAGGTGCGCTAGCCTCATGGCCGTTGACAAAAATCGAATCTGACGAGGGTTTGGTGAAAATGCGAAAATAGAAAAGGGGTCAACAGAAATAGAGATGATAGAACATGTGATGTCGTTGGGCGATGATGGCAAGAGACGCTCGAGTTAGGCAATAGCGAATCCGATGACGCATCTAGGTTTATGTCACGTGACTTATAGCGGTCTAATCTCGACACAGCAATCTCTTGACAACGGGATGCAGTACACATGTACATCTCCGTACTGTATGTATATTTTGCAACCGCAGACATAAAAAGAAATTAGTACGATATCTAGTGAAAAAAATTGCGATTTGGCATGTGTTGCTAAATAAATGCAGAGGAGTCATATTTGTTGCGAGTACCCGAACTAGTACGGAGTACGCATCAATCATTAATGTCACGTGTAATTTGCCCACGCCACAAGGCACGTATTAGTTGCTATGCCGTGGCGCATTCCTCAGCCTGTACATAGCTCGATCAGAGTCAGATTGCGTGCGGTTGCTTGGTCAGAAGACCATCATTGTTCCGGTGATACATACAGGGTAGCCGCATGGCGCTGGGTTTGGGCCAGCCGATAATAGTAGCTTACGGAGTATCCGTACTCCGTACTGAGTTTGCGGAGACCCCGGCTTTTTAACACTCCCCCAGAATCAAATGGCATGTGATAGCGAAATAGTAGAGCTAGCCGGGGCAACAAAACCGGCCCCAAAAAGAAAGTGAAAAAGAGGGTCGGCGGGCCAGAGATAATTTGGTCGCATCCAGACGCTCGTGACAGACAGACATGTGAGGAAGACAGAGCAAGGCGTTGCTTGTGACTTTCACGTTTACTGCATCTGCTGTCTCCCCGTTTGGTGCATATTATCAGAGAGTGGAGCAAGCCTCGGCACATTTACTAGGCGACGGGCGCCCGCAGCCAGAACTTCGGCTAGAGCTACAGCGAAGCCAACGCGAGCATGCACAGACAGAAAGGGAAAGAACGACAGGCCTTTCTTATCGCGACCGTCTGCTCCGTAGAGCGACATTGCAAAAACACGCAGACGAAATGGCATGGAAAGAAAGGGGGATCGCAAACAGCGCAAGACAACGCGGCGATGCAAGCGACGGAGCGACAATCAGTGACGTTGGGAGGACGGGTGGCGTGGTAATAGGTCGCTGCTTGCCGTTCCCCCTCCCCTCCTCAGGAACCTCGGCATTGTGTCCGATCGCCCTTTGGGGCGCTGGCGCCTCTCACGAATCAGCGCATCAGCAGTTCGGCTTAGCTGCTCCACAGCGGTCTTCGGTCTGGGGCTGCGAGTACTCACCCAAAGGTAGCACTGGAACTTTTGGTATGCATCCGTGTGCAAAGCAACAGAAAACACAGGCCAAAAAGTACATTGTGTTGTAAGCCAAGGTCCCTCGTGCTGCTGCTGCCCGTCAATTTTCTTATTTCTGGGCCTCCCTTTTATCTCATCCTTCTCTCCTTTCATCCTTAAATTCTCCTCCCTTTTTCTCTTCTCTCTTGCTTCTCTTCTCCGTGCCCCATCTTCGCTTCATCTCATCCTCTCTCATCCCCATTCTATCTCCCCCATCGCCCTTCTCCCTCGTTTTAGACAGCAGATCTCCAAAGCACAATGGCTCCCAGAGTTATTGTCGTCGGCGGTGGCCGTAAGTCAGACCCTGTTGTCACATGTTATTTCACATCGCGAGTCTCTCTCCCAGAGTAAACAATCACTGACCTCATCCACAGTGTCTGGCCTCAGTGCCGCCCACACCGTCTACCTTGCCGGTGGCAATGTTGTCGTGGTCGACAAGCAGAGTAAGAATCCCGGCGAGCTTCTGTCTCTTCGTTTTGCTAACCTGCCGGCCGTTCACAGGCTTCTTTGGCGGCAACTCCACAAAGGCCACCTCTGGCATCAACGGCGCCCTGACTCGTACTCAGGTCGAGTTGAACATCAACGACAGCGTCAAGCAGTTCTACGATGACACCCTGAAGTCGGCGCGCGACAAGGCCCGGCCCGATCTCATCCGAGTTCTGACCTACAACTCCGCCGCTGCTGTCGAGTGGCTTCAGGATGTGTTCAACCTAGACTTGACCCTGGTCTCTCGGTTGGGGTGCGTATTCCCGTTTTTCCTTTTCCTCTACTCCCAAAGGCCCCGCTAACAATGCCTGAAGCGGCCACTCTCAGCCTCGCACACACCGTGGCCACGACGCAAAATTCCCCGGCATGGCCATCACATATGCGCTGATGCAGCGTCTAGAGGAGCTGGCCGAGGCCGAGCCAGAGCGCGTGCAGATCATCAAGAAGGCTCGCGTCACCAGCCTCAACAAGGAGGGCAACTTGGTCACGGGTGTCACATACGAGGCGAATGGCGAGTCCGCCACGCTCGACGGCCCCGTTGTCCTGGCTACGGGCGGCTATGCGGCCGATTTCACCGAGACGTCGCTGATCAAGAAGTATCGCCCGGACACATACGACCTGGCCACGACAAACGGCGCACACGCCACGGGTGACGGTCAGAAGATGGTTATGGCCATTGGCGGCAACGGCATCGACCTGGAAAAGGTTCAGGTACACCCGACCGGCCTGGTCGACCCCAAGGACCCAGGTGCCAAGACCAAGTTCCTGGCGGCTGAGGCGCTGCGTGGAGAGGGTGGCCTGCTGCTAAACGGCGATGGCGACCGGTTCTGTGACGAGCTCGGCCACCGCGACTACGTGTCGGGCATGATGTGGAAGGAGAAGGACAATGGCAAGTTTCCTATCCGGCTCATCCTCAACTCCAAGGCCTCGAATGTGCTCGACTTCCACACCCGCCACTACTCCGGCCGCGGCCTCATGCGCAAGATGACCGGTAAGGAGCTGGCCAAGGACATTGGCTGCACGCCCGAGCATCTGCAGAAGACCTTTACCACCTACAACGCCATCGCCGACGGGAAGCAGAAGGACCCCTGGGGCAAGAAGTTCTTCCACAATGGCCCGCTCGATGTCAACGACGACTTCCACGTCGCTCTGATGGAGCCCGTGTTGCACTTCACGATGGGCGGTGTCGAGATTGACCAGCACTCCCAGGTTCTCAACCAGGAGCACAAGCCGTTCGAGGGCCTCTTCGCATGCGGTGAGCTGGCCGGTGGTGTCCACGGCGCCAATCGTCTGGGCGGCTCCTCGCTGCTCGGTTGTGTCGTCTACGGCCGCGTTGCCGGCGACTCTGCCAGCAACTTCCTTTTCCAAAACGTGCTGAAGAGCGCCGGCAGCGGTGTTGGTGGCACTGCTTCCCAGCGTCTCGGCCAGATCTCCCTGCATATCGACCCGTCGCAGCCCGGCAAGATCTCGGTGGAATGGGGCTCTGCCAAGAAGGGCTCAAACGATGATGACGAGGGCTCTGGCTCCGGCGGTGCCGGTGGCTCTGGAAGTGTAGGCGGCCCTAGCAGCAGCAGCAGCAGCAGCAGCAGCAGCAGCAGCTCTGGTGCAGGCAGCAGTACGGCCGCGGCAGCCAAGGCAGGCCCCAAGGTCTTCTCGATACCGGAGAAGGAGTTCAGCTTGGAGGAGATTGCGAAGCACAACAAGAAGGAGGACCTGTGGGTGGTGGTTAAGGGTGTTGTGCTAGACCTGACCAACTGGCTGGACGAGCACCCGGGCGGCCCGCAGGCCATTATGAACTTTATGGGTCGTGATGCGTCCGAGGAGTTTGAGATGCTGCACGACGACGAGGTCATTCCAAAATACGCACCAGACCAGGTGATCGGCCGGGTACAGGGCGTGGAGCCGACCCTGGAGATCTAAGACAAGGCTGCGGGCGAGTGGCGAAAAGCGGCCAGTGACGACAGGAGCTTTGGCAGATAACAGTCGAAAGTACATAGGCTTTGGGGTGGAGACTTTAATTTGGCTCATTGACTTTATTTGTATCATGTCCTCGTGTGTCTGCCTCGTGAGTACCACAGTAATACCCACAAATGGGAGGGCAATGTAGAAGGAGTGTATCCATATAGTATCATACCAACCTATCCCTAGATCTGGATCAAACCTAAACCTAAACCTAACCCTATCCCTTTTCTTGGTCTATCCTCGTCTTTCTCTGGCCCTCACAGTACCTCATCGCACCCACACCTCATCGCACAACCACCGGCTTGGGCTCGCCGGCCATCAGCGGCAGCGGCGTCTCGTCGTCGTCCACGCGCATGCCACCAAACAGCATAGAGGGCGGGGCAGCCGCCTGGATTTCGGGCGCGGCCTTGAAGACGTAAAACTTCTCGTCGTGCCACTGGCCGGCCGTGATGTAGCGGCCCTCGCTGTCGACAAACATGCTGTCGTTCTCGGCGCGCAGAAAGTACGCGATCGAGTAGCGGTGCTCGGTCGGGTCAAAGGGCACGACCCGGTGGATGCACGACATCATGGTGTGGCCGCTGGCAAAGCGCAGCGAGTCGCCGACATTGACGACAGCCGTGCCGGGCCGCGGGGCCACGAAGCCGAACTCGCGGGCGCCCGGCGGCCGGATCTGCAGTCCCCACTGCTCGCTGAAGAGCAGGGTCAGCGAGCTGATGTCGGTGTGCTTCTGGTGACCGACCGTCTCGTTGGCCGGGTCGGTCGGGTCTGACGGCACGTAGTGCATCATCGCCAGCGTGCTGGTCGACGGCCGGTCGTTGCGGTGGCGGCTCTCAAACCGCTCGGCACCCGTCAGGCCCATCGCTGTCGACAGGGCCGCCAGCATCGTCTTGGTCACAATGTTGGCGCCCGCGATCGCGTCCTCGAGCACCTGCACGTCGCTCTCGCTGCTGATCACTGCCGGCAGCTTGCGCCGGTTGCTCGCCCGCTGCATCTCGTCGCGCGATACCTTGATCATCTCGTAGCCGTCGCGCCGGTCGGGGAAGACACCGTTGCGGCAGCCCACCGGCTCGTAGCCCAGGTGCGGCGACACCAGCCCGAACTCGTTCTTGGCCTCTAGCGGCGCCGAGAAGAACCGGCCCATCAACCCCAGCGTCGCCTGCTGGTCGCGCAGAAACCGCCGCCCGTCAATCGTGTTGAGGTCCAGGTAGAAGAACCCCGACGTCTGGCAGCACTTGAGCAGCCGCGCAATTTCGTCTGGCTCCTGCGACAGGATCCGGCTGAAGTCCACCGTCTCCATCGGGTAGACGGGCACATTTTGGCCGTGCCATTGCACCGTCTGGGGGACTTCGGTAATGGCCATTGTGGGTATGAGAGAGAATATATGCGTGTGTATGTGTATGCGAGTGTGTGTATGTGTCTGTGGGAAAACGGGTGACATCCGGCTAACGATCCACGGGCTTCTTATAGAGTTCGGGATCCAACACCCTCACCCCGTATATTGTCCCTCTCGTACTAGTCCACCTCGCACACGAATGCAGACAAGACGCACCCGTCCTGCATAGCATGGCTCACCACTTGCAGGACCAATCGGTGTCTCGTGTTCGGTCCACCTGCAAAAAAATGGGTTCTCCCAGAGAAGCGACAGAGTACTTGCTCGTGCTCCCAGCCTGCGGCGGTCGTGCGTCCGTTTAAAGTTGATAAACGACCGGAGACGCAGTGGCGGCAAGCTGCTCACGCTGCTACTGGCTGCTGCAGCCAAGAGCTCACGTCAAGTGGAAAAACTACACACCTCTGGTCGCAAGTAGCAGGAGTATCAACCCGCGTGTAAGTTGGGTGCGGATCGAAGGCCGAACAGGGAAATGGAAAAAGGATAAAAAAACAATAATTCGGAGTAGACAGAAGCAATTACAGGGTCCGACTAGACACCGGTTCTCCCAGATACGAGAAAGTCCGGCTGTTGGTGCATGTATTGAGATGCATGGTATTACGAGTAAAAGAGGACAGCAGCCAAGCCGGGAATAGGGCGGATGGCTGTTGTGGATTCCCGGCGACCAGAAGCACCGGCACGTGGTCAAAGCGAACTTCGTTCCTGCTGAAACCGGGCCTTTCCTTCCTACCCTGCTTTGCGCTGGTCATTTTTATCGAAAGCGGTTTTCGCCGACAGGTTTAAGCAGTCGCACCCCGTTGCAAATACTCGACAAAGGACAGGCAATCGCTCAAGTCTGGCCTCAGCTCCATACCCGAACAGGAAGTGGAAAAAGGGCATAAGACACCGGCGGCTGCAGCGACCTGCAGGACGACACTACGGAATATTTCATGCTCGTAAATCACACCAACGACACGCTGTTGTCCTCATGCACGTCTCGCACGCTTTCACCCTTTCGGCGTGTCCCAACAGACAGATCCAGTCCGGCGAATCGATAGTAGCGCGTGTTTCCGGAGACGAAACTCGGTCTGCGGTCCCCTTGGGAAGCCGAAGTGGGACGGGACGCGAAGCAAGAGAACAAGACAGAACAGGATGATCACAGACAAGGCCAAAAGACCGACGCATTTGCAACCGATCGGTTCTCGACGAAAGGAAGAATCTAAGATGCAGACTAACAATACAAAAAGGACGGGAAGGCGGAGAGTGAGTGTGTGGAAACATTGTCAAGAAAACAGCAGCAAATAGAGTGGCAGGAAGTCGCAGAAAGTTAGCGAGCCAAACCCTTTCTCTCTCCTCTCCTCTCTCCTTCTAGTTGCGGTCCAGCTTCCGTCGCAGGTTTCGGGTCCGCTTCATCAGCTTCTTGTACTTCTTCTTCTTCATCTTGAGCTTCTTCTGCCGCTTGACGCTGATGGCCAGCATGCGCGGCCGCTGTTTCTCGCCCGCGTCATCGTAGCGGTCCTTCTGCTCCCGGTGCTGCTGCTCCTGGCGCGCCTCCCGCTGCCGCTGCAGCGCGTCCTCGAACCGGAGCTGTCGCAGGGCCATGCGCTCAAAGAAAGACCGCGGCACGGTCGACATGTTGTTGTTGTTGTTGTTGTGCTCGGCCGCGCCATCCTCTTCCTGCACAATCTGCAGCGACTGGGCCACCATGTGCATCTGGCCGTCTTCACCCAGCTGCTCGCCAAAGCTGAGCACCGCCTTGAAGATGCGCCCGTCAGCCACGACAGCAGCACCGGCCTCCTCGGCTGCTGCATCGGCTGCTGCTGCAGCGTCTAAATCGGCCTCCATCGCCTCGGTTGCCGCAGCCTCTTCGGCGCTCGTCAGTATCGACATCGGCACCGGCGCCGGCGGCGGCTGGAACGGCAAGAACCGTCCCGACAGCGTGCTGAGCTGCACGTGGATGCCCGAGCTAGACCCGTCTGCGTTCTTGAGCTCGATCGTTGAGTCTGTCCCGTCAGCTGCCTCGGCCGCCGCATCGGCCGCTGCCTGCTGCTGCTGCTGCTGCATAATCTGCCGCTGCCGCTGCCGGATCTGCTCTTCCACAGTCCTGTCCCGCTGCCGGCTGCTCGTGCCACCGCGTCCGTCGTCGTCTAGCGACACGTTGACCATGGGCGACTCGAGGTCGTTGACCGCACGGGTCAGCGTGCGAATCACATTCGACGTCTGGCTGCCGCTGCTGCTGCCGGTCGACCCTGCCGCCGCCATCCGGCCGGCCAGGCCTCCCTTGGTGCGCGGCGCGAAGATGGCGGCAAAGGCGTCGTCGGTCACGATCTTGGGCAGGCTATGCGTGATCGAGATCGGGCGATGTTGGGAGAAGAAGCTGGAGAGAGCAAGGGCTAGAAAGAGAGAAAGGACAGTTAGACAAGCAGAAACCGAACGCAGAGATGCTAAGAATACGTACTCTCCAGGGGCAAATGTTGGGTCGACGGGACGCTTGGCAGCTTCTGAACAGAGGCGGTGGGCTCCTTGGCCTTCCGCTTACGCTTCGGGGTAGAGGACGACGAGGCCGACGAGGAGGAAGAGGAGGATGAGGCGGTGGCGGACGAGGAGGACGAGGAGGACGAGGAGGAGGATGACGAGGAGCTCGATTTGGTCGACGACGACGGCACGCTGCCGGCCAGCGCCTTGGACCCGTTATCGGGGCTCGACGGTTTGGACGACGAGTACCGCCGCTGTGGCAGCGTCTGCTGTGGCCGACGGCTGCCCGTCGACCGCCCAAGCGACACGCCAACCACCACCGCCGCTGCCGTTGCTGCTGCCGAGGCCGTGCTGGCCGGCGACGCCCGGGGCGGCGCCGTGGACGAGGCCACCACCACGCGCCGTACAGACGGAAACATGGTTTGGTGGACTCGGAGAGAAACGGAAACCGAGAGGACAGATAGATAAGGGGTATACCAGGGTGGGGGATCAAAGTGACAATAGAAATAGGATGCGGCTCCGTATGGCCGTTCACGTCTCAATGTTCCCTCCTCTTCAGCCGTTCGGGGGGTGACGGGCGCCTGGTGGGAAGAGATAGCCACGAGGATGCCGGTATGAGTTTTTTGCGGGTTTTCTTTTTTTGCCCTGCCGCCCGTGGCTGACCTGCTAAACAACGGCGGCCTCAGGCATGAACGAACTCATAGGTGGCGCGTGGCCCCACTCGTCATACCCGTATTATTACAAGGCAACTCCAGACATACGCAAGAGGCACATCTTACGACAATAAAGCTCGCAAGATGCTAGTATGCCAATTCCGGACCGCAGGATAATACCGGCTTCGCCGATTTGACAAATACGAGCACAACTGCTGTTAACTACGTATTCGGCGCAAGAGGCTGAGCACATGTCCTTGTTGGCACCGTTTAGGCATTGAACCGCAATCTTTGATACGTCTCGTATTTAGCGACAATATATAGCAAAACGCCTCCATGTGCGTATAAACGCCTCTAGTATGATATCCCAAGCCGCCAAAGCTAATCACCCGTTTGACAGGTTTCCCGGGATCTTAAAAGTATAAGAATTACCGATGAAAGGCCACAGAACCTCAATCATCCCCTTTCAGAACCTTCGAAGCTTATATAAGACAAAACCACACATGTCAAACATATGTATCATCCGTGCTATGCGCCAATTGCCCCTGTAAAATAAAACAAAAGAAATAGATGGTACCAGAGACCGTTCAGTGTAAGACCAAAATTGGGTAAACAAAAGAAAAAAAAGAGGAATAAAACAAGAGGTGCAGATGGATATCGTGACACCTAGAAAGGCTGGACGTTCGCCCGCAAAAGAGCATTTGTGCCCGGGCGCCAACGAGGTTCAGGACCGACTTCGTCGAGGAGCGATCACCGGAATCCGCGGAATGTTGGGTCTTGAGGGCCGTGTGGCGGCTGTGGGGATGGATGCTGCGGCTGTTGCCGCCGGCCATTCTCACCGCGCGCAGACACCCACTCGGCATTGCCGCTCTGGCGAACCGGCAGCTCGGCAGGCAGCTTGGCGTCGTCCATGTTGTCTGGCCGTCGGTGGCTGCTTTCTAACCCGGCAACGGCACCGGGCACCAGCCGTGTCACCGCCTGGGCGATGGAGTTGACCACGTACTGCCGCAGCTCGCGGTCCTCCAGCGAGTCCTCCTTCTCCAGCCGGAATCGCTCGTCCTTGCTCACGTTGGCACGGCGTAGATTCTTGATTTCCTGCATGATGTACAGCAGGACGGCCTCCGGGCTCTTGTTGCGCTCTAGCGAGTGCTCGCTTTTCCGAACATAGCGGCGGGTCACGTCGGTGGCGCCATCAATCGAGAAGGCGATGCAGTAGGACATCTTCTTGCCCCAGCCGTCGGTGTATAGCCGCGGGTTGTCCCAGGCTTCCTCGCATGCGTCTACATGCACCCATCGCTTCTGGTGGCTTGAGTAGACTTCCGTCCACACGTGGTCCTCCGCATTCCACACCCACCGCACGCGGCCGCCGACGGCACGACACAGCATGCTGAAGCAGTTGGCCCACTCGCCACACCGTCCGCGTCGGGTCTTCAGCAGTCTCCATACATCGCTGTACCGGGGGAAGCGCTCGTAGGCGCCGCAGGCGGGGTTTGCGCACTGGTACGCCTCGACCAGCAGAGCGCCGTATGCGCTTTCCTCGGGCGTCGGGTGCGTGCTGCCCCGGCCGATGGTAGGCGAATAGCACACGGAGCATGGCGGACTGTTGACCCATGTGAAGAAGGACCGCTTGAACCATCTACAAGACACGCCGTGTCAGTAAGAGCAACAAGCACCACCTCTAGTGGGGAGGATACAAACCTTAGTAGGGCGCGGATGACGCAGTCCTGGTAGCCCCATTCCGGTTTCCGGCCGTCGCCCATGCTTTCGGCTGCGGCACAAAACACCTGGCTCTCCTCGTCGGCTTCGCTGTATATGCGATCCAGGGGAATCACCTGCAGCGCCTCGTCCAGCAAGCCCGGGTTCTCGTACTTGAGCGGCGTTGTGGACAGGGTGACGAGCAGGCTCCGAAACTGCTGTTCAGCCCGGTCGTTCGGACTTGGTGCCCGGGGGATCATCGGAAGGTTGCGCAGCGAAGAGTAGGCCGGTGGTGTCGGAGGCAGATGCGCACTAGAGGAAGAAGACGACGGGCCGCTGCCACCAGGAAAACCAAAAACGTGGTGACTTTGGTCGCCGCCATAGGAGGTGGACGGGCGTGCCGTATCTACTGGGCTGGCCGAAAGGGTACGGAGGTCGCTGGTCGAAGTGGCCTCTCGTGGTGATAGTGAGCCGTGCCGTGAGCGTGCCTGGCTGATGTGATTCAACCGACGGGTCGACAGCATCTGCTCGAAGCGCAGCCGCAGGTCGTGGGCCCATTCCTCACCGAAGTCGTCGTCCTCTCCATGTGCTGGTGACCGTGGTGTCGCCATCGTTACGGCTAGGTATAACACGAGCGCTGTGGGTTCGTCGGTTGCGAAAGAGAAGCGAAGCTGGACGTTCGTGGACGGGTTGGGCTCCCCCCTTTCGTCTAAAAAATTCGTGTCGTATACCGATGTGATGGGGATGCGTCGAATCGAGTCGGGGACCCTGTCTGTCGTCCCGATGCTGCCGTCAGTTTCGTCTGGAAGGTGGTGCTGCGCAAGAACAATCGTGGCTGAGCGGGTGGATTGAAAGCGGGCACCGTCGACAGGGCGGTTGGGCGCGCGATTATGCAGGCGCCCTCTTGTGCTATCCAATGTGTTCCTGCTAGACACTCGATATGGCAGGCCGCTGAAGCTGTCCGTCCGGTCAAGCAGTCGTGAATGGCCGGCAGTCAACGATTTCTTGGCGCCTCGTTGTTAGTGTCGTCGCAGCTACTGTCGCAGTCGCCAGTGCCTCGCAGTCGTGACAATGAGTCTGTTTCTCGCTCTCGAGCGGCAAAAAGGGCGGGCAGAAGAGTCGTGGGACCAGGATTGGAATTAAGGCAGGGAAGATATTAAAAGAAAGAAGAGAGAAAGCGAGGAAAAGGTGCACTGCCTCACGGGAGATGAACCAGGATGATGCGGTCGGAACGGGAGTATGGCAGCCGTCCAGGCAAAGGGGAGGGGATGCGTGGATTGGGGTTTGGGAAAAGGAAACTAACAAGAGGGGAGCGAGAGAAAGTAGTGGGAGAAGGGGTCCTTTTTTTCGGGTGCCTGTCTGGGGATGAGATGGAGGTGGATGGCGATGTGGATGGCGAACAAGCGTACGTATGCGCCTGTCTACGAGTAGGGAAGGAGCGACAGACAGGCTTGCGTGTCGCTCTCCGTCTGCTGGCTTCTCAGGTTTTGTCAGTCCGACCCTGTCAAAGCGGGTCGCAAAAGTACCTTTTAGCGTTTATAGGGCGAAACAATACATGCCCACCCGGGACGGGCTTCTAGGAAGAATCGCTCTGGCGCACGTAATCCCACCGCAACGGCCTGTGATTGGGCTGCGAGGGGCAGCGGCAACATGGGGAAAGCCCAAGAGAAAAGAATTGGACGGAGTAAGAGGGGGTGGGCTGCATCGGAGGGCGTGGCTGCAGGGAGCAAGAAGGGGGAAGGGGCAGAGAACGCGCGTCCGTGGCGGTCATCTCTGGGGCCAGGCGAGCCAATGGCAGCCGGGCTTGGCGGCAAGGCAGCCTGAGAGGCCCAGAGAAACCATTCGTCTGGCAGGGTCCTCTGCAATGCCAAGACTTGCAGCAGTTTTGGCGCACCCTGCAGTCCGGATACGAGCAGAGTATGAGGACGGATGTGTATTAACTTGGCGCAGCTAATCTGCATTTGTCTATTTGGCCAAATGGCCCCAGGCCTACCCTTGTTCCAGCGCGGCAAGAGCGATCGTACGGACGGCATTGCACATCTCTATCGAATCGCCGATTAGATAATAGGTATGTACTCTGTATCTTACCTATGTACGTATGTACTCCGTACATACATAGGCGACGAGGCAGAGGACGCAAGTTGGGCGACGGTGTCCCTGTACGAACACCGGTCAGGGATGATCGGTACCGCCGCACTAGCAAGGGCTGGAGGGCGATGACGAGGCTTTGTAGGGGCGCTGGCCGGCGCGAACCTCGGCCGAATCGTGGCTGTGCGCGCAGGCAGAAACGATGGATTAGTCATCGACGCGATACTTAATATGTCGGGCTGCCCCCGCTCTGCATAGTAGTCGACCTGGCGCGCTGTCTGCGTCGTCACCAGGCTGCCACGGCCACGGACAGCCTCGCTCTTCAGGGCATTGTCCCAGCACGATACGGAGTACTCTGTACGCGACAAGGCGGCACTGCCGTGTCCTGTGTATAGCGCCCTTTTCCTTTGAATTTCTTTCCTTCTGGCGTTTATACGTGGGACTGCGGAGAAATTTGATGAAGGACCAGGCAGCGAGGCCCACTATTGCTTTTTTAGGCATTTGCGGTGCCTGCTTGTTATAGCGTCTACCAACGGCAGTCATGCCTTGCAGGTACGCCGTACACTGTCGTCGTCCTGCGCGAGAGGGGGAGCAGAACGGAGAGGGAGCGAGAAAATGGCCGCTGCGATTCAATCCGGTTCGGCTTACGGCAAGAGTCTCGGACTGTATTCGTAACGCGTATGTGAGATACGAATAGGGGGGTGTCGACGTATGATTTGCTGTTCTCTGGTTTGGTTTGGATTGCGTGGCCTCCTTTCCCGGGCCGTGTTAGTGCCATTCCCGTTGACGCGCAATTTTTTCACCGCACTACGGAGTACCGTGCTACAGGGGAAGGAACAGACTGCGTCTGTCGGCCCAATTAACCGACAAGAAGAGCTCCACCCGATGCACAGTGCGACGGTGAGTACCGGGAAAGGCGCACGCAGCTGTCCGCAATACATAGTACAGAGCCTATCGGAAAACTGATCACTGAAATCGACAATGTCTAAATCCATATCCACAGCCTGTCTGCTCGCACTCTGTCAGATATGTTACAGTTCCAATTGTTTTCGGTCACAACCTTAATTCTTGTTCTTGAGGTGTGCTACGTAAGCAGACTACGAAGGGGAGAGGGGCAAAGGGTACGCGCAAGCTCTATCTCGCGGACTCAAGGGCAGATCTTGCTGAAGATATCGACGTGCAGGTTGGGACATCTGTCATGGCCCGCATCGCTTATGCGGTCGTACGTATCTTGCTACGAGTACGAGGACTCGTATCTTACATCATATGGAGCTCACTCTTCTTTGATACGATCTACGACGTACTGCTTCTGCCAAGGCATTCCGTCGCGTGTTATAGAATCAGGCGAACAGGCGTGCCAAGCATTAGCAGCAAGCTGCAATATAAGATACCATAGTCTTCTCTCCCCGTCGGCTCTATGATTATTTTTCCCCAATAAAAGTAGGGCTGCAGAACGCGCGTCGTGGTTAATGAGTCTCACCCTACTCCGATTTGTAACAATTTCCCAGTCCACAGTGCAAGTGGGCTCTTTTTCTTTCTTCTCTTCTTTCTTGTTCTTGTCTAGTCGTAGTGGCCTCCCGATACAGTTTGTTTTCATGACACAATAGGTGCTCCGTGCTCGTGCTCGTGCTCTTACTCGCTTTGCCTGAACCCACGCTCCAATGCCAAGATGCTATCGAGAGCTGTCGTCCCGTCCAGACGGCCCCGCCCACAAGTCCAATCGCCAAGGCCGTGACGAATCCCAGTGACGAAGAACTCCATTCGTCTGCCTGTGCCCACATGTCCACCAGGGGTGGTGGTGGTGTGCACGGTCGGCGACAGCCGCAAGGATAACACGGAGTTCTTGGCTTGTGACAAGCCGCCTATTCCTTGTTGATGCGGCTTATCTAAACTGCTGGCAGGCGGGAATGGTTTCCTGGAACTACTCCGTACGCAATGAGGATGAACAGTTTTGTGTGCGTATGATCTACTAGGCAATGTATCGTGGCCCAACTCCATTTTCTCTCTCCTTTTCGCGCTACCCGTCGCAGCAGACCCTTCTCTCAGCGTCCTTCTCAGCGTCCTTCTCGTCCACGTCGTCGTCGCCGTCGCCTCGCCTCCCCCACTCCCCTCTAGCGCTCCGAGCCGTAGCGTTCGGGCAGCTCGATATCCCAGCCTGGCCGCTCCACGAGGGCCACCTCGAGTGGCGGATAGGCTCCTGCCGTGACCGTCGTGTCGTGCGCGGCCAGCGGCACCACGCCGAGGATGGGCCGGTACTTGAACGTATGCCACCACCTCGTCGGCGTTGGCGTCGTCGTCGTCGCCGTCGTCGTCGTCTGTTGCAGCTGCAGATCTTGCTGCTGCTGCTGCTGGGCTTGCTGGTCCACCTTTCTGTGACGTCGTCGCCGGTTTTTTTTCTGCACCGTCTGCTGCTGGTCACGTGTTGTCTCCTCCTCCTCCGAGCTGTCCTCATCGTCGTCGTCATCGCCCTTGGGCCCGACATCTTCCATATCCACGTCTACCCAACTGGCGCCTTCGCCCGACACCGTCATCTGCACCCGCTTGGGCTCTAGGCTGCCTAGGCTCATCTTGTTGCCCGCGCCCGTGTCCTCGCCACGCTTGCGCTTCTTCTTCACCAGATGCTGCTGCGCCTCGGACGGGGACAAGTTGGTCGTGCTGACCGACGGCGTCGCCGCTGCCGGGTCCACGGACGTGTCGATCATAAAGACAAACGAGGTCCCGTAAATCCAGACCCGCGGGCCCTGCCACATGACGCCCTTGGCCAGGTCGCGGATGTTGCGATACTCGACCGGCAGGCTGCCGGCGTGCAGACGGCGAAACCAGGGCGCCAGGCGCGCCCGCAGGGGGTTGAAGACGAAGAAGCGGGACGCGGCCGTGATGGCAAGCAGCACATAATCGCGTGCCGGTGCCGGTGCCTCCGTAGAAGCAGTCGTAGTCGTGTCGATGGCGGTAGAGGCGGTGGAGGAGGAGGAAGTAGCAGCATTACAGCCGGCCACGGGAGCACTGCCTGGAACGTCTGGGGCAAACGAGAGGACGACGGGCGACGACGACAGTTTGGGAAACTGCCGTGCTCGCGGGGCCCGGATCCATCTGCGGGCATCGTGGTGGTCGTTGCTGGCCTCATCTTCAACCTTGTCCTCGTCCTCGTCTTCGCTGTCCTCCTCCGATGACAGCTCATCCGCATCCACATCCGCGTTTTCGGCCTCGGCCTCCTCTTCATCGTCGTCCAGGACGCCCTCTGCCGCAGCGCTGGGGTCGCGCAGGACCCAGGTGTCGACGTAGCCGGCGAGGTCGGCCGTAGCCAGCATATTGCTGTCGGGCGAGAAGGCGATCTGCGTGATGTGCCTGTCGTAGCGGCCGAGGCCACTGAAGAGCTCGTGTCTCGGGATGGCGCGCTTCAGCCGGGCCAGACGGACGGGCTTGGGGCTGAGCGAGAGACTGTCGTCGGGGTTGGTAGCCTGAAGTAGAGTCACGTGAGAATCGACACCGCGCGAGAGGCAGACCCAGCGGCCGTCGGGAGAGATGGCGACGCTGGAAGCGCCCTTGGCAGCGACAGAGGCAGGGACGGGGATCTTGGAGATGGCGAGAGCGTCACGGCCGGTCGTGCTGGCGGTGGTCCTGCGTAGCTGAAAAGCCTTGACCTCGGTGCTGGTGATGACGACGACAAAAGAGCCGTCAGGGCTGATGGCGGCACCGGCGATGTTGGCGTCGCCGCTGACGAGGATGCGGCCGACGAGACGACGGTTGCGCTCAATGTCGACGTCCTCAGCAGCGTCTGCCGGTGCGGAAGCGGTCTGGTCGAGCAGCTGACCGAGCGGCGCGGCAAAGGACCAGATATGGGCCTGTTTCTGCCACCAGCAGACGACGAGACGGGCGGCCGGAGCGCTGGCCATGGGAACTGTTTGGGGCAGATGGGACAGAGTCCGGTGGTGCTCGGAGCCGGACTTTTGCAGCGGCAAGACGACCGGAGCAGCATCGGGACCGCCAGCCACGACGACACTGATGCCGCGAGCCTCAAATGAAGCCATGGCCTTGACATCGTGGTGGTGGTAGCGACGATGCCAGACCTTGGCCCAGCGCTGGGCGGTATGGTCAGCCGGGCCATTCTGACCATTCTGGCCGGTCTGGCTGCCGGCCATCTCGCGGTAGAGCACAACACGACGGTCCATACCGCCGCTGATGATGGCCGAGCCGTCGGCACTGGTGGCGAGGCTGAGCACGTCCTGGGTGTGAGCCTGAATGCGCTGAGCCTGGCTGTAGGTCCGGCCGTCCCAGATGCAAATCTGGCCGGTCGAGTCGCCCGAGACGATGTCGCCATTGGGCAGACAGCGGACGCTCCAGACGATGACATCGCGAGCCCCCCCCACGAGATCGCGGCCGAGCGTCATGGCATGCAGGACGGCGCCGTTGCGCACGTCAAAGACGCGCACGGTGCTGTCGGAGCAGCCGACAACGGCAATCTGGCGCGACTGGAACGCAATGCTGGTCATCTTGACGTTTTTCTTGTGCGTGCGGCAGAGCCGCTGAAAGCGCAGCTCGTCGTCCTCGGTCGCGTACAGCACCAGACAGCCGTCCATGGTTCCGCCCACAAGACGCTGGTGGCGGGCTGCCTTGTCGGCTCCCGCCTGCTGCAGCCGCGGCTGCACGGCCAGACACCAGATGTCGCCGTGCTGGCCGCTCGCGTGTCGCCGCGCACAGCCTTGCTCCAAGTCCCATTCGGTGATCGTGTTGGTATAGCCGATGCTGAAGAGGCGCATGCGACCGTGGCTGATGGCCCGTCCGCCGTCTAGCTCTTCGTCGTCCTCCACCACCCAGGCCAGACCCTCCACGCTGCGGTCCTCGCCACCCCGGATGGTCATCTCCTGCAGCCAGCTGCCCTGCATCGGGTTCCAGATCTCAATGTCGCCATTGGCTCGTCCGATTGCCAGCCGTGCCGGCGTCGTCCTGCTGTGCTTGTTGCTCGTCGGGAGGTGTGGGTGCGAGACCGCCACTGCATTGATGGCTGACGCCTCGTACGGCACGAAACGACACCGGTGGATGTCCATGGCGGCGCAGCCCAGTTGTCGTGGTGCCTGGTGTCTGATGCTTGCTTCTTGCTGCTGTGTGGTGGGAGAGTGTGGCGATGTGTCTATGATTATGTTGGGGCGTGTGTGAATGTCCATGTGCTTGTATGTGTGATCCAATTCTCGCTTCTTTCTATCCCGTTATTTTTCTGTGCATTTTCGCTCCTGTCGCTGCCGTGGCCGTTGTAGAGCAGAGTCCTCTCTGTCTGAAGCTTTTTTTCCTTCCTCTGCGTGCTAGCGTAGCTCTGAACTTTTTTTCTGCCCCATGAATTTTCTGCCACCGTCCACCACCCAATCGCCCCGCCCACCGCCTACGCTTGGCTGCATGGGGCAGTAGCGACTGCCTGTGCCGTTTCCAGCAGTGCTCCTGCCAGTATTTTTCGATAGCTCCGACTGCCGCGGCCGCGTCACTTACTCCGACCTCCTATTTCGGAGTTTAGATGGATGCGTCACATGAAGACATAATCGCTCTTCATCTTTGTCTTCGTGCACATATATTCACCTTCAGCTGTTGTTGTTGTTTCCCCGTCCCGGAGACAGCTGTCTGCAGCCTCGGTGCTTGCTCCCTCTTTTTCCTCTTATTTTCTGCCCCGCCTCTCGTGTGGTTGGTCATATGCGCCCTGCAGGTCCGGACCACTAAAGACGTGCCGCATCATCTCATCTCGCCTGTGCTGCCAACAGGCCGGGGCTACCCCTCTCGCACAAGGCTCTGGACCGGAAGCGGGCCATGGATTTCAACAGCTCGTCGCCGTACCCGGAAGGGGTCATCTCCTTCCTGGACACGGACCTGTACAAGCTGACGATGCAATGCGCCGTGCTCAAGTACTACAAGGACGTGCCGGTGACGTACTCGTTTACCAATCGGACGCCGGAGAAGAAGCTTTCGCGGACGGCCTTCCGCTGGCTGAGCGAGCAGATCAACAAGCTCGGCAACATCTCGCTGCAGGACGAGGAACAGGCCTTTCTGCGCACGCACTGCCCTTACCTCAACGACGCGTACCTGGACTTTCTCAAGGAATTCCGGCTGAATCCGCGCGAGCAGGTCACCGTCACCTTTCAGCCGGTGGCCGCTCCAGGCACCGACTCAGGCTTCCCGGCCGAAGAGCTGGGCGACGTGCACATTGCCATCCACGGTTCCTGGGTCGACACGATCCTGTACGAGATCCCCATTCTAGCCCTGACATCCGAGGCCTACTTCAAGTTCATGGACACGGACTGGACGTACGACGGCCAAGAGGACCTGGCGCGCGACAAGGGCATGCGCTTCCTCGAAGCCGGCTGCATCCTGTCCGAGTTTGGCACTCGGCGCCGCCGCGACTACCACACACAGGCCCTCGTCTTCCGCGGCCTCGTGCAAGCGAGCAAGGCCGCTGTCGCTGCCGGTCTGCCCGGCCAGCTGTCCGGCACGAGCAACGTGCACCTGGCCATGCGCTTCAACATCCCGCCCATCGGCACGGTAGCCCATGAGTGGTTCATGGGCATCGCCGCCCTCCTGGGCGACTACACTCGCGCGACCGAAGAGGCACTCGCCCGCTGGGTCGGCTGCTTCGGCGAGGGCGTGCTGGGCATCGCCCTGACCGACACCTTTGGCACGCCCGACTTTTTGCGCGTCTTTGGCCGGCCGGTGCGTGCACCGACGACGACGACTTCAGCTCAGTCCACACCCCGCACATATGCGGAGGTCTTCACCGGCGTCCGGCAGGACTCGGGCGACCCGGCCGTGTACGTCAAGACGATGCGGGCATTCTACGACCAGCAGGGCATCACGGCCAAGAAGGTCATCGTCTTCTCCGACTCACTCAACATCGAGACCTCGCTGGCATACAAGAAGGTGGCCGAGGCATCCGGCTTCCAGCCTACCTTTGGCGTGGGCACGTTCCTGACAAACGACTTTGTCAACGTCAAGACGGGCCAAAAGTCCACGCCCATGAACATTGTCATCAAGCTGAGCTCGGCCAACGGCCGGCCAGCCGTCAAGATTAGGTGTGTCTGTGCTCGTGGCCTTGTCTCTTTTCGCTGCCTTCCCTCCGCTAACAAGACAGCGACAATGCCGGCAAAAACACGGGCGACAAGGCGACGGTCGAGCGAGTTAAGCGCGAGCTCGGCTACGTCGAGAAGGACTGGGTCGGCGGCGACGAGACCCATCGATGGGGAAGAGAAAGCGACAAGGTCCAGACGGTGTGAGCCGTTGAAGGAAGTGGGCGAGATGGCCTGTTTTTCTGGTGGCTTTGGCTTATCAAATTTGCATATTTCCTCCTATTTGTCTCACATCATCGCTTCTCAGCCCCTCGCACGATAAAATATACAGCTAGAGTATAAATCATATCTTTACGTCAGCCAAATCTACGACAGGATAAAACGACTAATAGGATCAGAGCAAGCCCAAGAAGTGCTGGAGAGGAGGCCGACAGGTCCGGTGCTAGCACAGTAGTCCCTTTGCTGCTGGGAGCCGGAAATATAAAAATAAGGTTGGGTTGGGTGTAAGATATGGCAAGTGGTAAATCGCGCTCATAGATGGCGGCAAGTGGCTGTATACGAGTGCCGTCAGAAGTATGCAGGGAGCTAAGAAGGGGGAGACAGAAAACGAAGAACACGGAAAACGCCGAAGAACCAAAGAAGACAGAGGAAGACGGAGAGCACAGAACGAAGAAAAAAATCTTTCTTTGAAGAAGCAACTTATCGGGGCTTATGTCTCCAATCAATGACAACATGCTGTGAATAAGCGGAACAGAGAGGACACTAATAGATAAACGAGCCTCTGCCTCTAAGCTGGGCTGACTGACTGTTATCTTTGCCCGCTTGCCGCAGACTGGTCGTACCCCCCCACATGGGAGATAAGAAGACGCTAGGGACAGGTACAGTCAGAGCTGCTACGGAGTGCTGTGCAGGCTATATACATGGGATTCCAGCAGGCCAAAACGCAAAACGCACATCTGGCAGGCAGAAAGGAGCAGCTATCGTCGCGCAGCAACAGCAGACGTGCGGCGTCAGCCTGCAAAGCCCGGCGTAATGCTTTCATGTCATGCCTTGCGTCAGACGGCTGCTTCTCTTCAAGGTTCTCCGTATGGTCCTCGTCTTTGGCCCGTCTTGTCGTCAGAGACTGCGCTATCGCTCTCCCTCTCGCTCTCGCAGCCTTGTTCCGCTTCTGTCCGGAGCCCGTGGACGGTTCTTTATCAGTGCTGTCTCTGGCCTCGCCTGCAATCCGTTACGTACGACGTACCGGGACCGATCTGTCAAGGCTCTGCCCTGTCCCATGCGCCCATACTCTGTTAATATCTCGTGGTCCCGGTCGCTCTTTTTTCTTTCCCTTCCTTACCCCCAGCACATATGTTGACCGAACCGGATATCGCTCGCGCTCGCCATGGAAAACGCAGATGTCCTGGAGAAGAAGCCGGTGCCTGAGCGGCCAGGCGACTCGGAAGAGGAGGTGGCCGTGGTGCAGGACGGCACCGTGGTCAATGCTGCCGGGTACAAGGACCAGCTGCAGCGGCAGTACGGCCTCATAGGGCTGGCGGGTATTGCGCTGACAGTGGACAACGCCTGGGTGGCGCTTGGGTCGTCCATCTCGGTGTCGATATGTGAGTGCTGTGATGTTGGTGATGTTGATGTTGTTGGTGATATTTTTTCTGATCTGACTTGTTAGTGAACGGTGGTCCTGCCGGTCTTCTCTACGGCCTCATCGTGGCCATCTTTTATTATTCATTTATCGGGTTGGGCCTGGCCGAGGTGTGTTTCGTGTTCTCTCTCCTCTCGCCTCACTCTCTTCTCCTCACTCTCCTCTCTCCTCTCTCCTCTATCTCCTCTCCTCTGTCCTCCTTCTCTCCCGTTCTCCCTCTCCCTCTCTAACCATCACCAGCTCGCTTCCTCTGTCCCTACCTCTGGCGGCGTCTACCACTGGGCCACACTCGCCGGTGGTCCCCGCTGGGGCCGCGTTCTCGGCTTCTACACCGGCTGGATCAACTTTTACGGCTGGATGTTCGACCTTGCCTCGCTGCTGCAGATCACAGCCAACATCTCCGTCAGCATGTACGCCGTCTACCACGAGGACAGCTTCACCTCCCAGCCGTGGCAGATCTACGTGGCCTACCTGCTGATCCTGCTGCTGGCCGCCGCCCTGGTCATCCTGGCCAACCGGCTGGTGCCCTATACCCAGCATCTCGGCATGTTCTTTGTCATTGTGGGCGGCCTGGTGACCATCATCGTCGTGGCCGCGATGCCGCACCAGCGCCCGACCAACGCGGCCGTGTGGAAGCACTTTCACGAGAACAACCTAACCGGCTGGCAGGATGGCGTCGCCTTTCTGCTGGGCGTGCTCAACGGCGCCTTCACCATCGGCACGCCCGACGCCATCACGCACATGGCCGAAGAGCTACCGCGGCCAAAACGCGATTTGCCGCGTGCCATCGGCCTGCAGCTCGGCCTCGGCTTCCTCTACGCCTTCTGCTTCGCCATCTGCATATTTTACTCCTTCGCTGACCTGTCCGTCCTCCAGGACGGCTCCGTCAACTCCTACCCCCTCGCCTCCATCTACCAACTGGCTACTAGTCATGCGGACGGCAGCCCCAATCTCGGTGCTACTTTTGGCCTCCTCTTCATCGTCTGGGCCTCCTCTATGCTCTGCTGCGTCGGCACCGTCCTCACTACTTCGCGCATCTACTGGGCCCTTGCCCGTGATAATGCCGTCCCCCTCTCTGGCCTCTTCGGCCGTGTCAACGAATCCCTCAGCTGTCCCGTTTACGCTACCCTCTTCGTATCCGTCGTTGCTGCTGGCCTGGGCGCCATTCCCCTCGGCAGCAACACCGCCTTCCTCGATCTCACCGGCTCCTTCATCATCCTCACCACCGTCAGCTATGCCATCGCTTTTGGCGCCAATGTCTGCTCTGGCCGCAAGTACTTTCCTCGTGGCCCTTTCCATCTTGGCAGATACGGCACTGCCATCAATATTCTCTCCATCATCTTCATCGTCTTCTTCGACATCATGTACTGCTTCCGTACGTTGCCGTCTCTCTTCTCATCCCCCTTGTTAACTCCTGCTGACCTCTCCAGCTTATGCAATGCCCACTACTGTCAGCGGTATGACCTACAACAGCGTCATCCTTGTTGGTGTCGTCTGTCTGACCACCATCTGGTGGTTCGCCCATGCCATCCGCCACTATCCTGGTCCCAAGGTCATGGGTCTGTACATTGGTGATACCGACCATACTGGCCAGCAGGAAAACTTCGTCGCCGACCCTGCAGGAGAAAAGTGAGGCGGATTGTTGTGGTAGACCCGATGTGGTTCGGAACGGACTTTGTTTTCGTTGCAGATGGGATATGATAGGCCGGGGGCCAGAATTATAGACGGCGGCATGTAAAATGTAATGGCATGGCGGCATAAACTAGATTTAGTCTTTCTTTTTCAGTGTTTTTGGACACATCTCTTCACTTACACGATTTCAGTATTTTTGCCGGCCAACAAGTCACGTGGACCGCCGTTTTACATCGATGACCGTCGGCCTGTCTGTCAATTCTCGTTGCTTAAGATACTCGAAATTCATTGTTTGAAATGCAGTCATTTTCGCTAGTTTCTATCGCTAGGTTTCGCTGTATCTGGCAAATCGCCAATTATCAAACGCAGTAATGTACTCCGTGCAATGCTTTTTCCCGGAAATGAAAACACAAACACAGCCCGATTTATCAGTCTCTCGGGAGCTATCACCCACGCATGTGATCCATCTTTCTGTAGCCGTACCACAGGTGAAACCAAACGAATCATACTCTGACAAGATCCATGTTTTGGCGACACCACTCTTCCCAGACCCGTCGATGAGGTTTTGCCGTATCATTCGAGTCTCTCAACAAAGACAAATGGGTACCAGGAAAACGTCACAGCAGAAACACTCATCGGCGTGATGACTCGGTTCAGGCGACGAAACAGAGGGCGGAGAATGCTTCGCGGGGCACGCCGAGGCTAGTTTATCCGCCGTTCTCGCAGAACGCGTCGATTTAGATTTAACCGCCGGAAGAGTCGAGTTGCCTGACATGGACGCCGGGCCTGCCATCGGGCCTATTTTGTAGACCGTGTCTGTCAGGGGCCTCAGACCCGTCTTGAGAATGGGACGTGCCAGCGTGTGTGTTGTGCTTGACACACGTGTCGAGCTTTGATCAAGGACTGGCCACATAACGAAGATGAAGGCGAGACAGAGGGCGATGCACACGCCGAGACTCATGAAACGTTGGGAGGCCATGTTTATGGATTTGCCTCGTTGTGATGCTTTACAGTCTGGTGATGCAACGAGTGGCCAAAAAGGTATGTTGGAAATCGATGATTGAAGTTTGAAAGAAAGCTTAGGTTTGGAGGATGTAACGGATGAAGAGAAAGAGGGAGAAAAGAGGCCAAGGAGGGCGGAAACATCACTTTATACACGACATGGATGGGCTCAGCGAGGAGAGAGCTTCTTGCCGGAGGCGCCTGCCCGAGACGGGGACAGCAGCCGTGGGTCACGTCGGCAAGATCAGCAGGCACGGTCGGTCGGTTGCGATCGCTCTTCTCTGTTCACGCCGGCCGCTCCTGCCTTGAGACAGGCTGGCCTGCGAGAGACTACCGAACCGAAGGCCTATTAGTACAGACTTGCAGATGGCATGAAACAAGTCGTCCGCATTTCTCTATCTCATCGTCTCCGTCCTAGGATGTCGCTTCTCTCGCTGCTGCTGCTTAAAAGTTCCGGCTCATGTCTCCCCGGATTCTCGCATAGTCAAACAGGCCCTCGATGCTGCCGACGGCGCTGATGGCAATGTCCTGGTCCCACAGTTTCCGGTTGGCAAAGTCCATGACGTCCTTCTCTGTTATCGCGTCGATGACGCGCTCGATCTCGGCAGGGCTCTGGCGGGTGCCGGTGGTGATGATCTGGCGGCCAATGTCCTCGGCCACGGCGGTGGTGCCGTCCAGCGACAGCAGGATGGACGCCTTGAGCTGGGCCTTGGCGCGCTCGACCTCGGCCTGGGATACGTTCAGCGACAGCCGCGACCACTCGCGCAGGGCAAAGTGTACAAGGTCGTCAATGCGCGTCAGCTTGTCGGTAACGAGGTAGATGCCCCAGAGACTGGAGGGGGTCAGCAGACGAAGACGGCAAAGGCAAAAGGCAAAAGGCGTCAAACTCACCCAGTGTCGCTGTAGCTCGTGGAGAAGCTCATGAAGCTGTTGGCCAGGTCGTTCTTGTGGACGAAGCCGCTCAGCTTGCTGCCCTGGTGCGGGGCGTTGCCGAGAGCCTTGTCGTAGTTGCCGACAATAGCCTGGGCAACGAGGGCGGTAAAGTAGTCGTCGTCGTTCCAGCTGACACCCTCGACGGCGATGGCGATGTTGGCGGTGGGGATGGTGTCGTCGCGCACGCGGACGTCGGAGCCGATAAAGTCGGACTTCTTCTTGAACTCCAACAGAGCGCCGGATGGCGGCGACGTGGCGGGCAGGCTGGTGAAGTGCTTCTCGGCCAGCTCGACGAGCTGCTCGTGGGCGAAGCCGCCGGCGCCGACGAGGACCATGCGGTCGGCCGAGTAGTTGTTCTTGATGTAATTGGACAGCTCGGTGCGGGTGATGTCCTGGATGTTCTGACGAGGACCCAGGATGGTGCGGCCGAGCGGCTGCTGCTGGAAGGCGGTGGCGTGCAGGTGGTCGAAGACGACCTCCTCGATCTGCTTCTCGACCTCCTCGGACTCGCGCAGGATGACGTCGCGCTCGCGCTCAATGGCGGACTCCTCGAGCTTGGAGTTCTGCAGGATGTCGGCGAGGATGTCGACGCACTGGGGGACGTCCTCGTTGAGGGCCTTTGCGAAGTAGACGGTGTTTTCGCGCTGGAGGGTTAGTGGGAAAGAAGGGAAGAGGAGAGGGAGAGAAGGGAAAGAAAGGAAAGAACCAACCGAAGTGTATGCGTTTAGGTGAGCTCCGAGGTTCTCGATCTCCAGCTCGAGCTGGTGCTGGGTGCGCTTGCTGGTGCCCTAGATCCGACAGTCAGCTTTTGAGGATATTCGAAGCGGGGGAGAAAGACAGGCATACCTTGAAGGCAAGGTGCTCGAGGAAGTGGGCGGTGCCGTTGGTCTCCTCGGTCTCGGCGCGGGAACCGGCGTCGATCCAAACGCCGACAGTCGAGGTCTGGGCATATGGCGAGTAGTGGGACGCAACCTGGCAGAAAGGATGATCAGCAAGACAGAAGCAAGCAGGGCAGAGCAGAAGCTGACGGGGGGTGCGGAAGGAGTCAATTGGGCGGCTGTGATGTCGGAGCGTACCGTAAGACCGTTCTTGAGCGTGGTGGACTGGACCTTGATGCCCGGCGAGGTGACGGGGGTGGCGAGGCCTCGGCGCAGCGGAGGTAGCGAAAGACCAGCGCGAGGGGCCTTGAGGCCGCGTCCGAGGTTCAGAGCCAGTCTTCGGGAGGCCATGGCGGACGCAGAGAGATGTATGGGGGGGGAGGGGGGTATCGGAATGCGGGAGGATAGAAAACGGATTGAGCGAATTTGCGTCTTCTGGATGGAGGCGGCGGATGGAGGCGAGAATCTTTCGATGCACTTTTTTGTTTTTCTCGGCTTTGCTGGAGCTAGTGGACAGGTTGATGCCTTGTCTGTCAGGCAGGATCGGAAGGGTGCCGGAATCGACCGAGCGCAATTACGTCGACGCCTATTGGGTGAGATTGTGGGGCAAAACACTAAGAGAAAGCACTTACGGAGGGCGAGACACGGGGAAGTCATGTGCAGAGGACAGGTGGGCTTTTGCCAGCGCATATATAAGCAATTGAAGTGTTTTCTGATGAGACAGAGATTGGTATACTTGCAAGTGTATTGATAGCCAGGGAATTCATGATTTGACTATGGGTGACGGCGAGTACAGCTTTGCGGCAGAGTTCACGGCCAGCTTGCCAAAGAAGGCGATCCGGGTGGGGAAGAAGCGAGGCAGCACAGCAGGCGGGGGGGCACAAGCAGCAGTGATGGGGGTGACAGTGTCGACATACCCGCCTCTGGGCCAGGTGACGCAACTGGCGAGCGGAGACAGCGTTGGGTTCTACGCGATGTTGGAGACGAAGCGAGTATCGGGGGACGACAGGGCGTCCGCGTGGGAGGTGGCAGTGTGGCATTCGACGAGCTCTGGAGCAGACGAGGGCGAAGCAGACCGAGAGGGCGAGTGGGCGGCGACGGAGCTGTCGGCAGTGGACGCAGACGACGAGACGAAGCCGCGGTCATGGCTCTGGCTGCAGGACGAGGACGAGACGACGGTGCGGCACTGCTATGGCGGCACGTTGAACGTGGGTCTGGGTCCAGCCTGGTTCACGGTCCGGTTCCGGCGGCGAGCCACGGCGGGCTCAGAGGCGTCGGTGTGGCGATGGGTGAACGAGGAGCAGGAGACGGAAGACGGCACATTGGTGATAAGACGAAAGAGCGGACGACCAGCCGAAGCAGATCTGTCGAACCTGATCCACGGCCTCAACCCAGCCTTTTCCGTGACCTCACCGCGGAGCCAGGTGGCCGGCACGACGCTCTGGAGTCTCGAGACGACCGTGGCCGGGGCCACAGACACGGACGAATCCGGCTACACGGACACGACGATCGGCACACCGTGGGGCGACGACCTGCTGCGCTGGCTGGCCCTCGTGCGCGTCTGGACGCCGTGGCTGGCGCCGAGCCATGGCCGCACCCGGCTGCAGCTGGACCGCGACGCCGTCCTGTGCGCGTGTCTCAGCCAGACCGGCCAGCACCTCGTGCTGCTGGCCGTCAGCGGGCGACGTGGACTGCTGAGCGTGCTGCGCACAGACGAAGCTGGCCATCTCGTGCTGCACGTGCGCAGCGACAGCCTGGTGGCCGAGCAGGCGACCCTGCTGGTGGCCGTGGCCGACGACGTGGAGCGGGCCAACGCAGCCGTCATGTACCATGCACGAGGGCTGATCGGGTGGGAGGCGAAGGAGGAGATGACAAGCCAGGGAGACGACCAGACGGAAATCCCCGACATCCTCCCCCAATACCTCGAAACATGGCACGACGGCCTCGGCTTCTGTACGTGGAACGCCCTCGGCCAGGCGCTGTCCGAGGCCAAGATCCTGGCTGCCATGGACGCGCTCGCGGCCGCCGGCATCCGCGTCGGCAGCCTCATCATCGACGACGGCTGGCAGACGCTCGGCCACGCCACCGCCGTCCCGCCCAACCACTTTCAGCGCGGCTGGGCCGCCTTTGAGGCGGAGCCGACACAGTTCCCACACGGTCTTGCTCACACTGTGCACCAGATCCGCGCCCGCCATCCACACGTCCGCCACGTCGCCGTCTGGCACGCGCTGCTGGGCTACTGGGGCGGCGTGGCGCCGGACAGCGAGCTGGCCCGACGCTATGCGACCGAGGAGCTGCAGCGTGCCCATCCGCCGCGCCGCCACCTGCCGATCGCTGGTCCGATGACCGTCGTGGTCGAGGCCGACGTCCGCCGGCTGTACGACGACTTTTATCGCTTTCTGGCCGCTGCCGGCATCGACGGTGTCAAGACCGACGCCCAGTTCATGACCGATACCTGGCTGTCGGCCCGCGCACGTCGCCGCCTCGCGCCCGCCTACGAGGCCGCCTGGACCGTCGCTGGCCTGCGCCATCTGCAGGCACGCGCCGTCTCCTGCATGTCGCAGACGCCACCGCTGCTGTTTCGCACTCAGCTGCCCGTCGGACGACCGGCTCTCGCTGTCCGCAACTCGGACGACTTCTTTCCCGACGTGCCCGACTCTCATCCTTGGCACGTCTGGACCAACGCCCATAATAGTTTACTTAGTCAGCATCTCAACGTCCTCCCCGACTGGGACATGTTTCAGACCGTTCACGACTACTCGGCCTTCCACGCGGCCGCCCGCTGCATCAGCGGTGGCCCCGTCTACATTACCGACGCTCCCGGCCGCTATGACACCGCCCTGATCGACCAGATCGCCGCGCCCAGCCTCGCCGGCCACCACGTCGTCTTCCGCCCCGACCGCATCGGCCGCGCTCTTCGGCCCTATGCCGCCTTCCACGACCGCGCCCTCCTCCTCGTCGCTGCCTATCACGGCGATTCTGCCGGCTCTGGCATCCTCGCCCTCTTTAACGTTGCTGATCGTCCGCTCGCTGAGCTCATTCCCCTTGCCTGTGTCCCCGGTGTCTACTCGACGGCTTCCCCGTCTTCTCTGTCATCCCCGTTCTTTTCCCCTCTGTCTTCTCCTTCGTCCTCAAATTCGCCCTCCTCTCCACCACTCCACATCGCCCGCCTCCACAGCTCCGGCCGTCTGTCTCGTCCGGTCGGCTCAGATGCCCTTCTTCCCGTCTCTCTCGGCGTTCGCGGCTACGACATCCTCACCGTCTACAAGCCGCTGGCCTTTTCCTTTGCCGACCACGAACCACCGCTCTACGTCGCCAACCTCGGCCTCGTCCGCAAGATGGCTGCCGCCGCCTCCGTTGTCAGCACCTCTGCTGCCTGTCGTCAGTCTGGCCGCCGCGCCGTCGAGCTGACCGCCGCCTTCAAGGCTCTCGGCATCGTCGGCATCTACGTCTCTGCCCTGCCCACATTGACCGTGGCCGACAACTTCCTCGTCACCATCCGCGGCTTGCCCATCCCGCCCACCTGCGTCACCAAGTCTGCCAGCGACCCGTGTCTGCTCGAAATTGACGTCGAACGCGCCTGGAAGGACTTGCAGCAGACACCCGATTGGAACAACGAACTGCGGCTGACGGTGCATATTATGCTTGACTAAGCGTGTGGGGCTTTGCTAGAATTGGCTTATAAGCGAATCAAGCTACGGAGTTCACTACCCCTTGATTCCCAGTCGCGCTGCCTCAAAAGCTACTATGGCTGCCACCTCGTCGTGCAGGCTCGGTCCCGTCGGCTTCCAGCCCAGAAACTGGCGCGCTCGCACCGCATTGCCGCGCGAGTTGGTGCCCCAGGTCACGTGACCGGACGCACCAGCACCAAGCACATCGGCCATGGGGACCTGTTTGACGACGCCTCTCTTGGTGCCGGTCCCTCCCAGCCCCTGCTCTGCCGCACTGTCGGCCAGCCACTGCGCCAGGTCGCTCCATCGGTGCACCGTCTCGTTGGCCGCAAAGTAGTACGCCCGCGGCCCAAAGAGGTCGTCGTCGTCGCGCTCGGCCGGACGCAGACCAGCCTCGACCATCCGGACCAGCAGTGCCGACAGGTCGCGCACATACAGGTTGTCCCAGACCGTCTCTCCCGAGCCCTCGACCACGGGCCCGTAGCCGCGCTGCAGCACGTACGCCGCCATCGCCGGCGCCTGGATGCTGCGCCGGTTGCCCGCGCCGCGGCCGATGCCGTAGATCAGCGGCGGCGTCACCACGGCCGTGCGCATCGCTGCCGTCGTCGCTGCGGCTGCCAGAACAACCTTGTCCACTTCTTGGTGCGGCGCCGCGTCAGGCAGCGTTAGAATCTGCTCGATTCCCGCTACGTCGTCATACGTCTGCTCCGCCACCGGCGGCTGACCCCATCGGCCGTGGAGCATGTCGTACTGTCCGGTCAGCGAACCCAGAAACAAAGGCTGACTGGTCAAAAGGAGAGGAAACACACCCATGTAAGTATACCCGTTCCTGAAATGTGAATGTACACCCCCGGATGCTCCACCGTGTGGCCCGCCTCAATGCCCTTAACAATCGCCTGGGCAGCCGGTATGCTGTCAGACGACGCTCCGGTATCTGCAGCGGTCAGCCCTCCGTCTCCCTCAAAGACTCGCTACCACCCAAAGTCTTACGCAGCACCACGTCCGCAGCTGCCGCCTCGCGGCTCAGCACTTCTGCGTCATCCAGAGTCCCATATGCGAACCGTATGTTCTTCGCTTTTGGATAGGCCGCCTTGATCTTTTCTGCTCGCTCCTCGCTGCGCACAAACAAGGTGTAGTCGTGCTCTGGGTGTGTTGCGTACAGCTCCGCGAAAGCATCACCGCCAACGTAGCCTGTGCAAAGCCTTGTCAGCACCCCCAATTGTCACCTCCTGAGCATGCACTCTGCCGACATACCAGTCACCCCCGTGCTATTTCTTGGGTTAGCTTTGTTCTGACCGTAGTTTCGCCCGACGGCGCCACTTACATGAAGATCTTGGAAGCCATTGCTGTCGTGTTGAACTATTGCTCGTTGGTGTACCAAATGAATACGTCCTTAACGAGTCCTGATTCTCTTTACGATCGCGACACAGCCCGGCCTTATATAACGGCCTGCATATATGATATCATTGTCTGCTAGGATTAAAAATCTTGACTCCCCGTTCTATTGCCTTCGCTCATCGTTTGACGGCCATTACTGTGTACAGTGCGTTTGTAAGCATGTTCGATTACACATACGGACTACTCCATAATACGAACAGTCACACTTGGGAAAATCGTTTTCCCCGGGATCAAGCCCCATCATATGTGGGCCACCCCGCATTCACAGCCTTGCCTAGTCTCCCCCAATTCCAGCATCTGCATTAGTAATAACACGCTCTTTTCTGTTTAAACATGATACATCGTAAGTCTATTCTTTCACAGCTTCGTAAAAAAACGCGGTAACTATTCCACCCATCACGCTAACGCCATCCGACAACGCCAATGCCGCTCATACGTGCAGCACGCATCAGAATGTACAGGGCATAACAATACAATCAGCTGCGCAACGACTGCCGAAACCACAACGCAACAATACCAAGGCTGAACGATCAAGCATTCACAAACACGCGGAACGAAACACAATGTGGTCCAATTGTTTTTTTTCTTTTTCTTTGGATATTCACACTATCCTCCCTGGGGCAGGATAGATCTAAACTCACTTCCACCTCCGAAGCTGTCGCATGGCGTACACTCTTATCAGGTCAGAGGGGAACGAACGGGTGGTGAGGGTGCCCAATCTTGGTGGCATTCGTCGACAGAAGGGTGTTGTTTTTTTGGTAGACATGAAAAGCCTATTTTGAACAGTCGCGCCAGAGCACGACCGCTATCTTTTCGCAGGGACATACTGCTTGTGGTAACAACAAAAAAATGAAGCAAGGAAAGAGAAACAGTTTGGGAGCATGGCCGATCAAAAAGTTTGTAGGGCAAACAAATGGCTGCCCCATGAGAGGTCTCGGCAACAAAAGAAAAGCAAAGATCAACCGCTAATGCCATGACGCTGATGAGGAAAGAAATAAAAAAGGGCGGCGAGAAACGCAAATCGAAATCCTGGATGCCAGATGCAGAGCAGATCACATTCTTTTTCTCTCTTCCCAAGAAATAAACGCGCAACCTTTTCTAACAAAATAAGAACAAGCCGGCAAGACAGGGAAACTTGACAGGTCACAGGATTCCATTGTTGTCACTCCAATATTTTGGTACAACAGACGTTTATCTCACACACACACCCTCTGGCACGTGGAGACTCCGAGGGTATCAAGGTCTAACGGATCCCCAGCTCAGGGAGAAGCCTCGTAGGAAAGGAGGCGAAGACGTAGGGAAAATGGTGGGTATCGAGGACGGAAGCTGTCTATTGTGCCGCGTCAAAGTAGGCCGCATACTGTGCAACACTGGCATCTTGTTGTTGCGCATGTGCCGCATAGACAGACGGTGCGTTCGCGTTCGTGTTTGACGGAGGCGTCGGCGTCACCGGACACCGCGGCACGACTGCGTAGCCGTCCTTGGCCACGGCCCCGTTGGCCGCAAAGTAGGCGCCGTCTGGTGTAATGGGTGGCGTCATGTATCCGTCGGCCACGCCCGCAACGGCCCCCATGCCCTTGTGTGGCGTGCTGTACACGTCGGCCTGGTGGGCCACACTGTCCGACTCACATGGCGACGTCGACCGGCAGCTGTCTGCCAGTCTCCTGTTGTTGTTGTTGATTGCTGCCGCGTGGCGGGCGAGGAACTCGGTGAGCTTAGCCGACACGCCAGAGAAGTGCGATGATGCATACTTGCGCGACAGCGTCGGCGACGGCTGGTGCAGGTTCTGCGACAGGGTAAGAAGAGTGATGTTGTCCGCGTGGTCCCACTCGCCGTCGTTGACCTCCGGCCGGCCAAGAATGGCACGGGCGAGCGCGAGCGACGCACGAGCCATGGTCGACGGCTTGGTGGACACAAAGTCACGGTGGTAAAGGGCGATCTCGCTGATGTACGCAGCCATGCTCTCGACCTCGCAGTCGTCCCGCTCCTCAGCCACAATCAGCTGCGAGAAGAAGTCCACGGTAGGGTGGCCAATGTTCCATTCGAGCGTGTTGAGCACGTGCATCTCCATTTGCGTAAACATGCCGGCGTCGTAGAGGCCACAGCACATGTTGTTCAGCTCATTAATCTGCGGCACCCGGTCCTTCTTGTCCCCGTATTTGGAGGCAATAAGCAGGGCAGCGCAGCCAACGAGCTGGTAGTGCTGCTTGTACACCACACGCTTGGAGCAGTACCGGTCCAGAAGGTTGATCGTCAGGAAGAGCGTCTCGGGCAGGAGTGTGAAGGCAGCATGGGCCTCGACGATGAAGTCGATCAGGTATGGTCGCATAAACCACTGAATCTCGCGCTGCATGTCGATCAGGTTGACGTCGGGGAGTGTCTCGTCCTGTTCCCCACGCATTAGCTATCCAGATCCAACCAGCAGAGCAAAGCCACACGCAAAAGGGCTCAAACATACCTCCATGTGCCGCGCGTGCCGCATGATGTCCTCCAGATACTCCTCCGATGTCAACCTTGAAAGTTCATTGGCGATCATGTCTTGGCGATTTCTTGCCAGCAGCTTCGCTGCCTCTCTAGCACTCATTCTCGGAGCAGTTGGCTCGTTGGACTCGACAAAGAAAGTGCCGTCGTGCATTTGCGTAGAGTAAGCCATGTTGGAAGATGTTGCGGTCTGAAATGGTAGATATGACTGAAAATGAATGTCGAAAGTCTGGCTGTCCAGAAGCTGTAGATGTGAGCCCGAAGTTTCTGAGCGAGTTGGTCGCAGAAATCGGAAAGATCGATGTAAATGAGTGTGGTGTATTAACAAATGCCAGCGGGAGACTGAGTCTTGAAATGCTGGCGAGCAAATTATTCGACCAGGCGATGTGGTCTATTAGGGTATTAAAGAGAGCGTCGAGAATCAAGTAAGGAAAGGTAAAAGAGTGACTGTGGCTGAGAAGCCGGAGATGCAAAACGAGAGAGAAAGAGAGAAAGAGGAGATGCCGGTGAAGGGGAGAAGTATCTTGTCCTCTGAGAGTTCTGCGGATGCAAGTATTATATATTAGCTTTGGACGTGATGGAATGCTTCAGACACCGAAGACAAGGGAAGAGATGGGGACGGCCCAATAAAGCGGCACAAAAAGCAAATGAAAGAGGCGCTGCGCGTGGAGGGGGTCCGAGAGGCGCGTCGGCCCATCTGACAATTTCAACGGAGGAATGCCTTCGAGAACGAAGGGCAAACGGCCTTCAACGGTGCCAATGTGCTCAGGCCTCGATCTCCACAAAATGAGAGAAGGAGGTGCGAGAGGGGGCAGAAGAGGAAAGAGGACGAGATGTGGAAGGCAGTGAAGGGAGCGTTGCAGAATGGCGGCCCTTGTTGGCACCCAGACAGGGAGCTTTCCGTGGATACTGCAGCACAGTGACTTCGCGGCTAGGGACTGAGAAATGCGTGCAAATGATTCGAACGCGTTTTTAGCAGCCCTAGCAGCAAGCTTCGGCGCGCTGATGTGCGTTTTTTGCTAGCTCACAGCAGTGGTGCCACTGTGCAAATACAGGGAATTTGATGGCGACCTTGGGCCGGCTAGCCGCATAATCGTTGTTCACGGACCGAAATGTACGGCGCTCACGGAATAACTCAGTGTGAATACCGCACACGCCGGCAACGTGAAGGAAGGGAGGGCTAGAAATTGGGGCGGGGAACTAAGGAGAGAGGCAGAAAAACATAGGAAAGAGATGTCCCTTACCGCCACGGTGGTTGTGCTAAGAGCTGTAGCCACAAAAGGTGATTGGATTCCAAAAGCCCAAAGAGTAGGAGCAACGAGTTAACGTGTCCTACGAGCGAGGCTTTGGGTGTTCAACTGGAGACGCGGATGTGGAGAATGCCAACTGGCACGCAACTGTACGTTGATCTGGTTTAGCTTCCAACTCAGGGAGACGATAGGCTGTGGCTGACTGGGGGAGGGGGGAGGTGACAGAGCTGCTGCTTGTCACTGTCACCGCCAGAGAGCCGATTGGCAGGCTCACGGGACGGGGCTGGCTGCGGGTGGCGACTAACCTCACTTAGCACCTTCAAAGGGATGAAAGGTTCACGACAACTGCCTCGGTCATGTAGAGCTATTCAACAGGAACGTCTAAATGATCTTGGATACTATTCTCTCTTCCCTGCTGTTGTAGTCGACCAGTGCCGTGTGCAGGACCGGATCGAAGGGCTGAGACTACCGGTGAAGGCGGGGAGGAACTGGCGAATCGACTGCAAAAAAGCTGACTAGTACAAGCTCGAGGGAGGAACTGCTCGGGGTTGTGGTGTCGAGTTTGCAATTGGAATGCTGGCAGATGGCGAGGGAGACAAAAGAGTGAGGAATTCCAGCTGGCGGGTCTGGAAAAGGGATAAAATGGAAAATGATATATAAAAGGGGGTCTCCAGGAAGACAGAGATTAGAAATAAAAAAAGCAGATTGCCGTCGACATCAACTGGAAAGTAGATGACGAGCAAGCAGAAGGTGGGTTAAGTGAACAACAGCGAAAGAAGATCTTCTTGACAAAGACTCCTTCTCCGATGTTCTCCCGAGGTGTTTTTAGATGGTTTCCCACTGCGGTATGGATGCGGTGGCGTTCGTTCCCGAGGTCCAGAGTGCCAGTCTCCTTAATCTCAGACTCGAATGAAGCGGGGAGGAAAGCCAACCAGGTCAGGTTTCAGTATTCTCGCTCCGTGGGGGGGCGGGTTGAGGATGCTTCGGTCAAGGCTTGATCTGGGCCTTGGACTCGCTCTGCCTTCCCTCCAGAATTTTCTCTTTTCTTCACCTCTCGGTAGTCAGGAAGGTTTAGAAGAAGATCGTGGTGGTCGGACTGTTCAGGAGGGAGGGATGCAGACAGGGAGAGTTTGAAGAGAGAGAGGAATGTAAAAGTAAAATGGGAAGAGCCGAGGAGAGGAAGAAAAGGAAGAGAAAAGGAATCAAGGGAAAGGAGGAGGGGGATACGGACGAATAAAAAAGGACGGGGGAGGTGGTGCACAGGAGTAGTGAGAAACAGGCACAAAGTGACCAGCACAGGCGCCTTGCCAAGTTACAATGGGCGAAGCAGCAGTGGCAGCAGCACAAAATCGCAGGCGCACAACCACTAAAGTCGCTATGGCCAGCGGATGAGACCGCGTGCACCTCACCATGGGGCCCGCATAGAGAGAGGGAGCGGGCTGGGACAGACATGGGGGGTGTGTGAGATGGAGGAGCCAAGAGCAAAAGGGAGTGTGGTTCAATAGGTGGTTCCCTCTGGCTTAGCTGGGCCCTCTTTAAGACAAGGGGACAAGGGGTGGGAAGGAACCACACCGGCTAACAGCCAACCAGCCAGTCCAAATCGACCAGGCGATGAGGCAAGCTAGCCAACCAGCGCGCCGGACTGCCATCGAGCCAAACCAGGACCAGGAGAGAAAAAAGAGGGCCAGCTCCGTGCAGGATGAGCCAAAAAGGAGCAGGAGAAGGGAGGGAAAAAAAAATATTCGTTGGCTTGCATCGGATTACGGAGCAACGGGACACGGAGCACAGGCTCTTTCTTGCTTACTATGCACAAGGCCAAAGGCCAGCGGCCAGGCGATCCGGCCGGGAAGCAGACAATGTAAAAAAGGCAAGGAACGCTGCAAACAATGATATTGCCGTCGTCGGCGACCACGAGGGAACGAGGCCTCAGGACGGCTTAGTCGCTATCAGCCACAGCCGGCCCATGGGCTGCGCGACCGACCAGACAAGACGTCACGTCTCGCCAGGGTCGACAGGGTCGACATCTGACGTTGGATGCCGTCCTTCGGGGGAGGACATGGGGAGGGGGCTCTTTAGTGTCAAGCGAAACGACGCCCGACTATTGGCAGTAATTACGGAGCTGTTGAACTCTACGCGTTTTGCAAGGCGCGGCCTCGTTGGTGAGAGCGTGGTGGTGCATGCATGAGCGTGTTCTAATGTGATATTTGCAAAGTGGTGTGGGTGTTGCTCAAGGCAAGCGTGCGTCTTACCCCTGGCGCCGCTGAAAAGAAAGCAAAAAAAGCAGGATAGTGAGATACTCCGTGCTCCTAGGATGGTGTGGTGAGCGGGTGGTGTGTGAGCGAGATACAGGGGCTGCGTGCAGCCAGGACCGGCGCGGAGAGAGAGCTCATTCGGCCACAGTGCTGTTAGATATGACAAAGCAAACAGCACATACTATGTAATACTCCGTACATACTTTGTACGGAGTAGCAGCAGCACATTCTACAAGCACGAAGTACGGAGCACAAGTGAGATACGGTATCTTACGAAAGCAGATGTGGAGGGGTGGAGAGTGGTGTCACCGGCGTTTGGTTGGCTGTGCTGCTTGCGAGCGGCCGGGTGGAGATCAAGGAAGCTGTCGGGTCGTACTTTCCTGGTCTTGGCTGGCCGGTGGCCACACAGTACGACCAGGCTGGTGCTTCGATTGTCCCCCTCACTTCTGCTGCCATGTAAGATACATAGCAAGATCTCTCTCGTCGTTCGCGTGCCTTCCGTTCGCTTGTCCTCCGCAGAGGGCTGTCAGGCGATTGCTGTCCTGCGTGTCAGGAGGGCATCAAGACCTGGTACCTGTCCGTTGCTTGGACCTACGGAGTACGTGTACTATGTAGGATGAGCACGAAAAATTTCGGATCTCCTCCACCGAAGCAAGGGGCGGGGGACGAGAGAAAAGAGACACCTTCCTGAGCCCGTTCTCCGCTGTGGAGAGGACAGCCAGAAAAAAGGTGAAAAGAGGCTACGGCTACGGAGTACTCCGTACATGACATAGTACTACATGGTCATACGGAGTAGTCGTTCGTATACGGCAGAGCGATCAAGACACGGGAAGAATGTGGCATCGCGAAGAAAGCCCGACACTGCCAAAGCGCACTGCGGGCAATAGGAACCGACCAACCAGAAGCATGCTCCCGCGTCATTCTGCTCGTATGCAGAAGCGCGCCGACCGACGTCGCCGGCGGCCCCCATCGAGACACGGTAGTCGATCGAAGGACCCCTCCTGCTACTGCTGGCGGTTTGCATGATGCGGAGTACGTGTTCATGAGTGCCGGTCAATGAGGCGTCCGGACACGGCCGGGGCAGCGAAAATTCTGTAGATGGAGCTGCGCTTGGAAAAGGGCGAGGAAAAAGCATCGCGTCGATGAGGTAAACGGCCGCTTGGTGGAGTAGCTAACAAGGCTTGCCTCTTACGTATTTTGTCGGATGCAGACCCGCGAGCTAAAGGCGTCGAGAAGAGATTTCCCATACTATGTGCGAGCAGACTGCAGGCGACACCTATTTTTTCTATTGGCACCAACTCCACGGCTACGGAGGTTTTTGAACGGATTAGGCGCACTGGCATTCAGCACTACGAGAAGCTACTCGGTACTATCCAGTTTTCTGTAACGGGCAGCTTCTGCCTCTCTCGGGACATGTCTCACCGGACCGGAAGGCTGGACGGGGGGTGGGCAAAGGGACAGTTGGGCTTCCGGGTACAAGATCGAAGTACATGGCAAGCAAGACATGCCCTGGTTGTGAGATGGCCGCTTCCAACAAACCTGCCAGATAGCCGCGTGCTCTCTCTCTCTCGCAGGCTGACCGCATCCAAAGGCATTGCCTGCCTGCTATGAATGCTCGGCTCGCAATATTGCCTGTGTGGTTCCGGTGGATGCCACCTTCAGGACCAACTCCACTCGGGACATACGGAGTAAGAACCCTGCACCCAAGGAGAGGTGTCTCCAAATCGAAGGAACAAGCGACTACTCCGTACAGCCAATTGCACCCCAAAATGAGGCGTAAAACAAGAAAAATGGGAATAACTGAAGCAAGAGGATACCGTCTCAATCCGGACTCGTCACCCCGTATTGCGGTAGGGTCCTGCTTTCCTGTGTACTAATTCCCTTGCTTTGGTGTTTGCATCACATTGCTGATCCACCGAGGAAACTATTGGCACTGACGTTGTCCCTTCTTTTCACCACATAAGTACGGAGTACCCCGTATTTGCGACTCGTGGCCGACCGATCGGCCACGAGTCCGACTCTTCCATTTTTTTTTCTGTTTGTATCTTACGGAGTATGTCAAATCTTGAACACAGTTGCATCCCGAGGCCTGACGGAACCATACTTGTACCGTGTTAATACTTGCCCGCTAGACGTTGCGGGATGTCGCCTACATACTCGTAAACGCCGGTGTGTCTTGCAGGTGCAAGGCTCCGTAATTTCGACGGGCCAGCCAGCCACTGCCTTTTTAGGCAGTAACAGGCTCGCTGACGTCTGGTAAGGCCGTCCTACCAGCTGCAAAGAAGCCTTTCAGGCTCTTAAAATCCGTTTTCCGTACACCGTACTCCGTACACCGTCTTGTACCCGTTCTGCTGACATGACACCCTTTGTCGTCCCCGACCGCTGACGATCAGGAGACTCGGCACGAACCCATTGATCTGCAGCCACCATGACTGCCAATGCGACCACAGAAAACAAGCAAGCGGTCTGGCAACACGTCGGCGTGGCTGCAGATTCTCAAGTCGTGCAAGACCTGGCTCAGATCTCAGCGCGGCCGGGTAACTAGGAAAGAAGAAAAGAAAGGCATAGATAGTGAAATTGAGGGTGGGAACGGGCGTCGCCCCTACATAATGAGATGAGAGAGGCCAAAAGCTGACATGTCACGCAGAGACAGGGTCACGTCCCGTCTCAATTGCAAGATAGGCCGAGTGTTCAGAGACCAAGTTGAAGCTGAAGATCCAACAACGCCACTAAAGACATTGTCTACTTTGCGGCTGTCACGCGTAAACTTTGTAAAGATATGACACGGGGAAGATCTACAATTACTTTTGAGGCCCTGCTCTAGACCAATGCTCAGCATTGCAAGACTTGGATAGGCTGCATCTCGGTTAGCCGTGGCTAGCAGCAAGTCAGCTCTTGATAGTCATAGCAGCCTGCTCTTTTGAGGAGTAGTGCTATGCATCTCTTTCGATGCACACCGCACATATGATAGGTACGGGAAATAGGTTGCAGTGGAGCGGGGGCCTTGGGTCGTGTGCATCGAAACATTAAAGCACAAAGTTCGCGTCATGGAGTGTGATTGGCTCCCGATTGGTGTCCGGCTGCGGCCCCACCCATCCCAAGATTAGGTGGCAGGGGTTGGCAGGCAGGAAAGAGCTGTTGGGCCTTTTCTCAACCCCAGGAAAATCAAATAGTACATACTCCGTACGGAGTAGTATGGCAGCCTCTGTGCGAGCGAGGGCTTTCAAAAAGGAGGCCAGAAATGGAAGGCCTGAGAACGGACCAGTGCGCCTTCCCTTGCAGCTTCGATACGGAACAGATGAGCCAGACACGGACGGGGCGCCGGGGGAACCGGGGTGGCTCCTTCTCCTTTCTCCTTTTCTGCCCTTTTTTGCACCTTGCTCCTGCCGGTCGAATCAGGTTTCGAGCAGAGAGAGAGAACCGAACGGATCACGCGAACGGCGGCCGTCGGCGCAAATAGCCAGCTCCGCCTCTTCTGTGGGATACGCCAGTACGTCGTCCTCGCACCCTTTCTTTCGACCGGTTCGCTCGGCCTGTATGTGCGTGCGTGCTGCCACTTTACGTGCATGCAACAGTGAGCTCAGATTGGATTTCGCAATGCTGCCGCTTTCGCTCCTGCGGCGGCGTGCCCCCACTGACCAATGAAAGGCCGGACCGCCACGCGAAACGCGCTCGCTCGCGGTAGGCTCCTTCCCTAGGCAATTTTCAATTTGCAACCAGGAAGCGGCGTCGCTGCTGCGCTGCTGCAGGAGCAGGTTATATACGACGTAGGCACGTATTTTCACGCACGCCACTGCCGACCTGCGCGCTAGGAGGCAGCAACTGACGTCGTTGGAGCCCCTCTTCGGTTGAGTACAAGTAGTATACGATACTACGAGTATGTACAGAGTATCTTACGGAGTACGGAGTACGCGTGCCAGACTATACTGTTGTACGCACCTACCACGAGTCCACCTGCAAACCCAGTCGCAGGCCGCCACGCCCCGGGTACGAGGAAATGGAGAGGTTGGGAGATTAGTCATGCGTCGTCGCCAGAGAGACCCGAAACAGGCCGTCCTGTCCTGCTTGTCCGGGCATAGCCTGGTTCCAGAGCTATTTTTTCATATTGCTACTTTTTCCGCGTCCGTGTCCTGTGTCGTATGCCACTGGTTCCGTTGTCTGCCCTACGGGTGCGCACACCTAATTCGTGGACAGCTCATGGCACCCGTCTCAGACAGCCAGGTTTGAGGTGGGATGGGATGATGGATGAGGAGTGGGGAGTGTCCAAAAATGCTCCTTGGACAGGCAAGCGAGCGAGTCGCCCTCACCTTTCTTCTCCCCTATCGTCTGCCGAAACATGCAGCGTTACCAAGCCACATGTGCTTTGCAATGCAGGACGGTGGCAGAGGCGCCTCAGCCCTCTGTGGAGTCGGTCTCACCATTCACGCCATCCATCGGATCTGCTCTGCTGTTCCGACGAGTCTCCCTTTCTCCAGGCCCCGGAATAGGGCCAGGCTTCCGGAATGAGCTTAGGATCAGTCAATCTGTAGCAAGGCATCGTGGCAGCCATTGCCATCTCCCTCTGGCAGTTCAAGCATGTCCTGCGACCACGAGTTCCACGGCAATTACAGTTGTCATTCGCTGTCTCTCATCCGCTATCACTGACCGACCGCCTTGCATGACCGCTCGGCCTGCCTGCATATGCCCCGTCCCACTTGCTTGGACATGTCGCGACACGGCTGCATTCGTTCTCAAGTCGTGTTTAATGAGCAACGCGAAACAGACTGCTCTCATTTGCCAGCATGGCAGATGTACGGAGAACACCGACCAAAATCCCCGCGCAAGCCCCCATTCCAAGGCTATTAATATGTCGTGTCAAAGCGGAATCACATGCAGGCGTCTGGGAAGTTCTCTCGCTCGCTTATGCATTGGTTTACGACGGAGAGCCGTGGCTGGCTACATCGTTGAGAGTCGGCTCCCATCTTACGTCGTACATATATAGATTTAACGTGCTGCCGTTGCCTGCGCATGTCTGGCCAGCATTCGGCGTAGGCGCCTAGTATCTTAGCTTCCAGCTATTCACGCGTACAGAGACAGACGTCAGAGCCGACCGTCCAGCCCAATCGTTTCTTCCCGTCTCGTCTTGATGCAGGGCGCATCTGCATGCAACCTTACAGAGATGCAAGTACGGGCGCAGCTGAAGCGAGCAGATAGGGGAGCTCCTGTGTCAGCTGCATATTTGCCACTTCCGCGACACAGCCTCTTCACCATTGGTGCGTGCCAGAAGGGTAAAAAACCAACGAGCGCGATCGTGACAATTTCCCCGTGAAGCCTGGTTCTTCTTCCGGAAGCCCCACAAGCTGGAGATCCCCATAAGAACTAGCCCAGCTGTCCTTGTTTGTGGCCACACGGTCGCCGGAGGTGGCCCGGAAAGAGGAATGGTGTCTGCCGGTCATCCCAGGGTGGTGTTATTCTCACGATGCTGCTGCAACCGAGAGGCGAAGAACCAGCGAGGCAGCGAGGCAGAGATAGCAATGGCCACATCCCCGGCCTCCCGCTCGAAGGCGACGCACAATCCATTGGCTCCCAGCACTGCCAGCGCACAGGCGAATGCTGCGCTATCAAACAGCATCAAACACCACAGGCGGCCGATGGTCAGCCAGCCCGATGCCGATCGTGCCGCTATGCCCAATGGGGCACGCTGGCACACGCAGCGTGTTTGGAGAGAACGCGTGAGCACGAAAGCCAAAAGACGTCATTCACATGTCGCCACCTCTCTTATTGCAGATAAGATTGAATAGGACAGAAGTATCGAGACCTAGGCCGTTCCACGGCCCGCTGCAGCCTCAGCGTCTTGGAATGATTTTAGGTGCGATCAGGCTGGTACATCGTAGCGTGTCTTCGTATCATGAGATGAGTATGTGGTTCTTTTCAAACCGGGAGTTTCTCATGCAGTTGCCCTGATGCTGGACTCCGTGGAAACTGGCTGGAAGAGCCGGCAGAGGTGAGGAAGCAGAAGACCTCCATTCACTCCATAATGGAAGGTTGGAAGACGAGACGGTGACCAACACAACCACACCGACACGTTCTTGGGTACCTAAGCTGTTTCTTGTCCGACACTAAATTACAAAAGACCCTGGAAGAAACGAGTTGGTGGGTACAGACGGCCCTGGTCTGCCTTCAGTCCCGTGGCTTTTTTTCGGCGATCGGCAAGTACTACTCGTATCTTACATGGTGTATCGTATCTCACATACTACGTCCATATGTAGGGAATGCAAGAGCATATGAAGACTCGATGCAAGGAACGTCTACATGCAGGAATGGCGGCCGCGACAGGGTGGTTCTTCCAGTTGCGATATGCAGAGCTGCGCATTAGCAGAGATGAAAGTCCTCTCCCCCTGCGTGTTAACGCCGTTGATAAGGATGGCAGGATGACAGCGCGGGACCCATCTTGCTGTCGCTTGGGCCTCTTTTCCATTTGCGTCGAAAAGACGCCGGGTAATGAACGCGTTAATTTGCCTGATCTTCTGCGCATAGAAGGGGTGCTAAGATGCGATGGCAGGCAATCTTGAGAGCAGAAGATTGGAAGGCACTGTATGCAGTAAGTACTCCGTACTCCGTACTCCGTGCCCGTGTACTCGTACTCGCACACTGAAGGTGACCGTACGTGCGCGCAGAGTGGTCCGATGGTGGAGAGTCAGCCTTGGCTTTCGGCGAGGACAGCGAAGGAAATGACTGCGTGCAGGCCCAAAAGGGAAAGCCAGACAGCGGTCCCCCGTCAGAAGCGGCAATTCGGCCCCATGCCTTTGCGACGGTGGAGACGCTCCTGAAATGCCCGTACCTGATGGTGCTGGCAGGATTCGATCGGAAGCAGCGACGGCGTGTATTAATAGCCCGGGACCATGCAGCGCGCTGCGCACTGGTCGACGGGACAAGAGGACAAAAGGGCCTCCTTATTTCGCCTACGACGGTGAGAGGCGCGCAGGAACCCGGTGCTCGTATCGGCAGGCGAATGGGAGAGATCCAAATGGAGGACCGAAAGGCGACTGGTGGGACTCTTCCCCTGACCTACGCCGATTGGCGACTAGTCCACCAGATCAGTAAGATACGAGCAGACCTCTTACGACCTTGCTTCCCATCTGCCATAGCTGTGAGCGTTCCAGATTATACATAGTAGCCCACACACCGCCCAAGGCCGGTTGGCAACAGATGCAGCGCAGGTCACAGGAGCGGCCTCGCAGCGACATCCGCACGGCGTGGGTTGACAAAGAAGATTGCGGTGGCCAGACGCAGCAGATGAAGTTGCATCGAGGCGAGGCGATGGATCGTCCCCGTGACTGCAGCCCGGCCGTTGGGGGCATTCCCCTTGCCTCTGCATGAGCCGGAAATAGCTGGCCGACGTCCAGCACACGAGAAGTCGTGCAGTGTCCGGGAGACTGCCGGTGTCTCTAGTGAGGCGCCGTTGGGGCGTGCATATGCCGCAGATGCCGTCTACTGCAAGGGGCACAGAGAGAACGAAAGAACGGTGGCTAGGCTGTACGTGTCTCTCACCCTGCTCTCGACCCCCTTTCTCATCGCCTGTTTCACTCCAGGTTGCCACAGACGAGGCAAGGACGGTCATGATGTTTGTTCTGGTGCGTCGGGCCCCAATCTCCGTCGTCTCAGCCCAGCCAGCTCCAGGAAGGGCGGAGATGCGATCGACGTTGCTCCACTGCTGCTATCGGGCCTCGCTGGCCTCGCTATCTGCGTGCGTCGTCGTTTGCCGGCTGGACTGTCTAGTCGTGTGCCAGGCCTGCCGCGAGTCAGCAAAGAGGGTGGGCACGACCGACGAAGCGTTGTGAGAGACAAAGAAGCCGAGCATAGGCCGAAGGTGGCTAACGGCCGGCCTGACAGCAGCGCGGAGAACGGGTGGAAAGAGTCGGACAAGGTGGTCGGTGAGGCCTTTGGGACCTGCTGCCCAGCGTGTTTGTGGGTTCCCATCCGGCATCCCGGGCCTGGACAGCTCGAGATGAACACACCGCCGCAGCACAGGCCCTTTGGCTGTTCTGTTGGCTCTCTTGCTTTCCTTTTTCTATTTGGCCTTTGTAAGATTCGCCAGGTGAAGGTCCAGAAAACGAGGCGATCTGGACGGCCGCTATTACCCCGCAATATTCTGATTGGCCGACACCGGCCAGACGAACCGTCTCTCCTGCTGCAACCCCCCTCCTAAAAGCCTGGCCGGCTTCCTATTGGCCGACACCGGCCCCAAGCTGGCAAGCTCTCAGAAACTGCCCCCCCCGCTACTGCATGTTGGCTGCGTCTTGCATTATCTAGGCGGCAGGCCATGTGAACAGCCTGTGCTAGTGCTTTGTCATCAGTTTCTGTACTCCGTAGTCGTGCTCTGTATGCTCTGTATATTCAATCCCACATCCCTGCCGAGGCTTCACTCTTCTATCGTCTGCTCTCATGGCAAGCAAGGATAAGACGAACTAGAGGCCTGTCGGCAACACAACCACGAAGAAAACTACGGATGCTCCTTGTCCATCTGACAGCATTGCCGCTGCCCGCCCTTTCGCCCTCCCTTGTCTTAGATTGGCCGTTTCTTCCGCCGTTTTTGCCACTGTCCTTCTTCTTCCCCTTTCAAACGACCGTACGTCACAGGACAAAGTCGACACACTTGGGATAGAGAAATCGCCTCCGCCGTGCAACGCTCTCTCAACATCAAACTCGATACCACAATTGCGTCTGTGTGTGACGCAACAGACCCTGGCAACGAACAAGGGTCTGTTCTCGTTGTTCCGCAGACAAGACCAAATCGACTCATCCATCGACCCATCCGCCCGTCTCCATATATTCGCCATCTGCCGGTGGCCGAGGCCAGCTTCTCGTCTCCCAGACCCCTGACTGGCTGCTCGATCCACGTCTTCCCGCCCGATAACCTGCTCTCCCCCCCGGCCTCGAACGACGCGTTTCCGCAAACAGGCCATCTAACCCGAACAGGCGTGCTTTCTTGTTGTCTGACAAGGCTCTTCTGCCGCAGGTCACAGTAGCCTTGTGTCGGCTTTCTAGCGAAACCGGCCTGGTGTTCGTTCGCCTGGGCTGATCGAGATAAGATCGAGATCAGCCGTCGACGAAGTTCGAGTACAAAAACCCGCGAGCAAGCCCTCCTCCGGAGAGCACCCGTCCACCATCATGGCCAACACAGAGAATCAGCCAAGCACCAACGAGATGTCTCGCAACCGCCGCAGCTCCTTCACGTCCGCTACGCTGTCCAACCTCTTTCCGCGCAGCAACTCCGTCTCGGGCGGGACGCCCGTCTTCCCGGGCCCCATCGCCTCGGCAGCGCTAAACGACCAGAACCGACGGAGACGGCTGTCGATGTCGACCGCGTCAGCCCTCGGCCTCTCGGGCACCTCGCCCATCAGCACGGGCGGAGGTGCAGGTGGAGGTCCGTCGGGCCTAGGACTGCGTCGGGCCAGCATGTCGACCAGCTCGTCTGCGTCGGACGCGGCCGTCGACGAGAGCGCCATCGAGGAGGATGACGCTGCTCCTCGCGGCTCGCCCAACGCGCCCTCTGCCCGCCGGACGAGCTTTGGGGCCCAGGCTATGCTCAACCTCCGGGGCTCTGGAGGCAGTGTCGGCGCCAACGCCAACGGTAGGCAGCTCTCCAGTCCTGGCGGTAGGAGGCAGCCGCAGAACCGTCCCCGTGCTCTCTCGCCCACCACGTCCCCGTCTCCCTCGTCCTTGTCGTCTCCCTTTGCACCGCCTGCTGCTGTCTCTCCACGCTCTTCATCGTCCTTCTCCTTCTCTGTCCGGCCCAAGGGCGGCTTCGTGGCCGGGCTGCACAGTCCGAGAACTGCTTCTGACAAGTTTCCTCTTTTCGCTGCTCGTGCAGACCAAGGATACAACTGGCCTGAGCAGTTTAGGTCCCGTGCTGAGAGCAGCGTGGTCTCGGGCTCGCGAGCTTCGTTCTCGTTTGCCTCGGGCCTGGGCAGCTCTCCGCCACGATCGGGCGGCTTTGCCGTCATTCCCAGCTTCGGCGCCGGCGCTGGTGGTGGAGTAAGCGGCGGAGGAATTCGTCAAGATCGGTCCAAGTCCGTTTCGGACGCCGAGACGACCGCGGTGCCAGCAGCCCGGCCGACGCCTTCACGACCGCGTCAGCAGCAGCCGCGACCCAAGCCTGACCACTTTCAGGAGAGGATTCTCAAGGGCGACTTCTACATGGACTGAACGGTGTCGATGATCATAACTGCATCACTGGCAGTGCCGGTATCGACGAGACCGACGACTTTCGTTTACACTATTGCGTCTGCTTTTTCCCGTCTGGTTTATTACTGCAATGGGGCGTTACAACATGACATGACAAGGGCCTTTGGATTACGATGAGAGCTGTCTGTCCAAGGCTAGGCTCGGCGTTTCTACTTGCCGGCAAAGGTGCCCGGCAACACGATGGAAAGGGCAAGAGGAGGAATTGAGGGTCGGATACGAAGGAAACGTGATCAGGACATGCAAAATGGATTTCAGGCTGTCGCTTCGGTCTAGGATGAATATGCTGAGTCAGCAGGATCTTGCTGACAGTGTGAAAGGGAGCATCTATTTGCAGGCGCAACTATTAATAATATGCTTTTTGCTTTTTTGCTCCTTTGCTCCTTTGCTGGCTCATATCCCAACGCGACCAAACACACGCAAACGCCAAGGGGGTATTCCCAACCGCATCCAAAGACCGCCCACTTCCGTAAATCCCAACGCATCATGTGCTCGTGTGTCGCTCTCCATATCTGGACTATTTCTTATTATTGCGCTTCTGGGTTCGGTTTCCGAAATTCCCCTAAAATTGAAAGTTGGTCGGCATTCCCCGTACCCAATAGGGGTCCTCCATGAGGAACTGCATGCCCTCGTCCAGGTTCATGTCACCGCCAGCCTCTGCCAGGCCGGCAAACGTCAGGTCCATGGCGTATTCAAAGTTCTCGCCCACGTTGGGAAAGTCCATAAAGTTGGACGTGATGAGCGACTCTGTCGGGCCGACACTTCCCCTGGCTGCATTGTCGCTCGTTCCTATCGTTGGCTGACTGGGGGCCAGCCATGGCATCATGTTGATTGGTTGCTGTTGCTGTTGCTGTTGCTGTTGCTGTTGCTGTTGCTGTTGCTGTTGCTGTTGCTGTTGCTGCTGCTGCTGCTGTTGCTGCTGCTGTTGTTGTCTCTGCTCCTGGACTGCCGAGTCACTGGCGGCAATCTCGGACAGCAGCTCCAGCGGGGTGTTGCCCGACGGATAGGCCGTCATCGGCGACGGCTGCGGGACCGACATGGGACAGGAGGCGTCAGACGGCGGCAGTCCGGCAGCCTGGCGGATGCTGTTGCTGGCCAGCAAGAAGGAAGAGGAGGGCAGATAGGGCAGTTGTTGTGGCTGTGCGTGTGGCTGTGGCTGTGCGTGTGGCTGTGCGTGTGGCTGTGGCTGTGACTGTGACTGTGACTGTGGTGGCTGAGACTGCTGTTGTCCTTCCACGGCCTCACCCTCCTTGATGACGCCGATGTGGTGGCGCTGCTTGAGGAACCAGGCACGGATCATGACGAGAACGATGAGGAACTTGGCGGCGGGCCGCGAGCGGTTGTCGGCGGCGGTGGCGCGGAACTTATCGAGCAGGGCGCTGAGATGCTGCTCGACCTTCATGTGGTCCTTGTCAATGACGCGGCCGAGCTCCGAGTTGGGTGAGGCGGCGGCAAAGTAGAGCTTGATCAGCACGACGGTGGCGTAGGCGACGCGCACAAAATTGAAGATGGGGATGCAGCGCAGGGCGGCAATGTCCATGCCCAGAAAGGCGTCAAAGATGCCGTCAATGGCCTGCAGACAGGCTGAGAGAGCGCTGATGTGGGCTGCCGTCAGCTGAGCGTCGCCGATCAGGGCCGTCTTGGTCGACTCGGCCGTGTACGGCTGCCGGAACTCGTCGTTGCCATCCTCCATCTGCAGGGCCATCTCGTGCATGTACAGGTTCAGCACCTCGAAGCTCAGCCGCAACGACGGCTGCAGCAACATGCGCGGCACGCTCGCCCGGTATCGCTCCAGCTCACGCTCGAAAGCCCGCAGCGCGTACTGTGTCCGCGTGTCGGCCACGTTGATCTTCGCTGTCGGGTCGTCCATGTTGAACTGCTGGCCCACCTCCTCGGCCATGCGGTGCGTCCAGACGAGGTGGCAGAGGTACTGGTCCGTCGGCGCTGCTTCGGCCGACGTCTCCAGCACCTGCACGCACTGCGTCATAAACGGCGTCCAGCGCACCAGATTCGGTCGGTGCAGCGCCATCGACGTGTTGGACGTCATGAAGTAGCATGCCAGCCATGCTCGCCGCGCCTCGATCGCACACGGGTCTGGCAGCGGGTTCTTCTTAAACGGATGGTCGCGCCAGTTGATCCCTGACCCCTGTGGTGGCATCAGCCCCGGCCCTGAGCTCGTCCATCGCCCGTTGCTCACTCCTGGCCGTCGCTTGCCCAGCCCAATGTCGATCGCCATCACTGCTGCCATGTGCACGAGCTGGTAGAACTTGAGCTCTTCAAAGTGCTCGGGCGGCCAGTACCAGATCACCGAGATCTGCAGCGCCTGCACCATCTCCAGGCTCTTCTCGCCCACTACCAAGATCCTCTCCGCAAAGATCAGCATCAGCTCCTTCACGATCGCCCGCTGCACGTTGGGCATCTCCGTCGTCGCTGCTCCCATGATCGCCGCGAACAGGATCGGCTTTGACTTGCGGATCTCAGCCGCCGTCGTCCCCGGCACGAACACCACCGCCGGCATGTGGCGTGCCATCTGGTCCGTATATCGGTTGAACAGCTCCACCGCCTTCTCCATTGTCAGCAGCCCCCGGTCGATGATGTCGCCCAGTCCGGCCGTTGACGTTTCCGCTGCCGGCGACATGTTGCTGTATGACGATGGCCGTGCGTTCGCCTCGCTCTCCTTCCGCGGTCCTTGTTGTTGTTGATGCTGCTGTTGTTGTTGTTGCTGCTGCTGCTGCTGCTGCTGCTGCTTCTGCTGCTGGCGCTCTCGCATCGACGCCGACGCCGCCTCCTTGGGCGATCCTGTCTTGGACCCGGGACTCGGTCGTCCCGAAAGGCTGCCCGCTCCTGGCGTGTCCCACATGTCCGTGAACTTGCGCTTTTGCCCTGCCACCACCATTGGTGGTACAGGTGTCGCTGCCGGAAACGGGCTGCGTCCATTCGTGCTGGTCGAATGCGGGCTGGCCGTCGCCGCTCCCGAGACCGACGTTGACGATGTCAGGCCCAGAACCGTCTGCTTCTCGCCGCTGCTGGTGGTCGCAGTCGGCAGTGCCACCGGCGGCTGCCATTCACGTGTGACGTTGCTTACTTCATCAGCCCATCTAGTCCGATGTTCCCCGTCGTCTCCCTCCTTGTCCGCACCAGACCCTGCCAGACCGGTCAGACCGGTCAGACCTGCCAGTCCCGGCAGCCCCGGCAGGCTTGGCAGGCCCGCCGGCCCTCCGCGCGTCATCTGCAGGCTGGCTGTCAGCGCGTCGATCTTCTTCTCCAGCTCGGCCACGCGGCTGTCCGTCTTCTTCTGCCGCCGTCGCGTCGGCTGCGTCACCACACAGCGCCGTCCGGCCTTGGCACACCGTCGACAGGGCGTTTCCGCCGGCGCTGCCGGGTCCATGTCGCAGCGCACCTTGAGGCTGCGGCACGCCTCACAGGCACGGGGCTTCTTTGCCTCCATCGCGGCAGATCTAGCCAAACTGACTGGGCTGGTCGGCCCAGTCGGGCGGTGTGTCTCTCCATGCATCTCCCCATGCGTCTCGCCGCCGCCGCCGCCGCCGCCGCCGCCCTCGGTCGAAGGTGATCGACCCAGAGATTCGGTACCGCCTGACGAAGGCGAAGAATAGTGTGCTGCTCCAGCTGCTGCTCCGGCTGCTCCAGCTGCCGTCGGGGGTGGATGGTGCGGATGGTGCGGGTGGTGTGCTGACGGCAGCTGTGTCGGCGAAAAGGTCAGGGATCGAGGAGGGAGCTTCGTGCTGGCCGGTGGGAACGGCTCGAGCGAGACTGAAGCAGCCCTCGCAGACGATGCTGTCGTCGACGCGCTCATCGCTCGGCCGTCTGGCTGCAGCCCGTCTGGAGCGACATGGTCCATGATGCCGATATGGCGAGGAGAGAGGAGCCGGGCAAGCGACACCGCAGGATCACCATCCACGGAAGCGGGATCCGAGAGGGGCACTTCAGACGGATAAAAAGAAAAAATCAGGACAGATGCACCGAATGAACTCCGTTTTACTAGCCAACACCGTGCGCATCGCTTTCTCCCCTTTGCCCCGTATGTGCTGATGTGCTGATTTCGATGGAATGCGGCGAGCGAATCGTCCCAGCCTATCCCGCAGGCCAAATCGATGGCGGATGCGTTGTTTTGGCGCGTCGTTGTGTCGGGTTTCAATCTGAAGCTATTCTCAGAACATTGCCTACTCCGTGCCTTTCTCGTTTAGCGGAGTTGGGAGGCACCGATGTGCCGACATTTTAAGGAAGGAGCCATCTAAAATACTGCACGCCCTTGTCCCAATGTGTAAATACTATCGGCCCACTGATTCGCCCTACAAAATGGTATGGACTCGTATACGTCAGGCCGCAGCGGGGATAATACGCAGCACCTTCGCTCTTTTAACACCGACTGCTACGACGATACGCTGACTCATCAACAGGCCTGTCTTGATCTCCAATCTGATGGAATTTGCTTACCAGACTCGAAACAGCTACTATGTACAGGCCTAAATAGATGGCCAACTATGACTTTCATGTCGTTCCCTCAAACGCCGTGCTGTGCACAAAACAGGACAAACACCGGGCTACCCAGAAATCGCTGGGAGCATATGAACTGACACATTATCGCCTCTTCTCCTTCGTTCCGCTCGACAGACATGCTCCTAGCCTAGTCTTCAACTTCCTCGTCACCAATCGTAAAGGCCACCGGCTGCTGCCTCTCCAAACCACAGGTGGCTCCTCGACACCCTTTAAAGTATTACACGATACAATATACATACCGGAGAACAAGCAAGAAGAAACAAGGGTGGAGGATGGGGAAACGCTAAAAAGAAGAAAGAAAGAGAACAAAAATCACCGGCCAATCGCTTGTGTTTTAACTCTCATCAGTCCGGCCGCCCCAGTGCGTGCCGAGCATCCCAAATGGACACGCTGAGCTATCTTGTGGGTATCGAATCGAATAAAATGTACAGAACAAGAAGTCCGGCTTGTTATAAGGGGACCGAGGGGGGAGAACTGATGGGGAAGAGCAGACAAATATCAGAAGCGGGCCGTGTAGCTGGCCCGTAGTCGAGAGGGCAAGTACCGCTAGTACCGGTTTTCCTCCCGCAGCCGGCTTCGAGCGCCCTGCGAATTCAAGCCCATGCCAATGCCGCCCGGGAAGATGGAGCTTTCGCGCCGGCTGCTGGCCTTCGCCCCAAACGCACTGCTGTCATAGGGTACCGGCCCAGAGCCGTTCGTCTCATAGATCGGACGGTCATAGCCTGGGTTGTTCGCCGTAGCTGCAGGCATCTGAGTCGCGTCGTATCCCTGAGGCACCACAAAGCCACTCTCATATGCCGGACGGAACGGGACCTGGCCGCTTCCCTGCTGCTGTAGAAGGTACTGTGGTTCGTAAGCCGTCACACGATGTTGCTGCTGCTGGCTTGCCATGGTTGGCGGTGGTGTCGGTGCCAATCGCGGCTGTGAGAACTGCGGCATGGACGCACTCGTCACAATCGGAGGTGGCGTGGGCGTGTTTCGATTGCTATTGAGGTTGCCGTTCATCATGGCCTCCAGCAGCCGCTGGCGATGAGGCGATTCTGACGCCTGCGCCGTCGACTGGCGCTGGGGTATCTCCAACGACGTCACCGACGGGTGCTGCTGGTGCAGGCCGTCCGCTGCCGGCGAAGACAGCTCATACTCCTCCGGCTCGATCCCAAAGATCGCTGCGTAGTTCTGCAGTAGCATGGCAAAGACAGGCGCAGGGATGTTGAGCGTCGGCGAAAACACAATCCCGACATTGCGCACCGTCATCTTGTTCTTGTCCGCGCGGTTGATGATCTTGATCAGAAACGCAATCAGGTATTTGAGCAGCGTGGCATTGGCTTCGGGCAGTCGCAGGGCCAGCTCGCCGAGCGCGGCCAGCTTCTCGTCTTGATCGGACATCTCGGTCACGGTCAGAAACTGATTGTGCAGTTCGCGCGTCAAAATCGTCGTCGGCAGCTCCCGCAGGTACATTTTTAGCAGCGAGGCCACCGCGTGGATGTCGTAGTAGTTTGTGTCCACCAGCAGGTTGACGTCGCTCTCGTTGTTGAACCGCTCTCGGAGCTGCTTGATAACAATGTTCGACCCGCTCAGGCGGAATATGCCCTCTTCCGTCGTGGCGCCGCGAGCGTCGAGATATTGAATGCAGCGGTACACCACTGCGGGCAGCGGCACCCTCACGTCGGTAGGCGAGTTGTAGTGCACCGCCTCTGCCAACGGTGCTCCGAATACCTGCCGAATCGGTCCGCCGTAGCCTCCATTGCTAACGTTGCCATGACCGGTGCCGCCATTCGACTCGCCAAACAGCGTGTCCTGGGATCCTTCGCCAGGTGTGCGCGTCTTCGGGCCAAATCCAAAGAAGCTGCGCTTCCTAGCCTTCTTCTCTTCCACCGATGGCGGCGCAAGTCCTCCTCCGAGAAGAGCTCGGTTGGTCCAAGGCGTCGACTCTGTGAGGACCTGGGGATCCCGCGGTGCTGAAATTGCGTATGGCGATTGCGACATTGTGCTCTGTGGTGCCTCCGACTCGGGATGCCGCGATCCCGGGGCCCCCTGTGGTGTCTCCCCTGCCTGCACATTGTCGTAGCTCATGCCGATGAGTCCGTCCTTGCTGTCGGCAGAGCTGTTCTGATGCTGCCGCGGCTTCTTGACCGGGTTGAACTTCTTCTTGGACGCAGAGGAGGTGCTGGGCCGCGAACCATCATGCGCCCCATGTGTCCCTTGCTGCCTCTCTGGCTCCCTCCTGGAATTGACCGGCACATCGTCGTCGTCGTCCGGATCGCGGTAGTCAATCCACCGAAGCAGGGTGTCTACCCACTGGTCACGCTCCCGATCACTCTCAGCACACAACACGTGCTTAGTGAGTGCACTAGGGTCCTTCTTCTTAGGCTCCAAAATCAGGAAAGCATGCCGGTACTGATTGTCCAGATCGTCATTTGTACCACCGCCTGGCCGCCCGGGCGACGAGTTGTCGCTATTTTGCGACTGCTTGCCAATCTGAGCGTTTCGTAGTTTGATGCTTCCCAGATGGGCACCGCCAGGTGTCTCATAGTACTTGAGAACCGGGCCATCCAGAACAAAAAAGCGAGCCTTCCAGCCACCAAAGTTCTTGCCGCGCTTCGTGAGGTAGCCGGCCATCAGGGGACGCCCGCCAGCACCGGTCTTGTGAGTTATGACCTTGCCCTCCTTTGCTACCACGGGCGACGCGGAGCCGTTCTCGTCGGCATTGGGTGGTAGCGTGCTTGTCGAGAGGTACCGGCACAGCTCAATGGCCGTGTTCGTGTCCAGCGGTGTGTTCACCAACTCGTCAAGGTAACTGTCGAGAGCCTGGCGTCGAGCGTCGAGCTTGGCAGGCGCGTGTCCGCTAAAAAGCGATCGGTCTGGCGTCCTCGCCGTGAAGCTTGCACACTGCTTCATGCGTTGGTCCAGCTTGATCAGAGACAGAGAGTCCTTTTCCACGCGCCAGAGTTCGCCGCCATCAGCTCGTGAAAAAACAGCAAGCGTGAAAACCGGATCTTCCTCCAACTGCGTCAGGGAAAGCAAACTGGCGCGTGACGGCTTCATACGCGACGAAGCCACCTTGATGTCGACAGACGGCAGCGCATTGGGAGGAAGCAGAAGATCGGGATATTCCTCGGTGACGAAGCCTTTGAAGATCCGCATCCGAACAGATTGTCCGGCTGGGCTATCCAGGCTGTTCTCGGACTTCGTCGACGGACTTGAGGGCACCAACATAGACAAATCCCCAGCCTTCAAATCGTTCAAAGTCTTTGAGGTCACCAGGCGCAGCGGTTCACCGGTAGCAGGGGCAGGAGATGGCGTCTGCAAAGGCGTATTTGGAGGCAACGGAATCGCTTGGCGTGGTGGCCGCGGCGAAAGTGGCACAGGTCCGACAGAAGGAAAGCCAGGAGCCAACCGCGGAGACATTGGGGGCGAATGCATGGGCGATTTCGGGTGTCCGACAGGACGAGGACTCGACGGCAATCCCGGACTCAGCATGGGGGCGGAGAAATTGCGTCTCAAGAGAGACTGCCCGCCACGCTCGGTGGTCAAAACACCATCCAATGACGTCGGATCCAGCAGAGGCTGTAAGACTACAGTTTGTGTGATAATCGGGACTTCGATCTGTGATACGGAGCCTGAAATGGTATTAGTAGCAGCGTCGTGCGCGCTGCTGCTCTGCTTGCTCTTTTTCGACAAGCTGCGTATCTCGGCTTCTTTTCTTGCCAGGATCTCTCGCTCACGGTCGTCTTCCTCTCTCGTCCGGCGCCGTCCCCGCTTGTCGGTCTCCCTGATCTCCGTCACTTCAAGAAGCGAGTCATAGTCGGAATCCGACTCGAGCACTTCGTCGTCGATTGGGGCGCTGAGACTAGCCCGCAAATCGCGAAGCAACAGCGGTGCTGGTGGCGCTTTCCGTGGTGGTGGTGGTGGTGGTGGTGGTGACGGAAACTGCTCGATGCTCTCGTCAATGGCCTTGGTACTGGCAGAAGACACGGGCGGTGGTGGGGGTGGTATCCGTGGTGGCGGCACCTGTGGTGGAATGCTGGGCAGACTGCGCGAGGGTGGCAGAGAGAAGTTGATAAGAAGGTCAGAAGTGCTGTTTGCTATTTTCCTAACCGAGTCGGCTGCTCGGTCCTCAGCTTCAAGGTCGAAGTTGTCCAAGGCGTGGTCCTGAGGACGAGGCATTGAGGAGACCGGGTCTAATAGATCACCAGCAACTGTTGACGGCGCATGGCTAGGCTGATCCGCAGGCGGCGTGATGGGATAAGGGGCCATGCTGACATCGACAGGTGAGCGGATCGGCGTCGGTTCGATAGGAGACTCAGCATATTCGGAAACAGTGGTCTTCGCTGCAACGGCAGTAGGAGCCGCCATCTCTTCCGCCATCTCATCGTTGTCCACGGCCCGGCTGCGGTGCTCTTGTATCAACGTGGACGATGACGCTGGAGTAGTAGATAGGTTCCGGGTCTGGCCCGCCAGTGTCTCTTTTAGCTTCTTCCGATATCTCTCCTTGTCCTTGAGCGCGCGCTCTAGGTCCTTGTTGAGGCCAAGAATCATTGCCCTCTGCTTGTCGACGAGCCGCCATAGCTGGGCATTCTGCTGATATTGGGCGTGCTTCTCCTTCAGCAGGTGCTCGATAACAGCCTCTGGGCTGCCGGCAGCCTTGATTATGGAAGGAATATCATGGCTGGTCGCGTCACCGTCCGTGGAGCCTTTACGCTGGCCAGAGCCATTAGAGAGAGCAGACACGCCAGAATCGATGGACGAGTTTCGCGGCACGCCGTTTGTGGCTTCAGCATGCCTTGTGGCAGAAGAGCCGGCCATGGCTGCCCGAGATGAGACGGTCGCCCCTGAGAGAGGCTTCGAGGATACAACCGATTCAGAGACGCTTCGATGGTCATTCGGAGTGCGGGGTGAAATGGGCGATATTCTGGAAGTTGGCATCATTAGAAAGAGGAACCGGCACGACGCGCGAGGAAGACGAAGGCGGCAGCCCGAACAAAGCCCAAGAAGGAGGGGGTCCAACCGGAGGCCGGGAGACGGGGGGTGGCACAAGCAGCCAAATAGAAAGCAAAACAACACAACAGCGCAACGGGACGGGACGGAACGCACGTTGGACTCTGGCTTGTCTCGCCAGTGGGTGATGCGTCTCCGGAGGAGGCGCTGTCGAAATATGTCTTCTCGGTCTCTGCAAACTGGTCGGCAGAGTCCGCTACTGGCCTAGGCAAGGAGGTGACGATCAGGGGGACAACGTTGGGGGTTCGCGAATCTTCAGCGCCTTGCAGGTGGCCCAGTGACGGAGAGGCGGCGAAGGGGAAGTTGAATGCTGAAGGATTTATGGTCGTCGAAGGAGCAACAGTGCTCATGTGCAGCGGACTAGGGGCAGCCTTTCGAGATCTGAACGGTTGGCGCAAAAGGGTTGATTAGTAGCTGGATCTGGCAAGAGATGACGGGGCAGACGGTCTTGACCAGTCCCACAACAGGATGTCTGGAGCCAGAGAGGAGTGACCAGGGGTATTGGCCGGTGGGTCGTACACTCTGCTGTCGCGCCCACATAGACACACGTCCTTTTGTGCCTGTGCAAACGAACGACAGAGGGCCAATTGGGCGACGATGGTGCAGATTGATGAAGGCAAGAGTCGTACAACAGAAGGGATTACAGGGCGGATGGGGAAGTGGCAGAAAGCAGACAGATAAGCAAGTCTGCTGTGCAGTCACGACCAGGGGCTGATGCATACGGAGTACAGAAGGAGTGTTGTGTTGTAAGCAGACGAGAGGGGATACCGAGCTTACCTTGAAGAGAGCGGCGCAGAGCTGCTGAGGCTGGTTTGCAAGAGGGCCGAAGAGCTGGGTCCATAAGACTGGCGGTAAGTATGCTGCGGACTTCCTCTGCCGTCGCGGGAACGTTGCGTGGGGGAAGGAGACGAAAAGGAGGAGGTCGAAGAAAAGGAGGCTGAAGAAGGCAGAGTGGGAGAGGAAGGAGACGCGGGTAGATTAGTTTGCTGGTTGTGCATGCGCTGCTGCTGCTGCCACGAGTGGTAATCGTGCTGTCGGTGTTGCAGATCGATATGTGCGGAGTCTGCAGAGCCTTGGCTGCTCTGGGGCGTGAGCTGCGACATGGTCCACAATGCGTGGAAGGAGGAGGAATGAAGCAGCAGAGGAGACGCGGGTGTGAGGGCGACGGCGAGACGGCAACGGGGTAGCTGCAACAGGAGCTGGGTCCGCAGCTTTCGGCGGCAGAAAGCAGAGAGAGAGAGAGAGAGAGAAAGAGACGCGAGAACGGAAAGTCGAACGGCTAGATGACAGGGGGGGAGAGGGGGAAAGCCAAGAGTGTCAGAGCAAGTGGGACTGCAAGACAAGCTCGGAGGAGGTTTCGAGACGCCAAAATGATACTGATTGACGTCGCATATGGCGGTGGTACGGCGGCTGTCGCTCGGGTGGTGAGGAAGCCTGTATCTTACAGAAAAGAGAAGATGGGAAGAGCATGGAAAAGCCGGGTTGCAGCGCTCCCGAAATCGGCTCTGTCCAATGGCTGCACGGCAGCAGGAGAAAGAGGCCAGACGGGGAGACGGAGGCAACGGATCTCGGGTGGCGGAGAGGTGCAGGAGCACAAAAAGAAGATGAAATGCAAGGTCGGGTGGGAGAGAGAGGCGTGGTGGCTTCACAGGCGCCCCAAGAGGGTATGCATGAGGATCAGGAAAAAAAGAAAGCGAAACGGATGGAAATCGACAGTGGCAAGCGGCTAACGGAGACCCGTTGCAGAGCGTGGGATTACTGGTCAAACGGTAACCGTTTTGCGACCTAGAACCATTTCTCCCTGGTCTGTGCTCTGCCTGTAATTATTCTACGGAGGAAAGAACGCGGAGGGCAGGAGCGCTTCTCGGGCATTGTGTAGCGCGCAGATAGGAGCAGGCGAAGGTGCTGTGTATCCGTAATTCAGAGGCGAGTCCGGCCAAGGTCAGGACACAATGGACAACGGCGCGCTGTCAGCATGCCACAGTGCCTGCGGCCCCTATCGTATACCAGTAAGATACGAGTAGGACAACGCTACAACGGTCTCTGGCTGCCCACTGTTTCCGAGGCTTGGACGAGCCTCTTGCAAAATGCTCGGGCGCTGTGGGGCGAACGAGATGAGCACTTGCGACAACAGATCCTAGCTGGCGAGCCTCGGCATCCACTAGGCCTCACGTCATCCCCACCCGCAGTGCGACTGATAGGCAGATGGTGTGAGATATGGCCCTGGTGTCCATTATTACCCATACTACGAACCCTGCTAATTAAAGGCTTCTCGACCGGGTGGAGGGGGCCAAGCGACCATTGGAATGGCAGCCCGCCCCGGGTTTCAGAGACGGAGCGAGAAGACGTCGGGCGACACGGATTCGAGTCCAGCTCATTCTCAAAACGCCTCACCATCTGACGCGTACTCGTACTCAAGCTCTGGCGTGCCTTTTCGATGCTCGCATCTGACTTTCGACAGCCGGTACTTCCAGACCAGGGATGTCAGTTCTCTGGCCACCCGGCACAAAGAGCTGCAGGTACCAGCACAGGCCGATGCTGGACAAAGGCGGCTCGAGGGTGGTACCGCTACTGCAAGAGGCGAAAGCAACCTTACCTGAGGCGGACAAGACGGCAGAAGCGATATGCAGGGACAAAGCACACAAGTGCCATGGTCCTGCCGGCGCTTTTTCTGCAGGGCGCCATGCAAGATACGAACCTTCCGGGACGAATATCTTTGCTCGTATCGGATGTGCATTTCAAACACTTATCATGCTGGCCAGCATAGCTTAACGCGGCTATGCATACATAGTATGCAATTGCCAATATGCACGTCTGAACAGAACAGACGTTTACTATGTGGGCTGCATGAGATAAGACTGAGAGGCATTGGAATGTCACCAAGCCTATATCATTGCCCTACGCATTCTTCGTCCTTTCCGGTACGGCGCGATGTCTCTCCTCACCAGCGCGTCGTGGTGAGACAGCAGAACGATCTGCGTCTAGCGCCATAGCTGGGTTGTGACGGGAATGTTTCTTACTCATGTGCAAGATCGGATCCTGAGACCAGCGCGATGTTCTGGAGTGGAGCGCATACCACTCCTATCTTAAGAAAACGGGTCTGTAGACCTGCACGACTTCACAACGATTCAACGGCCGAAAGGCCAGACGACGCAAGATGCTGCAGCCATTCCAAGGCAAAATTGGCTGGGGTCGTGGTGGTGTGGGGCTCTCCCCCTTTTCCTTCTTATTCGGGAAGCCAGGGAGCTATTATTACATACTATCTTACTTTGTAGGGATCCCCTTTGTAGTAACATATCTTACATAGTAGCTTACGTACTACGTAGTACTCTGTATGTACCGGTCCAATCAAAGCTGTTCTGCCGTCCTTTTCGTCGACGACTGCCTGTACATCGAAACGGGAGATGAAAGGGGTGCCAGAGGCGCCCTCTGCTAATGAACGTTTTCTTACCTTTTTCTATTTACTCTCTGCCGTTTTTCCCCACGCAGCGCTGCCTGATGAGGCTCTCTGGTCTGCAGCAAGCCTTGAATGCATCCCGAGTATATTTAGTTTTGTGGGGGGCGAGGGGGAACAACTGGGAGCGGCGTGACAGAAGCGTCCATGGATGCACGTTTTGTCTGCCGTGAGGTGGCATCGACGCAGGCACCTTTACAGGCGTGTGATTCGATGGAGCTTATAAACAGGAAAGCCGGCATGCCGTTATATTACCTGGACCTATTGTGTGGTGGAAATGGCAAATTGGCGGGCGGATATGGATTAGCTGTTTCAGCCGAGCAAGCTGACTCTGAGCCTGGTCAGCTTCGGCCGACCGTCGTGACAGAGCTCTCTGGAGGAAAACGGGCCGGGAAAGCTTATATTGCGCTATGGGCAGCGAGACGGATGTGAACGACCGTCTGGGAGCGTCCTGGATGCCAAGGCCAAAGGCAGCCCCTATTTTCCTCGTTTGCGAGTTCTGGTGTACATAGTAGTTTTTGGTCGTAAGATGTCTGTTCTGGGACGAGGCTTTGGCCACTTGGTCCCGCATTCACCTCAGTGAAACGCGGAGAGGACGGACTCCGAGCAATGGGTAGCAACAAGCGCCAAGAGGAGGAAGTACGAAGTGAGCCGGGCCTAGACGTGCATGCGACGGTCTCCGGCCATTGCGCTTCCGAAGCAGCTGTGTACACCGGATCGAATCTCGCATGCCAGCCAAGGGGCGCGGCCATGCGGCTGCTCGTATATTGTCTGGTGGCGATCCTCATGCGGACATCCCAGCGACAGACACGCCGTCAATCTTTGTGTTTTGGTGGCTATCTTGCAGCTGCCTCACTAGGGAACCCTTGTGCAGGTGCATCGTATACACACTGCTACTCTGTACGACGTGCTGCTGAAACCATTTGTGAGTTGCCAGCGGGGCGCTTTTGCGGTTCTGCAAGTGTGTTGTTCTCCTTTGCAAGCTGTTCCGCAGTCTCGCATCCGTTTCAAGCTATTTTTGTTCGCACAGGAGGCGGATCCAACCGTTAAACAAAAAAGCCAAGAGGTGGTGCTGGAGAAGAAAAGTGGTACAAACTCTTGCCGAACCTGGCAGGTGTTCTGATGACGAAACATGCACGCCATAGCCCACAGTCACGGCGAGTGCTCCGGTGCCGATCATTGCTCTGTACGCGGCATGTTTCACTGTCAGAACCGGCTTCTTCCATCGGAACGCGTCTTGTCAGTATTACCATATCAGAAACACGGTTATCCAATATCAGATCGCAGCATACTGATCTGATACAAAAGCACCATCCCAGCAGAATGCAATGTTCGGCAGTTCCATTCCGTCAAAGCACAGGCAATTACAGAGCTGCCCGAACCAGAAGCGATCTGCCTCTCCTTATTAGTAGTACCGACGAAGCCTTGGCCGGTAGTCGTCCTCGATGGTGAACCGCTCGTGCCTCTCCCAGTCGCCATCGCGCGATGGAGGTGGCGACGGCGCAGCCAGTGCTCGCCGCGGCCGGGGTGCCATCACGTGGCGGTACTGAGGCATCACGGGAGACGGTGACGGTGACCGGTAGTCGTCATACTCTTCACGGGTTCGCATGCGCACGGAGACTGGCATGGGCACTTCCACCGGCACCTCGACGGGCACCTCGACGGGAACCTCGACGGGAACCTTGACAGGCACTTCAACAGGCACCTCGACAGGCACCTCGACAGGCACCTCGACAGGCACCTCGACAGGCACCTCAAACGGCACCAGGCGCTCGCGCTCAATGTAGATCACCTCGCGATCGCGACCGTGGCCGGACGAGTGATGCCTATCGTGGCGGTGGCTGCGCTTCTTCTTCTTCACGTCCACCTCCACGTCGACAGCGATGACATCGATGCTGTCGTCATCCTCCGACTCCTCTTTCTCTCTTTCCTCCTCTTTCTCTTTTTCCTTCTCTTTCTCTTTAGGGGGGGCGGGCAGCGAGGGTGGCGAGGGTAGCCGCGGCAGCGGTAGCGGCGGTGGCGGCAGCACCTGCACAAGAGGCGGAGGAGAAGGCGGATGCGGCGCCGGTATAATGGTAGTGATCGTCCTTCTGATCGTTTTGTATCCCGGAGTAGGGCGCTCAAGATAGAGGTACTTTTTTTCGCCGTGATGTCTGCGTGGCACTATAGAAGGAGTCAGGGACAATAGGTAACTGGGAGAAGGAGAAAGGGATGCCTTACTGATGATGGATTAACTGCTGCTGGTTTCTTTTGGTGGAGGAATCGGCTCTCGAAGACTGAGGCGAGGCTGGCTGCTTTGACAAGAGATGACGTACAGATGCAATGGGTAAAGGATAAACTTGTGAGGATAGAGACGATGAGCAAGTGGATGTGATGGGTAAATAATATAAAGGTCAAGGGAGGCTCCAGAAAGTACGAGTGAGAGGGCTGTTCAGCCGGTCGGGGCTTTTGTTAGCCTTGGCCATGGCCAAGTAGCCTAATGCACAGTCCGAAGCAGTTTCGGCACCAGTCACAGAATCTGGCAGCAGTTAATGGTAGGTGCACCTGAAATTTTTCACGTTCAGGCAGTTGTCATATAGTTTGAAGCATGCCTCGTGTAGATGCTTCTCGACACTCTCGACATGCAGCGTGACGTCATTTATTCGTGTCTCTGGCTGGAGACTTCCACTTCCAGAAAGCCTGGTTCCAGAGTGTTCTACACGACTTCCTGAATCTACCTCGGCCAAGGAAAAACTCCACTCCTCACTCTTCCTCCTCGCGCTGCTTCTTGAGCGCGTCGTAGTCGGGCAGGTACCGAGCAGCGACGACATAGCCGAGCCCGAGGGCGACCATGAGCAGCCAGATGGCGTAGCCGTCGAGCAGCTGGGAGCGGACGCCGACGGCAAAGAGACTGGTGAAGGCAGCCGGGGCAAAGGCGCGCATGGCGCTGGAGCCTGTCAGGGCGAGGGCGTTGAGAGTGCCGAGCAGGCGAGGCGATGGGGCGACGTCATTGAGGGCAAGCTGGACGGCCGTAAAGCACATGCTGACGCCGCTGCCGACGGCAAGAAGCGGTGGGGTGACGATCCAGAAGGCAGTAGTGGCAGGGCCGAGCAGACGATCGGGGGCATAGCGCAGCAGGGTGGCGACGAGGGGACTGACGGCCAGGAAGACGGGGTAGGCGGCGGCGCAGAGACGCATGACGCCGTTGGTGCCGAGACGACGTTGCAGCGGCGGGAAGACGAGCAGGAGCCAGGCGGCCTGACTGGCACCGTTGATGCACATCATGGCGGAGATCTGCAGGGGCGAGAAGCCGAGGCCGCCGAGACGGACGGGCGTAAACCAGAAGACGGGCACGAGGGCAGTGTAGGCAAAGGCCAGCAGCATGACGTGGGCGTAGACGTAGAGCACGATAGCGACGCCAGGAGCCGAGACGAGGTATCGAAGGGAGGGAGTTGTGGAGGTGGAGATTGTAGAGGTTGTGGGTGAGACTGTGGGATCGGCCTCGTTTCCGTCGTTTCCAGGCCCCCGAACCAGGGTCTCGTCGACAAAGAGGGCGCACATGGTGGCGGCCACGAACCCGAGAGCGGCCACGACGAAGCCAGGCAGGGCATAGGGGTAGGCTGCGAGAAAGGGGGTCTTGGTGATGGTGGTGGTGCCGGGACCATGCTGTCGCAGCGGATCGGCCAGGACGCCGCCCAGCAGCGGCCCCAGGAAGATGCCGAGGTTGCCGCTGAAGGCGAACCAGCTGAAGATGCGGGCCTGGGTGGCCGGGGTGCTGTGTTCGGCCAGCATGGTGCGGATGGTGACGATGGTGCCGGCAAAGAGGCCGGCAAGACAGCGAAAGGCGATCATCTGGGGCAGCGAGCGGGCGAGCCCGAAGAGGGCAGTGGCCGCGGCCATGCCGACGAGCGAGAGCACGAGCACCGGCTTGCGGCCGACACGATCGGCGGCGCGGCCCCAGGCCAGCATGACGATGGCCTGCGTGAGCGAGAAGAGCGACTCGATCAGGCCGCTGTAGAAGCCGACATCGGCGTCAGCCACCCCGCCATTGTCCTGCACCATCTGGTTGATGTAGGGGAAGACGGCGAAGAAGGCCACCGGCTCGACCACGCGCGCGAGGCAGAGCAGTGCGACCTGCCGCCCAGGCAGCGGCTTTTCGTCGATGGTGACGATCGTGGTGACGACCTCGTCCACAGGATTCAACAGCGGCGTCAATTCGCCGGCCGACTCGCCGGTTGCCGCCGACCTGGCGGACTCCTGGCTGTCTGGCATGGTTCGTGGCGGGTGTGTGAGCGTGCACGGCAAATGAGGTCAGGTGTGCGCGTGCTCGTAGACATGTAAGATACAGGCGTCTCGTCGAGATGACCCCGAAGATGACAGTTTTGGCTAGATTCCAGGCCTGGCTGCTGATTGGTCCACGATGCAGTGACCGGAGCAAAAGTCGACAAACATGGCAGCCACGACCGCATACATTGCATGCAGACGCCTTCCAGCCGAAGAGAGCTGACGTGCGCACATCTGCCTGAACGGCATGCACGGATGGACAAAAGGAAGGCGCGTGAAGCCCGTGACTTGGTCCTAATTAGTGTGTATTTTTGTACGCGATCCCCTTTGTACTGTGCAAAGTCAGCCAACAGCCTTTTCCACACGCCATGGCCGACGACGATGTGGACGACTACATGACGATGACGTTTGACGACGAGGCCAGCGGCGGCGGCGGTGGTGGCAGGAGCAGCAGCAGCGGGCGCAAGAAGCCGGAGACGTCGCTGCAGCGCCGCGCGCGGCTACAGCGTGAGGGTCGCGAGCGCGGTCGCGTGCTGTCCAAAGCAGAACAGGCGCGAGCGGCGGAGCAGGAGCGCGAGGCGGCGCTGAGCCGATCGCTGCTGGAGACGGCGGCGACGCGACCGTCGGCGGCGGCGAGCAAGGGGCTGGCCATGATGGCGCGAATGGGCTTCAAGCCGGGCGAGGCGCTGGGCAGGAGAAGGGAAGAGGGAGCGATTCAGACAGATGCCCAGCCGTCGGCGCAGACAGAACCGATCCGGATCCAGGTCAAGCGAGACCGTGCGGGCATCGGAGCGCGGGAGGCGGAGGAGGAGGACTCTCCAAGCACCAAGAGGCCCAAGACGGAGCCGCTCGCCGACATCGACCCCTTGGCGTATCGTGACCGCATCCGGCTAGAGCGTGAGACCCAGCGACTCGACCGGCTCGTGCACGCGGCCCAGGTGGTGGCCGAGGCCATGGACGAGCAGCTGGCCGAGGCCACCGGCCGCGTGCCGCCCAAGGACCGGCCGCTGGCCGACGTCGACGTGCTCTGGCGCGGTCTCGTGCGCGATCGCCGCCGGGCTGACAGCGATCGGATCGAGCGACAGCGACAGCGACAGCGACTGGACCAGAGCCTGCGGGGGAGCGGCGGCGGCGGCGGCGACGACGACGACGACGACCAAGACGAGGACGAGGACGACCGGCTGGCTGAGGGCAGGACGGCCAGTTTGACGTCGCTTCTCGGCAGTGGCCGGCTCCGACGGACAGTACACGACGAGGCAGACGGGAGCGAGAGCGAGAGCGAGGACGGAAATCAAAAGGCAGAAGAAGACACGGAGCTAGCCACGTTCGAGGCGCTGTCGCCAGGCGAGCGGCTGCAGAGGATCGTCGACTGGCTGCGGACGCGTCGGCGGTACTGCTTCTGGTGCAAGCACACGTATCCGGACGACAGCATGGAAGGCTGTCCAGGCGAGACGGAAGAGCAGCACGAGTGAGGAGAGGACTATGAGGGAAAAGACTACTAGGGATACCAAACTACGTGTAAGAGAAATATAGTCACGTGATCAGAAAGGAGAGTATATTCAGTCTCAGTGCTGTGTCTGCAGTAGACGAGCGACGGCGAGGTCATCGACGGCAGCAGCGTGCATGGCGGCAAACAAGTCGTTGTCGACGGCGCACTTGTGGCGGTAGTAGTGGGCGACGATGGCGGCGAGGTCGTCGGCGAGGTCGTCGGGCGAAGGCTGATGGTGGCGGTGGTGCTGCTGTCGAAGCTGGGCGCGCTCGCGGAGGAGGGCGTCGACGAGCTCGCTGGCGCGCAGGATACGACGACGCACAGCCGGGCTTTCGGGACGGAAGGGAACGCCGTCGACCATGGGAGCCTCGGCGACGAGCTCGACAGCGAGGCGATGGGAGACGGTGAAGTGGTGATCGAGAAGGGGACGAAGAGCACGAACGGCGACGACGAGGCCGACGTAGTCGCCAGTCTTGCGAAAGGAGTGGAGGACGAGGCGACCGAGGGCGAGGGTAGAGGGGGTGGAGGAGGTGGTGGTGGAAGTTGAAAAAGTCGACGAGGTCCCCAACATTTCCACCATCTCGGCAAACAATTCCCGACAGAGCTGCCGATCGGCTGCACGCGGCTCTTCGCCCAGGCTGCCCCACGGAAGCCGATGCACGGTCAGGCTGCGGAAGAGGACGAGAAAGGTGTGGACGTTGGGCCGGACGGCAACGGCAGACGTCCGCATGCGGTGGTACATGTCGCGAGCCTCGTCAGGCCGGCCGTCGTGCACGTACGAGGCCAGCAGCTGGTTCATCATAAAGGCAGACGACGAAGACGACGTGGCCGAACCGGTCGACGGCCGTTCCATCTCGCACTCCTGAAAGGCCACCCAGAGCGCCTCGAGCTGGCCCACCCGTCCACGGTCCTTGTAGTTGTCGGCCAGGAGGGCAAACGTCTCGATGCTGGCGCGCGGAACCGCCGTGAAGGTGTCGAGAAGGTCGTCCTTCTCGGCCTTGTCGCTCGTCTCCTTGGTTTTCTTCCCTCCCGCTGCCGCCTGCAGTTCCACCAACCCCTGCGATCGTCGCCGCAGGTCGACAAACAGGCGACGTGCCGCAATCATGCGCCAGGCCAGCACGTCGGCCCGTCTCTGGTCGGCTGCTGCGGCCGTTCGCAACCAGGCACCCAGCAGCCCGTTGACCTGGACGACCGCCGGCATCACGCCGTGTGCCTGCATGAAGACCAGCACGCGCAGAGCGCCGTCCAGGTCGCCTGCGCCGATCAGCCGCTTGAGCCACTTGCCAAAGAAGAAGGCGTTGGCGGTACAAGGAGGAAGCCTGCGTCTCGACGTGGACGGCCTGTCCGTCCGTCCCAACCCCATCATCTCGACAAACACCCCAAACGCCTGCTCTGTCTGGTTGTTGGCCAGGAAGCAGCCCACCACCTCGTCGTAGTCCTCCAGGCCCATGTGGTCGCCCAGGAGCGTCTGCAGTCGTCGAAATGCTGCCGTTGCCCGCGTCAAGTCGTCCTGTGCTGCCGCTGCCCGGATCAGCTGCAGGAGCACCCGCGGGTTGGCTGTCTTGCCGTCCTGCTGGCCCTCGTGGGCATCTCCTCCTCGCCCAAACAGCCGCTCGGCCGCCCTCGATGCCCGGTCCAGGTCTCCGTGCAGCGCGCACATCCGCACGCCCAGCTCCCAGTAGTCGGTCGCCGTGGCCGGCCGCGTCCCCAGCGATGCCGCCCCGCGCTTCCAGTTGTCCAGCGCCGCGGCCGGCCAGCCCTCGACGAACATGGCCTCCAAGGCCAGCAGCTGCTGTGCGTCTGTCAGCGGCACCCGGGCCGCCTGCATGTCCTTGGCCAGGTAGTAGATCTGGGCCATGCGACGGGGGTTTTTGACCATGACCGAGCTGCCCGCACTGCTACCCTCCCACGCCAGCACCGTCCACAGAACGGTCCAGGCTGCTGCCGGCACGTTGTGCCACGCCTCCGACAGCCCCGTGCGTGCAGATCCGTATCGGGCGTACAGCGCCGTGATCATCCGGTCGTCCAGGGCTGCTGGCGACTGCTGCAGCCGATGTGCCGCTAGCCGCAGCACATTGTTCAGGTTTCGCACGTGACGCCGCGCCGTCAGCGACAGCCCGTCGTAGCCGATTCGCACTGCCGCGTCCTCGTCTCGCTCTCCCTCTGCTTCCACCTCTCGGATCAAGTCGTACTTTCGCCGCAGCCGGTCTGCCCGCTTCTTGGCTGGCCCGTTCTTCTCTAGCCGCCGCACCAGCTGCGCCGTGTCGCGCAGTTTGCCCTCCAACTCTGCTAGCTGCCGCTCAATCTCTCGGTCCAGCGCATCGCCCCGGTAGTTGCCGTTGCTGTCTGCCTCCTCGTCTGCTACCTGTCGCAGCTGCCCGTCATCTTCCTGCTCAAATAGCCGCACCGTCACGCCCTCGTTGGCCGCTGACGGCCGCCGAGCCGCTGCACTGCCCGTCCGTCTTGCTCGGACGCCCGGCTGTGTCATCACCGTCCGCATGGCCAACGTCATCGTCCATGGCGGCCTCTGTCCAGCCGCCGCCCGCAGACTGCTCAGACATGACCGGCACACAAACGGACCCCGCATCCCTAGGTCTGAGAGCAGTGCCGTGGTGGGAGGCATCGCGGGTGGCTGCCTTGCTGCTATCAATTCGCTCTGTCTCTCTGTCTGTGTCTAATCCTTTTTTACCAAACTTTTCCCCTCGAAAGTCACTATTCTTATCGCCTGCGATAAGCTTCCACAGTCCCCACCAAATGCCTCTTTCGGCTCACCGCCCGGGCAGAATATTATTTTTTTCGTACTCGTACAGCATCCAACCCAAATCGCCATGTCCCATCATCACCACAACAGCACCTCTCCGCCAACCGTCTCTGCCAACCACCGCCACCCCTCGCCATAACCCCCACAATGGCCGAGAACACAGGCACGCCGTTTGTGCGGTGCACGGGCCACCGTTTCTTTGCACAGCGGTTGGTGCTGGCCACGCTGACCGGCAAGCCGGTGCACATCTCGGGCATTCGCAGCTCATCGCCGACGAGTCCGGGATTGGCGCCGCACGAGGTCTCGCTGCTGCGGCTGCTCGAGGCAGTCACCAACGGCAGCTCCTTCCAGATCTCCTACACCGGCACCACGATGACGTATCACCCGGGCCTGATCACCGGCACCGTGGCTGGCGCCGGTGCCACAGAAGAAGACCTGATCGAGCACCATATTCCGGCCGGCTGCACGCGTGGCATCACCTACTTTTTGGCCCCGCTGGCCCTCCTGGCACCCTTCAGCAAGGCCCACATGAATGTGCGCTTTTCAGGCCCGGGCGTCATCACCGCCGCCACTGAGGCCGGCGACCTCTCGGCTGACGCCTTCCGTTTGGCTATCCTGCCGCTCTATGGCCTCTTTGGCATCCCACCTGCTCGCATCGAGCTCGCCGTCCGCCAGCGCGCCTGCACCGGCTACGGAGATCGTCGCGGCAACGGCGTCGTCGAACTGCGCTTCGCCAGCCAGGTCCGCCTCCCTCGCACCCTCCACCTCAACCGTGGCGCCGGCCGGATCCGTCGCATCGCTGGCGTTGCCTACACTGTCGGCGTCACGGCCTCCAACAACAAGCGCATGATCCATGCGGCCCGTGCTGTCCTCAACACACTCACCGGCGAAATCCGCATCGCCGAGGCTCCGCCCGCTCAGGACGACGCCCGCAACAAACCCGGCATCGGCTTCGGTCTCTGTCTGGTCGCCGAGTCCAACGTCCCAGGTGTTGTCTACTCGGCCGATGTCGTCGCTCCTGCTCGCGGCGGTGTCCTCGCCGAGGATATCGGTACCCAGTGCGCACACCAGCTGCTCGCCAACATTGCCGCCGGCGGCTGCGTCTGCCGCTCGGCTGCCACTACCGTCCTCACTCTCATGGCCATGGGCGCCGAGGATGTCGGTCGCCTCCGTCTGGGCAGAGACGTTGTTGGCACCCAGGAGGTTGTCGCCCTTGCCCGCGACCTCAAGGCCTTTGGTGCCAGTAGCTGGGGCCTTCGTCAGGCCGACGACAGCGCCGTCGATTCGGCCGACGACTTGGAAAACGGCACCAGCTCCGACGATGTCCTTATCTCAATAAAAGGTGCAGGTCTCGGCAATGTTGGACGAAAAATGGCATAAGAAAGAAAGGAAGAACGGACGGAAGGACGGAAAAAAGAAAGAGCATTTTTATATCCCAAATCAAAGTATCATCAGGAGGTCATGATCCTCCACCGCATCCAAGACTCCTCTGGAACTCCAATATCGGTGCATATCCTGTTGTCGTTACTCGTAACCTGTTCTATGGCAGGTCCTTTTCGGTCCTACTCTACAGCCCCTACTGCACTCCTGTCGTCTGCGTCCGCACACCGGCGCCTCCTCTCCGCGCTGCCAGCCTCGCCAGCGATGCCGCATAACTCATTGTCTGCAGCGACTGCGCTGCTACGCCCTGGTAGTCCTGGCTGGCCTCGCGGATGGCGTGGACCACGTAAAAGTCGGAGAGGTTGCAGCCCGATGCCAGCGCGTTGAGCACGTATTCTGCTGCCTGCTCGGGCGGGAGTCTTCGGGGCCGATCATCGAGAAGAGCATTTTCGTTTTCGTTTTCGTTTTCGATTCCGTTGTTTTCGGTTGTTGCATCGCCACCACCCAACCGCTGCATCTCGATCCCATCGCCCCCCTCGGCTGGACGTCCCGTCGTCCTCTGCACGCCGCGCTCCTCGGCATCGTGGTCCTGCGCCGCCGCCACCATCGCGTTCGTCGTGGCCGCCAGAGCCGGACTCGCCAGGTCGCGGCCCATTGGCAGCGCCAGCGCGCCCTTCATCGGCAGCACCAGCTTGCGCAGTTTTTCCCGCTCCGTGTGCACGGCCAGCATCAGGCACTGCACGGCCAACACGACGAGGTCCAGTAGAAACAGCACCCAGCGCGACGACGGCGCCCGCTGGCCCACAAAGTCGATCAACACGCCGCCATGCAGGTAGCCGCGCGACGTTTCCGTGCCCTGCAGCGGCTGCCACAGCACGTGTGCCAGCATGCAGAGCGCGTTCGGCACCACCACCGCGAGCACGTGGGGCCGGTGGGCCGGCGTAATCAGCATGAACTCGTCCGGTTTGGGGCTGAGGAAGAGCGACTGTGGGATGGCTCGGAGGAGAAGCCGAAAAAAGGAGCACCTGCACGTCAGCTGTGAGCCAGAACAAGAAACAAAAACAAACTCACTCCATGTAGTAGAGCGTGCACAGCTCCGCATAGACGATCATATCCAGCTGTCCCATCAGCTCGGTGAAGAACTTGAGCTTCTTGGAGAGCCCGGCTCGCACCTTGCGCATCACCGATGCCGACCGTTGCGGCAGGATTGCTGTCCGCTCGCGTGGTCGTCGAGGCTGCTGAGACCGCCTGGATCGTGGCGGCCGCTGTGGACGCGGGGGACGTGTCTGCGGGACATGGTGGGACGGCCGAGCACTTCTGCTACTGCTGCCGTTGTCGTCCATCGCCAGTCATAGCCTCCCGGTCGTGGAGAAAGGGGTCACGCGTTGGACCTCTTGCTGGTGAAGACGCGGATGTCGTCCGGCTGCTAGCACATCGTTTCCCGGACGCCAGCTGGAGAGACGGAAAAGGGGCAGAGGGCGGTGAAGGTGAACAGGCGAGGCGCAGCGAAATGCACAAGGAGGCCGTCGAGTAGCGAAAGGCTGGCGAGAAGGCGAGAGCTGCAGGTGGAGACAGCCTGCACGTAGTCTTACGTTATCCGTCTAGCGTCGGCCGGAAAAACAGCAGTCTCCGAGAGACGCAGCAGACGGCGGGGTCGGGCTTTTTGGGGGGGCATGAAAGACTATGTAGAATCTCCAACCGGCTGAGTCACAACTGGGCGACACAATTGACGACGCAAACGAAAACTACTGCTTCCGTTCGCCATGGCTAGCGCAGGGGATCTGACGAGCGATGTGCTCCACGCGCTCGCCAACACAGACACGATCCTGACGGCCGAGGTGTTCCCCGCGGTCAAGTCGACCGACATGCGGAGCGCGCTCGACCGGCTCTCGTCGCGGTCCATGGTGACGTACGACACGCTGGAGCGGGACGAGATCCTGCTGGAGGCTGAGGGCAAGCAGATTGCGGCCAACGGCAGCCACGAGGCGCGGGTGTTTGAGGCTCTGCGGGCGGCTGTCGAGGGCCTCTCGGTGGCTGAGCTCGAGGCAGCCGTGGGCGACAAGAACGTGGCCAAGCTGGGTCAGGGAAAGGCGTTCAAGGAGAAGTGGATCAGCCGGACGGCCGAGGGCAAGTTCAAGGCGGTGGCAGCGGCGATCCAGGACCGGACGCGCGAGCAGCTACAGACGATCGACCAGACCGGCACGCTGGCCGACGCCAAGGTGGTGGCAGAGCTGCGGAAGCGCAAGCTGGTGCGGCTGCAGAAGGTGACGAGCTTCCGGGTGCACAAGGGCGAGCGGTTTGCGCTGGAGCTGGTCCGGGAGGAGACCGACCTGACGGCCGAGATGTTGGCCTCGGGCGCCTGGAAGACGGCCGCGTTCAAGCCGTACAACTTTGCGGCACTGGGCGCAGACCAGAATGCCGGGGCGTTGCATCCGCTCAACAAGGTCCGGCACGAGTTCCGGCAGATCTTTTTTGAGATGGGCTTCGAGGAGATGGCCACCGACAAGTTTGTCGAGAGCGGGTTCTGGAACTTTGATGCACTCTTTGTGCCGCAGCAGCATCCAGCCCGCGACCTGCAGGACACGTTCTACATCTCAGATCCGGCCAAGGCTGACCGGCCGCAGGCCACCGGCCCAGATGACCAGCAGGACTATGCGGCGTACTGGGACAATGTCCGGCAGGTGCACGAGACTGGAAAGTACGATTCGATCGGGTACCGCTACCCGTGGGCGGCCGATGAGAGCTTGCGGCTGGTTCTGCGCACGCACACGACGGCCGTGTCGGCGGCCATGCTGCACAAGCTGGCAGCACAAAAGGGCCCTGACGGACGGCCGCCGCCGGCGCGCTACTTCTCGATCGACCGGGTGTTCCGCAACGAGTCCGTAGACGCGACCCATCTGGCCGAGTTCCACCAGGTCGAGGGCGTCATTGCCGACTACGGGCTCACGCTCGGCGGGCTGATGGAGTTTATGGACATTTTCTTTGGCAAGATGGGCCTCGAGGGCATCAAGTACAAGCCGGCATACAACCCGTACACGGAGCCGAGCATGGAGGTCTTTAGCTACCACAAGGGTCTCAACAAGCTGGTGGAGATTGGCAACAGCGGCATGTTCCGGCCGGAGATGCTGGAGGCCATGGGGTTGCCCAAGGACATGCGGGTGTACGGCTGGGGGTTGAGTCTGGAGCGGCCGACGATGATCAAGTACAAGCTCAACAACATCCGGGAGCTGTTGGGGCACAAGACGGATCTGAACTTTATCAAGCGAAACGCGGCCGTGCGTCTGGACAAGGATTAAGGGGGGTAAAGAAAGAAAGAAAAATGTGTAGATGCATCTATGAGAATTGCAATTGCCATGACTTAATATGGCATTTGGCTATGGCATTTACGCGTCGTAGTATCTGAGTACGTTGATTGACGTAAAACTCTGCTGTCTGCTCCGTACGTCGGAGCTGAAGCGGATTGCTACAAAATTTACAAAATTTTCAGTCACACGGCCAATGGAAAGAGCGAATTGCAGTGGGGATGAGTAAAAAGAAGAAATTGTGCAGCTTGAAAACTCGGAAGCCGCGAGGCGTTATCTTATCGCAGTGTCCCCGCGAAAAAAATAGAGATTGGTGGTCCTCAACAGGGATGAGTATGACTCTTTTTTCTAGCTTTCGCTCTCGTGGTGCTCGATTTCTCCAGCAGGAGGATTTACCAAGTGCGAGATTCATTGGTATCGACTGGTAGGAGCACTGGTGGCGACGACATACACCGTGACTATCCGCAGCTATAAGCAGTCCATACCTTCAGCTGAGCTCTTGCAATCACTCTACCTCACACCCACCATGATGTCGGCCGTGTCCCTGGCGGGCCGGGCTCCGTCTTGCCTGCTCCGGCATGGGCCAACCATGCGAATGGCAGGGCAGGTTCCGCGGTCGGTCCGGGCGTTTTCGACGGGCGTGCTCCAGAGCAGGCGGACACCGTCTATGGCGCCGCAGCTGCAAAGCCTGTGCTCGCAGCGGACGCTGACGCAGTCGACGCGGCGGGCAGCTGCATCAGCAGCCGGCGTGGGCGGCCAGTCGGTGCACAACCCGCGGGCGTACCTAGAGAGCGGCGTGATCAAGCCGCGGGAGCACGTGGACGTGAAGAAGGTGCTGGTGATTGGCAGCGGCGGACTGGCGATCGGACAGGCTGGCGAGTTTGATTACTCGGGATCACAGGCACTCAAGGCACTCAAGGAGGCTGGCGTGGCGTCGGTGCTGATCAACCCGAACATTGCGACGATCCAGACAAGCCACACGCTGGCAGACGAGGTGTACTACCTGCCGGTGACGCCCGAGTACGTGACCTACGTGATCGAGCGAGAGCGGCCAGACGGCATCTTCCTCTCCTTTGGCGGGCAGACGGCACTGAATCTGGGCGTGGAGATGCAGCGCCAAGGCCTGTTTGAAAAGTACGGGGTGCGGGTGCTGGGAACGAGCGTGCGCACGCTGGAGCTGAGCGAAGACCGCGACCTGTTTGCGCGAGCGCTGGACGAGATCAACATCCCGATCGCGCAATCGACGGCCGTCGGGACGGTGGACGAGGCACTGGCCGCGGCCAAGACGGTCGGCTACCCGATCATCGTGCGGGCAGCATACGCGCTCGGTGGGCTGGGATCGGGCTTTGCCAACGACGAGGCCGAGCTGCGCGACCTGGCAGCGCGATCGTTGACGCTGTCGCCGCAGATCCTGGTGGAAAAATCGCTCAAGGGCTGGAAGGAGGTCGAGTACGAGGTGGTGCGCGATGCGAGCAACAACTGCATCACGGTGTGCAACATGGAGAACTTTGATCCGCTGGGCATCCACACGGGCGACTCGATCGTCGTGGCGCCGAGCCAGACGCTCAGCGATGAGGAGTACCACATGTTGCGCACGGCTGCTATCAAGATCGTCCGTCATCTCGGTGTTGTCGGCGAGTGCAACGTGCAGTATGCCCTGCAGCCTGACGGCCTGGACTACCGCGTCATCGAGGTCAACGCCCGGCTCTCGCGCTCGTCTGCCCTGGCCAGCAAGGCTACTGGTTATCCGCTCGCCTATACGGCCGCCAAGATCGGACTGGGCCACAGCCTGCCGGAGCTGCCCAACGCCGTGACCAAGACGACGACGGCCAACTTTGAGCCCTCGCTCGACTACATCGTCACCAAGATTCCGCGCTGGGATCTGGCCAAGTTCCAGCATGTGCGCCGCGACATTGGCAGCGCCATGAAGAGCGTCGGCGAGGTCATGGCCATCGGTCGTACCTTTGAGGAGTCTTTCCAAAAGGCCGTCCGCATGGTCGATCCGCAGTTTGTCGGCTTTCAGGGCGACGCTGACTTTGCCGGCAGCGAGGCCGTGCTCGACGCCGAGCTGCAGAAGCCGACCGACCGTCGCTGGCTCGCCGTCGGCCAGGCCATGCTTCACGAAGGCTACACCGTCGATCGCCTACACGACCTCACCAAGATCGACAAGTGGTTCCTCTACAAGCTGCGCAACATTGTCGACTGCACCCGCGAGCTGCAGGCCGTCGGCAGCCTGCACGGCCTGAAGCGCGATCTCGTCCTCAAGGCTAAGAAGATGGGCTTCTCCGATCGCCAGATCGCCGCCGCCGTCGGCAGCAACGAGGACGCCGTCCGTGCTCAGCGCCTGCAGTTCGGCATCCGCCCTTGGGTCAAGAAGATTGATACCCTTGCTGCCGAGTTTCCTGCCGACACCAACTACCTCTACACTACCTACAACGGCAGCACCCACGACGTCGACTTTACCGACAACGGCAAGATCGTCCTCGGCAGCGGCGTATACCGTATTGGCAGTTCCGTCGAGTTCGATTGGTGTGCTGTCAGCGCAGCCCAGGCACTGCGTGACCTAGGCGAGAAGACGGTGATGATCAATTTCAACCCGGAGACGATGAGCACGGATAGTGACGTTGTCGACCGGCTTTACTTTGAGGAGCTCAGCTACGAGCGCGTAATGGACATCTACGACCTAGAAACGGCCTCGGGCGTGGTGGTGTCAGTTGGCGGCCAATTGCCACAGAACATTGCGCTACGGCTACAGGAGACCGGTGGCGCCAAGGTACTAGGGACGGACCCACGTGACATTGACCGTGCGGAAGACCGGCAAAAGTTCTCGGAGATCCTCGACAGCATCGGGGTGGACCAGCCGGCCTGGAAGGAGCTGACATCGGTGGCAGAAGCGGCAGCATTTGCCGAGGCAGTCGGCTACCCAGTGCTGGTGCGGCCCAGCTACGTGCTCTCGGGCGCGGCGATGACGGTGATCCGCAGCGCGGCCGACCTGCAGCACAAGCTGGAGGCAGCAGCGAGCGTCTCGCCCGACCACCCGGTCGTCATCAGCAAGTTTATCGAGGGGGCACGCGAGATCGACGTGGATGCCGTGGCCAACGGTGGCCAGGTGCTGGTGCATGCTGTCAGCGAACACGTCGAGCAGGCGGGCGTGCACTCGGGCGACGCCACGCTGGTGCTGCCGCCAGCTGCCCTGGACGACACCACGCTGGCACGCGTGCGCGAGATCGCCGACAAGGTCGCACATGCTCTGCGCATCACCGGCCCTTTCAACATGCAGATCATCCAGGCGGCTGATCCGGAGGGCGGCCTCCCGGCGCTCAAGGTGATTGAGTGCAATCTGCGGGCATCGCGCTCGTTTCCCTTTGTCAGCAAGGTCCTCGGCACCAACTTTATCGACCTGGCCACGCGCACGCTCGTCGGCCGTGACGTCCCGCCACCGACTGACCTCATGCGCGGTCCCGTCGCTGATGCCCGCGACTATCTCGCCATCAAGGTCCCCCAGTTCTCGTGGACTCGGCTCGCCGGTGCCGATCCCTTCCTCGGCGTTGAGATGGCCAGCACGGGCGAGATGGCCTGCTTCGGTCGCGACCTCGTCGAAGCGTACTGGACTGCCATCCAGTCCGCCATGAACTTCCGCGTTCCCGAACCAGGCGAGGGCCTCCTCTTTGGCGGCGAGACCGATCCCGACCGCGACTGGCTCGCGCAGGTCGTCCGCTATGTCGCCCCCCTCGGCTACAAGCTCTTTGCTGCTGAGCCCGCCGTCAAGACCTTTATCGAATCTACCGCCGCACAGCCCGTCGACGTCCGCCTGATCGAGTTTCCCAAGGACGACAAGCGCGCCCTTCGCGAGGTCTTTGCCAAGTACGACATCCGCGGCGTCTTCAACCTCGCCCGTGCCCGCGCCGAGACCACCGGCGACGTCGACTACGTCATGCGCCGCAATGCCGTCGATTTTGGCGTTCCCCTCTTCATGGAGCCGCAGGTGAGTACTACAGTGGCGTCGGAATTACGGGGAAAATCATTATATGCTGACTACGCAGACCGCCATCCTCTTCGCCCGCTGTCTTAGCGAGAAGCTGCCTCGTCCAGCCGGCATCCCGTCCGAGGTCCGCAGCTGGTCTGATTTCCTTGGTGGAAAGCCCTTGTAAGCTGGTTTTCGTCCAGACGGGTGGCCGGCTGGAACCCGTCGAGGACAAGACAAAAGTTGGCGTTTGGTTCGGGACGACAAGCCGAGAACAAGGAGAGATAAACCATATATGGCGGACATATATGCGGATGTGGAGGCTAACACTGGGATGAAAGACTTGGAAAATAGTTCGATTACTCTTGCTTCCTCTTTCCTTAATCTGTATCTCGATAGGCGCGGCTTGCCACAACATTGGTGTATTTGTTATTATCATCTATTTTCCCTAGGCCCTAGGCCCATTGTTTTGAAGTCTGCATGTAATTTTGTCATGCGTACAAAACCAGCCAGCCAATTCCTCATCTATCCGTCTCCTCTCTATCCTTGCTGCCTCCCTCTCGTGTCGTGCCCCTGGCCAGAGTATAAGCCGGAGCTGGATATGTGAGGTCGTCGAGTCGGCCCTCCACCGAAGCAGCTGCATAAGTATATACACTCCTATCCCGGTCCCTCCATGGGGACAGGGTGTTCCGCCCTCGGTTCAGTCGCCGTCCGTCGGTCGTTGGGAGGGCGAGTCTGGCCGCAGACTTCGCGCATTCAGCCTAACGGCAGCAAATCTTTTAGCAAGTGGTTCGCCTGACCCGGAATCACGGCCTGATAAGGGGGTGGAAACAGATGTGGCTGAGGAAGACGAGGAAGAGGAAGAGGAGATCAGAGGGACAGGGGCTGTGGCATCATCGACCACAGAAGCACCACCACCACCACCACCACCACCTCCACTGCAACCACTGCTGCCACTACCATCAACATCGCCACCGTCGCGTCTGCGGCCACTGCCACTGCTCTGTCGACGGCCACTGCCACTGCCACTGCCACTGCCCTCCATTTCTCCCCTCGTGCGTTTGGGAATGCGCTCACCGGCAGATTGCAGAATCATCATCAAGGTCTGCCAGCCGGGTGTGGCCTGCAGCTGAAACTTGTCGGCCAGGTCGTGTTGCGTTGCCACGCGGCAGAGTAGTGATTCTTCGTCCTGGGACAGTTAGCGCCCAAGTTAGACAAGCCCAGCACCACACACACACACACACACACTCACCTTGGACAGAACTTCCATCTGGTGCAGCGCGCACAGCAGGTGAAAGTTGGACACGCTCAGGTCGCCGTCGGTCGTCTGGCCACCGGACGTAGCCTTGAGCGTGCGAGCCACGGCCGTGTGCTCCTGGCTCTCGCCAATGTGCTCTCGGTTCTCGATCGGGAAGCCGGCGAGGTTGTCGGTGAACAGCGGCCGCGCCTGGTCCGGGAAGCCGTGCGTCAGCGTGACAAAGAGGTACTCAACCGGGAAGGCTGGCTTCGCGTTCTCCTGCACGTTGGCACCGTACTCGTTGATATGGCGGTAAAAGACCTCGGGAATGTAGCGCGTCCGGCTGCTTGCCCCGTCGTCCTCCTCCTCGGCGCGCACCAGCATCGTCTCCGGCTCGGCCGATGGCTCCACAATGTCGGCACGCACCATCTCCACCGCCTCGTTGGACATCTGGTAGGCTGCGATCCCAATCTCGCCCGCCTCGTTGCCCGAGATCAAGCAGGTGACAAAGTCCGACCCAAACCGACCCGTGTCGCTCCACCGGCTCGCCTTGGGGTGCTGGGCCTGCAGCCGCGCCGCAAAGACGACCTCGAGCGAGGAGAGGTAGTAGGAATCGGCGTGCCGCTTGCACACCACCGTCCCGTCGCCGGCCCCCGCGTCTGTCAGGTCTGTCCACACCACCCCCAGCTTCTCGAGTCCGCACAGCCGCGCCACCCCGTCGACCGCCTGCTCCTGGCTCCACGCGTCTAGCGTCAGTCCGTCCAGCTCGTCCGTCTGCGGCGGCTCGTAAATGGCCTCCACCACCGCCTTGACACCCAGCGGCACCTCGTCGTACTCGTCCAGGCGCCCATACAGGTAGCCGAAGCGCTGCGATCCGCTCTTGCGCCACGCATTGATAAACGTGTCCACGATTGTCGGCGACGCAAACTCCACGTGGTCCACCATCCGGAACGTCTGTGGCTGCAGCGAGATCGCGCTGGGCTGGCACTTGCTGCAGATGCCCTCGGGCCACAGCGGGTGCCCCGACGGACAGTCCGGCCGCACCCGGTGGAACGGCTCCACCAGCGGCGGGATGAACGATGCCCCCAGCTCCGGCCGGTTCTTGTCCGAGTTGACCTTGCGCAGATACGAGTGAAACGAGAGGTACTTGATCTTGTGCTCGGCCAGATACGTCGCGTCGTAGGGGTCGAGCGGCTGGCAGTAGTCGCACATGCCCTTGGGCCCGTGCCGGCACATCTTTGCGTCCCGCTTCCGCGTGATCTTGCCGTCCTTCTTGTCCAGCTTGTCGTCCAGATTCGATTGTTTCACTGCCTCCCACGCGTTCCGTATGTGCGCAGCCGTCAGGGCTGTCGATGCTGAGCTGGAGCCGGACGGGTCGATCGGCCGGTCTTCGACCGCGAGCACGGGCTTACCGTTCAGTCGATTGGTGGAGGATGTGATCGTCTGGGACGTGTTCGAGTCGTCGTTGGAGTCGCCATTTGCGCCGTCCTCTTTGTGCTTGTATTCGAGAAAGACCATGTCACCGTGACTATAGCCGGTCAGTACAAGACGACGGTCAGTACGACTATCGCGACGGCGGATGTACATACCTAAGTCCTATCTGGCTGATGAGGACATTCGCCACCTCAGCTACCTTCTTCCTGTCACCACGGCTTCCGGGGCTGTTGGAGACCGTGATAGTTCGAGGATCGACAGTAGATGGAAGCTGTGGCAGCAGCTGCGTTTTGGAGACATCGTCAGCAGAGCTGCAGCAGGGAGAAGCTTGTCGAGCGCGCTCACCTTGAGCATAATGTCGCCAAAGGTGTCGTCTTTACTGGCCTCCTGACGGATCATGCCGTCGGGGCCACGAAAGCGCAACAACATAGCGACGACTTGAGCCAAGGTAGCAGTAGTAGACGCAGAGACGAAAGGAGGGGCAACTGGAAGGGAACAGCAGGATCAGGAAGGATTAAATAGCAGTCGGCGGTGACGAGGTGTGCTCACAGCAGCTGCGGGAATGGTGGAAAGAGAAGAGGCCGCCGTACATCGCTGCTCAAATGGGTGAATGGAGAGGCAAAGCATCGAGCGTGCGGAAGGCAAACGGTAGAAAGGAATTCACCCCCACAATGGACATCTCCAGCAATCGTCATGCTGTCATTGCCTGGCCGAGCTCGAGGCGGCCTTGTGGCGCTGTGGCGCGTGCGGTGGCGTTGGTTGTGCGTCTGGCGAGCTGTCCTCTTCATTAGTCATCGATCCATTATTAGTGATTTCTTGTCAGTCCAAGACTTTCGAGAACAGATATCACCAACTTCGGCACAGCCAGCACCAACTTGTTCGCTCTCTCAGCTGGAGCCTATGTCGCCATTTCTTGCTTCCTATTGCGTCTGAAAGGAACTTTACAAATTGTCTATTCTTCTTCAGCGTGCTGTCGAATTCGCCATCATGATTGACGTGGACTGGAGGGGGCTCATCCTCCCGGTCTCCTACCTGCTGGTGCTCGGCGGCACCTTTGTCACCTTCTCTACGGTGTACCGGAAACGGAAAGCAGGTGCGTACTGCGCCGTCTCTCGTTTTCATTGCCAGTGGACCTGCTGACCATGTGTCCTACAGCCCAAAGCGCGAACCTGAGCCCTTGGTTCCCGCCGCACCTTCAGCGCAACATCTACCTCTCGCTCCTGCACATGGAGCCGGCGGCCGGCGGGGCGGAGAAGAAGACGCCCAGGGTGCCGGACTCGGTGGTGCGGGCCGCGCTGCTCCGGCGAGCGGTCGAGGACATCCGGCGCATCATCCAAATCCGCACGGGCAAGCAGGCGTGCGGGATGCTGCTGCAGCGCGGCAGCGTGGGTGACGACCTCTGGCAGCGGTTCCAGCGTGCGGAGCGTGAGATGGAGGAGGAGCTGCGCGACGTCGTCATGGAGGCCAACGCGCTGGTGCCCAACTGGGGCCAGATCATCTTCCAGACCGCCAACGCCATTGCCGGCAACGCCCAGCTGCGCGACAAGCTCGACGCCATCCAGAGCCAGGTGGGCGCCGAGAAGGCCTGGTGGGCTCGACGCAAGGCCAGCATCACGGAGGAGCTGCTGAGCGAGGAGGACAAGGGAAAGGCAGCTACGACGGCAGCGGCGGCGCCGGCGATACCCAAGACGACCGTCCCAGCTTCCATAGCGTCCAGACCAACTACCTCCTCTTCGAGACCATCCACGCCGGCCACAGGCAAGACCGACGACGACGGCGTGCTCGTGGATGTCGGCACGCCCGGCAGCACGGCTTCGACGGGTGGCGGCAAGAAGAAGAAGGGCAAGAAATAGCGAAACCGACGCTCTCGCTTCTAGGCCACCCCCTTATCGGGGAACGGGAAGCCAGAAAGAGCGCCGACACATCTGTACAGTATACGCGCACGATAGGCGGCCTGCTTCTGTCCAGAGACCAGAAGCAGACGGAGCCACAGGAGTTTGCTTGGGTTCACGACAGGCGTTCAATGGCTACAGCGAGTCGTATCTTGCAAGGCATCTGTGCTAAATGCAGTTTCACAAAATACCAACGTAATGGATGCAGCTGGACACTAAATAGATTGCAGTGAAAGCAGTGAAGAGAGTGATCATGTAGATTATGGAATGCGTGTCTACGCCCAATTCGCCACTTCAATCGACGCACAAAGACAGGACAGGCTGTGGTTAACAGCCCGTCTTGAGGCGCATGGCCTCCTCGCTGGCATCGCCGGCCAGCCGAGCCCGACGGGCAGCCTCGATGATCTCGTCGACGGTGGTAGGGTGCAGCCGGGGGAGAAGAGTCGGAGGAGGAGACCGGCGAGAGATGCGCGCACTCGGAGTGAGGCAGCGGGAGTTGGAGGTGAGGCTGTCCCGCCTGTGTTTGGGGGCCGCCTTTGGGGGCAGCCGCTTGGACGCCGCTCCTTGGGAAGCGGCACAGGCGAGGCAGAAGAAGCTGGGCCCGCGCGTCATCCTGTCGACGTCCCAGTGGCAGGTGCCGCGGCAGTTGGGGGCGCGGTCGACAAGGGTGGGCGCGACGGGGTGGCACAGCGAGTCAGAGGAAGACGCCGGACCGGTGCTGGGTGATGATGGCGGCGGGGTCTCGCAGCCGCGGAGGCCGATGAACTTGCCCAGCTTGCGGCGCTTCTCCTCGATCGAGAGTCCGCGCGGCCAGCGCACCGGACAGGGGTAGCGGTGCGAGTAGAGGCTGGGGGTGCGCTGGTGGTAAAAGTGGGCGAGCTCGTCGAGCTCCTCGTCGGTGAGCAGCCAAAAGTGCAGCAGCGTGAGGGGAAAGGCCGGGTGGATGCGGCCGCTGTTGGTCTGCACCAGGGGGGCCAGCGTGAGGGCCATCTCGCCGAGCTTGGCCCAGAGGTCAGGCCGCTGGGCAGCACGGCGGACGGAGAGCGAGGCGATCATTGTGATGACGGGATCGTGTCGTGGTGTGGGACTCCTCTTGGGGGATGTCGAAGACGCCTTGTCGAGATTTTAATATCGCGAGTGAAGGTGACCAAGACTGTCGAATACAAAGGCAACGATGAATGGCCGGCACTCAACACAACTGCCAGAGAAGCAATGAACAGAAGACTTGGAGATGAGCAGCTGAAGACGAGACTCAGAGCAGATGACAATGTCTTATGTAGCCGGCCAGACCCTTTGCTTGCTGTCGGGCACTCCATCCTCAGGCAGCCCGTGAACGTCGAGAATGTTCAAAGGCATCAAAGGAGGTTGTTCAGCGGCTGAAAGAATCATTGTTCAACCTCTACAATGCATGTTCCGTGACCTTGTTGTCCCCCTTTCTTGTCCTTGTTCCTTTCTCCCATCTCTGTCCTGCCTTTGTCAAACTTTGATCCTTTTTTACTGCTTTTGCTTTGCCGCCATCCGTAGTTCTCCCCTTGTTCACTGCTTCTTTATTTGGGCTCTGAACGACTATCTGGCAATGCACACATTCTCGTTTTGGTCGCTATCAATACTGTACGCCCCTTTGTGCGAATTGGACCAAGTGACAATTATAACTCTAACTCTAAAATAGGAAATCTACATGTGCTCCGTACTGCTGACCAGCTGTGATGACTCATCATTACAACCACTTCACCTTGGCCACGTGATCCACCTTTTTCCTTGTTGCTTTGACAAAGCCCAGAGCCTTGAGCTCGGCCAGGCCGTGGTAGAACTGCACCAGAAGCCGGCGTTCCCTCTCATCCGCCCCGCCTTCTGTCTCCTCGGCCTCGCCGCCGCCGCCGCCGCTGCTGCTCACGGCCATCTGGAAGGCCGCCCAGAGATCGGCCACGTTGATCAGCGTGCCAGCCTCACGGTAGAGCTGGTACAGGATGGCCGTCGGCGGCAGCGTTGGCCGGATGCTTCCGGCGCCGGACCGCTCTGCCCGCTTCCGGGACTCGTCTCCGCCGCAGCACTGGCAGGCGAGATAGTCGTGCGGCCGCGACAGTGCCCGCTCCAGCACCAGCACCGGCCGTGGAATGAACACGTCCCGATACGGCGTCCGGGCATCGTACAGCCAGACCTCCTGCAGCCAGAGGGCAGAGGCCGGTGGCGTTGCTGGTTTGGCCTCTCTCGCGCCTCTCGCCTCCCGCGGCTCTGCTGCCTCGGCGTCCATCTCGGCCACCACCAGGTCGGCTGTCCGGTCCACCAGCTCTGTAAAGGCCTGGTCCTCTGCCGTGAGCGCGGCCGAGTCGCGGCTCAGCTGCACCTTTTGGGCCACCACCGTCGTCCGCAGCACCTTGCTCTGCGCCGTGTATCGGCTGCGCAGCTGCGTGGTCTTGCTGCCACCGCCCCGCATTCGGCTCTGGCCGCCGCTGGCCTCGACCTTGCGCTGCAGGGCCTCGACCTCGTCTGCAATCTTGATTAGCTTTGGTGCCAGCGTGCTCCAGCTGTCGGTGTCCTCCTCCTCGGCTGCCGGTACCAGTGCTAGCTCCTCATCACCGCTCCGGACAGCCTCGGCCAGTCGTCGCGCCAGGGCCACCAGCTCGGCGGACGACATGCGCCGAATGGCAGCCGTGAGTGTGGCCGCGATGGAATCCTCGGTCGTCGTGCCGCTGCCGCTTCCACCCCCACCTCCGCCCTCGAGCGCGGCAATGTACAGCTCCGTAAAGGACATGTCGGCAAAGGCGCCGCTGGCTGATGCCAAGTGGACGGCCCGCAGCAGCCGCGTGGTCCAATGCCGAAGAAGGTCTGCCTGCCGGGCGACGTTCTGCCGGAAGACGGCGTCGTCGGTGAGGAGCGCCACCAGCTCGGTCGACGGGCAGCTCCCCAGTGAGCTCTCGATATGGTGCCGGAAGGAGGGCAGCTCGCGGAGAGCGTCGACGTAGTCTTGCTGCTCAAGGAAGGTGGAGGCTTCGTTGCTCAGAAACACGCTCAGCGGGTTGGCATAAAAGTAGCACATGTACGCATACTGCTAGTGTCAGACACGGATTGACTGCCTTGACAATGTCACGTACCTTGAGCGAGTTGACAAAGACAGACACGCCGGCGACCTGCTCGTCCTGCCGTTCGGCCAGGCTGCGCAGCAGATTGGGTCCGATGCGTAGCGGCACGTTGGCGGCCGCGACGGCGCGCCGCACCAGCTGGTCCAGCACCGACGACGACGGCGCCACATCAAATTGGGCTGCGGCGAGCCGGTGGGCCGCCGTCTTGGGCAGACGTGCCTGGAAGAGGTCGATCGAGGTGGCCACGCCAAAGAGAAGGACAAACGGGATGCGGTCCAGCCAGGAGCTTGTGGTGGTGATGTATGTCAGCGAGGGACACAAGGGACACGAGATCGAACGAGAGACCTACTGCAGATAGCCCAGGAGATCGGCCAGAATGTTGCTGTCAAACGCCTCGCTGTCTTCGAACGTGACGATGATCCGGGCATCACGGCCGCGGACGAAGGCGTAGACTGCCTCGAGGTCGTACGCGAGATACGTTTCTCGGCCGTCGGTCTCGGCCGCCGTGGCCGTCACCTCTTGCACGATCGCCTTGAGCGCTGCCCGCAGGTTGGGCGCCTCGGCTGCGCGTAGCCGCACCATGCGGCGGATGCGGGCCTCGCTGTCGTCTGCTGCCCGTGAGGACGCCGCCAGCTGGCGGAAGAGCAGCATGTCGCTCGTCGCCGCCGGCCCCAGGATGACAAACGCGGCCGGCAGCTTGGTTCCACTCGGCTGCTCGATAAAGTCCGTGATGGCGTCCAGCGTCACCCGGTTCGACCGCTGCAGCACCTCATGGATGCGTCCGTCCAGATCGGCCCACGTGGCCGCAAAGAGCCGCTGCCGCAGCACCACCGCCTCGGCCGTCTCGCGGCCCTGCAGCAGCGTCGGAAAGGTCTCGAGCGTGTTCGTCGTGTTCGCCATGTTCGCCGTGTCTGCAGTCCGCTGCTTCTTCTTCATCGCTCGGCCGGTCGCCTGCTCACCACTATCTCGGCGACGATGCTTGCGGCCGCCACGACGGGATGGCGTGGCCGGCTGCTGGCCGCCGCTGCTCTCCCCCTCCGCCTCCTCGTCCTCATCGTCAGACGGATTGAAGATGTACGCAACCTGGTCGCATGCGTCAGCATGTCGGATGTGCCGCCGGGCGGTGATGCAAAGTGCAAATAGCCGTTTATAGCTCTTTTCATGATGAGACACTCACCTTGCGGACAACATTGGTGCTGCCGTTGCCGGTGGATGCTGCCGTTGCCATGCTGAATAATTGCGTCTGGGTAGGCTTTCTCCCGGTTCACAAGGGGTCGTTGCTGAATCGTACGGTGTCGCTTCGTCGGATTTGCCTCTCACTGCTCTCTCAATCGTGACGGCACTCTGAGCTCTCAAGTCCCTTTACGGCAAGAGCGCCACTTTACGCCCGTTTGTCGCGTCGCGTCGCGAAACGCGCAAAAGCCACAAGAAGGCTCAGCCACAGACGTCAATACGCTCTTTCATTTATAGCACTCATTGCTTCTGTAAAGGACGGAAACAGGCAACACAGGCACAAAAAGCCCTATACCACAAGTGCCTCTGTAGCCTTTCCCCTCCGTTGTCCCTCCTGCTTCTCACTTCGCCTAGCTTTGGTCACATAAACCAGATAGATTCCCTAAAATAAATCACACACATACACACCAAAAAAAAAAAAGGAATAAGAATCCGAACACAGTCTAGCCAGCCTCCCGTTGTCATAGACTTTCAAGTTTTGGGAACTTTCTTTATCTTTTGTTAGAGTGGCTTGACAAAACCCACTCGTGAAAATTGATTACTTGCAACCGGCCCATCCATCCGTACAAGTCCATAGAGTGAAAGGAGAAACATAGACAGAAAACAACACAATAGACATGAGACAAGAGACACAACGAGGCCGTGTCAGAATAACCAAAAACGAAGTGAACCAAAACGCAGCCCGGCGCCGCCGTGACCTTGGCCGCCTCGAGACATGGAAGCAAGGACGGAACAGCCTGCATTCGGACATCAATGCAAATGTAGACGACGGCCGTGGTGCAAATGGAGGATCTAAGCAGTTGCCTCGACGGCCTCGGGCTGTGGCTTGTCAGCTTCTCAACAGAGCACTGCACGCTCAAGGCACACAGAAACGTACCTCTTCCTTTGCCTTCTCGATCTCCTTTGGCGGCTCCGACTCCATATCGACTTCGCTCGTCTTGGCCTTGTCCTCCTTCGCCTCGGCAACGTCCTCCGGAGATGGGGCCTTGCTGTCTTTGCTGTCTTTGCCGTCTTTGCCGTCCTTGGCCTCCTTCTCGTCCTTGGCACCGTTGGCCTTGGCCTCCTTCGTCTTGGCGTGCCCATTTGTGCTGGCACCGTTGGTGTTCCCTCGTGCCGCCGCTGCTTCTGGATCCGGCTGTGCTGCCAACAGCTTGCTCCACTTGTCCAACAGGGCATGCGAGCGCGGCTTGAACTTGAACTCCTCCTCGCGTGGAATGGTCTCGATCTTCAGAATGGCCTTGAGCAGCTTGTTGATCTTGGTCTGGCGGATAATAACCACCTCGAGGGAGGAAAAGCTCTCGAGCTTGGTGAGGTAGTCGGAGGTCAGCTTCATCTCGTCGGGCTTGATAGGCGCCTGGTCGCGTGGCAGGAGACTGTTCTGAATCTTGTGCCGTAAAAAGTAGATCTCTTTCTGTCAAGGGGTTAGAACTGCCGCATTAAACAGAACAAGCACACGGCACGTAGAACTGACAGTCTTGCGCCGAAGCTTCTCCTCAGGCGCCACCTCGTCCTCCACTGGCACCGTGATCGGGGCAGCCGGGACCTCGCTATTCTTGGGCTTAGACTTGGCGCTCTTAGCTGCCGTCGGCGTGCCGTTGGTGCTCTTGGGTGTGCCCGAGGATGTGATCTTGATCTTCGGCTTCTTGGCCGAGTCCGACCGTTGGGGAGTTCGGGTATCGTCGTCGGCCTTTCGCTTCTTCGCCTTCTTCGACGCTGCCGCCGCCTCCTCGTCATCGTCCATCGGCACATCGAGCATGTCGACATCCCCCTCTTTGTATGCTACCTTCTTGGTCTTCTTCGGTGTGGCCTGGGCCTGGCGCTTAGCCTCCTCAGCCCGCTCGAGGTCTTCCTGGTACTGCCGCAGCATATCCTTGTAGTAGCCCAGGGGGTTGCTCTCGGCCGCGAGCTTGTGAGCATGCTGCAGGTCCTTGCGCATCTTGTCATTGACGGCTTCGAGGACTTTGGAAGGGTCAAGATCGTGCATGTCCTGGTTGGGAACCCAGCCGCTGGGAGAGTCAGTACAGCAGGCAAAGAAGGACAAAATAAGAACAGAAAAAAAAAACATCAACAAGGCAAGACAGAAGCATACAATTCGTTTGTGAACAAGTACATGACGGGAAACGTGCGGTCGGCAGCACGCTTGCCACCGTCGGCGTAGTCTTCGCGATACGTGCCGTCCTGGCGCGCGGCCGAGACGGGGCGCGACTTGACGAGGGTCTGGGGCAGCATGTCCTCGTCGCAGATGATGACGGGCCATGCCGGATAGCCCTTGAGCTTGACAAAGTAGTGGTCGCCGGGCTTGGCTTCGAGGTGGGTGGTCCGGATCTTGGAGGCCTTGCGGTTGAGCTTCTGACCGACGGACTTGCGGCGCGACGCGGATGTTGACGCCTTGGCGGCTTTCGCGGGCGTAGACGCCGTCTCGTCTGCGGCGTCCTTTTTCTCGGCGGCCGGCGCGTCGGATTCTGTCGCAGCAAATGCTTCACCGGTAGCTTCGGCTGCGCCATCGGCACGCGTCTCGTCCGTGGGCTTGGCATCGGCATCAGCATCGGCAGCCGCAGCTTCGCCATCGGTCTTGGCAGTGGTCTCGGCATCGGCAGCCGGAGCAGAAGCTTCGACTAGCGCGTCGGCGAGCTTGGGCTCCTCAGCGGCAGCAGCAGGCGCTGTTGCCTTTGCGTCGGCCGCGACGTCCGTCATCGTGGCGGCGTTGGCTTCTTTCTGCAGCGTCGAGTTGGTTTCAGCCAGGAGGTCAAGGCCAGAGAGAGAATGGATCAGTCTTGGGGATGGACGTGGCGGCGGGCGAATGCGGATGCGTGGTGCGGTGGAAAGGGTTGGGAGGCGTCTTTCTTCGCGTGACGTGGGGGATTGGAGGAAGAGCAGGTGCGCGCGTGCAGAGGGCGAGAAAGGAGCGTTAGGGAAAAAAAAAAAGGCACGTAAGAGAGGAGCCAGGGACAGCCACACAGCGAGCAGAGCGAGAGACACACGGGAAAAAGGACCAGGATTGCGATTCGGAGTGGAGCCGGGGATCCAGTAAAAATAGCCACGACGGGCCAATCAACCAATACCTTTGGTTTGGAGCAGGGGTCCTGCTGTTCTCCACTCGACCTAGGTCTTGCGCGCTGGTCTTGCGCCGAAGCTGTAGGGCCTGGCTGGCAGGAGGCAGCAGTTGTGTCAGAGGCGGTGTTGGGCTGTGTTCCGAAGCTGCGGGTGTTCTGGAGTGGTGTAACCGATGGCAGGACTCTGTGTTGGATGGTGGCGGCCAAAGCGAGCAGCGAAATGAAGGAGGCTGATTCAGACAGCAATAATGTAACAGAAGACAGGAGAGCCAGATCAATGAGATTAGTCCATAATCGGGCATGAACGCCAGAGGCGGGAAACGGACTGACACCAGGCTGGAATAAATGGGTGTGGCCGATCGCGAAGAAGCTGGTTAGATATCCTTTGTTGTGGGCATGGATGGGAGAAAGAGGAGAGACGGAGGACAGAGCACGGAGCAGAACACAGACGACAGTCACATACCCAGAGTGGCGATTGACTCTGCAAGATGTGTTTCTGGGAAAAGCTGTCTTCTCAGACAAGTCTTTGATGGGAGATTGGAGATGGGGGCCATGGATTCGAGGCGACAGAGTCACGTTATCGTGCTGTTTGCCAGGCAGGAGCGATCGCCATCTATGGGGAGGCACACGAATGGCGGGATGAGCGGCACGTGACTGAACAGAGCAATGACTCCGTTGATCATACATGTTGATTTGGTCTTTTTCCCTTTTCCATTTCCTTTCCGTCTCCTTTCTCTCATCCTCTCCTTCCCTTCTCCCTCATCCCCTACTCGCTCTCGCTGCTGTCCTCCTCCATGCCCTCGGCCACCTGCACGGTAAAGGACGGGTCCTGGTCCACGCCCACGTAGCTGTCGCTCATCAGGTACAGCTTGAACGTGTGTTCGCCCGGTTCGGGCAGCTCGACCGGCAGCCGCAGCTCGACCGGCTTGCGGCGGCCGACAAACGTGCGCTTGATGGCGAGCAGCGACTTGGTGCGCTCCTCGCCGACGACGAGCCACCAGCGCTCGAGGCGGCGGCCGGGAAAGAAGGGCGCGTGGACGGAGAGGTCGTCGTCTGTCTCGGCTTCGGCCTCGTCCTCCTCGTCCGATTCGTCGCCGCCCTCGCGCTCCAGCTTGATCTTGAGCGTCATCGGCTCGCCCGCCCGCAGCTCATCGGCATCCTCGACCTCAAAGTCGAGCGTGATGTCTGGGTACTTGTCGTTGGTGAAGTGAGCGGCCTCGACCAGCTGAGCCTGGGTCAGGCCGAGGTCGCGGACCAGGTCGGCGTACTGCTTATTTTCCTCGGGGTTCATCTTGTCGATAAAGTCAAAGACGTCCTTGATGCTGTGGGAGTTAGAGAAGTGGAGGGAAGGGAAAAAAAAGAAAAAAAAAAAAGAAAAAAGAAAACAACAACAAAAAACCAACAAAAAAACTCACCCATATCGCGTTGCCACCTTGATCACCTCTGGCGTAAAGTGTGGGATCTGCTTCAGCGGGCTGTCCCGGTCCCACATGGCCTGCACCACCATCTGTGTCATCTCCATGGCCTGCAGCGCGTTGAGGTGGCCCTGTGATGCGAGCAGGTCGGCTGTCGCGCTCAGAAGCGCCGGCACGCGGGCCACCACGACTTCCTGGTCGCGTGCCAGGTCGACCGGCAGCTGCATGCGCGCAAAGTGTGCCTGCAGCAGGACGAACGCCTTGAAGGCTGGCGCGGCCCATTCGTCGGCCGTCGTCGGTGCGGCCGCCAGCTTGACCGGCACCCGGTCGTAGATGCGCTGCAGCAGCCGCTCTTCGTGGCGACGGGTCTGCAGCAGCGTCTCGAACTCGGCCGCCGCCGTCACGATCTCGAGCATGCCCTTGAGCCGCGTCCGCGCCGTCAGCGAGAGCAGCAGCGTCTGCATCGTCACGTACGAGAGCCCGTAGTACGTCGCCACGGAGGCGCCGTTTTGCGGCCGGATCGCCCCCTCGGTTTCTGCGTCCTCGTCGTCGTCGTCGTCGTCAATCTCCACCAGCTTCGTCTCCCGCAGCTCCAGCAGCGTGTCCTCCACCAGCGCCGTCAGAAACTGTCCGACCGCGTCCTCTGATCGGCTCCCGAGACTGTAGTAGCTCGGGTTCGCCAGCAGTCGCCGGTAGAAAAAGGTCCGGGTCAGCCATTCCAGCGCGTCGTCGCCCGACCGGATCGCCCGCACGCTCACCTCCGCCATGAATGCGTCCGCCAGGTTGTCGTGCAGCAGTGACTCCACCGGCAGCGCCTCGTTCAGAAACTTCTTGTAGTAGTCCCGCTTGACCGCCGGCAGCATCAGCACGCCGCGGCTCCGTCCCGCTCCGGCGCCCTCTTTGGCCGGCCGCAGTGCCCGCCCGAACATCTGCAGCAGCTCGGCCAGCGCGTAGTCTACGTACCGGTGCTCGCGCCCGTCATACTGCTGCGTCCCCATCACCACCACCAGGTGTGCCGTGCAGTCGTCGCGTGCTAGCTCCCAGCACACGTCACGTGACGCCACCATCACCTGAACGGCTCCGTTGGCGAAGAGGTGTCGTGCGATCCGCTTGTCCGTCGCGCTCAGCGCCTCGTGGTAGTAGGCCACCCCGTGCGACAGCGCCTCGCGCAGTGCCGGCTCCTGCACCCGCTCCAGCAGTGGCCCCAGCTGCGCCGGGTCCACGTGCAGAAACCGGTCCTCGTCACCGTCGGCTCCGCCCTCTGAGGCTGCGGCCACACACGCTAGCAGTAGGTCACGTGCCGTTGCCCGCGTCTGTTTTCGTGATGGCACGAACACGAGCGCTGGCTGCGCTGCCGACAGCTGCGTGATGGCCAAGAAGGCCGGCTTCGCCATCGCCAGCATCAGCGACGGGAAGTGTGGCACCGTGTATGACTGCAGGTGCAGCTCCAGCGGCACCGGCCGCACCTGCGGGCTGAAGTTGTATGTGTCGTGCTTGGCCGCTCCGATCCAGTCGCCCATTTCGCGCGCATTTGCCATCGACACGCAGAGCGCCACGATCCGCAACCGTGCTGCCGCTGTCGTTGCCTGCTTGGCCGCCAGCTGTTGCCGCATATGTGCCATCCGCGACACCAGCACCTCGTACACGTGGCCGCTGGCCGCACTGCTGCCAATCATGTGCAGGTCGTCTGCGATGAACAGCTGCACCGTCTGCACTGTCTTGCGTCGAGGCCAGTCCCGTGCCAGCGCATCCCATTGGGCCGGTGTGGCCAGTACCAGGTCCGTCTGCGCCAGCAGCTTGAGGTCCATCGTCACGTCGCCCGTCAGCTTGGCCACCGTCTTGCCGCCACCAATGTCGCCGAACCGCCGCTCCCAGTGCTCGAAACGGACGTCGACCAGCTCCTGCAGGGGGGCCACGTACACTGCTCGACCACTACCGTTGCCGCCCGACCACAGCCGCAGCAGGGCAAACTCGGCACACACCGTCTTGCCGCTGCCCGTGGCCGCGCCCACCAGCACGTTCTGGTCCGTCGAGAAGAGCGAGCTGAACGTCTGCGTTTGGATCCGGTTGAAGTGTGTCCACGGCTGGTACAGCGCCACGTGCTCGGCCGATTTAAGCGCTGACAGCGATACCGGCAGCGGCTGCAGGTCCAGCAGCTCCGTGTGTGGTGGAAATCGGTCGGGCAGGATCAGCTTGTGGAACGGCAGCGCCAGTCGTGTCTCTGCGTGCATCCATCGGTCCGACACCACCGACACAAAGTAGTTTGGTGGCAGCGGGTCGGCAATCGGCACCGTCAGCTCCACCACGTGCTCGTTCTCGCCTTCTCCGGCGCCCTCGCCCCCTTCGGCCGTCCCGACATACTCTCGCCGCAGCAGGAACTGGTCGTGGAACAGGATCTCCTCGCCGTCGCCGTCCTCCACCACGATCCAGAACGCCTCGGCCAGCCCGTGCACCTCTTCGTCCCAGACGAACCGCGGCGTGATTGTCAGGCTGATCCGCATCAGCGACCGTGTCACCGGCAGCACCTGTGCCTGTAGCTGCAGCCGCGGGAACTTGCTCACCAGCCGGCATACTGCCGCACCGGCGCCTGCTCGCGGCAGTCCCAACAGCTCGCCCATCCGTGGAGGGTCTAGGTCGAAGTAGTTCGGCCACGGCACGTCGATGCGCTCGGCCTTGGACACCACATCGCGTGGACAGCTCGCAAACTGCCGTAGCGGCGTCATCGTCGGCCACATCCGCTTCTCTGCCATCTTGCACAGCTCCAGCGCCGTTCGTGCCACGCCTGCCCATCCCTTCTTCAGCGCAATCTCGAAGATGGCCCGCAGGATCCGTCCGGCCGACTGCGTCACGTACACCATGTCCGCCATCAGCGCCAGTCCGTCCAGCCGCAGCCGCGAGATGTACGCCTGCAGCAGCACATTCACCTTGGCGTGCGCCTCTTCCACACTCTCCTTGACCGGGATCGGCACTTGGCCCAGCAGTCGTGCCAGCTCCAGCTTTTCTTCCTGTCGCACCGGGATGTATCGGAACTCCGCGCTCAGCGCAAAGATGCGCATCAGCTCGATCGCCGTCACGCCCGGCTGCACCAGACTGTTGTATGTCTCCATCGACCCGTGCGTGACGTAGTAGTGCGACGCAATTCGCCCCAGCTCCGTCGCCTGCAGCCGGCCCGTCTTCTCGTCGTACCGCACCAGCCCGGCGCGTCGCAGCACCACCGCCGCCGCGTGTGCCAGGTCCACCCGCTTCTGCTCCAGCGCCTCGTCTGCTTCGTACTCGGCCCCGACCTGGTACAGTCCCGGCGCCCGTAGCATGCGCACAAACAGGTACGTGTACCCCAGCCACTCTACTGCCTCGTCACGTGACCGCACGTTGCCCAGCACCACCTCTGCGTTGAGGCTGTCGGCCAGCCGGCTGACCAGCTGGCTTTCGATCGGCAGCTGCTGGTTGAGCAGCGAGAGGTAGTATGGCAGCTCCGTGTGCGCTGTGATGATGATGCCCTCGCCGTACGTGTCGAACTGCGGCCGCCCAGCCCGGCCCAGCATCTGCAGCACGTCCTGTGGGCTCAGCTCCACCCAGCTGCCCTTTTCGGGCGAGTACACTTGCGTCCCCTTGATGATGACCGTGTGCGCTGGCAGGTTAACGCCCCACGCCAGCGTCGCTGTGCAGCACAGCACCTGAATCGCGCCTTGTGCGAAGAGGTCCTCCACGTCTGTCCGGTCAGCCCGGCTCATGCCGGCGTGGTGGATGCCGAAGCCGTATGGCAGCAGGTCCTTGAGCTCCCGGTCGGTGGCTTGCTCGGCCGCCTCACGCAACACCTCTGTGCTGCCTGCGTCGTGCTTGAGGATTTGGCTGATCGTCTCCAGCTCCACGGCCCGGTCGCGGATGTGTCGTGCCGTCTTGGCCGTGTCCTTGCGCGAGTGCACAAAGATTAGCATCTGGTTGCGGTGTTGGCCCACGTGTTCCAGAACCTTGGCGTATGTAATGTCGTTCATCGCCTTGAGCTGCTTGATCGGCTTCCGCTCCGTCACGCCGATAAACTCCTGCCGCAGCGGACACGGCCGGTACGACCCGTCAAAGTGGAAGAGGTCCTTGGTTGCGTCCACCCGCAGGAAGCTGCCCACGTCGCGGTAGTTGGGCAGCGTCGCCGACAGCCCGACCAGCCGTACCGCCTCACCTGTCTGCTCGGTTCGCCGCAAAGTCCGGCTGACGATGCTCTCCAACACCGGGCCACGGTCGTCGTGCAGCAGATGGATCTCGTCGATGATGATTAGTCGCACCAATCGCGTGTACGACAGGTCCGTCGCCTTGCGCGTGATCACGTCCCACTTCTCCGGCGTCGTCACAATCACCTGTGTCTCTGCGATCTGCTGCTTCGTCAACTGCCGGTCGCCCGTCAGCTCGCGCACTGAAACCCCAAACGGCTCCAGTCGCTTGCTAAAGTTGCCGACCTGCTCCTGCACCAGCGCCTTGAGCGGGGCAATGTACACAATCTTGAACGCGTCCAGGTCGATCTCGCCCGTCTCCGGGTCTCGGTTCTTGCCAATCTCCCGCAGGATCGTCAGCATCGACACGTTCGTCTTGCCACTGCCCGTTGGTGCGCACACCAGCAGGTTGCCGTCGCCCTCAAACGCCGATGGGTAACACCGCGACTGGATTCGGTTGAGCGTCTTGGTCGTGCTGAACGGGCCTCGTGCCCATTCCGGCATCTCCGTCACCGGAATGTTGCTCTCCTTGCTGTCGCTGCGCTTCTTCGGTGGCGGCACGTGGATCTCCTCGTAGCCCTTGAATACCCGCTTTGTCGACCCTTCCGGCAGCGAGACTCGCGGGTTCGTCATCAGGTGGTTGCCCTGCTCAAACACGAGGTTCTCCAGGTTGATCGTCTTGCGCGGCTGCAGCCCGCCGACCAGGCCGCCGCCCTCCTTGACCTCTTTGCCCTCTTCGGCCTTGGCTGTATCGCCGGCCAGCACGGCCGCTGCGCCCGAGTCCACGTCCATCTTGATCTCCATCTTGCCCCTCTTGGACGCGTCCGCTCCTCCTGTCTTGCCCTGCAGCTCGTTGAGGATCCACTGCAGGCCCTCTGATGCCATCTCGCGCTCGATCACCCCGCGCTCCTCGTCGCTCTCCGCGCGGGCCAGCTTGGTCAGCCACACAATCTTCTCGCGGTTGTCGATCAGCTTCTGTGCCACTTCTGGGTGTTCGTAATCGAATAGCTCCATCATCTCGTTCTCGATCTCGTGCAGCTCCTTTTCTGCGCCGCCCGCCTCGTCCGGCTCGCCCGCCAGGATCCGTAGCGCCTCCTGCGTCTTGTCGTGCTGCGTATGTGCGTCCGGGTAGAGCCGGCCGATCTGTCGCTGCAGCCAGTAGGCGTCAATGTCGCGCGCTGCCACTGCGTTGTCGACCTTGCCGCTGCCGCCTCCTCCTTGTCGCTTGCTCTTGCTGTCGGCACCTGCGCCTGCTGATGCTGACGCAGACGGGTCGATCAGGATGGCGTCGCCGTCGTCGGCAAACCCGAGCTCCTCCTCGTCGCGGTCTGCGCCAGCTTCGCCCGCGGCTGCCTCCTCTGCGATCTCTGGCCGGTCCTCCTCGTCCTCCTCGTCTTCCGACGACTCGTCGCGCACCTCGTTTACGATCGCGTCCTCGTCGTCGTCCTCCTCAAAGTCGACGGCCACGCCCTGCCGGTCGTCAATCTCCTCGTCGTCGTTGGCGCCGGCGCCGTCGGCCATCTCCTGGTCCTCGTCCTCCTGGTTGTCGTAGTCGGTGATCTTTTTGCCCAGGTTCATCAGTTCGTTGAACTCCTTCGCGTTCAGGCTCACGCCCAGGATGTCGTCCACCTCCCGCTTCTTATCAAACCTTGGGTCCTTGAGGTACTCGAGCACCGCGTCCGCTGCACTGCGCACTACTTCATGCGGCACGTCGCCCAGGTTCTTGGCTACGAGCGAGAGGATCAGCTCAAACGTCGACCGCGTTGCCGATGTTCGTGGCCGATACCGCAGTCCGTCCACCAGCAGATCCGCTCCGCCCAGGATGGATGTGCCGTGCAGAGCTGTCTGGCCCTGTCGTTTCCGCTGCTCGCGCAGAAGCACGTCCTCGCCCTCCCGGAAGTCTCCTCGCTTGACGTCTGGCATCGCCGACGTCTTTTTTGTTTTTGGCGCGCTGTCCCGGGCAATACGCGAGCCCATGTCCTGGATCTTCAGCCGCCCGGCCATGGACTCGGGGTCGCCCGAGGGCTCGTCCTTCCGGCGCGAGACGAAACGGCGGTCCGCCTGGAGAACCAGGTTGGACATGGCCGAGTACTTGTACTGCGACACATCGCGGTTATAGTTGGAAGACATTATGGCGGTGGCGCCTGTAGATGGAGCCGCGATGGGCAGGACCAAGGCAGGGAAAGTATACGGTTGACACCGTCGGGAAAAACGCGAAACAGACGCCGGACGTCAGCCGGTCGCAAGAGAAACGCGGGCCTCTTCGGCCGCCGAGGGGTCGTCTAGATGATCCCCCGTTCTCTTCGTTTAGCTTCGTGCCGCAATTGTCGTCGGATTGGGGGCTGTGTGGTCTTGGGGCAGGCAGGCTGGTATTGCTCTTCAGCAACGTTGCAAGTCGGTGATGTTTTTTTTGACCCTGGTTTGCTTTGTTATGGGAAGCTAGTAAAAATTTAACAAACCGATCCGATATGCCGCAAAACGAGTTAGGCTGCGCTAGCCGCAGCTCTATTAGGCTGAACCCCGCTGCCGTCACAGCTCGCAGCTTCTAGAGGCCATCCCATTGGCTAGTGCCTGCTGTCCTGTTGCACCAGTAACAAGGACCCGCAAGCAGGCCGCCGTACTCTCGTAGAGCGGTGGTGTGCACGGAGTACTCCGTACTTTGCTCTCGCCTCTCTCATACCGGCCGTGCAGGAGGCCAGCCACGATGACATCGCCTGCAGAGACAGCCCAGAGCGTCCGGGAGGCCCTGGAGCCGTTCATCCGCCCGCGAGGAGAGGCCGCCCAAATACGACGGATCCTGGCAGCCCATCTGGCTTCATGTCTGAAGAGCGACAGTGCCCTGGAGGGGAGTCTGGCGCTGGTGAACGTGTCGTGCGACGTCGAGCCGTCTGCTGAGGCCAGGGGCCTGCAGCGGGCCTATCTGCGCGCGTTGCAGGCGAATCTCGAAGCCCGGAGGGCGTTTGAGACGACGAGCCAAGCGGCCACGAGGCAGCAACAGCAGTACCAGAAGCAGAAGCAGCAGCAGCCGACCGACGGCGGCGCTGTTCTTCGTTTGGGAGGAGCGGAAGGAGTGGGAACTTCGGTGCTGGAGAACCACCTGGAAGAGGTGCGGCTGACTAGGAAAAAGGAGCGGCTAGAGGCAGTGCAGCGCAGCCTGGACGCGCTGGTGCAGCAGCCGGCAGCCGCAGCCGAGGATTTTTTGCAGCAGGAAGCCATCTACGCAGAGGCAACGCGGACGTTGCCGCCGGTGCCCAAGGCCGTCGTCGATGGGCTCGCCGAAGACGCGACCGCGGCGGCCGAAGCGGCTGTCCAGACAGCAGGACCAGCAGGAGCAGCAGCAGGACCAGCAGCCACGGTGACAGATCTCAAGGGCCTTGTGGCACAGCTGGAACGGGCCGTGCTGCGGGCGCAGCTGCTGCTGCGACAAGAGGAGAAGCAGCTGGCAGCAGCGCGGGCACGAGCAGCCGCCCGCGGTCCCGAGAGTGCGGCCGTGAAGCTGCAGGCCCTAGGCGCGGCACGCGATGCGCTGATCGGCTGGATGGAGGAGGAACTGGGCAATGCGGCGACCGCCGGTGAAGGCGGCCACAACGACCAGGACGACGAGGATCACGAAGGCGACGAGTCTCTGCGGCAGCTCCGCCAGAGCTTGCTCGGGAACGGCGGCGACAGCTACCAGAACAGCCCGCGACAGCAGATCGAGGCCGAGGTCGCCGTCGTCCGCGAAAAGTACGCCCGCTACGTCGAGGCCCGCCGCCAGCTCGTCCAGATGGTCGGCAGCAAGGCGTCCCCCGTGGCACCGCTGTTCGCCAACATGCCCAAGCTGCAGCCGTGGGCGGCCGAGCTGATCCGGCCGGTCACCACCAGACAGACGGCCGCAGCTGCAGACGCTCCACAAACTACAAGTGGCCCGACGGCGACGACGACACCAACAGTCGACCCTGCAGCTACGGCATCGCGCGTGGCTCTCGGTCACGTGCTCTTGACACCCTATCTCGAACGCCTGCTCGCCGTCGCCCGGCAGCAAAAGGCCCTCATCGCCCACAAGGCGCACCATCATAACCTGCTGGCGCGGCGGATCCGAGATACGTGTCAGACGCTCAACCACGTCGCCGACGAGAGCCAGCTGCTGCCGCGCCATCCGCAGCCGGGCGGCCCAGGCCCAAGCAAGGCCGGCGGCCAGCTCACTCGTCACGTGACAGCCTGGACGTACGCCGCCGACGCCGCCAAGCTCGCCACCTTCGAGTCCGTGGCCGAGCAGCTCGAGAGCGGCGAGGATGCGCTTGAGCAGGCTGCCCGGACCCTGGACGAGGTTGAACTGCTGCTAGGCCACAAACGAACAGAGGACGGGGGCGACGGGGCCGTCGGTGACGAAGATGAAAAAGGCGCGACCAAGGCAAAGCGTCAGGCGACAACAAACGACGTCTGGGAGACGCTGGACGGAGAGCTGGGCCTCATCCGGACAGAGAAGTCGTCGCGGTAATTCGTGCAGGTACAGACAGGCCATACTTATGACTGTTGCGTCTCGTAGCTTCGTTTTATATACTGGTGTGATATGATATCCTACATAAACGCCGCCTCATTGTCGTTCTGCCTTTTCTTCTGGCTTTGCCTCTCTTTATTTGGCCATGATGGCTGAAATCCGCAGCGCCAGGTCCAGGATCGACAAGTGCTCGTCGGCACCGTCGACCAGCCGCTTGTCCACCTCGGAGAACACCAGCACGATCTTGTTTTTCTGGGCGTCTGGCACCGTCTCGTCGTACACAACGGTCTGGTACAGCTGTGTGACCACCTGACCGGCGCTCCAGCCGTCGGCCACCATGTCCTCGACCACGCTCGCAATTGCCGCGTAGGTCGATCCGCCTTTGGCTGCTGGCCGGATCGCCTGCACAAGCTGGCTGATGACATCGTCGGGGATGACGCCGGCGATTTCCTCGACGATCTGGACTGTGATGGCCGGCCGGCTGTCATCGACATCCATGCTGTCTTCTTCCTTGTCTTGATCCTTCTGTTCCTTCTGTTCCTTCTGCTCCTTCTTGTCCTCCTCCTCCTGGCCAACTAGCCGGGCGGCGCTCTGCAAAAACGTAATGGCTTTGCGCAGATCGCCCTCACTGCAGCGGATCAGCGCGTCCACAGCACCTGGAGCCAGCGACACGTGCTCGCGCGTGGCAATGTCTTCGACGCGGGCACGGGCATTGCCCTGGTCGAGGCTTTTGAAGCGGAACTTGCTGCAGCGACTGGCCAGCGGGTCGATGATGCGCGTGACGTAGTTGCAGATGAGGCAGAAGCGCGTGATCTTGCTATAGGTCTCCATCGTCCGGCGCAGCGCGCTCTGCGCGTCCTGCGTCATCGAATCGGCCTCGTCCAGCACGATCAGCTTGAAGGGCGGGCACGGATATCGGTCGCGGTAGCCCGGCGGCGGGTTCGTCAGCTGCATCCGCGCAAAGTCCTTGACCTTTTCCCGCACGATCGAGATACCACGCTCGTCCGACGCGTTCAGCTCCAGTACTCTCGACTTGACAAATTCGGGACCGTACAGCTCCTTGGCCAGCGCTAGAATTGTCGACGTCTTGCCCGTGCCCGGCGGCCCGTAAAAGAGCATGTGCGGGAGCTGATATATTTCGTCAGATCGTGTGTGCAAAGAACGACAGCAGGGCGAAAACGCACATTGGAAGCCTGCAGTGTTCGCTGTAGCACTGTCACAGTGTGGTCCTGAGCAGTGACGTCGCTGAGCGTCTTTGGCCGGCTGCATCCCGTCAGTGCATGTTTCTGTCGTGTCTCTCTCGTCCCCAGTTTTGTGCTGTCCAAACTCTCTGTCCTCATCCTCTTCCTCTTCCTCCTACTCACTATTTTTCAACCCAAGGCTGTGCTCGAGACGTCTCGTTCGTCTGCTTGTCGTTCTTGCTGGCGGTGCCATTAGCTGCCGCGAGTTTGCGCGCCTTGAGATCGAAGAAGCTGGCCATGGTGACAGGAGGTGCAGTAGGCACCGATTGGGCTCTTTGCCGGATGGTTCGTTGCGCGGGCGTGAATTATGGCCGTTGTCGGTCGGCCAGTGTTCGTCAGCAGAAGGCGGTAGTTGCAGCCTTAGTGCAGAAAAGCTGCTAGGCTCACTTTACGCGTCGACGCGTTTGGGGCAGGTGCGGATCAGTTTAGTGGGGCGTATCGGGCGAGCCAGACGTTGCCTGCTGAGAGCTGCCGTGGTAGCTCATCTTCTCGCACTTTCTGCAAGGGCAAGACCTAGAGTCAGGCTGCCAGCCAGCCCGGCATGACATAAGGTCTCTCTAATATTACGCAGTGGCCCAGGCAGACGACCTCGGTCTATGTCTATTGAAAGCTGCCCTTTTTGGCGGCCGTGTAATTACCCACTTTTATTCTGCGCCCGTAAGGTAGACATAACGGGAGAAGATAGGTTCGCCCCATGCATTCACATCCCATTCATTAGGCAGTGCTCGTTGTACAAGAGGGAAATGAGTGTAAGACTGTGTTTGCTTATGCTGTACTTCGTAATACCGACTTGATTTGATTGCTCTAATTAAAACGTAGTTGCAGTCACGTGCGAAGATTAATAAGCATCGTGGATAGGTGGGGTGCACATATATTGGCGTGGTGCGAACCTATCCAATTCCAGCAGCTACCACCCCTCACAGTCAAAGTGCTTCTTCTTCAGCCTCTTCCGTTGTTGCTTTCCTCATCTCGCATCATATCCCGAATAAGCAGCCACTCTGTTCCCACTTTTCCACCCTTTTTCTTTCCTCCTTTTACAGGCGACACTTTCGAAGCACTCGGTTCATCCCTATCCCAGCACACTTAGCTGTGTCTTCCCTTTGTATCTGTCGTTGACCACCCCGCTATACTGGCCTGCCGTCCAGGCAGTGTTTGCTTCCCCTCTGTCAGCGTGCTGCCAGTCTGCTGCCAGGTTTTAAGCTGCTCTCTAGGTGCTGTCGAAATCGGGAGCCATGGCTGACCAATCTATCATACGGATCACCAAGGTGCGCTCTGGCTCCAGCAATTTGCCTCGGGCAGTAATCCAGAGTCTCGCCACGTGCCAGATACTAACCGCCCCTGTGCAGGAACTGAGCGACATCCAGAAGAACTCCGATTTCTGTTCGTGAACGGCTCCTGCTCCTGCTTATCTTTTTACTCTTGGCTGACATCAACCAGCGCTTGCCGTCGCATGTCGCGATACCGATGTCCGAAACGTCACGGCCCTGATTATTGGTCCCCCGGAAAGCCCATACGAGTTTGGTTTTTTTGAGGTGAGAGGATCTCCGGCCGACTTGTGGTGTGTAATTTCAGATACTGACGATCTCAGTTTTGTCTCAAGTTCAGCAAAGGTTTGCTCCTCCGCACGCTTGTCCGATAACAGCGTCTTCTGACCTCCACCAGAATACCCGCGCAAGGCGCCTTCCGTCACGGCGATCACGACCAACGGTGGTCGGTGTCGGTTTAACCCAAATATATATTCTAACGGAAAAGTTTGCTTGTGAGCGTCTCTTGTCCCTCTGCTTTTGCCTTTTGTGGCTAACGATCTATGACCATCAGGTCTATTCTTGGGTATGTCTAGCACGAGCACGCGGATACTATTAATACGTTTCGACGACGGGTAAGCTGACAAAGTAGAACATGGCGCGGCGAGCGAGGCGAAGAGTGGTCGGCTGCCCAGGGCCTTGAATCGATCCTGCTATCGATCCAAAGCTTGATGTCCCCCAACCCGTACGAAAACGAGCCGGGCTTTGAGGAGGCAAACGAGGAATCGGACAAGAAGAACCAAAAAGAATACGTCCAAAAGATCCGACACGAATCGCTTCGGATTTCTGTCATTCAGCGTATGGAGGAGTTTCTGGGCATCGGCACCATCGGCTACGGCAGCCGAACGTCAGACGCTTTTTCTCGGCCAGCGTATCCAGCTATCGACATGGAAGGGCTTGACGATGCTGCGGTGCCGTTCGAGCCATTCAAGGACCTCTGCAAGCGGCGGTTTCTGTGGTACTTTGACTCGTACATGAATGCGGTACAGAAGGGCAAGGATGAGGTTCCCGACAACCAGCCGTTTGTACGCATGCCATTTGAAGGAATTAGCAACATCATGGAAGGCAAGTTTAACTACACAGATCTAGAGTGGCGGCTCAACGCAGTGAAGACGGCGCTGGACGACGAGACGACGCAATGGGCGGCGACAGGCAAAACTGCGCAAGACCAGGATGCCACAGTGGCAGTGAATTTGCAGCGGCAGTTTGAACAGGTGGTGGAGGCGTTCAAGCGCCACGGAATACCGCACAATATTGAGCTGGAGGACGGCAACCCATTTGTCTGGATGGTGACGTATTTTGGCAAGCCGATGACGAACCTGGACGGCGGCCTGTTCCGGTTCCGACTGCACATGAGCCCACGGTTCCCGGAGGAGCAGCCACGGGCGCGGTTCGAAACCCGCATTTTTCACCATCGCATAGCGGCAGACGGTACGCCGTGCTATGTGGTGACACCGAACCGGCGGGAAGACATCAAGTCCCATATTGAGGCGATCATTGACACGCTGGAGGAGGAGAACCCGCGGTACGACCCGAGGGCACTTGTGAATCCCGAGGCACACAAGCTTTACTGGGGATCGGCAGAGGACCGCAAACTTTACAACCGGCGGCTGCGGCGGACAGTGCAGCAATCAGTGGAGTAAGTGCAGGCCGGGGATGCAGAATTAGGACAACAGTGCTAACGGGGAGCAGGGATTTCTGAGCCGGTGTTGTGAATTTGCCAGCAGTACAATTTTCATCCGTGCATGTTTTACCTAGTTTTTTAATTGTCAAATTTTGGATCCATCGCAGCGGCATATGGAGAAAGGACAGCGCGGGCAAAACGGAGGAATCGGGCGTTTTCTCTTTGACAGAGTGTTTTCAGTGCTTTCGATGAGCTGGCTTTGATCAGCTTCAAGCCTTCTACTTTCTTGTTTGAGCCGGTTTCTATTAAGCTACATTTGATGTAGCTGCCCCTCTGCCAGTGTAATCTGCAAAGGAGAGATTGAAAAACGCCGGGTTTCAAACTCTGCCTCGCGGCTTCAGAGAGTTCTTAAGACGTCTATGTCCTGGGGCTGTGAATGCAAATGTTGGGCGGTATGTAAGCAAGATATGTAGAAGTACCTTTACAATACACAGAACAGCCAGTGCCTATCCACGCTTGCCGGCTCGTCCCCGTCTAGCTGGTTCCGCAACGAGCCGGTCCTTGAGCGGATCGTAAGGCGCGGCCACGCCGACGTATTCGGGCCCAGCAGTGCTATCACCAGCGCCTTGGAACGAATAGACGGCCTGCAGGGAGCTTGCGGGAGGTGCCGCTGACGGAGCAGCAGTGCCTTCGACGGTAGGCGGGAGGATGCTGGCGACGGCGGGGTTGCCAACAGCAGGGCGGCGAATCTGCTCGGCGTGCAGGCGCTCAAGGCCCTCGCCGACGATGGCATACTTGTTCCAGTTGATGGGGGGCATGCGGACCACGTTCTGGGGCTTGGGGAGGCGGCGAGGGTCCGGAACGGAAGCAGAGGCAGAGCCGGTGTTGGAGGAGGGATTCTTGCTGTTAAGGCTGTCCGCATCGTCATCGCCATCATCGCTGCTGTCGTTTTCGTCGGCGCTGCCGTTGTTGCCGGCTGCTTCGTCTCGTGTCCCGACGGCCTGTAGCTTTTCCACAAAGGCCATGGGATTGGCGAGAGCGGCTTCTTTGGCGGCCTGCAGCGCCTGGATGTCGGCAGTAGCACGCTTCTTCTGCAGCTGAAGGATAGCGATGGTGTTCTGTAGCGCGATCACGTCCGGGTTGGTGCTGAAGTCGAGGGTCGTGGGTGCTGGTGGGAGGGGTGCGGCATCGAACAGGGGGTCGGTGGTGGAAGAGGGAGCCAGCCCTGATGGCGGCAATGATCCTCCTGCAACAGAAGCAGCAGAGGCAGCAGCAGCGGTAGCGGCGGCGTTGGCTGCTGCGGCTTCGCGGGCAGCCTCAGTATGGGTGAGCACCGGTCGGCCGGTAGCAAAGTTGGGCACGTAGTAGGTGCCCGATCCGGTGGCTGTTGGGGCCAGATGAGGAGGAAGCTGGGCAGCCGGCAGGATGGGCGATATGGGCGGCCGTGGGGGAGACCATGCGCGTGGTGCTGGCAGCATGGATGATTGGGGTTGGTGCTGATGGGCGACCGCTCCTTGTGAAATGGCAAATGAGCCTGACGACTGGACGACCGGATGTGTTGGATGTGCCATCCTGGCGGCTGCCTTGGGAGACGCTCTGGCAGGCGGTGGCGCCTTGGCCGGCGCGGATGACGAGGCTAGCTTGGCAGCCGCCTTTGTCTGTGCCGGCGTTGCCTTGGCCGTGGTGGCCATCATTCTGGGAGCAGCTCGCGAGGACGAAGTTCCGGCAGCGGCTGTTTTGGCTATGGCCGAGGATGATGGCGACAACGATGTTGCGGCTGCTGGGGATGGTGACGGTGGTGGCGGCGCTGCTGCCGCCGAAGCTGACGTTGTTGCTGGCCCGGCCGTGAAGCTGGCTGTGGAGCTCCGGCTCGGAATCGATGGTGCCGGAACGGGTGTCTGAACCGGAGGCACTGGCGGTGGGACGGGCGTTTGCATGGGCGGCGACGCCGACAGGCCGCTGCCACTGCCACTGCCTCCGGCAGCAGAGCCCGACGGCCGCAGCGCCTGCGGCGGGATGGTGGGTGGCAGAATCTGCGTCTCCGTCACGGGCGGACGCGCTGCAGCGGCGTTTCCTCCTCCTGCTGCTGCTGCTGCTGCCTGAGAGCTACTGCCGGCTGCAGGCATGGCAGGCGGTGGGAGCGGCTGCGGTGAGGGGGCCGACGCGGATGACGAGCACGACGACGCTTCCGCTGATGGCTGGGCCAGGGGAGACGACTGTGCGGAGCGCGCTGTTTTTGGTGGCGCGGGCTGGCGTTGTGGTGGAGGTGGAGGCTCTAGAGGCTGTAGGGGCTGAGGTGGGGTCGATGCTGGATTGAGCCAGCCAACTCGATGTGGATCGACGGTCTGGACATGGCTGTGGCTGCTGGCTTGGGGAAGGCGCGACAGCGAGTGCGGACGGGAGAGCAGGAAAATGGCGCGTCTGAAACGAGTACGGATACGAGCACTTGCTTCTTCCCATCACCCAATTCGTTCTTTCCCTCGTCCGTCGTGGGTTACTAATGTAAGATAAACCTGCCCATCCGTTTAGGTAGGATGGTGGGGTAGCCTGTGGCCAACCGGCTAGAAGCGGCCACCAGCCGTTTACCACTGGACCGACTTGGCTAATTGGACGACTGCGTGTCCTCTGACGCCAGCAAGGACTCGGGTAGGCAAAAAAACGCTGTGAAAAGAAAAAGTGACAGCTCGATATACCTCTTCACAGCGTTTTTTTGCCTACCCGAGTCCTTGCTGTTTGGCTGCTAGGATCGTAATTGACCGAAAACCGTCCAGCCGAATGGTATGAGCATATATAGTAAACCATTCAATCGAAGAGCCGATTACTAAGCCGACATACGTATTGCCATCAATCGTCTTCCTCTTGCATATAGATGAATATTCAAGATCACAATGTGATGCGGACAGGTTGAGGTTCATGTACGAAGTATATGTTTGTTATCTACTCTGTACACAATGACAATCAACAAAGATGTCTCGCCTGACTGTACAGAGTGCGGGTGCAAGAGACGGCCCCTACTATTAGTTTTCAGGATATCGGTATGTTCCTCCTATAAGCGCATATGGATCTTCTCTATGCACTCCGCCTGTGACTGGTTGTCAAAAAGTCGGCGCGTCCGGTCTCTATCTTGTCAAGTAGGATCCACTGTCCATGTGTCTTTCTCGTCTGCTTGATTTCCTAAAACGATTGGCGACCATCAACATTCCTGCCGGCTTGACGGGCGTGGCGAGCACCGTGACAACGAAATATATGTCAACGTGACAGGAAACTTCTTCAGATGGCCCCAGAGATGGACACGACTTAGGTCGCTTCTGATATCCTTAGTACGGTTCGCCTTGTTTGAAAGCATTGTTTGCCGTTTTTGTGAGAGTAGACGTTGAGAAAGTTAACCACAAATGGAAGTCATAAAAAGGCCGTTTCACTTCTCGAGATTGGGCTTTCAGCGCCACGATGCCAGAGAAATGATTGTTAATTAGGATTTTATTGCACGGAGCTCAAGGCTGTACATTCTCCTTACCGAGACGGTCCCATGTTAGAGCTGTCCTGTTCGCCTGGTATGTTGTGGTATGGTGGAGCACCGCTCCCCATTGGAAACAGCGAGTTGCATACACCGTAATTGTTCAGTGGTTTTAGTACTCCGTGTCAGTTCTCCCTTCTGTCTGGTCACTGTCGATCATAATGCGGACTGGGAAGTAGGCTGCAAGTGGGTGGGAAACAATGCAGAGCCGCAAGGGTCGAGAGGAGCGAAGAGCAGTTCACGTGACACCTAAATTGAGGCGAAAGCCGCTCGCCAGTTTTATAGCTCCCCCATATTCTTTCCATCCTAATCACTCACTCCACCTCTCCTAGTCTCGCCAAACCCCCCGGTATTAATTGCGATCCTGCCTCCTCACCGTAAGCCATGCTCTACTTTGCCTTTGGCAGCAATCTCTCGCTGCAACAAATGTCCAAACGCTGTCCGCAGAGCCGCTTCATCGGACGTGCTATCCTGCCTGACTACCGCTGGCAAATCAACCAGCGTGGATATGCCAATGTCGTACAGTGCTGCGGTAGCTCTGTGCACGGCCTGGTATACTTGCTCGAAGCTGCCGACGAGGTTTCTCTTGACCGCAGCGAGGGCGTCGGCATTGGCGCCTACAGCAAAGACTACTGCGACGTTCTCCTCTATCCAGCCGCTGTCGAACTGCAGAAACAGCCTGACCAGGTCAGAAGTGCTATTGATGGCGATCAGCAAGGCGCCCACCCACCCGAGCAGCGACCACATCTGCAGGAGAACACGCTCGTGTATCTCAGCACCCACTACATCAAACCTGGTGCTCCCCACGAAGAGTACATCCACCGCATCAACACTGGCATACGAGACGCTGTCTCACTTGGCGTACCGCCTGCCTTCTTCGAAAATGCCGTCCGCCCACTGGTGCCTTCTGAGCTTGAAGGTTGACGAGGACGACGGTTGACCAAGCTAGGCGACAAAACCAACTAACAGAACACGTCGACTCATTTACCAGTCGTCGCCATCGACAGTCCCGAGCACTGACACGTGTGTCGCAAGGGGGGTGTAGATGGGCCCTGAGCATGCATGCTTTCCTCCGATCAGAGAGTGCTTGAACTTGTGCATGATCACCGTCTCCTTGTTCACCGCATTACCCTGTATGGCTGTTGCTTTTGTGTGCCATTGAAGCTCCTTTTAAGCTGGGACTTATTGTGCATTCTTGCATATCCGGACAACGGCAAATAAAGCACCATGAAGACTGACCGACGACTCAAGCCTCACGAGAAATGGCAATTGCTGTTCTCGTCTCACGTCAGACATGCTACGTTAGTTTGTTGAACCTGGAAGCTGCATATTCTGGTGATGATGCTGTCATATTTCAACATTGACGGAATGCAAGTAAAGATTGAACAATCAGAGAGCGGAAAAAGATACATCCCACAGCTTTGAAATGACTCTCGGCAGCATTTTCTTTCCATCGGATTTTTAGCCTAAGCGGCATATTGAACAAGGACAAACGTATTAAAAGGCCAAATACACTGTCGTTAGAAGATCTACTAGCAGTACTCACTGATAATTTCGTCGTTCTCACATGCCGACCGGTGATCGAAAAGTCAAATCATGTCGATGCTGGGCGTTTGAAAAGCATAACATGCCGGCACGCAACTCCCACTCGTTGTTTCAAAACGGTTTATGCCAAACGGCTTTGCAAAGGTCCCAGACGAAGAGTACATTTATCCTAAATTCCTTATGTAGGATTTCAACCCTCGATTGGCCGTTTATCTACATTAAAATATACGCACACGGGCTTGGCGTTTTTAACAATCCGGCCTCCTGCCTAATCAGCTACGATGCCGAGATCAGAATTAGTAATATGACCCTGTCCTCTACAACCAATGGTATGGGGACCCTACTTGTACACTAAGTGCAATGGGTATATCTTTTCAACAGTTGTATTGGTTACGATTGATTCGCAAAAGCAGGTTGCCACGCACCCTATCGTAATGCTGCAGAGTTCAAAGCCACGCTATCTCAATATTCCACACCCGGTTCTGACAAAGTACCCTGCAGAGGGCAGGTCAACCTTTGATGCGTCCTGGAACCTCTTACTGTCCTAGTTATTGATTAGCGAAGTAGCCAGTAAAGCTGGTGACCTTTACTATTGTTGGCAGCTCCGGTTAAAGGCAAACCCTGATGACATGTGGATGGTATCTTTGCTGAAGAGAGATGCGAAGGCTTGTGGCTAAAGCACAACTACGAGTTTGATCCAGAACCTACCGCTGTGGCCAAGACACAAGGCGGCCCACTAGACTCTGCGTTGTTCTCCCAAGTTATCGTAGCCATACTTAAGCTAGGAAGACTAGCTGGTACCACCGTGGCCTTTTCGCCCTAAGAGACTGTTCGATCAAAGACGATGGCGATCACGCCGAATGGGCAGTCGATCTCACCCTTAACGCGATCAAACTTAACCCAGAAGTACGGTCGGAGTCCTCACCGATGGTATGCATCAACTAGCGGTCGGACACCAACCGCATAGATATATAATCACTCGTTGATGATGACCAGCATGTCGTGGCACTTTGAGCAGTAGTTGTCCTGCCAGAACCCAAGCAGCGTGATCTCTCCGCGGCGCAGCAATCGCATGTATGGCGGGCTTTACTCCTGGCCATAGTGCCCTTGTACGATCCTCTCTCTTCTCATAGCATTAGAGAACCAATGCCACCAACGCAATGTATTTGTCAATAACCCAAAGTTACATTTCATTGTAGTCTTTACTCAAGGAGGTACGAGCAGGCTTGTACCACCGTGCACATCTGGTTAAGCATGGGGCTTCTGAGCCCATACTACGTTAGACTTGTAGTAAGCATGTACCTTCAAGCCGCGCATCTCCCGGCGAAGCTGGGCGCAGTATACAGTAAGCTCTTCCGAGGACCAGCCAAGTAAGTTCGCATTGTAGCCCATCAAGCCGCGGGTGTCGGATTCCCACACAGCCCGGGAAAATTGGCCGACTTCTTTCAATTTGGGAGTTTCTGACCACTCGGAAATAGGAGTCTTTCTGCTGTTAGCTAACTGAGAGCAGAAAGAGCTAAGGGAAGCTAACACACCTTAAGCGGGAACTCGTTAATGCTGGTGAAGCCCGCCTCAACCAAGCTGGCCTTTTGCACATGATCAGCGACCACGCTGAATGAGGCCTTGGAGCCCATCTTCTTGGCGCCCTCGCGAAAGATGTGACCCCACTGGCCGGTGGCGGACTTCTCTGTTACGGTGCCATCGTCGGACTCCAAGATGCCGTCGGACTCATATGTTTCAATCCACCCACCCGGCTTAAGGACTCGGTAGGCCTCTTTGAACAGAACGGTCCAATCCGACACACATCCAATCAGCCAGCGCATGTGGACGTAGTCTATAGAATTCTCTTCGAATGTCCACGACTGTGTCAAGTCCTCGATTTCGCTGTTCCATGTTAGTTGTAAGTCATATAACATCCGAGTACATATATCTTACAAGCGCACATTGGGAGGCACCCATTTCGGCTGAATAGGAGATAGGTCGGTCCCAATCACTACAGCCTCAGGGTGCTCGTCCGCAAAGTCACTAAGTCTATGTTAGTTCCTGTTAACAGTCAACCGATAGAAACGTTGCCTACATAGCCCAAATCCCCGTCCCAGTTCCAATATCTAGCACTTTCTATAGTGTGTTAGCTCCAAGGTACACATACTGACACAATATCCATACAGCTTACGTTAAGCTTTTTTGGTAAGGGTGCGAGGTAAAGCTTGTCGTCCAACATCAGGCTAAATACATGGTGCCTAAAAAGCTGTTAGTACAACTACATAACACACAAGACCTCCATATTTTCAAGCGTACTGAATGTCCAGCGCATTGCTCTGTTGTTCATCATTTGCACCCCTTGCTAGAGTTAGCCTAGAACAGACTTGGAGGCATATTGAAAGGAACATACCAGTATTGGTTTGTTGCTATGTCGCTGTGGTAAGTCCTTCCATTTACGGTCCGATATTTGAGAATAGTGGATGAGATGGACGCAGTAGAACTTTCCGCGTCGTGGCCATGTGCAGAATCGGCGTCGTCCTAAGACAATCAGTATTAGAAACAAATTGTCAGTGGCGCATATTATGTGCACGGCTTTTCATAAGATTTGGCTGACTTCGACAAAATTTTGGCTATTCCAGTGGTTCCCTGGTTGAAGCTCGTTGCGGCCGGAGGTGAGTTCTGTGGTATCTGTTGCGGCAGCAGTGACGGCAAGTACGTCGACAGGATTGATCGCGGGTGTTGATTGCTCTGATGCCTCAGAGGTGTTTATATCAACCATTTTGGAGGGGTGTAAGAAAATGGAGTATGTAAACGTCTTTTCAGTGAAGAAAAAACGAAGAAGTGGGAGATACAACAAACATGGAATTTGCGTGGAGAGGGGAGAATTGAAAATCGCGAAATGGCGGAGAGAAAATTCCCCACCTCATTATTACGAGTGCCTACTCCGTACAGAGTACAGAGTACAGACAAATGATACTCTGACTGCTTTGGGGCGGGACTGGATGCGACGTACGGAGGAGCACGAGAGTTTATGCAAGTTCAATACTTGCTCCATCACGCGTCAGGAGCAAACGGGAAGATGTTGCGCAAAACCACATACCTCCCCTTCGAAAATTGAAAATCTGAGAGCAATGAACTCTTTTCAAGAGCCAGTCTGACGCACCTATCTCTTAACGTAAGATGCATTGCTCTCAGATTGCGAGAGCCACTTGAAGGATGCGTGATATCACAAACACCACCACTACGGAGTACTAGCTATAACAGGAAATGATGGCCGCTCCCGTGAAGCTTCCCCACGCCGTTGCAGGGATTAATCTTCAGGCTAGTATAAAGCAAGCTAAGCGTGTAATACTTAGTCAAATGGATGCCAAAGACAAAATCAGCCTGCTTTTCATCACCGGCAAGCAACAACGCGACATGAAGTTCCCCGAGTAGCTTAGGCTGCACTTCAATACTGTAAGAAGGAGTCTCAGAAGTGGGACAGAGATAATTCACATGACTGGGCTTCTCTCCACCTGAATTTGTCAAGATTCATGCTCATGGCCAAAGAAACAAACAGCGCCTAAGAACGCGAAGCGGGGATCTTCAGGCCTTCCAAGAAGCCCCGGCTCATATTCCTGACTAGACTCTGGGCACGTTTTGATCTGTGTAGCCTGTGCACTCAGCACCATGACCACGATCGTGGTTAATGTCGCCGCAACCGTCGCTGCCGTTGTTGTTGCCTAATGTCGCAGGACTTTTTCTTTTGTCGTGTACAAGTATGTCAGAAGATTCCTAGTCTTCCACCTCCAGCCGGGCGACAGAAGGCGTCGGCGATGCAACAGGTCCACCGTCGTCGTCGTCGTCGTCGTCGTCAGAGTCGATGAGGAAGTCGGGCGATCCCGCTGCGCCAGACATGCACGCTATCTGGATACACGCCCACTGGATATCCAGCATCGCTCTCATTTTCCCGGCCTCATCTTCCGACATGGCGCCAGTGCTAAATACCCGCCCAGTCTGGAGAGGGCGGTTAGTGCAAGGGTCAGCAGCTGCAACAATACCGTGAGCGTGCAAGCCGCCCGGAGCAAAAACTCTAGGTCCTCCAAACCGGGGCCTGTTTCCCCATTCGACCAGCCAGGTCTCGCCTTGTCCCTGATCCAGCATAATTTCTTCCTCCCAGATGCTTCGCTGAGCGGCGGCCTTCGTGCTGTCCCGCGGCTTTCGGGCGACCCGCAGTTGCTCGGGCATCCAATGAGATTGAATGGAAACAGTGGACCTGCCTGGCGTCACAGGTGTGATGTCCAAACACTTGAGCGCGAAATATCCCTCGGCCCACCACTTGTGCATTTGATGATTGAGGGCCAACATATTCCAGCATTTATCGGAACATGCTATTCCTCCCAGAACCAAACCACGGCTGTCGCCGGTTACAGTTGTTGTCAACGTCGTGTAGCAGTCGGTAAGCCTGTTAAGGTTTTGCTGGCTAGCATTAGCCGCAAATGGGAAGATGTGGCACACGGCGGGATTTTCCGTTCCTAGCAGTAAACACCGATTGTGGTCCCTGTCTAGGCATTTGGCCACTTCTGTAGCATTGCGTCGTGTCGAGCTTGAATTGCTAACGTTGGTCTTTGTCGTTATGGCTACCCTGCATAACTATAGTTGCATAACTATAGTTCAAGAAGCGTGTTGTCAGAAATTATACAATTGTTTTGGATTTTCAGTAATTTTAAATGTCCCTTTGCTCACAGATTCGCACAAAACTTTTCGTCATATGAGAGAGAGTCCGAAAGGCTAAATTTGAGGCCTCGCGAATGGTTTGCAGCGGTAGGTTGCAGATCACGCTCATATCGAAAGAAGAGAGGTGATAATACGGGCGCGCCGAGCCCACCTGCAGCTCATGCTCTACGTGTCTAGAGAATCGCAGACGCTCTGCCGCCTCGTCCTCAGGCAAGATATTGTTGACTGCAACTGTTCTAGGCAGCATGGCTAGAAAATGCCAGAGTTGGTTTTAATCTGCGAGGCTTGTTGAAGATGCCCCTAAAAAGGGTTCATAACAGTCGGCTGGGATTTGTTCTATGTTTCAGAGAGGTAAAAAAAGGGATTGAGCTTTAGATGAAATGTGAAAGTGATGAGTATGGGCTTCTTTTCAGTTTCCGAGGTGTAAAAAAGGTATTGAGCTTAAGATGAAAGATGATATTGATGATTATGGGGCTTCTTCCATGTTTCCGAAGTTTAGAACGACTGATAGAAGTACTCCGTAAAGGCAGACGAAAGACGGCAGGGATTATTTGCTTGAAGACTACGTCGTAGTAAGAGTGCATATTATTGTAGAAAAATATGCTAAAAGGGAAATTAACATGAGAACGGCGATTGCTATTTATACAGGCCTGGACACCGACAAAAACACGGGATTAACACCACCACGTCTTAATAAGCGTAATATTATACCAACAGAAAACAAGAAGCACAGCAAATCGCTATACAAAAGCAGTTCCTCTTTGGTAACATATGCCACTGCTTTTCTGGCCTCCTAGTCAAACAGATTCTTTGCAGTCTCTCCTGCCTCTCCTGTCGCCTATCCCCTAGTCGCCCTTAAATCGACGGGTTGACTTATTGGTGCGCTTATTGGCGCTACGCATACATCTGATTGAACATGGGCGGCTGTTATGATACTTCTAGTGCATGCCTCTTAGATGCCAAGCGCGGAAGCATGACGCAAATTGAGAGTACTTTAGATGAGGGTTGGGACTTTCGAGAGGGAGAGAGGTCGAGCTATATCACTACTCAAAGTGTGTATTTTGCCTGCGCTGCGACTATACAATACTCTACACTACGACAAGATAAGGAAAAGAAGAACAAAGGCAGACGCCTGAACACCCCTAACACTCCTAATACCCCAGCTCTCAAAATGCTGCCAGTCCAATTACCCGCGAGTCGGCGGCTCTGGATCTATAGTCCTCTCTGATGATTGTTATAGCTGGTGTTCTCTCCATAAAGCTCATAAATTACGTGCACGGGCTCGTGGCCGAGCTCTGCTAGGGGCTGTTGGTCATAGGAAGCCATGTTTGGTGTGTGTGCTGCCATTTTCGCTTCAGCGATATTTTGGAGCGGCTGAGACTGAGAAATGTCACTGGCCTGTTCGTCACGGCGGCGAGAGCGCAGCACAGCAAAGACAGCGAGGCCAACGGCGATGGCGGCGACAGGGAGGCCTGCTCCAAGACCAACCCCGAGGCTGAGTCCGATGTTTTTGGAGTCGCCCGAGTTCGAGGTTGCAGCTGAGGAGGAAGAGGCGGCAGCGGAGGCGGAGCCCGTAAGGGTGCTTGAAGGGGTGCTTGTGGTAGTGGGAGCAGTGGATGTTGTGCTAGTAGTAGTGGCCGCACTCGAGGAAGGAGTGGCAGTGTAGCGAGCCGTACCGGCGCTGCTGACCGGAGGGTAACTGGTGGTGGCGACGGTGGTTTCTGCAGAACTGATTATGCTGCCGTTGGCATCAAGAAAGGTGCCGCCGCCATCTTGACAGCACTGAGAGTTGTTGTTGCAGCAGAAGCTGCCATCGGAGCAGATGGTGACGCGCGGCAGGACATTTCTGTATTCGGTCTCGTTGTAGAGGCATAGCTGCGCACACTCCGAGTCCCAACCCTGGATGGCACAGGGTCCGCGCACAAAGGTGCCGGCGCTGTCGCTGGGGTTGTGGCATAGACGGTTGGACAAGCATGTGGCTTCGACGCCACAGCAGGTGTTGGAGTTGGGACATAGGCTGTTGTTGGTGTAAGCGAGGCCATTGTAGCCATAGCACTCGATGCCGACGGTGGTGTACCGGGCCGCGAGGTCCGGCAGTCTCTCCAGGCCGGCGACAGCACCTCTGACGGTAGTGACGAAATAATGGATCGCCAGAAGTCCGAAGCCAATAAAAAGAGCCATCATAGTGATTCCAAAAAGGGATCGGATGGTTACGAAAAGAGGGCGAGGAGACGAGGGGACGGAGAGCGAACACGGGCAGACACAGCGGCAACTGTCTTATAAGAGCCCGGAACGACAGAATGTGCACCATGTGGGCCTCAGCCATAGATATGCATGTCCTAATATTAGAAGGAGCTGTACAGGGTGCAAAGTCACAGTATTCTGAGCTTACGGAAACGGTGGGCCTGCGAGGGAAAGCGCTTGAATGCAGGAGGGTCGATTAGAGAATCCCTTATTCACACTACTGAATCCTTACGCCCCACCTATTTGAAGATGTATCTTACATCTGCGCAAAGGAATATGCTCTCATTGATTGGCTACTTAGTACGGAGTAGAGAGATCTCGAGGGTCACCATTGGCGAGAGGTACTGACAAGTCAATAGTGTACAAATGTATTCTGCACGTAGTAAACAAAGGGTTCTCAGTGCTATGGTCAGCCCAAGGATGAAGGATGGGGAAGCGCTAGGCGGTCTGAAAGCATGAAACGCTGCCTGCATCACCTTAAGCGCCCGTCATGTCAGAAAGTGGATATAAGCGGTTGGGTTTAGCCGATGCTGACAATAGGGACGGCTGGTGGTGGACGTGATGGGCGTGCTGATGACCTTTCTCTGCCTCTTGTTTTCTTTTGTATCAACTCCATACTATGTCAGTGTCTTGATATTGGCATGACCGATGATGCGATCAGATCACACCCGTCGCTTTCTCGACGGCACCAGCGCCATGCTTTTGCACATCTACGACCGCCATCGCTGGCGGATGGTGATGCCGGCTGGCGTCAGCCTCATTCTGCTCTGGGTGCTGTACGCCTCCTTGGCGACCCAGCCGTTCGCAGCGCTCCTGTGGCTTCCACAACACGCAGCCGCGAGCAGCAGCGCAAAAGGCCTGCCTGCAGAGACGACCAATGCTCTCGCTGTCGACACTGCCCTCCTGCGCGACATTGTCGAGTACTTTGCCGACTATCCCATCAACCACGAGACAGCCTCCTCCTTTGGCGAGATGGGACGCCGTACGCGCGTGCTAGGAGACTGGCTGACACGGGCCGACGAGCTGGAAGCCGCCAGCGCTGATCGCATGGCGCTGGACGCCGCTATCGAGGCCTTGGCCACACAGCAGTTTTCCTTTCTGGCCAGGCCACCCCGACATCCCGACACGCCCACGCCGCTGGCCGACCTGCGAGCGACATTTGCCGAGGGCACGACGGGCATCGTGGTGGCTGCGGGCGACGGCACTGCGCGCTTTGCCGGCCACCTGGTGGCGATGCTGCGCGACGTCCTGAACTCGACGCTGCCGATCCAGATCGCGTATGCCGGCGACGACGACCTGTCACTGTACCATCGGGCACGGCTGGCCAAGGTGTTTGGGGAGACGAGCAAAGAGGCGTCGTCGCCACCGCCGGCCTTTCTCGACGTGACGAGCGTCTTTGACGAGGCCACGCTGCGATTCGACGTGGCCTCAGGCGGTTGGGCCGTCAAGGCATTCGCCGCCCTGGCAGCGCCGTTTGAAACGGTCATCGTGATCGACGCCGATGCCGTGTTCCTGCAGCCGCCCGAGGCACTGCTCGACGCGCCCGGCTTCCGCGCCACCGGGACGCTGCTCTTCCGCGACCGCCTGCTGTGGCAGCACGCCTTTGCCGACCGCCACACATGGTGGCACGACCAGATCCGGCGTCCGAGCTCGGCCATGAGTGCCTCTCGCACCTGGACGGAAGAATATGCCGAGGAGGGCGACTCGGGCGTCGTCGTGCTTGACAAGGGCCGACCTGCCGTCCTGGCCGGCCTTCTGCACACAGCCTGGCAGAATACGCACGCCGTGCGCGAGCACACCACATACCGCATCACCTACGGCGACAAGGAGAGCTGGTGGCTCGGCCTCGAACTCGCCGGCGCTCCCTATGCCGTCGAGGCCCACTACGGCGCTATCGTCGGCTGGGACGAGAGCACCGATGGCACCGTCAACACCCGTGTCTGCAGCTTCGTCATCGCCCACGTTGACGCCACCGACTGCTTGCTATGGTACAACGGCAGCCTGCTCAAGAACAAGGCCGTCAATTCCACCGAATATGCTCTGCCCGACTCCTGGATGATCGATGGCACCTGGCAGAAGGGCGCCACTAAGCAGGACAGCAGCTGCATGGTTGGTGCTCCGGTGAAGACGCTCACGATCGAGGAGACCGCACGGCTGCGGTCTGCATGCCATGCAGCTGCGATAGTGGATGATTCCTTCCGGCCCTTTTGATAGTAGCGGTTGCAGGTTTAAATGTGCCGTTAAAGTGATTAGAGTACTGTCCAATCAGGTAGAAGCTGTGCCTAGGCCTAGATCCTTGTGCTAGGAGAGTTAAAAAGTAACCCGTCCGCCAAAAAAGCTTTAGAAGCATAGCTTAGTTTAGGGAGATATGCTAGAGAGGTGCTTGCTGCTTCGATACTTGTCGCTTTGTCTTCGGCCTTACAATTTGTAGATCTCTTACAAGTATATAGTTGTGATTACGTTTAGGAAACCATACATACTTGGTCAATTTGACATTAATAAAGCCGGTTTGCGATTTGTGATTACAATGATCGGGTTCTTGAGATGAACAACGGGCAGCTAGGGCTTGATCCTACCGTTATCACATTTGGAGACAAGCGCTACATAAACATTGAACGTAACGGAAAACCGTTGTAATAGCGAGTAACCTAAAGTGGACAAACACGAAATTAGGCGAGGGTATTCGCTATTATACGAGGCAACCAGATTTTGGTCTACGGGTACCGGAGAGACGAGGACTCTCCATCCCCCACCCTTGGCAAGATAAATATACTTGCAGACTGAAGCCTTGGCACGGATCTTGGCTGATTTTTAGCAATTCCAGTTCGCTGTTGTTTAACACTACGTTTACTAAACTAGGACACGGATTTTGCAATTGGTCCGGGACACGCACCTTATCATGGACTGCCCATAAAAAGTAGAAACAGACAGGGGCTCTGAAGCCAAGATACATATACACTCTTGGCAACTTTTCTTATCTAACCACTGTGTTCTGAAAAGGTATGGTGCTCGCACTTTTATTCAAGCTTCATCAACAGTGGGAATACTGCTCGCCTGTCTATCTAAACGCTATTTCTTCGCGGATAGATACCTTGATAGATGCGCAGGGTGTGAATAAATACAATCCTTATAAATGGTAGACCTTTCTCCTATACGTCCCCTGCAGTCTCTCGGCCTTGAAATGAATCTGAAGGCCATATTCTATTGTGGAATAACAGTATATGCAGTTTTTACATCACACTCCGCGATGTCGATAAGGTCTAACTCCAACCAGGCTACAGCAGTGGTCTCCGACAAGGAGGCCAGCAATTTTGTGTCCCACGATGGCGAGAATCTGGCGGACTGCCCGCGGACGATGGCGGACCTTGGGGTCAACGAGAAGCAGCTCGTTCGCAAGATGGACTGGGCCCTAATTCCTTTGGTGATGCTCCTTTATTTGTTTAGCTTTTTGGACCGGTAGGTCTCCAGAAGGATAGACCTGATAGAGCGTTGAAGACAAAGATCCAAGGTGCTAAAACTCTGTTGCATTTAGTGTCAATATCGGCAATGCCCGCCTGTACAAAATGGAAGCTGATCTTGACATGCATGGCACTCAATACCAGACGGCCGTGTCTATCTTATTCGTCACGTACCTCACCTTTGAGGTTCCAAGCAACCTTCTGCTTAAAAAGCTCACGCCGAGCCGCTGGATCGCTTTTATCACAATGACCTGGGGAATTATCGCTACCTTGACCGGAATTGTTCAATCTTACGGGGGTTTGATTGCCTGCCGCCTGTTACTAGGCGTCGTTGAAGCCGGATTGTTTCCCGGTCTTAATGTCTACCTAACTATGTTCTACACACGTCGCGAGATCGCGCTCCGTGTTGGCTTCCTATTCGTATCTGCCGCTATAGCGGGTGCTGTCGCAGGCCTTCTTGCCTACGGTATTGGGCACCTGGATGGTGTGTCAGGAATGAGCGGATGGCGAGTATGTGAGGGCCTGTATATTCAAAGTGCTCTAGACGACATGTGGAAAGGTGCATGTATTCTCATGCACTAGAAGCTAGTGCAGGCTGTACTGCGGGAGTGAAAACTCTGCACACTGACCCACAGGGTCACGTGCAACACGACATCACTGACCGACTAAAAAGTGGATCTTAATCATAGAAGGCCTGCCTAGTCCTGTCCTGGGCTTTGCCACATATTTCTTGTTGCCAAACGAGCCAGAGACAGCCTACTTCCTCAATGAGGCCGAGAAGCGTGCAGTCGCGTTACGCTGGGCCAGCGAGTACGGCAATACGAAGAGTGCCCAAGAGTTCAGCAAGGTCGACATGATGAAGGCTTTTACGGACTGGAAGGTGTGGGTTTTTTGCGCGGGTCAATTTGGTGCCGACACCATGCTTTATGGTACGTGAGAGATAATGCCTGCTTTGTTCATTGGGGCAAATTCTCACAGCCGTATAGGCTTTTCTACATTTCTGCCAACCATCATCAAGAGCCTAGGTCACTGGACGACGGCCCAGGTCCAGCTACTAACCATTCCCGTCTATTTTCTTGGCGCCGCCGCTTATATGACTTCAGCTTTTCTCTCAGACCGTATACAGCGCCGTGGTGTTTTCTGTATCGTCTTTGGACTTATCAGCGTGGTTGGATACGGTGTGTTAATCTCAGACACGTCGGCAGGCGTGCACTACTTTGGGTATGTATTATCTGGTTTCGGCTCTTTCGTTATATTCATTTTATCTCTAATCGTTACCAGGTGCTTCCTTGTAGCTATGGGACTGTATGTTGTTGTTGGCATTCCTCTGGCATGGGTAAGATCTTAACATCGTACAATCCCATCATCTGTCTCAAGCCTTGATGCAGTTAGCTGATGTTAATAGATGCCAAGCCTTTGCCCCCGGTATGGGAAGAGGACGACTGCAAACGGAATGCAGCTGACCATGGGAAATGCATCTGGAATTATGGCGCCATTTATTTAGTAAGTAAATCCTATGCCACCGTCTTTCATTTGTGCATAATATCATCACACTGCTTTGTCTTTTAACCAGCCAACAGCTCATCAGTCGATGCGCCCCGCTTTATACGCGGTCATGCCGTTACCCTAGCCATGGTTGCCTTCGCCGCTGTCACTTATGGGTTTATGTGGTGGTATCTTGATTTCGTAAATAGGTCAAGAGATGTCAAGGAGAGAGAGGCAGCAGAACAGGGCTGTCCTTTGCCCCCCCGTGAAGAATCGGAAGACTTAGGCGACGACAGCCCATATTTTCGCTACATGACATAGTTAACAAGTGCTACCGACTGCCACTAAACCAAAATTATACAATTACCCTCGTGTCGTGTATGCCAGAATGCCTGCTTGTGCCGTCTTGGCTCCCAATAAGATATACGATTTCGTTCTTTTCATGTCGTCCCCTCTAGGAAGGCATCTAGAAATGTCATATCGATGTTCTGCGACATCCAATCCTCATCACGCAGATCCAACAGCAAAGGGTCGACCAGGTCTACGGCGTCATGGGTTTGAGAACACCCGGCTTCCGCTCCAGCCCCAGCATCATATACCGTTGTTGCACTTATCTCGTGTGCAGCTTTATTGTTATTCGGCCGCATGATCCGCATGTCGCCAAAGTAAGGTATGAAGATGCGATCGCCCTTTCCGGGAGCAGAAATTGAGGTGGAAGTAGCAGTTTGGTCGTCGGGTTGGGCTTCAACACTGACATACGCGCTGTCTTCGGCGATGTGAAAGTTACCACTCGCTTCAATGTCCAGTAAGCGATGAAGAACATCGGCACTTTGTGCACAGAGTGCATCTTCGCTCGAATGGCTCACGCGTCGCATGGTTTCGAGAGCTTGTTCTATCATGGCCCGATCGCTAAGCGCTTGGTGGGAGAGCAGACTATCTACCTGGAAGGAGATCTCGTCTTGGTTCGGTGGATGAAGACGACGACTGCCACCGAGGTGGGCCAACACGAGTGTGATGGCCGCCATGAGACCCAGAAAGTTTGCGATACGGCAGCTGGACGCTGTCCAATTGAAGTGTCGTAAGAGGATAAAACGGGAGAGAACTTCGCGGGACGAATTAACACATGCAATTCGTGCCATTTCACACCGCTGTCTGTCAGCCTCGTCCTTGGCTAGCATGTAAGGGACGTAGAGCTGATTTCGTAGATCGTGGTGGAGCATCTGGACGAGAAGTCGTCGCATATCCCAAAACAGGTCGAGCGCACTCTTGGAGCTTTCGGCTAGGTTTGGTGGCAGCCACCATTGACAAGGAACGCTGTTCGCGGCTCTCTGCAGCTCCTGATCCAGCGCCTGTGTCGCCTGAACGTCTGGCGGGGTGGCACCGGAAGACCTTTGTGCCAGCGCAAGGACCATGACGTGGCGATATGCTTTCTCGAGGTATCCCTCAGGCGTTTCGACTGCCATGTCGTACGGGGATAGGATGTTACTGGTAACATCGGCCGCACCCGGTGGGAGGCCTAGCATGCGGGAGAGTTGAAGATCATAATGGACGATACGGAACCAGATATTGGGCAACTCGATGCGTGTACTACTGGAATCGAGGGAACGGAGCGTCTCTCGCCGGGGGTTGCTGTTTTTTGTTAAATGAAGTCCCATCGTCCGCGCCAGAAGCATGGCTCTCTGCACGGCCATCCAGCTAAGTCGCAGACGGCCACTGTTGCACTGGTATACACTCTCTAGAACGACGCATTCTAGACTCTCTATGCAGCCGAGCAGCTCGTCTTGCCTTGTTACGAGACTCATGGCCGTGTTGGCACAACGTTCCGTCAACGCAACAGCAGGCTCCACCAGGAAGCGCAGTTCTGGATACATGGCAGGTTGCATTTCCTGCAGAAAGACGGCAACCTGGAGCATATATTTTGCAATCAGAACAGGTTCGGAGGTCACCAGAGGCGGCTCACGTAGGACGCCATCTGTCGGCTGAATTCCGTCACGGCGGAGAGTAGCATATGACATGGTGATATGAAGTGTCGACAGTACAGGGTGGCGTGCAGTTGCCTTGCGTAGCAGCTGAATATCTTGATGGCAGGGCAGCAAACCATGCAAGGTTTGAGAGAGCATCTGTAATTTGGGGATCCTGGCTAAGCCGACGGTAGAAGCAATCAGCTCGTTTGCCGCTACTGGCGAGGAAGAATGTGCCGTCGACACTGGTGGTGTCGTCTGAGACAGCGTCGCTCGTGGGGCTGGACTCGGACTCCAGCTTGTGGCAGGCGTCTGTAGCGGGTTGCTCTGTGTTTGGCTGAGGTTTTGAATCTGGTATGTGAGCTGCACGACCATGTCCTCGATGCGCTGCAAGCGGCTGGCCGTGGCTGTGGCCATGGCTGTGGCTGTGGCAGAGGGGGTGGAGACAGAAGTAGCTTGTTCGTCATCGTCGGCAAACTGCTGGCTCACGCATCTGGTACCACGGCGTAGACAACCGGTACAGACGTCGCTGTTGTCGAAAGAACATTTCTCCTTGCGTCGCTTGCATGCCCAGCAGCTGTGCGTGCCTTTGCGTAGGCTTCGTTTTCGTTTCCTGACACGATCGAAGTACCCGTCATGTTGAGTTTCGTCCGCTAGTTCATCGGCGCCGTCGACACGCGAAGTTGGTGAAGCGTTGATCGTGTCTGACATGTTGCAAGTTTGAGCGCGATGCAACGCACGCACATCGTACACTACCCGATCACAAGTTGAGTGGTTACACTGCCGGTATCCCCAATAATCTTACATACCTAGGCAAGCTTGTTCGCCGATTGAAATCCTCGAACCGCAACTTGAGTTGCAGTGTGGAAAAGAGGCTCGTGAGCGAGGCAGCTGCCCGGAAGGTTACCTAATTTGGCACCCGGATTATCTAGAGCTCCGGAGTACTTCAGATCAGCCTTGGGTCACATGGAAATAAAGGTACCTGAAACTGACTAATCAAGACTGGAGATGGACCACGTCTGTTAAGAAGAAGTCAGCCCACTTAGTCCGGCGGGCCGGCGGACGAGAACTGGGCTAGCCTGTCTCGCAAGCTGTGACTTACACACTAATCCACCGGCCGGCCTCCGGTCCAGCTGCTCTTGCTGATTTCCGATCGATCGACCACAACAGACAAAATCAGTATATATGATTTGTATTTGACGCTCTCCATGTATCAACAGACACAAAATTACATACGAAGCAATGTCTTCTGCCAGCGACTACGCCGAAAACGGCCAACATCTCACTGAAGAGAATGATCGTTCTGCCATGGCTCAGAACGGAAAGCACAAGGACAGCGACAGATCGCAGAGTGACTCGGATGATGACCCTCAATATGCCACATCCTACAGGCTTATTGCCATCATGTTGACGATCAACCTGAGCACCATGGTTTCCGCTCTGGATCTGGTAGGTGGCCAGATAGAAGCATCCCATCGAGACACTGATTTGACAGCGCTGACTTTGGACCCTTACAGGGAATCGTGGCCACAGCTATTCCTGCCATCACCGAAGACTTCCATTCCCTAAACACGATCGCCTGGTATAGTGCTGGCTGCTTCATTCTCGTTGGAGCTTCCAGTGCTACGTGGGGGAAACTGTTCACCTATTTTCCGGCTACGATTGTCTATATGAGCGCCCTTGTGATATACATGATTGGAAGCGTCGTTGCCGCCCCAGCTCCAAACTCCGTTGCCCTGATTATCGGACGAGCCATTCAGGGTTTTGGCTGCTCGGGAACTTTAGGCGGCTCGGTCTTGCTCATCAACTTCACTGCGGCGCCCAAGGCTCAGCCCATGCTGATCGGAATTTGGATGGGCGTCTTTATGGGCGCCACCATCCTTGGCCCTCTCCTGGGTGGGGTATTTACTACAGAGGTGACCTGGAGATGGTGAGTTTTCCTGGTCTGGTCTTCGTCCTGATAACACACCTAACGTGCACACAGGTGTTTCTGGATTAATCTTCCCATCGGCGGCCTGGCCCTCGTTCTGCAAGTTTTTTTCCTTCGTATACCAAAGCACATCAAGCCGAAGCCTGCAACGTGGAGGGAAATCTTTCTGCAGCTCGATTTCTCGGGTTTCATCATCCTTGCTGCATCCTTGGTCTGCTACACCCTTGCGCTGCAATGGGGAGGACTGTCCAAGAAATGGTCAGACGGCTCTGTCATAGCTACTCTCATCGTGTGGGTTGTCTTGACCATCTGTTTCTTTCTGAATGAACGGATTCTCGGCGTGAGAGCAATGATGCCGCTGCATCTTTTCAAACGGCGAATGACATGGACGAGTTGTGTATACGTTTGGATGTAAGCATCTGTACCTCTGCCGTTCTCTCCGTCTAAAAACGATATGCTGATGTCTACAGTGCAAACTGCGCCAACTTCCAGGTGCTCTTCTATCTGCCTATTTACTTTCAGTCTGTGAAAGGCAACTCGGCCATCATGAGCGGTGTTTACACCCTTCCCTTCGTGTCCTTCTATGCAGTGGGCTCGCTCCTAAGCGGGTTCTGGATCAGCAAGACAAGGCTCCCAATCGCCACTGAGATCGCTAGTCCTTTACTAGCCCTCATCGGCACCATTCTCTTTTACCGGATGGATATCAATACCTCCAAAGCCTGGTATGTTGGAGCACAGATTCCGTTCGGATTTGGCATTGGCCTAGGCAATCAAGCCCCTGTGACTGCTCTGCAGGCGTTCTCCAAGCCAGAAGAAGTTGCAGCCATTACAGGCACCCTCTTCAGTAAGTAAAAAATTTCAAGAGTCGTCTACCAGAGAAATTACTGACAAGGCGGGATAGCGTGGCAAACTATAAGTGGCGCCTACTTTAACACTGCAGCACAATCTATCTTCGAGAACACCATATACAAAAGATTGGCATCCACAGCTCCAAATATCAGCGACAGTGAAATCAGTGCGGCTGGCGCCGCGGGCATATGGAAAACCTTTAGCGGACAGGATCTCACTCTGGTGCTCGAGGCATACATGGCGGGAATCAAAAATGTCTTCATTTTCTCCATCGCAGGAGCAACCGCAACTGCACTGTTTGCGCTCTTAATCCCTCCAACGAGACTCCCGGACCCGGAAAAGACGAATGAGAAAGAGCATGCAAGTGCAACCACTTGACAAGTTGCATCGCGCTGAGGTTTATGTATCGAAAATAAGTTTTGACAGCCGAGTCGATTCGAGTTTGCACAAAAGATGGGGTGCGAGTGCCAAAGATACATGGTTTTTAGACCGAAAACTTGCTCTGGGAAGTTTTCGCACTGGTTACTGCGTCTGATCTGAGACTCTTTAGGGAACACTTTCTAGATAGGAGATCGACTTGATCTTCTGTACATCGTTTTTTATTATCACAAATATTAATACTTTTTCTAAAATTGAACCGCAGAGTTGTCGGGCCCATTCTAACTCGCCTCTCGAGGGTCAGGTGGTGGTAATGCAGGAGCATCCAAGCCAGTCATACCCAGATGAGGCTACGGAAGATCGATTCCAACAGAGTAGTGGTCATGGAGGCCGCTTATTTATTTGTCAGAGACTTGCTTACTCGTGAAGATATTCCCCTGTACAACCTCTCGTTTTGGGTTGTTGTTGTGTAGACGGATCTTGAGCTGAAAAACGCTGTAAAGGACAGCTGACTGGAGCATCATGATTTCGGCCTCACATATGCGACTGATTGAAATGAGTATAGACATTCCATATGCTTGCTACATACATACAATCCAAAGCAGCTTCATCTCGAAGTGGCCTGTGCTGCCGCAAACTCGGCCCGCTCGAACAACAGACAAGCGTCTCTCACTTGCTCTTCCTGGTTGCCATCGTAGATCCACCATAGTTTCCCCTCCAAATGTCGATACATTTCGGCTTGACTCGAACCAACGCCCTCCTCCGTACAGCTGAGCAATCGACCCATCTCTGCAGACCTTACTACCACCTTTTGGGTTCTCAGTCTTCTAACTGAGTCAAACGATTGCAGCGCCAGGCGGACGCTTTGTGCCTTGCTGAATTTGTTTCGCGCCAGCCTCTCTGGATCGAGGTATTTTCCTAGGAGAGTATGGAGGACACAGGAGTCCTCGATGGCCATTGCAGCTCCTGCCCCGGAAAACGGGGTCGGGGCATGCGCCGCATCTCCAATTATTACAACCCGGCCTTTCACATACGTTGGCGCCAACGGCATTTCCCAGATTGAAAATCCGGTTGTCGAAGCATCGTCGGGAACCAGGCTCACAAGCTTCTGCACATATGGATCCCAGTCTCCGAACCGTTGTTGCAAATCAGCCGTATCCACGGGAATGCTCCACAAGTCTTCTGTGACACGGTCATGGCTGTTGTTGAACGTCATCACTCCAATGAAGAACATGGTTTTATTGACCATGGGAAACCCGAAAATGAGTCCGTTCTTGCCACATCGGAGGGCAAATTCGGGCTTTACATAATCGTCGCCGAGAACAGCCTGTGCGTCTTCGTATGGGATCGTGGAGCGATATGAAATCACGCCGGTGAAGAAAGCATTGGCGGCCTCATGATGGATCCCGAGGATGTGTTTCCTGACCATAGAATGTATACCATCCGCTCCAACAACGACATCGGCTTTCGCAAACGTGCGATCGCGAAAATGTAATACCATGGGCTCATTGTCATCCCCCGTCGGTTGTATGATGTCAGTAAGCTTCTTCCCAAACTTGGTCTGCGAAGGAGGGACTAATTTAACCAACTCCTCAAGGAAATGAGCTCGATGGATCGTTGACCCTCGTATGTGGTATTTAAATTCGGCTATCACACCACCGACATCAGGCTCCTGTCCTTTAACAGCTCTGACCCAAGTATGCATCCCGTTCTTATCCGGTTCTTCTTCGTGAAAAGCTGCTCGATTTTGAAACCCATGTAGAATTCGGGGATCGATAAGTTCCATGGCACGCTGTGCGCTGGGCCCTAGAACGGCGCTCGCTCCCTGTTCGGAGAACTTCTGGGAGGATTCGTACAAGGTTGCGTCGATATGGGGATACTTTAGGAGACCGATGAGCAGCGTGAGACCTGCAAATCCGCCGCCAATAATGGCCACGCGAATGCGTTCATTATGCGACGTGCCCATTGTGATCTGATAAGTTCAAGTACCAGTCTATAGGTTTGTAGTTTGAATGAAATGAAGTCTTTGCTCACCAAGACGGTTTTTGACGGCTTCTGCGTACTATTTAAAAAAACACACGAGTTCCGGGTGCAGTATCATCAAATACAGTACCTTACCATAACGATGCCCGGAAAGGACAGAATAGTACCATATGCCGTCGCACTGCATCCCTATTGTGACCCGGCAGACGTGCGAAGAGACGGAAAATTGAAAGTCAGCCCGACCTGGAATAGAGCCCGAAGCCCGAAGCCCGAAGCCCAAATACACCGGTACCCTCAATATCCCGGGATTACAAGAAGAGAGAGCAACCGTGCTGATCTAATTCTTGCTTTTGATAATAAATGCCGACGCAGACACCGCCACGTTGGGAAACTGTTCATTGCAATTAGCTCACCGTTAGGATACAATGTTATCCATCACTGCCAATAACATTGCATTCGGCTTCACTCCGCTCATTGGGTCGCTCCTGATATACTCCGGAATAAAAGGCACATTCATCAGTCCACTGGAGTGTACGTGTAATGAGTTTATTTGTAGCCTGCATTCGGAGACTGATTCATGTGGAATAGGGGCCAAAGGCTATGGTCTGCCGACCGCGACTGCAGAAACCGCTGTACTCTTCCCCGCAGCGACAGGTCGAAATTTGGGCGCTGGATTCTTTGTCTGGGCCATGATACTTACTGGTCAAAGGATGACTCTTGGGGTGTTTCTGACATGTTGGGCGTGGGCTGGAGTTGCGGATACGATGATTCTGTATAGGCATCCTCGAGGAACAAATTCAGGCATGCATGCTCGCAACACCATTATACTTCTTATACTTGGCCCCTTCCTTGCATGGCCGTCCCACAAGTAGCAAGAGCTAGATAGAAATTGCAAAAAAGAGACCGAGGGAATGACAAACGACATACAACTCAGGGCTTCCAGGTTGAGACCTCATCGTGGTCTATGTGATTTAGTTTCTCTGTGTCAGAGCAATTACGCCTTCAAACATGAATTAAAGGGTTCTAAAAATAGCACCCGCATAAAATCCTCCTTCAATTATTTTTTAATTCCACATCCAAAACTTGTCATATTGAATCAGGAAATTTTAGCAATAATTATTGGCCTTGGTGCAAGTCAAGGCAAGTCGAAGAATTTTGGTCGGCGCATAATCCGATAGAGGTATCATCCTCAGCAACACGCTGTGTCTGTCCGCTAGGGAGTAGTTTGTTGATGTGTGACGGTAATGGTCGGTAAGCCTGCTTTGCGGCATTTGTAAGGTCGGTAGTAGTGGATAATGGGATCGGGAAATTTCTCGCATCGCAGCACCGGAGGTCGGCGCCGGGATGGTTGAGTTCTTTATGACACTACGCGACCCGATGCGGTGGAAACACATGCTCGCATCAATTTCCTTGGATAAAGAATATCCCGACAAGGAGCTTACTTTTTTTTTCCTCATATATGTCATCAGTGTGGTGGTTCAAGTCGTCGAGAAGCCTGTCAAAAGAGCACGATCTGATAGCAGCAATAAAATGGAGACCAAACACCAATTTGCCACTTACGGTGATCAGGACGAATTCGAACCGGCCAATTGGTCTATGAATATCGCTGCTCGATTACCTACGCGAGCACCGCAAACGAAGCTCAATATATTAATCGTTGGCGCTGGCTTCAGCGGACTTACATCGGCTTTAGAGTGTTGGCGTAATGGACACAATGTCGTCGGAATTTTGGATCGCAACCAGGGTCCTTTATATACTGGTACGAATGCCACAAAGACGTGACTATAAAATCAGCTAACAGCCCGTTGTAGGAGACCTCATCATTCTTCAGCCATCTTCACTCCGATTTCTGGTCCATTGGCCCGATATGCTGCGGGAGTTGGAGGAAGATAGAGTGGATGCCCCTGTCTATTACCGAAAGCATACAGGTGAAGTGATTCTCGGACCTACAACTCCGACATACAACGACCCAGAGTTCCTAGAGGAACGAGACGGCGTCCCATTTGCGGCCCCCGTACAGATTCGGGTCAGATTCTACCGCATGTTATTGCGACAGCTCGCCAAAATCGGGCTCAAGGTCAATTACAATCAACAGGTTGTGAAGTACTTTGAGAATGAAGATGCTGGAGTGGGTGGTGTTGTAACAAACGACGGTTTGATACACGTGGCAGATCTGGTCATTGCCGCGGATGCCTTTCGGTCGGAATCCGAGCTACTGATCGCCGGAAAGCAAATGCCCACGAGGTCCAGTGGCATGTCTGTATACCGCACCTCTTTCCCCACCGAGCTGGCGCTCAAACACGACGTTTTCAGGAACAAGTGGGGAGAGTTTGTGAAGACCAAAGATAAAGGAGTGAAGGAATACTGGCTTGGCCCCGGCATGCATCTAGGGCTGTTTGTCTCCGCGAAAGTGGTTGCCTGGGGGTTTACGCCGCGCGACCAGTTCCTGCTGCCCAACGGGGCAGAACCAGTCGAGTCTTGGGACGCCGACGTCAACCCAGAAAACGTGATCAAAGTGCTTGAAAGCGTACCGGGATGGGACCCTGCTGCAGCTGCTATCATACGTGCGGCTCCGAAAGGAACGGTGGTTCACTGGCCTCTGTTGTGGCGGAACCTTCGGCCTGAGTGGACATCGAAAGGGGCTCGTGTCGTCCAGGTTGGCGACTGTGCGCACTCAAACGTCCCAACGTCGGTGAGCGGTGGTACTATGGCGATCGAAGACGCCGTGACTTTGGCCGCCTGCCTCCGAATCTCTTGCTCGGCGGGCAAAGGCCGTAATGCACCTCTGGGCGCTCGCATCTACAACCTGCTGCGCTACCAGCGCGTGAGCTGCGCGCAGAAGATGGCTTTCGTCAACTCCCAATTGCTGGCTGCCACGGACTGGGCCTCCATCGAGAAAGATCCGCTACAGGTCCGCCTTCGATTTCCTCGTTGGGTCTTTCACCATGATCCAGAGAGCTATGTATATGAGAAATATGGGCAGGCATTTGCTCATATCCTTCAGGGCACGCCTTTCCATAATACCAACTTCCCTCCAGGCCACAATTTCAAGCCATGGACAATAGAGCAGATGCACGAAGACATCGCCGCTGGAAAGAGTGCAGTTGATTTGCTGGATGGCGATTGGTCTTGAGAGTGTAACTTAGTAACCTGCGCAGCTAGGCCACCAATTTGATGACTGTACGGAGTAGCATGTCCCCTTTGCTGAAATAACTAACAGAAATGACCAAGAGTTATTTAAGAGAACTTCCGGGTGATCTGAATACGACTAGGGTTGTATCAATCTATGCATATCACAGTAAACCAGCTCACATTTGATATAGACATACCAAGCATTCTTCATACAACTACAAGTCCAACCTCAAAAGCCACAGTCGGATGGCTATCGGATATCTCTTTCCTCCGTATGACGAGTCGCCAGCTTAAATCCCGGATGTTGCCCAACAGCTGCTCCATTTGATTCATGGCTATGGCATGTTTGTCGATCGTCATCTGCATTAAGAGCAGGTCGTACATACGCACTGCTGCCTCTGCCTTGCTATTCGCCTTGGTTGATCCGAGCAGCCCACTTGCCACGATGATTAACCTTGAGGATCTGTTTTGACGTAAAACATCAAAATGAGCCCACAGCATCTGAGTGGCTTGCGAGAGCATGTCAACCGGTGCTGGCACGATAGAAGGTGTTGGCAGGTGAATGATGTACAACCATGCGTCCGTTATGCGCTGCGCAGACGTTGGGACGCAATGTTGGATGGTGACGTGACCAAAACCAGCATTGTCATGAATGCCCGCACAAGTCGGCTGAGTCTTCATGCTCAGCTGGATGACAAAGTACAGCTGTGGATGTCGACTGGCTACCGCACGGGCTACCGCATCGGACTCGCAGCATATCTGAACAACAGTGGAGTTGTCCGACGACGCATCGGCCATCCACGATTCCAATAGGTCAGCAGTGGCTCTCTCGCTCGACAAAGCCTGCTGAAGCACCTGGCGCTGAAACGCAGCGGCCTGTCGTTTCAGCCTCGGCTGAGGAGAACCGCCGAGTGGGAACGCCGTGATGGGATACGGAAACGCAGGGTTGCGTCCGTGTGCCGTCCGGGTTTGCAGCTGCGTAGTGAGTGGTGTGTTCAATGCCGTACACAAGACAGCGTCACCGAAGAACAGGACGGCATCAGAGAGGGCCGTCTTAAGCAAGAAGTGGCGAGACAGTTTGGTGTGGGCGACGAAATCAGCTTGCGGCTCGCAGATAAATCCAGACATTGCTGTGAAGCGGACGACGCGTCTGAGCTCAGATACCGATACACAGGCCATGTCCGCAACATCCTGGAAGGGGACTGCTTCGTCAGGGGGGACGCAAGCAAGCACTTGTGATCTGTTGAGCCAGTGTATGCTGGCCAATAGCTGCGACTATGTTCTGCGGGTAAGCCTGTGCTCCTCAAATGGTCTCGCGATCTGCGAGTCTATCTGAGGAAACATACCTGGCTGACAAGTGCGCGCAGAAAATGGTCCGCCTCGTGCGGTTCGGCGGAATTGTCTGACGCTACCTGGTCGGTCAGGTCTGTGGAACAGGGCGGTCGAAGCTCAGCCATGGTAGCAGATAGTTGTCGTGCTAGGTCGATTCATTGGCAATTTGGTGAAAACTTAGAGGCCACTTAAGCAGGTTGGTAGGAAACTACGTTGAATGGGTGCCGTAATCCGCTGAATCACAGAGACCCAATGGCCCATCTAGTCAACAAAGCAGTTGCACTTCTATACCACCTACTCATCTTAAACTTCCCGGCGGAGTACCGGCGGAGTATCGGCGGACGGCTCAACAGACCAGCCACTACTGCAGGTGCAGATGCTGATAAAACCCCCTTCCTACTCCGTCTTGATTACGCGTGTTTGCTTACTTCCAACGCATGCGGGCGACCACCGAACCGTTATTGCGTCAGCAGAGGGGTGAGAAGTGACCCACGCAGTACAGGTACGGAATACCTCTTCATCTTATTCAGTCATACCCACACAGCCGAGTAGTCAAACATCAGATATCGTCAAGGTGCAGTTAGCAACCAGCATATAGTACTCAACGCAGCTGGCCTCGTCCTTACGTGTTCTTCAATTTGGCCCTGAAAAGCAGCCCTTTCATGTATGGATCGATTGAGCTTGTGGTCGACTAAGATTTCCGTTCCATCATGGTTAAGTATACGTATCATTCCGACCAATCCCATTATGTGTTTTCTGTGGGGTTCGTTCGGAAGATTACATTATTCTAGACTTCAGCTAACTTTGCTACTATAGCTCTGGAAACGTCCCGGAGGCAAGTTCGCAGTTCACTCTCAAGGCTAATGGCTAGAGCACTCGGTGGACTCGTACCCAAGTTCACGACGCGTTCCATTTCCGGGTCGTGTAAGAGACCGTAAGCCGCTTCCGTCCTGTCACAAAGAAGGATTTGCGACAGACGTTCCACCAAAGTTCGAACCGAATGCATCTTTGAGAGAATAGTCTGGCATATGACACGTTCCTGGGTACCTTCCTCGACGGAGCCGTATCCTGGCATGGTCGCAGAAATCGGCGGCGGTACTTGAGGCAGCTGGGTCCTCTGTCCCAGCGGCAGCCATGACGCTACACATGGCACCCCGGCAGCAGCAGTGTACCACCACAGAATCTGAAAGATGATATGCGAAAGGATGAGGACAACACTACTGTTCATAGAACATTGACACTTTAGTATCGGTCTGATGGCTTCGATGCTTGCTACGTTGCGCTGCATGATGTCGTCAAAGGTATTAATCGCAGAACCGGACGCCCCGGCGTCCGTTCCGACGCTGTCTTGCCGATGTTTGCCCTCGCTGTTGGGCATTCTGGGACACATTGCCAGAGGAGGCGTTAGGGTACCGAGGATGCCCATAGCCAGAGATAGGCAATTGTCCGACAGCGAGATATCAGAAGAGGCACGAATCGACCCAAGGTCAACGGCAGTGCCGATCGGAACAGAAGAAGAATGGTGTGGTGTATAAGCATCTGGTTCGTCTTGCGTGAAAGTGGGAGACCAAAACATCCAATCAGAGTCATCAAAAGGATCCTGGCCACCTGCCTGAGGCGTGAAGGCTTCGGTATTGGTGCCGGCAGAGCCAGCAGGGAGGTTGATAGTGATGTTGTCATTCTCTGCACCACTCGACGATGCCTCCTCGTTGGACCCAATCTGTAGGTCTAAAGGTTCCGGAAATTCGGTTCTGGTGGTATTGCGCTCTTTTGATGGTAGTGGCAGCGTGAAAGCATAGGCTCCATCGATTGCAGGATAGGTGTTTGTAAGGTCTTTGGGATCAAGCATGAAAAGATCAAGAGGCATTGGTTGGCGGCTTGATATGGTGTTTTCGGGAGTCCCGATAACCGTACCACCGTCAGGTGGGGGAAGGGAAACACTGACGCTGCTCAATGGCCGCCTCGATTCGACCGCGCTCTTCCGTGGTGGTTGTCGCTTAGGCGGCTGCTGTGAAGAATCATGCTGCTGCTGCTGCTTCTTCCGCCCCGCACGCTTCATTGGCCCATAGATGCAGACCTCCCCCCGTCGCTCACAGCGTGCGCAAGTGGGTTTCCCTCTACTGCATGCCATCTTGACTTCTGTGCATGCATCGCAACTGCTCCGCAACACGACTGCTCCGTGATTTCGAACCGTATCTGGACGACTGGGTGCGAACATGGCGATCTGAGCTGTCAAACCTCAGAGGGGTGAACGGGCCAGTACGGCCGACCAGAGTATCAACGCAAGGTAGGGTAAAAGAACGACCTCAGAACGAGAGTTGAAGCTTTGGTGACGCGGCATAGCCACGGCCTCAAAGTTGCAGGATAATCATTGCTATAACTATATGATCATTATGACAGTAATCTACAGCTTTACTGCAGCACGTCTAGCAGCACAATGTAAGCTTGGCCGCGTAATGCATCTTTATCGGTATCAAACAGGGAATGCGGATCAGTCAGGATTGCTGGGAATAATCAAAAGCCGACGCTGTAACTATACCACAACGATACGAGCTGGTCTTTGCTGGGTTGCAGCATTATCGGTGCTAGATTTGTAACTCCGACCAATCAGCAATATATGTCATACTTAAAACAGGAAGCTGCAAGTACAGTGCAACACTACCAGCGGCACGGGCTGGCCATGGCTGCATATCGAGTCATCATCTGTATTTTATACGTGGACCTTCCCATTGCAAACGCACGGCATCAGCAAAAAAGAGAAGATAAAGTGTGGTGGGTCTCAAAGATGAACCAGGGCTTGAGACGATTACAAGCCGGTGGGAAACATGGTATTTACACCTCGGGGATTGCCCATCCACAGTCCGGATCTCACGTCAGCAAGTGTCGCACCTCAACAATATGGACCAACCAACGAGGGTCTTACGGCTGCGTAGCACGATGATCGTTGTGCTCTAACGGCCCGGACGGAACCCTACGCTTAGCTTCGGTGCCTGTGCATTAATCCGGCCTTGGTTCCATGGCTTCGACTGATTGTGTAGCAGTTCTCGCCACGGAAATAGCCAGGTCATCATGCGGATTACATACCTCCGTACCCCCGCTAACACCAGCCCGAAACCCCTCCGATATGCTCTTCCCTGCGTCATCTTATTCTTGCTACTCCACGTGGAGCCGTCGCCCCCCAAGAAAGTGCACCAACGAGAATGCAGCATGAGTCAGGCACACATGGCGTGGAGAACAGAATCTTTGAGGATGGGAGGTGAGCATGTGCTGTAGCCAAAGAAGCGGCTTGATTTTAGCTTCTTGCAGTAAACCGGGCCGTCTCGACAAATTGGCGAAGCGTTGGCCTATTTACCGGCAATCATACGGAATACTTGAGCGGATTCCTTGTCCGGATTCTAGATACTGACCGGTCGTTAGCCAATATCGGGTAATGCAGACAACCTACGATAGTGGTATCGTCGCATTTAAGTGCAGTTTCGTCTTTCGTTCCAAACTCTCATCGATGGTCCCGTTTTCCTAAACGGTAAACCGAACGACCATTGCAATGCCTACAGCTGCGGAAGTCCAAACAGATACGTTGCAGCGCTTTATCGACGCTTGGAAAAGATGGAACGCTAAAGAGACCATCAGCTTCTTCGCTGAAAGTACAGACTTCCGGCAAGTTACTATGCCGTTCCAAATGAATGTGCCAGAGCGAACGAGGGCCGAGGTCGAGCAAACCTTGCCATACGTCGTCCGTGCTGTGAGAAAGTACAATGTAAGATACACTACGAGTAATTGAAGTTGAAAACCGCAGTCTGTAACATATTACCACCAGCTTCGAATACACCGAGTGATTCATGACCGCCAAAAGGGCGAGGCGGCTATCTACGCTGTCTCCAAGGGTGACACGCCATTTGGTCCCTGGAGCATGGAATATGCCACATTCCTGACATTCTCGGAATCGGGCGACAGGATCACAAGGATAGAGGAGATGCTAGACTCCAACCATGCGCAATGGTTTGGTCCGCAACTTCAGGGTTGGATTCGGGGTCAGACCGGAACAGACGTGGATCAATGAGAAAAGTTGGCAAATATACCGACCGGCACCCGGCCAGAGCTACAGAAGGGAACCGGGCACGCTGGGGTATTTCCTGTTACTTTAAGATTTAGAGTCCGGCTCTCAGACAAAAACCACAGCCGTTTTCTGCTTCATGCTCCAATCATACTCTGAATGATATACTAAAGATGCAAGCTTCACATACTGCCGAAGGCGTAGCAATCGCTGCCGGGTCTTTTTTGTCTGGTAAGTTTCAAAGCTCCGAAATTTCGGTGGGGAGTAAGCGAAGCTCAACATTCGACGTCATAGGTGCAATGGTAAGCATCTCGCTGCTTGCTGTCCCGACATGTCTGGACACGGCGGTGTCGGCCACACAACTCTGTCGCATGTGGGAGCGAGTTTTCCACTATGGTCACCGAGCTCTGCCGGCACTTGCATTGGCAACTTGTGGGCTCTACATGTCAATTGGCTTCCGGGAAAGGCCCGTACGACGGCAAATGATAATCGCAGGCTTTGCCACTGTGTCAATCATGCCGTTCACATGGATTTTCATGTTTCCTACGAATGATCGGTTGTTTGCGATGGTGGCTGAAGGAGATATCAACCCTCCGGATTTTGATGAAGCCAGGAATCTTGTCCTTAGGTGGTGGCGACTCCATCTAACAAGATCATTGTTTCCTCTGATCGGTGCGATAGTCGGCCTGACGGCCAGAAGATAAAGAAATTGTGGTGCCTACCAAAATCAGTTCTCTACCAGAACTACAACCAAATGATTTGTCCGAGCTGTCCGGAAATTGGCCCCGATGTTTTTCTGTCGAACGGACATGGCCAATATGGGTGGGGTGTGCACGATTGTGCCGCATGATGGAAGAATACATGTACTGTGTGGCACAGGGGGTTTTAGTAAGGGATTTCATGCACGTCGGCATAGCTCAGAAGTACCTAACCATAACAATACACACATGCTCACTGGGCACCCATAATTTGACCTATTCACACGCCCCAGCTCCGGAAAATGGGTTTTGTCTCCAACGGTGTAAGTCCAGTCACTGCCCAATCCCGTCGGCCCGGGGAATTATGCAAAAACATGAGGTGTGCCAGTACCCCATCATTGCGGTGATATATATCTTACCTGCCAGCATCTGTTCCTTGATAGAGTAAGCCACTTCGGAGACCACCACCGCCATCATGTCTATTCTTGCCGCTTCACAGGTCAAACTGAGACCCAATCATCTGGGTCTGGCACGTATTGACAGAAATGCCTCATCGGACTGCTTTCCCATCATCAATGCCTTGCTGCAGAACAATCATGATAACCTGAATATTTTTTTCCGCCCTGTAGGGGGTCATAATCATACAGCACATGCAATCTTGACAACATATGCCATGGGTGGGAACGCGAAGGACCTTAAAAGGGCATTTGAGGACAACGACCACCAGCAAATACCCATTCCTCCGACCGACCCGGCTATCGTGGCCGAGATGAAGAGATCGGAAGGTTTCGTAAAGTATCTGCGAAGCCAGGAAAACTACAACAACTACCTCAAGTTCTTTGAAACAGAGGTCGAGACACATGGATGCAAAGGCGTCCTCTGCCAGTATTTGTTTGCTAGTACTCCAGTAGCTAAAGCTATGTTTGTGCAGCTATACGAGGGCTTGTATCATCCTTTGATCCACATAGGATTCGGCATTGAGTTCGATCAACCAGCGATTGTTGCCGAGGGGTTAGCTCAAGCAGCCTCGCACACTTCGGGAAATATTAGCAACTACTTCGCCCGATGTGATGAGCTTGCCCAAAGCGAAGGGGTACGATCCACACCACTTCGAGAACTGTATCGTAACGTTCGAGCCAGCGACAAGATTCGTACGGCAGTTCAGTTACAACAAGGGCCTAATCGCATCAGAGATGGTCTTATGCCAAATGCGATGGAGGAACTTGCCGTCATTGCAGCGCAGTTCCGTGTTGGAAGGGATAATCTAGATTGGGAACGCGGTCTCATTGAGTCGACCAGTTGTGCTGCATACAATGCAGCAGCAGCACAGAGGGAAAGCAAAGCAACAAAACTCGACTTCTTTTCCATGCACGCGGTCACCAGCTCCATCTTCCTTAGCCTGCTTGTCCGACAGTCGTGGATCGCCAACGAGAACAAAGCCAAGCTAATCGAATGGAAAGGCAGACTGGATCTGGCTTGGTACGCGTCCAGTAGAGCGCCGCAACTGGACCTCCATTTCATCACTTCCTACCAGCCAACCATTAGCAAAGACATGAATTGGCACACTCTGTACGAAGCGATCGTCAACAGTCACGACGATGGCCATGTGGCCAAGTTCGTGAGAGCTCTGTATAATGCAGAGACAGAAATGCGAGATTTTGTAAGCCGTGTTGGCCGGGAGAGTATTACAAGCTTCCCCATCCAGGGCGATTTGTGGTTTCGTGCTGCCCAGATGTGCTTAGACAGCACAACGGACATGCCACTAGATGAGAAATGGCTTATGGGGTCAGGATTCGACACAGTGTGGGACAGAGTCCCGGAGGCACTATAGAACATTCTGTTAGGATACGGCAGTAGCCATTTCAATAAGAGGATCGAAAAAGCTCCGAAAATGAGATTGTGAAGTATGTTGCATGTGGAAAGATGCACTTCGCATGGAATACAGCGTTGTGCAAGCATACGTACACTGTGTAGCGCATCCACCACCTACTTACCGAGAGATTTAGGCACTCACTTCGAGGTACCCTCCCACAACAACAATGGAACAGCTGCTCGTTATATCTATGGTACGCGAGGCTGGAATTCCACTTCAAACATTGTAACTAATGACAAACCCCGTCCTGAGTTGCTCTACTCCTCAACTTTGTTACAGCATTCACTTTCGCTCATATATCTGATCTCTTGGATTCACTATTTGGTCGTTGTTGCTAAGATCAGCTTTGCTGGCCACCAGCCACGAAATCTCTTTGTTGTATTTTCTTCGGCCAGCATGTCGCCTACTTCCTTCAACAATGCATCGATCAACGACGAGCTAGAATCGACGAATGGGAAAGACAGCATATGCTCTAGCACTTCTGATCTATCCATTTCGAATGACCAGCCATCCTCATCTTCAAAACTTTGAACATCATCGGGTCCTGTGTGATAGGGCTCAATATCCAGATGCGCCATCTCTGGTGGCAAGAGCGGTGTTAGGCCACCTTCTTTCATATTTAAATGTATGCGGAGAGCCCCCGGGGAAAACAAACTTGGATCCAGGGGTGCAACATTGTAGAACCCATCCGTCCTGGCCATGACCAATGCAGTGGCCTGTGGAGATCTGGACTTTTTCAAGAGCTCTCGACCCCCTTGATGGCTAATTTGTTCCCACAGATTCTGAAGATTGCTATCAGAAAATCGTGCCGGACCGAAGACGGCACACGCGAAAGTGCCACCTGGCTTGAGTTGCCTCGATATTGCCGCCATGGTTGCTCTTTGGTCTGCGCCGAAGTGCATCACGTTAGATGCGAAGACCATATCGACAGAATTAGCAGCCAAGTCTTCGATCTGGTCCATTCTCGCCGTACGGTAAGTGAAGGCACCTGCACTCCCTAGACGATTTTCTGCTAGATCCATGTTCGACTTTGCAACGTCCGAAAGAATGACATGGACAAATCTGGAAGCCAGAATTGAGGCAAACGGACCGTTTCCGGCGCCAACATCATGAATAGTATTAAAGGATCCCCCTTTAACTTCATGATAATCGAAGATCCGGTGAAACAAAGAGTTGGGAGGCTTCGGTCTGCCTCTTAGATAATTTTCCCAGAAGAACTTATCTTTTTCGAATAGCTTGTCATCGGTGGAGCCCATTGTGTGATTTTAGCTTCGACGATGGGTTTCTTGCCGATGTTGGTATTACACAAACTATTAGGGGGAGGGAGACAGAGTGCACGTATTATGTACGTCTTTTTCTTTGTATGCATTTTATGTACCGAGAGGGACAAAAGTATTCCCCCTAGCTAAGAATGCATAAGAAGATGCTGATTATCGTCCGCACAATATTCCCTCCAGCTTTAGGACTCTGACGTAGCAAATGATTTTTAATTGAAACTCAGCTACTACGGGCTAATACTACGCATATTGGCATGATTACAAATGTTTTGTCGGTTGCCATCAGTAGTAAACATCTCTTCTGACTCCGCTAGTGCTGGACCGGTGGGCTTGACGATGCGCCTCGCCGTGGTACAGCTCAAAGATGTAATCCCCCGGTGGTTCTAACCTCTTCGCTCGAAACTCCTCCGATTGATGGGCCTAATCATGCCGGCCCGGTAGTCGGTAGATATGGGTGTAGGAAGGGTAAAAAATATCGCACTAAGCCGAAAAATATGCACGCTGGAGTTCCGGGTGGAAATTTGGCAGATCCTACGCCAGCAACGTTGCGCACGCTAACGTTTTTCAAGTCCCAGTGCCCATTTGGGTCGTCGCACGCTTCAATCATCCCCGCCGCCACATCGAGGTAAGAGATAAAAGTCTGGTCTTGATCGAGACTGAGCTCGTGACCCCGCTGCACGTCCACCGATATCCCTCCGGGTTTCATGTATATCGCCGTGATCCAATGTTCTTGTTGGCGCAAAATCATCTCTCCCAGACGTAAATCCTCGTAGACGTGAAATGCCGATCGGGACAGGATGTACCTGAAGAATGTTCCCATGTAACGGCTCAAGTGGTCGTCTAATGTAGACGACGATAGGAGGCATAGCTTTGGAAGTGCAACACTAGACTCATTGTCCAATTGGTCTTGGGCGTTCTTCAGCCTTCTGAAGGCTCCGATGATGCTGAGGATGAGATCTTGGCTAATGTGGCAGCCAGGAACGTTGTCGTTCGTACTGGCAACGAGAAAAGCAGCCTTGCAATTTCGCGTACAAGTAGCCAGCAACTCCTCGTCTTCAATACTGCCTTCGTATATGTCCACTCTTTTGTTGTTTTCGACTTCTGGAAGCAGGCGGTAGAGTTTCGCTTGATTGCGGCAGTATGCATTGATCTTGACGCCTTTCTGAGCCAGCAATAGCTGCATTAGAGCCAATCCGCAGTTGCCAGTAGCCCCTAACACGGCATATAATTGATGAGTGCCTTGCATTGCTGATGATTGTTGCGCTGCGTCAAATGGATAGATCTAAGATATGCGTGTTGTAACTGAACAGGGATTCTGTTGTACAATTTATGGAGAAGGGTTTTCATTTACTCCCTTATTCGCCTCTGGGATAAAGATCCGACCGGGTAATTTACACGAAGGCAATCTTCGCCAAATCGTAAGTAATTAGTTGTAAGAAATACGTATAACTGGTAGAAAACAATTGGATTTTATACGAAGAACCGGGTTGGAGATTTGATAGTGCACAATAAGAGAGAACCCTTTAAAAAGTAGTTAAGTATGTACAACTAGGAAGGATCCTAGCCCTGTTTGGTGTACTGGAAGTGATACCACTTTGTCCTCGTACTTTCTGTTTTTAGCAATTATATACAGCTTGCAGTGGATTGTCCACGATATGTTATCTACACGACTGCTTCCTAAGTGGAAAGAAGATAATCGCATGCCGCTGTATTGTCTTAAAGCTTTGTATAACATTCATACAATTCTATTTGTGATGCTAGCAAGTTCAACTTCGGGACAAGCGAACCTAAGATTCGTCCATACACGCTGGAAAAAAATTTAGTCCAGCTTTTCCGCGAACAATTTCTCATAGTCATATTCGGTCCACCACACTCCTGGTTCTAGACCAGAAAACTTCCATTCTCCCTCTACCAACTGGTAATGACTTTTGGAGTTACCATGAGCGTGTCCTTTGAAAGCAACCTCCTTCAATGTATCGTCAGTATACTTTTGATGTGCTACACGCATCTGCTGGTGGCTGATTAGGTGCTCGTCGTCAACCTGAGTCCATTTTGTTGCACCGATGAAATGCTGCGTTTTCAGAGTTGCGTCGCCAAGAAAATGGGCTCCTGATACCTTGGCAACAAACTTTTCAGCCGGCAACGCCTCCCATACTTGACCCTGAGGCATGATCGCTCGGTAATCAAGCTATAAAGCTATCAGAAATTATAGCCAAAAAGATACTGTCGACATACATAGAGAGTAGGCGCAACACATTTCAAAAGGCGCGGCCAGTCCTTGGTGTCGAAACTTTCGGCCCATTCGTACAGAGAAGTTTGGCATTGAGCCACGACTGGAATTTGGTGCAGTATTAATGTGTGCACGAGTCTTGAAGCATCGCCATTCAAATTTACCTTCCCATGGAGGCGGTGCTTGCTTGGAAGACATTGTAATTTTGGTGATGAGATACAAATCCCTTACAGAAACAATCGCTTCTTCTTCTCATCTATCTATCACTCGTCAGCGGAGTCTCGAGGTTCTTGGGGTGGAAATGTCCCGGCTTTTCAGAACGATCCACCCGACCGGGTTGCTATTCCGGCACGTAGACTACTCTGTCGGCCAATAACGTCGTATACGGGGCTTTTTGAGTGTCTAGCCCGGTCCAGATTCTTCTGCGATAATGGAAAGCGTCTCTGGACCTCAAGAGAAGCAACTCGTCTGTCATAGAACACACCGCCGCACCATCTCTCAGAGCGTCTTTTTCCAAAATCGATACAAGCATCCGAGAGCATTTCAACCACGACTATAGTGAACATGAACGAAATGCAGTATGTTCCAGGTCGTTTGGACGGAAAGGTAGCTTTGGTCACAGGATCTGGACGAGGGATCGGTGCAGCTATTGCTATTTACCTCGGCCGACTTGGCGCAAAGGTTGTTATCAACTACGCAAATGCTGAGGAGCCTGCGACCAAGGTAGTCGAAACTATCAAGAGTCTCGGATCGGACGCCATTGCTATCAAGGCCGACATCCGTCAGGTTCCTCAGATCGCGGGTCTTTTCGACAAAGCGGTAGCGCACTTCGGAAAACTCGACATTGCAGTTAGCAATTCTGGAGTTGTGAGCTTCGGTCACTTGAAGGACGTGACAGAAGAAGAATTTGACCGTGTTTTCAGCCTTAACACTCGCGGTCAATACTTTGTTGCGCGTGAAGCCTACCGCGTTTTGTCAGAAGGAGGCCGGATCATCATGACCTCATCCAACACGGCTTTCGACTTTACTGTTCCTAAACATTCGATCTACTCGGGCTCAAAGGCTGCCATTGACTCCTTTGTCCGAATTTTGGCCCGAGACTGCGGTGATAAGAGAATTACGGTGAATGCTGTTGCTCCAGGCGGCACAGTGACGGACATGTTTCATGCGGTGTCTGTCCACTATATTCCCAATGGTGAGGCCTACACTGGGGAGCAGCGGCAGAAGATGGCTGCTATGGCCTCGCCGTTGGGTCGGAACGGCTTCCCGGAGGATGTTGCTCACGTTGTTGGCTTTTTAGCTAGCAAGGAGGGTGAGTGGATTAATGGGAAGAGCATTACGCTGGATGGTGGTGCCAAGTAGCTGCTGATGGAGGCGCTAAATTGTGTGTCGAGATGTAGTTTAATATACATGAGCTACACAACTTCCTTCTATACTTTGACATTTCTGTTACGTGTCTCTCTTGACCGGTGATACCGCTCGTAATACCACCAAAGACGTCTGATCAATCGGGAGATCGTGAAGTTAATCACCAAAGAGTTCATCGTATTTGAGTGCTCGTTCTGCTCGGTCCATAGTCAAAGGAATTCCCAGAAGTTCGACTCGTTAAAATTGGTTTACTCGTCACTAAGAGGTCAATTTCTTACGCGATCATGACATGTCACATCCTCTGTGCTTCCCTCCATAGATGTTATTCTGTTAGAAACCTGATGTTATTGTCAATGTTATGCCATGGTAGATGCACGGTGTAACCGTGCTAATTAGGCCTCTCTTCACAAGCCGGAAGCCTCTTGAGTAAGTTTGAATGTGCCGGTCGGGGGTGATATTGGCACACGCTGCTCGTGTTTTTTTCAGAAAAGGCATAAGCGATTTCCTTGAGCGATAACAGAGGCCCGGAGGTAATCTTTTGGTCGGGTTGTTTACATAAGTTTTATAAGTTTTTTCCGAAACACAGATATATCAGGGGATATAAGTTTGAAACATATGCCATTCCGTGGGTAGGGATTTTCTGAACAGACCATAGTCTTCCTTCGCTTGTCTGAAAAGTTCAACTGTCCGTATCCACTCAAAAGATCCACTCAGCAAGGCTGCCAATATGTCTTGCAGCAAAGTCTACATTCTCGGAGACGACACGTTCAACTATGAAGTTTCGTTGGCACGCATACTCCGTTCGGACGACCAGAATTTGAACAGGTTCTTCCGTGATGCATATACCGCAATTCGAAAAGAGCTTGCCAATTTACCTTTGCATGCACGCGATGCTACACCCAAAATCTCCAGCCTGAGCGATCTGCTCAGTCGAAAACGAGACGGCTCCATTAGTCCTGCTATGGAGCAGGTGACGTGCTTGGTCCATTTGTTTGCATCTTTCATTGTGTGGGTCATAACACATCATCTATTGACGGGAAGGCAAATTGCTGACTATAGTGGTAAGGCAACACTTACCGGGCATGTTGCCATACCCTACAGCGGAAGATAGCAATCTACTGGGCATTGGAATCGGCGCCCTTGCTGCTGCAGCCATCAGCTCGTCCGAAGATGTGACCGGTCTCATTCCGGCAGCAGTCCACGCCGTCGTTGTCGCTCTGCACATGGGGCTGAGAGCTGATCAAGAGGCTAAATCGATACAAGGACGGATAACTTCTCAATCATGGGCCATGACTGTCGTGGGCGTTTCCATGGAGAAAGCCACACAAATTCTCGAACGGTTCAACTTCGAAAATGTAAGAGAACTTCAAATACGACTCTTAAGAAGCTCATTGACAATGATATCTAGAACCTCCCTCTTTCATACCATGCATACGTCAGCAGTATTTCGGAAACTGCTCTTACAATCAGCGGCCCGCCTGAAGTGTTGATAAGGGTGCGCGCGCATGATGACTTTGCGGGTCTCGAGAAGGCTGTGGTTCCAATTTGCAGCCCACGGAATGCCAGCCATCTTTTCGACGGGGAGGACGTAAGCATCATTCTGGAGAAGGCTGCAACGATGACCCCTACCAGGTCGACCGCTTCCATCCCCGTCTTGTCCTGTGGCACGGGTAAATTTCTATGGGCCAATGGCTATCGGAGTGTGATACACAACGCCGTCTATGACGTCTTGTGCCGGCCTATGCTGGTAGACAAATGCACAGAACATCTTGAGTCAACTTTCCAAGCCAACCTTCCTGTCGAGGTTTTGGTAGTCCCTGTGGGTACTGAAGCATCTAGGGCTCTGCAGAGTAGGCTCAGCACTGCCCTTCAAGGTTCTGTTCAGATAAGTGTTCAGCCGCAGTCACCTTCCAACCCCAGCAGTACCTCGTTTAGTCCGAAGGGAAAGTGTAAGATTGCCGTCGTCGGAATGGCAGGCCGCTTCCCAGGAGCCTCGAGTGCCAATGAACTCTGGTCCTTGCTCCAACGAAAAGTGGACATGTGCAGGGAAGTGCCTGCTCTCCGTTGGGATGTCAACACTCACGTTGATGCAGAAGGAAAAAAGAAGAACACAAGCAAAGTTCGATGGGGCTGCTGGCTGGACGAGCCAGACAAATTCGATGCCACGTTTTTTGGAATCTCCCCTCGTGAAGCTCCACAAGTCGATCCAGCGCAACGCCTTGCTCTTCTCACAGCGTACGAAGCCATGGAGCATGCCGGCATCGTTCCTGGCCGTACTCCTTCGACCAGAGAAGATCGAGTGGGCGTCTTCTATGGCGTGACAAGCAACGATTGGTGCGAGTCGAATAGCGGACAAGACATCGACCTCTACTACATCCCAGGAGCTAATAGGGCATTCATCCCCGGTCGAATCAACTACTTTTTCAAGTTTTCAGGACCCAGCTACGCCGTTGATACGGCGTGTTCCTCTAGCCTATCAGCAATTCATATTGCGTGCAACTCGCTTTGGCAAGGCGATATTGACATGGCTGTTGCCGGTGGAACTAATGTAAGGCTTTGATCATCTACACACTATAGCGAGTCTAACGAGAAACTACAAAGGTTTTGACGAACCCTGATATGACGACTGGTCTTGACAAAGGCCACTTCCTCTCTGAAACGGGCAACTGCAAGACATTCGACGCATCTGCCGACGGCTACTGTCGAGGAGAAGGCGTAGCCACTGTCCTGCTCAAGCGGCTAGATGATGCGATTGAAGACGGGGATACGATCCACGGTGTACTGGACAGCGCCTACACAAACCATTCAGCAGAGGCGGAATCCATCACACGTCCTCATGTTGGGGCGCAGAAGGATGTGCTCGAGCGGGTTCTCAACAACTCAGGCACGCATCCAAATGAAGTGTACGTGTGCTCGTACGTACCCATCTGCTGCCGAGAGCTGTACTGAACATTCACAGGTCATATATAGAGATGCATGGGACAGGAACCCAGGCAGGTGACACGCGGGAAATCACATCAGTATGTGAGGTGTTTGCACCCATAAATGAGACTCGCCGTCGACCTAGATCAAAGCCTCTCCATATCGGAGGCTTGAAGGCCAACATTGGACACGGGGAATCGGCTTCGGGAGTCAGCGCTTTAATCAAAGTTTTGCAGATGATGAAGCACAACCAGATTCCACCCCACTGTGGCATCAAGACGAGATTAAACCCTGCATTTCCCAGGGATCTTGCTGAGAGGAATGTTCACATTGATCTCGAGACAGCTGCTTGGCCGAGAGAAGATGGTGTTCCTAGGAAGGTCATCATCAACAACTTCAGCGCAGCAGGGGGGAACAGTTCTATCCTGGTGGAAGACGCACCCCTGCAGCCTCAGGCACTAGACAAAGGGGCGGACAGTCTCAGACCTATTTATCCAGTCGCCATCTCTGCCAGGACTAGCTCGTCGCTAAAAGGCAACGTCAAAGCAATGTTGGACCATCTCGCCAACCACACGGGCACTGTTTCGCTACCTGAGATATCGTATACGACGACCGCTCGCCGCATGCATCACCACTTTCGCTTCATTACTTCTGTTTCCGATCTGCAAGCTCTCAGAGAGAAATTGGAAGCGGTTTTAGAAGCCGGAGATCAGGACAATAGTACAAACAAGCGCGTCGTGCCTCCTAAGGCAGTTCTATTCTCCTTCACAGGGCAGGGAAGTCAATATCCAGGCATGGGAAAGCAGCTCATGGAAAGATTAGGCGTTTTTCGTGACGATATCACAAAGTTCGATCATCTTGCCCGCAAACTTGGGTTCCCGTCCATACTTCCCCTGTTTCAGGCCAGCAATGGTGATGCCATCGCCGACTACGACCCGGTCGTTGTACAGCTTGCGAATACGTGCATGCAGATCGCGCTAGCAAGGATCTGGATCTCATGGGGCGTCAAGCCAAGCGCTGTTGTTGGTCATAGCCTGGGCGAGTATGCAGCATTGAATGTCGCTGGAGTGCTTTCTGACTCGGATACGGTCTATCTGGTTGGTCGCCGGGCACAGCACCTCCAGAACTTTTGCGAGCCATATTCCCACGCGATGCTTGCGGTGGTTGCATCGGTCTCCGAGTTGGAGAACGTCAGCGGCACCATCAGTCGCTTCGAGATTGCTTGCGTCAATGGGCCCAAGGAGACCGTTCTCGCCGGCACTGCGGCTCAAGTGTCAGATTGGAAGAAGACACTGACAGCGGCCGGCATTCACAGCACACATCTACGCGTGCCGTACGCATTTCATTCGTCACAAATTCAGCCGATCTTGTCGGCATACGTCAATAATGCCAAAGGTGTTGCCTTTCACGAGCCTCAAGTTCCTGTTCTCTCACCACTGGAAGGAAGGGTGGTTACAGAAAGCCATGTCTTTGGGCCCGCTTACGTTAGACGACATGCTCGAGAGCCCGTTCAGATGATGAAGTGTTTGGAAGCTGCTTTCTCCGATGGAACCCTTCCAGCCAAAGGAGCATTCGCCATCGAATTTGGACCCCATCCCGTTGTGTCAGGAATGATCAAAGCAACGCTTGGGTCGGCGGTGACTGTTCTTCCAACATTGCGCCGGAAGGCAAACCCATGGGAGGTTCTGACCACCTCGTTGTGCTCATTGTACGCCGCCGGGTCACCTGTTGTGTGGGATGGCTACTTCGCCGATCTGCCATCTGCACGGAGGGTTGTTGAACTGCCAGCTTATACCTGGGACATGAAACCGTATTGGATACCATACAGAAACAACTGGACCCTGACAAAAGGCGACATCCCCTTCGAGGGCTCTAGCCTCGCCCCTCCAAGCGCAAAGCCATCTATTGTGGCAGCTCCCTCGGGATGGGAGCCGCTCCCCATGATCGAGAGCACCAGTATTCACAGCGTCTTGGAAGAGACTGTGATGAGCGACGGACTAAAGATTTCAGTCGACTGTGACGTCAGCCGCGAAGACATCAATCCGTTCATACGAAGCCATATTGTCGAGGGTTACAGCCTTTGCACCCCGGCTGTTTATGCCGACATCGGCTTCTCCCTTGGGACGTATGCCCTCGATCGCTACCAGCCGAACCATGCTGAAAGAGTTGTGTCCATTCGGAACATCGAGATCACGCGGGCCCTGATCGGCTCGGCCGAATGGAAGCAGACACTGCAATGCACAGCCCAGTTCGATTGGGCATCCAAGGGAGGCAAGCTTCGATTCACTGTGCACGACGAGGCGGGCACTGAAGTTGGCCAGGTCTCCACATGTGAAGTCAAGTTTGTTGATGGCTCCACGCGCAAACAGCTGCAAGCAGAATTGGCCACCTTTAAGGGAAATTTCGAACGAATGAGGCAGTCAGAGACGAGTAGTCGATTCAATGGCCCAATGTCGTACCGGTTGGTTTCTGCGCTGGCCGAGTTCAATCCTGACTACCACTGCATCGACGACGTGCTTTACGACAGCGATGCATATGAGGCTGCGTGCCGCGTCAGTTTCGGGCAAATGAAGAAAGGGGGCAGATTCCATGTAAATCCTGCCGCAGTGGATGGCTTGACGCAGTCGGCAGGATTTGTCATGAATGCCAACAACAACACCAACCTGCAGGCAGACGTCTTCGTCAATCACGGCTGGGCCGACTTTCAGCTATTCGAACGGATCCGCGACGATTGCCAATATTCCACGCACGTCAAAATGAGGCAGAGCGATGAGCAGTTGTGGACCGGAGACATTGCAATTTTCGAGGGCGAAAGAGCTGTGGGTTTCGTTCAAGGAGTCAAGGTTAGTCTCTGGCAGGTGCTTCGTGATCTGATTGATATTAGTCGTTGAAACTAATGCTTTTGTGCACAGATCCAAGGTCTTCCTCGAAAATTTCTCAAATTTTTGCTCTCACAAGCAGTCAAGCCACCCAGGGTTAAAGGCAGGACCGTCGGAGCTCCTGCTGGAGGTAAGCCGGTTGTGCAATCTGTTACCGCGGTAAAATCGACTCCGGTCGCGCCGACCAAGGCCTCAGCTGCATCTCCAGTAGCTTTGCCGAGACCCATCCCAGATTCTTATGGGCCTCCGGCCACAACGTTTCCGCCTTCTGGCGACATTTTGGCCGTGAAGAGGGCCCTAGAAATCATCGCCGAGGAGAGCGAAATCCCACTTACCGACTTAAAGGATGATACACATCTCAGCGACGTCGGCATCGACTCACTCATATCCCTCATGGTGGCCAGCAGGTTTGCAGAGGAGCTTGGAATCACCATCGACGCTAGCACGTTCATGGAAAAGCCCACAGTCGCTGACATCAAGCAATTCGTTATTGAAACTGCGACCGGTTGCGCTCCTGGGAGGTTTGCGGAAGTAACACCTGATATAGAAGAGACGCCTACTGTGGATCTGCCTACTCCAGAGGTCCTTACGGAAGTAGCAAGATTCATGGCTTCGGTACCGTCCATGGACTCACTTCAATCTTGGGCACCCATAGGCCAGTCAACAACAGACACGCCTGGCGTCATCAACTTTGATGATGTCTTGAAGATCATGGCTGAGGAAATTGAAGTCTCCTTGGACACAATTACTGACCAGACGTCGCTGCACGACCTAGGGGTAGACTCGCTGCTATCTCTGCTAATTGGCAGTCGTCTACGCGATGAGCTAGACATCGAGATCGACCCGTCTTCTCTACTGGACAGCCTCAGTAGTGTCGGGGAATTGCGGCAGGCTTTGACATCCAGCAGTGGTGAAGGCTGCACACCGTCTTCGACTTCTACAGATACTGGAAATCCTTCCTCATCGAACACGGCCAAGCTGGACAGTGTTGTATCGACTCCGACATCTGGGAGTGATTTCGAAAGTGTGCCGGCTCCAATTCCACGTACCGCCTCAGTTATTCTTCAAGGGACCCCTCGATCAGCCACCAGCAGCTTGTGGTTCTTCCCCGACGGCAGTGGACTTGCTTCTTCGTATATTCCACTTCCCCGAATCAGGAGTGACCTCGTCGTGTACGGAATCAACTCTCCGTACCTCAAAAAGGGCGTGGAAATGACATGCACTTGGGACGAGTTGATTGGAAGTTATATCCAGGAGATCCAACGTCGCCAGCCGCAGGGCCCTTACAGCTTTGCCGGATGGTCTGCAGGCGGAATTGGTGCTTACCATGCAGCTCAGGTACTCATGAACGCAGGTCATAGCGTTCGAGATCTCATTATCATCGATTCACCTCCGCCCTTTCACCTAGCGCCTCTACCAGAACGCTTCTTCCGCTACTGCTCTACGGCCGGACTGTTTGGAGGTCGTGATGGACAGGCTCCTGAGTGGGTCATTAATCATTTCCGCAACATCAACAAAGTGTTGAGCCACTACATCCCGACGCCATTGAAGCGTAGCACGCTGCGAAAGATCAATATTTTATGGGCGTGTGAGAGTTCCGTCGACGATCGATTCGAAAGGCAGCCAGACGATCCAGAAGACATGAAATTCTTGACTACGAAGCGTACGGATTTCACTCCTGGTCGTTGGGGCCCGCTGTTCGGAGACGTGCCAGTACAGGTGGATCGAGTGGAGAATGAGCATCATTGGAGTATCTTGGTAAGCTTGCCTGAAACTCTGTGGCTCTAAGTCAAAACGTGTCCTCAGCATTTTAATTGACACACCGTGCTTCTACAGAAGGGAGATTCGGCTGTCAAAGTTTCACAGTACATTGCTCGAGCGCTAGCCTGAGATGGAACCTAATGGAAGTGAATTGAGAGGGTTGATGTTTGGCATCTCAGAGATCATTCAAATAGCCAATGACTCCAGTATGTACCTTGTGTTGTTATAGGTGGTATTTTTAGTAATTAAAGACTACCCGATGATCAATCAGTCACGGCTCATTCCGATCACGGATGACGTTCTGCATTACGTATGAAATAGCAAAGCCGTCGCGCCCTTTTTCACAAAAAGGATATTAGAATTCTGCTTAGTGAAACTCTGCCCTGTACGTAAGCAATACATATTTCTTGTATTGTTGATGCGCTACTCGTAGGTAGACGGGAAGAAGTACCTTGCAGCAAGGGCATGCTGCTAATTCTAGCTTTCACAACATAAGAAGGCTTGATTCCAACTTAAAGCAGGAAGTCAACACAGGGACAGAGGAGACTGTGTTCTGAGACAAGATGATCGTGCAGCAGCCGCACCGTTGCATGCTTCTGCACAGTGTGGACGACGCGCTTCTGGTTGACGCTTGCTGTGGCGACCTCATCTCGCAAAACAACTCGCTTGCCACAGACATGGAGCGGACCACTGCACCCGAAGCTGCTCTTGCTATGCTGATTCAGGAACCGTCCCCGTCTGTCATTGTGGATACCGACGGTGATCCCACGCGCCTGCGGCGGGTCTGGGAGCGTGTCATTGATGACCTCCGTGCTGGAGCCACAGTTGTACTTAAAGGCTGTTTCTTTTCAATAGCATGGTTAGCCAGGTTGAAAACGATCGCGTTTTCGCCAAGCTCGGCCTTCCCTGGCGTCGAGAATCGTATTTCCGAAGTACGGACAATGTCCGTCGCGGGGTAGTGGGCCACGGCTTAAAAGGCCAATTCTCGCCAGCGTACAGCCAGAAGGCGTTGTTCGTGACGGGCGTGGAGCAGTTGACTGTTTGGTATGCTGAGAGCACAACTCCGCAAAAGACTGCCGTGGTGTGCGGGCTTCTCGACGCTTGATTTCGGCATCGTAGGCAACTAAGGTCGAAGATGCATGTCTAAATTTGAGGGACAAAACACTATTTGGCGAGACGAGACACATTAGTCAAGGTTGTCATCCAATATGCACATAGACATCCGCAATTTGAAAGTTTCAAGCTTCCGGAAGCCGATCGGGTGTCGTTGATAAATCCCACGAGAGATTAGACAAGCAAATCGCCACCATCAGTAAAGGAACGAACGACGTACGGAGTACATGAAGATCGACAGCGTCACACTAGTGTAAGGCTAGCAAAGCGGATAGTTCGGTACTTAACACATCAGTGGAGAAGGGGAATAACGGCGCGTTGATCTATTATCTCGCCTTCCTTTGAACTCCGTGTCAGCCCGCATGTAATATTAGGCATTAGTTTCATGATGTTCTACTCGTGCCCCGCCCCACCCAGGGCGCGCGTTGAAAAACGCGCACCACCATAGGTGGTGCTAGCCAGCCAAATAGTCACACCAGCCAAATGAGCACTATTTCCGTATTATCACCACCTCCTATTTTAACCTCGCTTTAAGCGGCGCATGCGCCTCCCAGCCTCCCGAATTTCATATACGCCTAATCTCCCTTCGATTCTTATCTCCCTAGCCCTTTTCGCGGCAGCCATAGACCACTTCTTTATTGCGCTGTAGTACCTTTTCTCTGCAGCCTTGATTGCCCGCTGCTCTTTAGCCTTCCTCTCTTTATCCTTTTGAACAACTATCTCTTAGGCTGTATTTACGTTAAGGGTTTCTTTTGACTGTAGGCTTGTATTTGCTCTTAATTGTGCTTTTCTTCTTGCTAATTTAGTAAGCTTAGTGCAGCCTAGGTTCTTCTTTATTTAAATTAATTTAGTAGCAATGGTAATTGTCAAGCATTGGAATCCGCCACACTGTGGCCCTTCCGCCCCACTTGGCCGTACGGGCCTGTAATTGGTTAGAAGGCACAAAAGCGGGTCCTGACACTAGTATTAATACGGATCCCTAGAAGGGTCGCGATGTATCTATTTCTTCCTTAGTACACAACACTCTTTCGCCCACACTAGACCCTATTCAGCCTCCTGCTCCTCACAGTGCATCACGTTATATGACCGCTACGTATAGCCTCCTTTAACCTTCACAGGTTATGAGCCCGGCCCAAGAGGACCGGGAGAAGCTGAACAAATAAACCGAAAAGCCTTCACGATACGCTTCGTGAAGCACCTAGTGCTTTGGGCACTGATCTGACGGACGAAAAGAACCTTGTCAAGATCACTAAGGTTATATTTATGACCTCGCCTGGCTGGAACAGAACTCCCAGTGGCAGACTAAGCAGCAGACCTCTGATCGTTGAATTAGAATCAGACGCTAAGTCCGAATCAAGCATCGGAAGCAGCATTTACGTAGCTAACGAAAATAGCATTCACAGGGCTGAGCTTGACGAAGACACTCTAAACAACGAAAACGACGCTGGTGGTGAAGAACCTGATCAGCAGTCACGAACCTCTAAATCCTTTTACAATCTAGAACCAAAACCTAAATCTCCTACCATGTTACAAGATAGTGCAGCGGCGCCTAATCCGATTTAGGTCGACCTAACATGCATTAAGCTGTTTATAAGCTGCTGCTTAAAGCAAGTGCTAACGCTTACTAGCGGCGCAGACTAGAATGAATAGGAGAAGAACGTATTTAAAGGCCTTAGCCTGCTAGGCATTAACGATTTTACTACTATTAGGCAGATGGCTACTAACAACCGTTAATCGATTAAATACGCTATAACCCTACGGGTTAACAACGGCTTGCTTAAGCAGACTAAAGGAAATAACATTAAGATTATATACAAAACGCTTAAACAGCTCTTAAAACTATAGGAAGCTAATCTAGCTATTAATTATAGCACTAAATTTTAAATAACAATGCGCTAGTACAATAGCGAAAAGATAAAAGACTTCTTTTGTAAGGGGCTGGTGTACAATGCGTGGTTACGAAGGCTTAACTGGTTTGTACTGTTGTATTAAGACTTCAACTTAACGAACTATAGGAGATTGGTAGGCGAAGGCCTGCCAGCCAATATATACGTGGCTGGAAGATGCGGTGCAGCGCAAACCCAGTGGGGCGTGGCGCAGCTAAGTGGCTGTGCTAGTCCCGTGCAACGTGTCAAGATAGTTCGTTAAGTCCGCCGCTTGGTAAGCGACTGGTTGCCGAACCGGTGCGTAGGGACGCGTGTGTGGAATACCCTTACACAGGCCGTCGCCTACTAGTCTTTTATAGTTTGTTAAGTTAAAGTCTTAATATAATAGTACAAAACTAGTTAAGCCTTTATAACTACGCATTGTACACTAACCCTTATATTCTTTAACTTCTATTCTATAAGGAGCAATGTTCGATTATAGGGCGGCTACTTTGCGATTAGCACGCGAACTGTTAGAAGCTAAGGACGTGCCGATGCTACCCCCTACGCTAATGCATAGCAGCCACACTTTGCGCGTAGCATTTGCAGGCACCCTAACCTTGTTTGTCGAGTTAGAAACAAGATTAGTATACGTGCCGCTTAATAACACCTTGCCGGCTAAAAAGCAGCTGTAAAGCGATAAATATACTTGTATTATGCAAACGCTAAAGGCATTAACTAACATTATAGCTATAAAGGTTATAGGGCTACTGCCTAGCAGTTAATACTATAATAATAAGCTACTATAATATAGCATTAGAAGGCTAGAAATTAGTGCCTTTGCTATAAAGATAAAAGAGTAGTTAGCGATAATAAAAGACGCCTATAATACTAATGTACGTAGCGACGTATTTAAAATATATAAAGATTATTTAATTAAGTAGGTAGTTAGCTAACTACTATACTAGCAGCTAATTAGTAAAAGTACTATAACTAACTTTACGTTAATAAACCCTTAGTTATACGCCTTATATAAACGCACTTTATTATATTTATTTGTTAAGAACACTTAAACCATAAATTCTAAATGCACTATATTTATAAGGAAAGCTAGACGCTTTAGTAAGGCGGCAAGTTGTTAATAGTATACTAGTAGAAATAAGACTACTTATAATAAAAGATTAGTAATACTTTTAACTAAGTAAGTAAGATTGCTTAAAGGTATTAGTAAAGGCTTAATAACTACTTAGTAAAGTAGTATTAGAATAAAACTATTAGCAAATTTTTTAGTATAGTAATAAAGATTACTAATGCTTATAAAGAGTATTAGTCTTAAGGCTAAGAATAGAAGAAGAGATAAAACAACTAAAAGTAGGCGGTTATAGTTGACGGCATGCTAGCTAGCAGGCTAATAAAGAAACAGCGCTATAATAATAATAAGATAAAGAAATATAGTTTTATAAAGAGCAACCTAAGCTTATAACTAGTTACTAGCTAAGGTTAGTTTACTTCTTAACTTGCTAACCTTAGTAGTTTAAACAATATTAACGTTGCGTTAAAGTGCTAGAATTATAGTAAGAGTAAGCATACCTTTTAAGAGTGCTTTAAGCTTAAAACTTACGTATAAGTTAAAAAGCTTTAAGCAAAACTAAAAGATAGTCTTTAAAAGCTTAACAACTAAAAGGCAACCTACTTTAACTAGGAAAACTAGTAAGGTTAATAAATACGCCTTATCCTTTATTAACTTTACTAGTATAGCTAACTAAGGATGTAATTCCTTACTACTATACCTTAGCTAAGGCATAGACGCCTAGTAATTGCTAGGCTGCTATTATTATAAACTTAGATTTTTATACTAACTTAAACGTAGTTAACCTAGAGGTTATTTAACAGCTTTGTTTAAAGCCGCTTTAGTAGTACTTAAACCTAAACCTAGTCTTTATTAATAGGAAAGCACTATAAGCTTGCAGCCTATATAAGCTAACTATTATACTAATAAAGAATAAAGTCTTTTACGCGTTAATATATGTAAGGGTTGGTGTGCAATGTGTGGTCACGAAGGCTTTAAACGTGTTGGTACTGTTGTATTAAGACTTCAACTTAACGAACTATAGGAGACGGGTAGGCGAAGGCCTGCCAGCTAATTTATACGTGGCTGGAAGATGCAGTGTAGCGCAACCCCAGTGGGGCGTGGCACAGCTAAGTGGCTGTGCTTGTCCCGTGCAACGTGTCAAGATAGTTCGTTAAGTCCGTCGCTTAGTAAGCGACTGGTTGCCGAACCAGTGCGTAGGGACGCGTGTGTGGAATACCCTTACAATATAGGTCTTTATAGCTGTTTGCTAAGTAGGCGCTAACTATAAAGATATTATCTTAAGTTATAAGAGACTAAGGTTTCTAGGCGTTATTATTAATACTATTTAATAGGCCTAGTTATTTGCTATTATAGTTTTTAAGACCTTTAAGCAAATAAGCTAACGCCTATGCAATAGTAAGAAGTTATTTACTATTTGCTTGACGTAGTTAGATTTAAGTTCTTTTAAACTAGACATCCCTACTATAAACAATAATCTAGCTTTACTAGACCCTAGCTAGCAACCGCTATTCTATATATAACCGTTTGCTAAAGTGTTTAACATTAATAAAGTAAAGGAACTACCCTTATTAATAGACGTAAAGCACTTAATTTAGCTAAAAGACGGCGTAAAGGTACTATATAGCCTTTTATACCTACTATCTCTTACCTAGCAAGAGAAGCTTTACTACTTTATTAATAAGTTATTAGCAAACAAGCAGATTGCTTATAGCAATAGTCTAGCTAAAGCCTTAGTAATTTTTGTTTTAAAGAAGAATAGTACTTTGCGTATATATATTAACTACTAGGGTTTAAATTAAGTAACTAAGAAGGACTACTACTCTCTCTTATTAAATAGTAAGCTATTAAATCGCTTAAATAGTATAAAGGTGTTCTTTAAGGTAGATATAAAGAAAGCGTACTATAAGATCTAGATTAAAGCCTTTAATTAGTAAAAGACTACTTTCTAAATAAAATATAGGCTTTTTAAGTTTTATATTATACCTTTTAAACTAACTAACGCGTTAGCTACATTTTAAGCATATATCTACTGTACACTAGCAAGGCTAGTAAGCATAGTCTATAAGGTATACCTAGATAACATTATAATCTACTCTTAGACTAAAGAGGAGTATAAGAAGCACCTTTAATTAGTTTTTAAGCGGCTAAAGGCTACATAGCTATATATAAATCTTAAGAAGTGCGAATTCTTTAAAGAGGAAATCGATTTCTTAAGGTTTATTATTATTGTAAAAGGGCTAGCTATAAACCTTAAGTAGGTTAAAGCTATTATTAAATAAAAGGCCCCTAAGTGTGTATAAGATATACAATCCTTTCTAGGGTTTGCAAACTTCTATAAACGCTTTATTTCTTACTACTTTTATATTATACAAGCCTTAACGGAATTAATAAAGATAAGCCTAGGCTTGCTATATAAGCGTAAAGCCGTTGCTATACAACTATTTATGTTAACTAAAGAGGCAAAGCTTGCTTTTAAATTGCTAAAGATAGCATTTATAATAGTAATAATTCTTTACTACTATAATAACATAAAGCCTATATAGATAGAAACGAATGCGTTAGGCTACGCTATCTCTAGCATTATCTCCTAGCTTATAGATAGTAAGTAGCAACTAGTTGCTTATTACTTACATAAGCTAATAGCTTATAAAATATAGTAAGAAGTAGGATAGTAAGAGCTCCTAGCTATTATTAAGAGCTTAGAGCACTAGCGTTACTATTTAAAAGGTTTAAAGAACTTGTTTATAGTCTTAACTAACTACTAGGCGCTAAAAGGCGTTATTAAGGCATTAGTAAAGAATCTTTAGAACCGAATTGCCTAATAGGTGTTCTGCCTCTTAGCGTTTAACTTTAAGATTAAGCACTACCTAAGGTCTACTAACCTAGCAAATAGTCTATCTTACTAACTTGACTATATAAAAGGTAACATTATATATAATAGCATGCTCCCCTTGCTTCTTAGTAAACTATAGATCGTAGACTAGTTATTAAGGCTCTTTAAACTAAAAGCTTTAATATTATTAATATAAAAGGCATAGGTTGCTACTAGCTAAGAATAGCTATTATAACCCTAGTACTCTCTTAAACTATATAATACTATTTATAACGCTTAAGGCTAAGACTAATTACTAGACAACCTATTTGCAAAGGCTAGATCAAGCTAAAAGAATAACGCCTATTACTTATAGGAAGGGAATACTTTATTCTATAAGGATTACATTGTTATCCTATTAGCAAACAAGCTATAAGTAAGGCTAATTAGTCTATACTATAACTCCCTTATAGTAGGCTATATAAGAGTCTATAAGACTATAGAACTCTTTACTAGGAAGTACTACTAGCTAGATTTAGCTACTAACGTTTACGTGTTTGTTGCTAACTGTTTGTTATATATAAGCAACAAGGTCTTACAGCATAAGCTGTATAGATACCTTTAGTTCTTACCTATGCTTATTTAGCCATTCTAGCACATTAGTATAGATTTTATAACTAGTCTTAGGTTAAGCTTAAGCTTAGACGGCTATTTGTATAACGCTATCCTAGTAGTAGTTAATTACTATATAAAGTATAGTATATTTATCCTTACCTAAAAGATAGTTATAGCTGCTAAGGGTGCTTAACTTATTTACAACCGTATAAAGACTAAGTTTAGTATTCTAAAAGTAATTGTTAGTAATAAGAATAGCTTATTTACTAGCTAATTTTAGTAAGAACTAATACAACTATAAGAAGTTTAGCTAATAATGTTAATGGCGTACTACCTATAGATAGACAGTAGCACTAAGATCTTAAACTAGACCTTAAAGCGCTTCTTACAAACGTTCTACAGTTATTTGCAACACTAGTAGACGCAGGTATTAAGTATAGCAAAGTTTGTATATAATAACGCCTACTATACTATAACAAAGACCTTCTTATATTATACGTTATACGCATACTACCCTTATTTTATAAACGACTTCCTCTTTACTAAGGCCGTAGTAAAGGGCGTGCGAGAGCGTGTTAGTTAGCTATAAGCTATTTAGTAGAAGCTAGAAGTATTATAGAAAAAAGCAATTTGCTAATAAAAGAAGGGCTATAATAAGCAACGCTTATATAAAGACTTTATTAAAGGTAAATTTATAGGTTTGTTAATGTAACGCCGCCCCAGGAAGGGGACCGACGCAGGCTACGCGCAAGCCGTACGCAGTATGCGCACAGCGTATTAGATGCACATCGTGAACTAGAAGCGGTGCTAGTGGCGCAGGCTGCGTGGCGCAGTCTGCGCACAGGCCACAGCACGTGCTAGCGCACGGGCCAAGTAGAAACGGGGTCGCGCCTGT